>NW_028274817.1:120541072-121258572 GCF_037043125.1 Eumetopias jubatus
GTGAGACAGAAATGTGATTAGTGGTTGCCCGGGGTTGGACAAAGAGGAGAATGGCAGGGCTTAAGCAGAGATTTAAATTTAGACAGAGAAGAATACACGTTACCAATTTCAGAGAAACTGTTTGAAAAGTACAGTGGTGCCTCTGTAGTAAGGAAAATCTAGAAACTCCGTTTGAAGTTTCAGTGCTCCTTACTCTGCATCTCCAGGATTTTATAGCAGTAATTCATCATGTGCTGGGTGACAGCTACAGACCCTAACATTAACTAATTACCCGGGTTAGAAAATTTCATTCATGTTTCTGAACAAAGCACCATTTCAGACTTTTTTCTATTAGACAAAAGTAATACCCACATAGAGCCCACATACGGTATTAAAAATTAATCCAGGCTCCCCACCAAGCAGGGAAGTTGACGTGGGGCTCGATCCCAGGACCCCGAGGCCATGGCCTGAGCCAAAGGCAGACACGTGACCCACTGAGCCACTCAGGAGCCCCTGCCACTCCCCCTGCTTGTGCTCTCTCAAATAAATAAAATCTTTAATCCGAAGTTATTTTTAAAAATTTCACAATACCTGGGCGCCTGGGTGGCTCAGTTGGTTAAGCGACTGCCTTCGGCTCAGGTCACGATCCTGGGGTCCCGGGATCGAGTCCCGCATCGGGCTCCCTGCTCGGCAGGCAGTCTGCTTCTCCCTCTGACCCTCCCCCCTCTCATGTGCTCTCTCTCTCTCTCTCTCTCTCATTCTTTCTCTCAAATAAATAAATAAAATCTTAAAAAAAAATTTCACAATACCTGTTATTAAAAGTGTTTTCAAATTCACAGTGATATATGTCAATACATCAAAAAAAAAAAAACCCAATATAAATAAAAGTATGCTTGCAAAAAAAGTGAACAAAGTGCTTGGTTTGCTTTTATATCTTGTCATATATATTGCTTAAAACATGAATTCCCATCTAAACCAGGTAATTATGCTGTGCAGACCTCATTTAAAGAAAACTGGACAGGGGTGCCCGGGTGGCTCAGTCGGTTCAGCGTCTGCCTTGGGCTCAGGTCATGATCCTGGGGTCCTGGGACTGAGCCCCACGTCAGGCTCCCTGCTTCACAGGGAGTCTGCTTCTCCCTCTGCCCCTCTCCCCTCTCGCGCACGCTCTCTCTGTCTCTCTCAAATAAATCGTAAAAAAAAGAGGAAAACTGGATATACAGAGTGCAAAAGTGGGGTTTTGCACAGCGACTCCCATAAATCATTCAAGGCAAAAGTCTGATCCCTTTCCCCAAGAGTCTTTTAGATATGCGGTCACCTCCATCAGCTAGCAGGCCCCGTGGGCCTTCCCCCTGACCCTCTACTGACCAGTTCTCCATGGCGTACTTTGCTTTGAACAGAATTCAGTTTATTTTTATACCCTTAAAGATGTTCCTCTAGTTCAAAAAAAAGCTTCTACACATATGGAATGATGCCCAACTTCAGTCATAATGAAAAACGCCCACTTCAACAACGAAGCCATTTTTCACCTGTCACATGCACAAAGAGAACAGAAACTAACTGAAACTACTTCTGCTAGAGCGGACGTGAGCCCGAAACGTGGTCCGAGGAACGTGGAGGTGGCTACCACAGCTTATCGCGTACAAACCGTCTGACCCAGGTCCCTCCGGGCTGGAAGCGGACCGTTAACGATCCATCTGTAGTGCAGGTACACAGACTCGGGGACAGGCACCCCTCGCTGCCGCACGGTGTCTTAGAGGTACCCACCACAACCGGCAGAAATGTCCGTCTCTAGAGGATCTATAAGACGGCAGAGGATCCAGACCGTGCAGCACCGTGGGGTCATTAAGAAAAATCAGGAGTCAGACCTCAGCGCACTCAACGTGCAACAATCTCCACAGATACACATGTATCTTAAAAAGAAGCTTAAAAGGGGCACCTGGGTGGCTCAGTTGGTTGGGCGACTGCCTTCGGCTCAGGTCATGATCCTGGAGTCCTGGGATCGAGTCCCGCATCGGGCTCCCTGCTCAGCGGGGAGTCTGCTTCTCCCTCTGACCCTCTTCCCTCTCGTGCTCTCTATCTCTCATTCTCTCTCTCTCTCAGATAAATAAATAAAATCTTTAAAAAAAAAAAAAAGAAGCTAAAAAAAAAAAAGAACGAAATAAATGAAGAATAAAAAGTTAGCCTTTGGGCGCCTGGGTGGCTCAGTCGTTAAGCGTCTGCCTTCGGCTCAGGTCAAAATCCCGGGGTCCTGGGATCGAGCCCCAGCATCGGGTTCCCCGCTCGGCGGGGAGTCTGCTTCTCCCTCCCCAACTCCCCCTGCTTGTGTCCCCTCTCTTGCTCTCTCTGTCAAATAAATAAATAAAATATTAAAAAAAAAAGTTAGCCTTAGAGTACATTTGTAGCCGGCATTCAAACACCCACCCTTCTTAGGGTCATTCTTTTAGTCTTGATCACAGAGCAATAAATAAACGTCCTTTGGGACATTCCTGGAACAGAACATGATGGCACGGCTGACGGTTTTCTGGGGACCAGAGCTCCTGCTGACTCGCAGAACAAAGGCACACAGAACCCCAAAGGCTTCTCGTCTCTAAAAATGGAACAAGCTCAATAGTTCTTATTATAAAAGTAATATGTGTACTTAAAGGTACACTTTAAAATGGTTAATAGGGTAAATTTTATGCTGTGTGTACTGTACCACGATATTTTTTAAAAATTAAAACTGTAAGAATGGGGGGCGCCTGGGTGGCTCAGTGGGTTGCGCGGCTAACTCTTGATTTTTGTCTCAGGTCGTGATCTCAGGGTCCTGGGATGGAGCCCTGGGTTGGGCTCCCTGCTCAGGAGGGGGTCTGTTTCAGGATTCTCTCTCATCTCTGCCCCTCACCCCACCCCCGCTTGCTCTAAGAAATACATAAATCTTAAAAAAACCCAAAAAAACCCCACAAAAAACCCTGTAAGAATTGGATATACACAGTTCTCCAACCGCTTTTATGTGTTGCACTTAGCTGGGCTTTGTGGGGCATCTTCCATGTCAGCAAATGCTGATATCACAGCAGTACTTTACACCGTGGATGGTCTCTAATTCATGTCACTTCCCTTTACTGAGTATCTGGGAGCCCAGAAACGAAAACCGTGGGTCCAAGATATGGCTTCTGAAACACACGTTGTCAAACCACCCACCAGAAAGTCCATCTAATCTGTATCCTAACTGGCAGTATATCAAGTACATGCTTATTTCCCCACAATCTTACATCTCACCAACGACGGGCCTGGCTACTGGTAAATCCCTGTCAACTCGACAGTCAAAACCTAGTGTCTCATTTCCAAGGAAGCCTGCAGATTTGTACAGGAGACCAAGGAGGGCAACCCGACTCAGCCCGGGGGCCGGCGAGGAGTCCCAGAGACAGCGAGTGCATAGGGCCTAGCTCAGCTCAGGGGGCCAAGCTTCCGTGCCCGCCATCACTGCGCCGTTTCCCTCGGGGCACTGTGAGCACACCCACCCCGCGCCCACAGAGGGATAACCGTACAATGTTACAGCGTCTGTCCCACCTCAGCCTCTCGAAACGGCTCCCAAACCGCTATCCGAGTTTATTCTTCTCATTTACAAAGACGGTAGCCTGTACCACTTACAAATGAGGTTGCTAATTCAGTGCGGCAACGAATTAAGAGTTTTTTCTTCCTTGTTTTTGAGCCTCCTCCTTCGATATGGTTTGAGTCCAAAAATAAAAAAAAAGAGTAAAGTCCTTTGGGAACAGGCCTTCAAGGCAGTATTAAAAACTAAAGTAAATGACTGAGTCCATTTGTTTTTAAAAAATTTACAGCCAAGGGGCGCCTGGGTGATTCTGTTGGTTCAGCGTCTGCCTTTGGCTGAGGTCATGATCCCAGGGTCCTGGGATTAAGTCCCACATCAGGCTCCCTGCTCCACGGGGAGCCTGCTTCTCCCTCTACTTTCTCCTTCTGCCTGCCACTCCCCCTGCTTGTGTGCACTCGCTCTCTCTCTCTGTCAAATAAGTAAATAAATAAATCTTAAAAAAAAAAGATTTACAGCCAAACTTAGAAAGACTGCACTAATTCTGCTAAAAAAAAGGGGGGGGGGCGGGGGACATGCAAACACTTTACTATGAATTAGCCAACTTACAAAATGCAAGGTGGAGAACAAGTTCTTTATGAAGACAAATCCCAAGTACCTTTACGGGGGTCCAGGAGTACTGTTGTAGCTCCCGTGTCTAAAAGCATCACATTCTCAACTCTGCTTTTCTAACCCCTTCAAGTCCTCCAAACTTCCAGGGGCAATCTGATTTCTAGGAACAGGCAGCCTGCTCCCCGCCCCCCGCCCCCCCCGCCGCAACCTCACCCCGGCCCTGGAAACTTAACGTCTGTGCGCAGTCATGCTCTACTTTTGCGTAAAAAACGAAAACGCAGTGGCACAACACTTTATTTGGAACAGAAGCATAGCTCTCTGCTAACGATCTACATATTGTTGAAAAAAAGAGTCTTTCAAATTCACTTCATAAATCAAATGAACAATCCCTAGTAATACAAGAAGGCATCTTTTAAGTTTTTGATGCTGGATTCATCCTTGGCCAAGAGATAGAATTCTGTGTGTGCGCACATGCTTTCATCCTTGGCCAAGAAATAGAATTTTATGTACACACACACACACACAGATCAAGTCCAAACTGGGATTGCTCGCAGGGAGACAGATCGGCCAAGCTGACTTCACGTTTTGCTATTTGACTCACTCCTGTCTGTAAAGATGGCATGAGGCATGGGTCTTACCTTTTCACTACCAGCTTCAGGGTTTTATGAGACCCCTTCACCAGGCAAATCGCTTCCTGTCTAAATCCTGAGAGACCAATGTCGTTGATGCCGACGATCTCGTCCCCAGCCAGTAACTTGTCCACTGCCGCAGCTTTACTTCCTTCTTCAATCTGCAACAAAGAAGTATGTCTCATGAGTTTCCAAACAAGCGAAGCAGGCACCCAGAACTCGGCCAGAAACAACACAGCTGTGACATATGGGGCCCGCAGGCTCTGTGACGGGCTCTGGGATCAGCGTGGACCCCTCCTGGGCCCTGAGGCTGCACTGATTCCTATTTGCGGAACAAGGGACACATCCCTCACCCAGGGCCACCTCTGCACGGACGAGGGCTACCCATTCACCGAGGGAATAGGAAAGAGCATGTGTGCTCAGGCAGCCACAGAGGGAACACAAGCAGGGCGAGCAGGAGAGGGAGAAGCAGGCTTCCCGAGGAGCAGGGAGCCCGATGCGGGGGCGCGATCCTGGGATCATGACCCGAGCCAAAGGCAGATGCCCAACGAATGAGCCACCCAGGCGCCCCCGGAGTACCACGTTTGATTTAACTACTTGTCCCCTGCTGGATACTGGAGCTTTTCCTTTCTGGCTATTATGCTGCTATGAACACGGGCATTCAGGTTTCTGTGTGAGCATGTGTCTTCATTTGCCGCGGGTCTGCACCTGGGAACGAAGCTCCTGGGTCATAGGGCAAGCGTGGTGAGCATCCGGGCTGTCAGGCTGTCCGCTGCTGCTGCACCATTTTATCGTCTGTGTGCGTACGAACGTTCCGATTCCTCCACAGCCCTAACACCTAACAGTTTCTTTGACTACAGTCCTAATTAGATTATGCCATACTGTGCATATTACGGCATTCACGACTCTGTGCTAAACACAAATGTATGAACACGTACTGACTCATGAAAAGCTTGAATGTTGTCCATCTGATAACTTTAATCCTAAGAGATCTTGATGTTTAATCCTAGCTTTTCCTATACAGTAATAATCAACTTAGCAGCAACTAACCCAGCCTGCTTTCTGTACTAGCACTTGGCAAACTATGGCCCATGAGCTATACACCCGGCCAGCTGCCCTTTTTTTTTTTTTTCCCCCAGTAAATAAAAATTTTACTGGACTACAACCACACCCACTTGTTTACATACTGCGACAGGACAGAATTGAGTATTTTGGCCCACAAAGCCAAAAATATTTGATCCCCTCTTGGCTTGTTACAAAAACAAGTTCGGCAACCCCGGTTTTATACCAAAAAGCTATTATCTTTACAAACTGCTAGGAACACTAGGGAAAAAAGTTAACGGTTACGAGCTTATCTGTGTAGAGTCTGAAAGTTCACTGCTTGACTGTTTGCCGTGGCTAAGCTAAGAATTACTTTCCAAGCCCTCACAAGGTGCTAGAGCACTACATTTCTCCTACGTAGCTAAAAAGCCAGGTACTAAGCGACTGGCCATGCCTCAGTTCTGCGAATGCACGATATTTTCCTAAAACCTCCACCTACATCCAAGGACAGCTGAACTCCTCAGTTCACAAAGCAATTATTCATTGCAAGTGAACACCATAAACAAAATTAAACAACTACTCCTCACTGAATGGACTGCTTCGAATTTTGGTTAATAACTGGTTTCAAAAGTCTAGACAATTTTATCCCCACATAATAACAGATTGTCAGTTTCCACCCGCACAAGAGTACAGCCTCAGCCATGTATAGGCAAGGTGCAGGTCACACGGGGTGGAGAGCTTGGGTTTTGACATGCCCCGTGGGAGAGGCCAAGGGGCCGTCCCAGTGGAGGGTGCAGTGGGCAGCTGGTGGCGGGAGGACGGCTCCCAGGGACAGGTGGCCTACACATGGAGACACCCCCTGCAGAAGGTATTTAAGGACGAGAGGGGTGGGGAGACTGAAGGACACTGCCTAGACAGGAGACAGAGTCTCGGGCAGAGAACCACAGAGAAGGGAACCCTGGGTCCCCAGTAGTTAGAGCTTTGGCAGAGGAGGGGCCAGGTGAAAGGGCAGGAGATACAGGAGGCAGAAGCTGCCACCACCAGAGCGGGTGGAGAAACCCCCCGGGGAAGCTTACCAACGCTCCAGCTGGGCTCACTACCTGGGCCCGCAGCACCTGTCCCCCACGCAGGGACCTGAGGGCTGCAGACTCTCGAGGCAGGTGGCAGTCGTGCCTGGATCCGTTTCATCTCCTCCCACCCCGCCTCCCAAGCACTGGGCATAAGGATTGTAAGGGCAAAATCTAGAATGTAGAAAGAATGCATGTAGAAAGCAACTTGGGTCTGCACTTAGTAACTACTGCTTTAAATACTAGCAGTTAAATGCTTTGGTGGGGTGAGTACAAAAAGGTCGACAGGTCACATGCATGCGTTGAGCTCAGACTTGGTATTTATTCTTTCAATAAGTATCTATTTTTTTTAAAAGATTTTATTTATTTATTTGACAGAGAGAGACAGAGCGAGAGAGGGAACACAAGCAGGGGGAGTGGGAGAAGGAGAAGCAGGCTCCCCGTGGAGCAGGGAGCCCGATGCGGGGCTCGATCCCAGGACCCTGGGACCATGACCTGAGCCGAAGGCAGACGCTTAACGACTGAGCCACTCAATAAGTATCTAGTGAGCAAGTACTCTGCACAAACAACTGTGCTGGATAGTGTGTGTGTGTGTATGTGCGTGTGTGTGTGGGGGGGGACGGTGGGTCTTACAAGGTGGAGTTCCTGCCTTGAAGACATTTCTAGGCTTCAGAGACCAACACTTCTCAAACTGTCATATGCAGCAAATCTCCCAGGGTTTAAAATGCAGATCTGATTCAGCAGGTCCAGGGTAGGGCTTGAGCTTCTGCATTGTTTTAAAATATTTTATTTATTTGAGAGAGAGAAGAGAGAGAGGGAGAGTGCATGCAGCAGAGGGAGAGGGAAAAGCAGACTCCCTGCTGAACAGAGAACCTGGTGCGGGACTCGATCTCAGGACCCTGAGATCATGGCCTGAGCCGAAGGCAGACGCTTAACCCACTGAAGTCACCCAGGGGGCCTGGCCTGTATTTTGAATGGTTTTCAGAAATACACATTTACAAGGTACAATTCATTCCGTCACCGATTTTTCAGGACAGAATTTTATTTTACCTTTCAACAGTTACGCATTCCAAGTGGAAACAACTGAAATGTCCATCAAGAAGTAAACGCATAATGGAAATGTGGTCCATCCATACACTGGAATGTAGGTCAGCCTTAAAAAGGAAGGACGTTCTGACAGCTGCTACCGCATGGATGGACCTTGAGGACGGCACGTGCAGTGAAATACGCCACCACGGAAAGACAGGGACTGTGTGATTCCGCTCATATGGGGGACCCAGAAGAGGCCAATTCACGGAGACAGCACCTAGAGTAAAGGTCAGCAGGGGCCGGGGGAGTGGGAATTATGGATTTGTGGGTACAGAGTTCCAGTTTGGGAAGATGAAAAACTCCCGACAACGGCTGATGGTTGCACTACGCGAATGTCGTCAATATCACGGAGTCAGACACTTGAAAGTGGTTGAAATAGTTAAGTTTCGTGTTACGGTACATTTAGTGCGATCACACCTTCCTGAGTATCTAACAAGAAAAGGATTCTGAGCCGCTACAAGAGTTGTAAGTGTCCTCGCTACAGTGAGTGCTTCTGAATTTCAGTAGTACGAGAAAGTCTTGAGGCAAAACCACTATGATGAAGGCCCTGCAGGGTCGTAGGGCCGGTGTTGAAGGCAGCACGCCCTGCGGAGACACATCACCGGGATCTGGCTCGCCTACCACTGGGTGGGCTTTTCAGTCTCATCCCCACAAACCCTTCTAGGAACCAGTTCTGTGAGACTTGTGAACCACGGTCATCTACTCTGGCTTCACCACGAAGATCTGTGAAGACTCCTCAAGTCTGTCCTCTATAAACTGCTTTGCATTGCAAAGCATCCTTCTGCCTCGCCCTATAACCACAATCCACCTACACATCCCAGAAAAAACAGGTGTGGGTTTGGGAGATAAAGTAGCTGGGTTTTTAGCCACCCGTTGGCTTCCTTGCCAAGAGAAAGTTTCTCTTTGATATTTATTGTGCTTACGGGGAAAGTAGCTATAAAAGAAAAAGCAGCTGTGAAAAGTTCCATTCTATACTTCCCCACCACCCCCAAACCTTAGGTAGGATTCATGAGGTTTTGAACTTGGTGAAGAATAAATCTGACGTCCGCGTTCGCCAAGGAGGACAAGGACGCCACCTGCCAGCATTTTACAGTAAATCACACATGCGACATCGATGATCACCCCGTCCCGGTGCCTGGGACTACTACCCGGCCGAGGCGACAGCCTAACATCTGCAGAACGAGGGGGCCACCCACAGGGCAGCTGTGGCCGACAGCAGTCAGGAAAAGTTCCCGAGGTCCCTGGCTCCAACTCAGAAGTGCCCCTCGTGCAAAGTGGCAGGCAGGCAGAGACAGACCCTTCCATGCCCGCGATGCAAAAGCCCACGTGCCACGCTCTTCCCACGTCCAGGACGAAAGCCCCAAGTGCCCACGCCGGGCCCCACGGTCCACACCTTGAGTTATCAACCGGCATTCCATGCGGGCGGAGTCACGCCCGAAGTCCCAGGGGAGACTCAGATGTCCCACGTGCAGAACATCCTATCGTTCTTCTGGAACTGTTCTGGCCGGGAACGGCAGGGAGGGAAACAGTTAATGAGAGTCTTCTTGGAACAAAGTTTTCGTACTTGGGTGAAGGGGCGTTACAGATGATCAAGAGTGAACACCCAACAAAGGCAAAAGAATCTAGTCTGGTAACCGACTACAAGGCGTCTCACCCCGTGCAGTGGGCATGCGAGGGGCAGCCTTCACCGCCGTCTCGGGGGGAGGAAATGAGGCTTCACGAATCGGAAGGGCCACGAGCACAACTTGAAAGGAGGAGCCTGCATTGGGGGGGGGGACATTCCCAAGTGGGGTCTCGGCGTGAAGACAGAGACAGAGGCAGGAAGCCCAGGCTCGTCCAAAGAATGTCAGCCTGGCAGGGTGTAAAGCTCTCACAAGGGAGTGTCTGAAGATAAGGGCGGAAGGGGGAAGATTAGGAACTTGACCTTGAATCAGAATCTGGACAATATCCTGTAGGCAGTAGGGGCCCAGAGAAGGTAGGGCATGGAAGCAGGGAAGTGACATTATTCAAGCAAATACTTCTGGAAGATCGATCTTGTAGGCAGACGCAAAATGAATTTCTCCTGCCCTTGACTCCAGATCCCTGACTCCATCTTGGCACCGGACAGAAGCCAGGGCTCACAGCAATGCAGCGCAGAGAACGAACGTGAGGCAAGGACTCTAGAAGCTGTGAGGGTTAGGCCTCACGATGTGGTCAGACATGACACGAGAGACCACAAGAAGACGCCAGTGGTGCCGAGGTGTTGAGCTCCAGCGATTCAGAAAATCACAATGACCAGAGATCAAAATGGAAGGAAGACATTAAGTCCAATATCCCATTTCAAAGGCCATGAATCACACCTGTGATTTATCAGTTCTATCTCAAAAACGCTTCACTGTCCAGACAAGAGGCACTCCATGACAAAGCAACGCCTTTTGTTAGACAGGAAAATCCCCGAAGTTACCGCTTCAGTTTGCTTAATTTGAGTATTTTACCCATTCTCCTCGAGCCCAGTTGCTTCAGAAAGGAAAGCTGACTCACCCAGGGGAAGTATCAAGTTGTGAAATAATCTGAGGGTGTATCTCTGGTAACAGAGAAGTAACAGTAACAACTGAAAACTGGAAACTTCCACCTAGATGTGTGGAGACTTTCACAAGTCGTCATTACAGGCCCACCTGTGACGGGAGGAGCCACACCAGCCAGGCAGCCCAGCTTCCAGAACTCTCTCTCTCTCTCTCTCTCCCCCCCCCCCCAGCATCCTGGCACCGACTGTCACCCTCTCTACTGCCCAAGATGCCCAACAGGAAGGTCAACTCAGGTGGAGGGGCAGTGAGGGAGCTCCAGAGGAGATCGCAACCTCTCAGCTAAAACCTGCTCCCGCAAAAGTGGAAATAAAGCAAAAAGTCTTCAAACAAAAAAGTGCCAATGCAAGGGACAACAGGCTGAAGGGGCTAACCAAGAAACTAAAGATCTACCCGCAGAAAAGGGAGAGACTAAAGCTTAAGGAGAGTCCAGCCTCCAGAGAAGTAGAGATGAAGGAAGACCAGTCTGACTAAGATCATATGCCATGTCTTTTTGGTGCGCCCTGTCTCCTAGGACAGTGCAGAAGATTTCATTACTATGTTGGAAATGTAAGCTTTTTAGTAGCTCTAGGAATATTTTCTTTTCAAGATTCATTTACTTGAGAGAGGGAAAGAGAACGTGAGCCCGTTGCAAGCGGGGGAAGGGGCAGAGGGAGAGAATCTCGAGCAGGCTCCGTGCTGAGCACAGAACCCTACTCGGGGCTCCATCTCACGACCCTGAGATCATGACCTGGGCCGAAACCAAGAATCAGACACTCAACCGAGGCACCCAGATGGCCCTAGTAGGTCTATGAATTTTTTTTTTTAAAGATTTTATTTATTTATTTGACAGAGAGAGAGGGAGAGCACAAGTAGGCAGAGCGGCAGGCAGAGGGAGAGGGAGAAGCAGACTCCCCACTGAGCAGGGAGCCCGATGTGGGACTCGAACCCAGGACCCTGGGATCATGACCTGAGCTGAAGGCAGCCGCTTAACCGACTGAGCCACCCAGGCGCCCCTCTCTGAGTATTTTTAAGGAGGGAATGCCACCTCATCCAAGTTAGGTGTGAATGTTTGTTTGTTTTAAGAGGTAAAATCATTCGCTGGTTATTTTTTGGTACAACCAGAAGAGTGGGTTACTGAATCCTAGGAGGCTCTGGCTGTCTGGGGGGCGACTCTGACATTCCATGGGTGGGGGGAGCAGTTTTCATGGCCAAAACAAGGCATACGACATGGCAATTTGGAGTCACGGTCGTGTACATTTAATGTGTCCTGAACACTGGAATTTACCTTTATCCCCACATTTCCTAAAGAAAACCATTTCCCTGGTCCTGGCTCTCCTAGTCTCTGAACGTGCTAGTCCAGTTTCCCTAAACACTTTGTCAACCCCTCTTGAAAACCTGACAATCCAAACATGCGTTTAGGATAGTAAATTGTGAACTGCGAACGAGTGGGAGCTGTGATTGAACAGACTGTCCACGCAGAACCTACGGGTACTTGGTCCCTTCTCAGGGAAAATTTGCCTCCACGTTTCAAGCTGCAAAGTCACCTTATATAACAGTTTAGGAAAGAATCACGGAGTACATCTTTTTCGATCTTTGGTATCTACGTTAAAAACCGTATAAAATGAAATGTGTCTGTGTACGGATCATCGAAACCACCAATAAAATCTCAGTGGTGAAAGAAAAAACTCTTTTCCTCATAGATGATAACCAAAATCAAAAAAGCAAGAGAAAAAGATAAAACAGTGCCTTCCAAAACGAACCCAATAAACCACAACGCACCTCACAGGCTCTGGACAGTATAGGTGAGCAAGCTGAAAGTCTAAAAGTCCAAGGCTTTTAGGAACATGAGGGTCTGCTCTGGAGATTTTCACATACTTCTTTCAGCCTCTGTAACGGGAATGCTCATCACACGAGGCCCGATCACAAAGAAAGGCCGATGCGGCCCCGGACAAAGGGACCACGGCAGCTGAATGGACAGAGCCCGGCCGATGAGATGCACGGAAGGAAGAGAGGACTGGTTGATGAGCCTGTGTGCAAAGAGGGCACCTGGCCAACGCAAACGCCAAGGGAAAATTGCATCAGAAGAGGACGAGATTTGGAGGCTGCAATTAGCAGTCAGAGGTCTAGACAGAAAAAGGGAGGACGCTCACGGAGGAATGGGGAAGGGCGGGGGTCTGCACCCGGCCCTCAGGGTAAGGCCTGGGGTATGTGCCTCCTCCAGACAGGTCTGGGGCATGAGGACTGCGAGGTTCTGATCACCACATCATCACCGCGCTCCAGGGAACACACGCCTGTCCGTGAAAGGGACGGTGTCTGGAAAGCAACATTCAGGGAGCGCTTTCTGACCACCGCCGTCCGTCAGGGAGGGTCCAAGCCAGGAGGAGAAACAAGGCTTTGTCAACCACTGTTCCAACGGTGTGGCCGGCAGCCTCAGGCGTTGCCCCGGCTCCAGATCTGCCCTTCATGCCCCGTGCGGAGACATCGCAGCGGGACCCTGCGAACAGAACATTCCCGCTCTGCCGGCCGGCTCCCCGGGGTGGTGAGCACGGCCAGCAGAGGGCGCGGAAGGGACACGGGAGGACAGGCCCTCCCTTCCCAAAGCCAGCCTGCTTTCCTCTCGGCCTGCTCCCATGCACGCAGGCACGGGGTCACGCACAGCGCCCAGCAGCACGGCGGCTTCCTGGCAAGTTCCAGGGGCTGACGCCAGCCGGCAGCCTCCCGGGGAGCCTCCGTCATGTCACCTGAGTGCCTTCCCAGGAGGCATTTCCACGGCACGTCACCAGCCCTGCCAGCTCCGCGGTGAGATCCCAGCGCGGCTGGGGGCAGCTTCCTGCCGGCCAGCTCCGTGTGGCTCAGTGAATGTCCCCACGGTCAGCGGGCTGCAGGCACCCCCACTCCCCGGAGCTCCCAGTCTCAGCTGGTGGGGGGGCTGCTTCCTGAGCTCCTCCTTCCTCAGTGTTGGAGGCACAGCCTGCTCCTTACGGCCCCTGCCTTGCATTCTTCAGGGTTCCCTTTACCTGGGACAGGTAGTCATGATTACTTGTCAGTCTGAGTAATTATCTGTTACTGGTTAATCAGTTTTTGCACTGGGGGCCAGCAAACCATTCTATAAAGAGCCATACGGTAATAAGTGTTTAAGCGTTTGTGGGTTTTACAACACATGCTCAACCTTGCCCAACTGACAAGACGTAGCCAGAACGCTGTCGGTATCTGGCCAGTGTGCTGAACCCTGCTTTACACGAAGCGTTTCCTGCTCAAATTACTGTACGGTTTGTGTCCGAACCGGACCTTGACAGATGTAAATGCCAGGTGACAAGTGCAGGAACAGACATGCGCGGGGCCCGAGCAGCAAAATTATATTGTGGTGTGGGTAGGGAGCGGGGGAGATGATGAGCCTCAGGGGAGGTTTCAAAAAGGTGAGGGGCGCCTGGCTGGCTCAGTCCGAGGAGCATGCGACTCTTGATCTTAGGGTTGTGAGTTTGAGCCCCATACTGGGTGTGGCGACTACTAAAAAAAAAAAAAAAAAAAAAAAAAAAGATGAGGTAAGAGTTGCCTCCACCGCTTACTTAACTACCTGATTTAGAGAAAGTCGCTTATTTTTGTCTCTGTTTTGTCACCTAAAAAAAAATTTCAAAACATGTTGTAAGCTCTAAAGCGTTATATAAGCATATTCACAAACTATTTCCCTTATAATTTGTTGGTGTACAAGGTGGGACCAGCTGGCCAGTCTTCTAGACTCTCAAGTTCAGTGACAAATGATCCCCTTCTCGATTTTAACATGAGGAAGCAAGGCTGAAGTGGTCGGGGAGAATGCTTCATTTATAATGCTCCAAGCTATTTATTGAGGTAGAATGGTTTCTAAGTCCTTTTACAAGGCCATTCGGGGAAAAAAAAAACCCTGAAGCTCAGTTAACCTAGATGTTATCGTTTCCTTTAAACCTAACTTAAAGTTTCCTTTTCCCCGTGTTTAGCTATTCTAGCATCATAGAAAACTTTTGAAGCAGACAAAAGTCGCAATATATAAAGAGGGTATTTTACAAAAATTTAGCCTAAGTGGGTCAGGTAGAAACCAGGCCACAATTCCCCCACTAAAAAAGCCTGATTTAAGTGGTAAATTCTCAGGGTAAGACACAAATGCCTCTGGAAACGACTCATGGTTTAAATACTGCAGATCTGTAATTAAGCAAGGGGGGAAAAAGGGACATGAATTTCCCCAGGTGGCCCTTTGAACAGATACACTAAGTAAAAGCCTGGTGTTTGTAGCTTAGGCATCAGTAGTGGGTCCTCTTGGTTAAAACGGGAACTACACTTTCTAGAATCCATAGCCCAACAATGCCCCATTCCCCGTCTCCCCCAGCCGCTGCCAACCACCATTCTTTCTTTCCTTCCATGAACCGGACTACTCTAGACACCTTGTATAAGTGGAATCATATAATATTTGTCCTTTGTCTGCTCCTAGGACTCAAGGTTCATCCGTGTTGTAGCGCATGACGCTCGGCAGCCTTCCCTTCTAAAGCTGAACGATATTCCACTGCACGTATGTACCGCCTTCTCTTCACTCTTCCATCTGTCAGTGGACACTTGGGCTGTTTCTAGTACCTACAACTCCTGCAGACCGGGTGGATGTCTGAATCGACCTTCGTTGAGAACCACTGTTCTCAACAAAGGAGCTAAGTACCCGAGAAAACCATCACAGCTCTCGTGAACACACACACAGAAAGCAAGACACTTCCAAAATCTCATTTTCATTTCCTGCCATGCAAATCCCACCCAGCACGGCAAAAAGCAGGCGGCCTGGCGCAGAGAAGTCTCCGCGGTTCCCGGCAGCTAGGCAGAAGGGCCCATCAGGCCAGGTGGAACCACTGTGCCTAATACAGCCCAGCATTACCATGCAAAACAGGCCTTGTTGTTCTGGGCGCCCTGAGTCCCCCCTAAGAAGCCTTTGTTCTTTCTCCCCGGAGAAAACGGTCCTTCTTGTCTGCGGGCGGTGTTGGCTGGGTCCCCTCCATTCACACCCGCAACCCCATCTCCGACACGGACACACTGTGCCTGGCTCGACACCGCACAAGGCCCCCACTTCCTCTACCACGGGACCAGATGCCCTCCTCCCGGCCTCCCGAGCACTGCTCCGGACCCTGTTGATGCCCTCTTCCCGGCCTCCCGAACACTTCTGGAAAGGGTGAACAGAGAAGACAATCAGTGAAGACCACAAGGTTTTTGTCTAAGGCCCTGCCTTTGTCCTAGGGTCACGGGAGGAAAACCCCACCACAGTCCTGGTCTTTCAAGTCAGTCTTAGAAATCGCAGGAGCGGCTGGAGCAAAAGCTCGGCGAGCAGGCTTCCCACCGGGCTGCCCGGGCTCCCACCCTTCTCCCAGGGCTTCTGAAAACCCGCCGCACCGCTTAAACACGGTGGCTGGGGTTACTCAGTTTCGCCGTTTTCAAAGTAGAAAAGCCATGTGAAAGGGCTTGATAGGCAATCATGAAACAGGAAAAGGAACTGCTGCACATGAGAACAAAGTGTCCCCGCTTTTCAGAACACACGGCTGTTTATTTTTCATGGACGTTCCCAGCCTACTGCAATTTCAAAGAGACAGCGCTTCTTCCTTTCGGTAACGCCGCCGCTGGGCAAAGGCAAGGGAGGCACTACTCAGAGGGAACCTGGCCAAACTTCCCTTCACCTTTCCTTCGGGGACACTCGGAGCTCCCGGCAAGCCTTCGTCTTTTCACTGGGTGAACTACGGATGACCTCATCCATCCCAAGGGCTTCCTTTTTGAGAAACTCTTTTCAGTGATCTTCCCATTGAAGGTTTCTGTGCTCCCCAAATTCACATGTGCAGACCTAATCCCCGGACGGGATACTGCGAGGTGGGGCCTTTCGGGGAGGGGTATAGGTCCTGAGGGTGCAAGCCCTCAGGAACGGGACTGGTGCTCTTCCACAAGAGACCCCCACGGAGCTCCCCCACCCCTTGCACCCTGAGAGGACACCGTGGAAAGACAGCTGTCTATACGCCGGCAAGGGGGCTCTCGCCAGACGCCGTATCTGCCACTACGCTGATTTTAAGACTTCTGGCCTCCGGAACTGTAAGAAATAACCATTTGTTCATAAGCTGCCCAGTCTGTGGTATTTTTCTTACAGCAGCACGAAAAAACAAAGACAGATGTCAAAGGTCCAGCCCACGGAGCCTAGCTATGTGCAGCTCTGGGTTGCACAGCAAGCGCTCATTAGGTCGGGAAGGGGCCGCGTGTACAGAAGACGCAGCTCTTGGGATGATGCCTGTAGGGAAGGAAGTAGCAGGTGCTCCCCTCTGAAGGGACACCTGCCACCCAGGGCTAACCACGGGTGACTCAGAGGAAATCGGCACTCAGTGGGGGGGGGGGGGGATCTTTTTTTTTTTTTCCCCCCTAAAGCTGACCATCTGGATTTTTATGGGTACTTTCCCTAGGTCTTCAAAGGCTGGCAGTCCTTGGCTGAGGTGAGAAAAAAAATCACGTCGGAAGGTCACATACATGTAAGCCCCCACAGCAGCCTCTGGGTTGGGTAATTCCCGTCCTACTTGGTCATACACACCTCGTCTTCTGTATCAGAGTCCGTGGCACCACGCAGGAACTCTGCACACTCAGGCGATCTTCCAAACGTCCCTTTGCCCGGGACTCTGCTAGTGTGCCTACCTACATCTTTCAGGGTGATGCCTCCCCACCCTCTCCCCGCCCCCCAACTGCTGGCCTCAGGCGGTCTCTGATGGCCAGGAGTCCTGCTCTCCCCAGAGGCGGAATCTACCCCAGGAGGGGGCAGCCACGTTTCCCTGCAGGGAGGGGACAGCCGTGGGCCGGAGCGGAGTGTGCAGGACAGCAAACGCTACAAGCTCGGTTGCCTGCCCTCCCCTGAAGTGCCCGGGGCGAAGTCCTGAGAAGACCAGAACAATTCATCCAGCAGACATGGAGGCTTTCGAATGAGCCATAATTCGTTATAAATCCAGACCATTTTCCTTTCTTGTAACTTGAAAATCAACAAACGGAATAGCTCTAAAGAGCAAAAAAAAAAAAAAAAAAAAAAAATTTTTTTTTTTTGATTACAAAAGCTAACAAAGTTTTGAGGGACATAATGTATTATGTCTGAGAAACAGGCTAAGAAAACCTATAGTCTTGCTTATTGAGGTTTATATTTAAGAGTAAGGCATACTGCATCTGCCCTAAAAGAAAAAAAAAAATCTAGCAGGTATGAGGAGTCATTACATTTCTCTTCACCTAATGCTTGTACTCCTTGCTGGCAAAGAATAATAGTAGAAAGCACTTAAAAAAAAAAATCAACGCCAAAAAACCGTGGAGTGGAAGAGGGGTTGATACTTCTAAAATCTAATCGTTTAAATGCAATGGGACTACGTGAAAGCACATTTTTATGACACTAAACACATTCCTCATCTCATCAGTAATATTATTTCTCCACAGTGAACTGACGTTAGAATCAAACCAAAATAGCCAAACTATTATCTAACTTGGAACTCTTCTCGGTCACGAAAAAGAAAAACACTGAAGATTTAAGCTACTCCAATCATAATGAGACTGTACAAAAATCAGAAACCGTTCGCTGCTTTTTCCAACAGCCAACTTGTACAGGCTAAATCTTCAATCCCTAATGCCGTTTACTTCTGCTGAGTTCATTCACAGCTTTGGGGGAAAAAAAACAGAAACATTTTTAGGTCTTAAGAAAAAAAAATAGAGCCAAAATAAAATGACTTAATTTTCCTAACACAGTAGTGCCACAGCCCTCAGCCAAGGCAGAGCAAATTCAAAGCTTTGTGGTTGTGGTTTGGGGGGGGTGTGCAAACTTTTACCAGATCTCAGAATTTGCTTAGTAGCCCACCTCACTTTTTCGCAAGTTAAAGACTGAATTATTCACCCGTTAACTAGAAACACAGAGTTAATTTTATGTGCTTAGTTTATGATAGGCAAAAGTGTGCAGAGGCAAGGCACAGAGATGCCAAGAACACCACCACACCCCCAGGGTTGTGCACGTTGAGGATGGATGGAGTCACCTTTTCTTCCTGGGTCTGGGTGGTTTAACACAACATGGCAGGGCTCAGCAAAGTCATTTTTTTAAAAATCATTTTATCATTATTTATTTGTCAGGGAGAAAGAGAGCACAAGCAGGGGGAGTAGGAGAGGGAGAAGCAGGCTTCCCGCTGAGCAAGGAGCCGGACGTGGGGCTCGATCCCAGGATCGTGACCTGAGCCGAAGGCAGACGCTTAACTGAGCCACCCAGGCTTCCCAGCAAAGTCATTTTGTTAAAGCTAGCAGCAGCCTGGCTTAATTTCGTCTCTTGTGCTTTATCCAGTCCTTTTAGGACAAAATTTGATGTAAAATATATATTTGTCTGTTAGGACTCATATGGGACTACTTGGGATTTTTAAGTCACTGTTCAAAAAAAGTAAGGAGGCGACTATCTCCCATGACAAACTCTTAAAAAAATTCTGCCCAAGCACCTGGAAAACAAAGTCAGCGTAGGTAACAGTGACAAATTCCAAATAGAGCTAAAATATCCAACACGACCGACAAAGGTTCTCTTCACTGTATGTGGCATTCAGAACATAAGAAAGAAATGCTATTTTTTCTCTTGACAAAAGAGTGGACACAGTTTATAATTATGATTTTAAAAAGCCAAAATTTGAAACAGAAGTGACAAAGGAAAAAGCTAACAATGTTCTTGGTCTCTTAAGGAGAGGTCCTTGAGGGGGCGCCTGGATGACTCAGTTGGTGGAGCGTGTGACTCCTGATCTCAGGGTTGTGAGTTTGAGACCCACACTGGCCACAGAGATTACTTTAAAAAAAAAAAAATCTTAAAAAAAAGAAAAAGGAGTCCTTGAACATCTCTGTATCATGTATAACATTCTTTGACATGGTTTTGACATGAAATGTGGTAAAATGATTGGTGCCAATCAAAATCACTGAGGACGATTTTATAGTAAGATCAGAATCCTGTGTTCCTATCTATTCTGATTCTTCTCAATTTACTATAATCCAACTTTCCACTGTAGGACCCCAAATTAAAAACGGCCATCCCGGGGTGCCTGGCTGACTCAGTCAGTGAAGCGTGCGACTCCCGATCTCAGGGTTGTGAGTTTGAGCCCTACACTGGGTGTAGCGATTACTTAAAAATAAAACAAGAAAATAAAAATGAAAATGGCCATGCCTCCGTGCTTAAGAGTTCATTTCTTACTCTTTCCCTGGGTGGTTTCTGTAGAACCCAAACTGCTCATCTGCCACTTCTATTTCCACTCTTCAAAACAAGGGGCGCCTAGGGGGCACAGTCATTGAGTGTCTGCCTTCGGCTCCGGTCATGATCCCAGGGTCCTGGCATCGAGCCCCGCCTTGGGCTCCCTAGTCCGTAGGGAGTCTGCTGCTCCCCCTGCTTGTGCGCACGCTCTCTCTCTCTCTCTCTGGCAAATAAGTGAATTAATTATTTATAAAAAAAACAAAACAAAACAAAAGAAACAAGTGCGGGGAAGGCCAGGCAAGTGTGCCCCACCCCCAGCTCTCTAGAAAAGCAGGGCAAAGGACGACGAAGAGAGAGGTGCCGTGACGGTCACTACGCATCAGAGTCGGAAGAATCAGTGGGCACCTTTACACGAGAGAAACTCAGAATAGAGAACAGCCACCCTGTCCGGCTGGTGCCTCAGGCAGCTTGGCCTCCTCTGGCCTCGGCACTCAGGCTGTGACAGAGGCTGGCTCTGAAGCTGGCTACGGGAGAACCCGCTCACCTGAGAGATGAGACTCAAAACGGACATGCACAGCAGCCTGACGGAGGACTCCACATCCTTCCAAACTGGCAAAGCAATGACAGGTCACAGTGGGAATTATGCTTTTAGGATGGAATGGGTCCCATCTGAAATGTAATGAAGGAATGAAGGAACTTTCCCCAGAACCCCTAACTTAAATAGGATTACTGCTATTAAGACTCTTTGTTTGATACTTAATTCTTTACAACAGAGTTCTCAGGAAGCCACTGGAGACAAAAAGTGAAACTGTTCAGTATGAGGTTTCCCTAAATAAAAACAAACACATAAATACACCTAACACTCAAGCATTAGGTGAACTTCTTCCTAACACCTATCGTCAGGTGTTTTATTACAGTGTACCAGGCCTGAAGTGTCAGCAACATACAAGATTCAAAAGTACAAACCAAATTAAAGAGCCTGGGGGACTTGGGGTGGGGGCGGGGTGGTCTTCCAATGCAGGCTTTCCTTAAAGCATAGAGTTTGTGTGGTTAAAAAAAAAAAAAAAAAGACACATGTCTCTTCTATTTCTTCATCTGGGTTACAAGCGTGAGTTCTAGGTAAAAACTCATCAATGCCTAGGCTTACAACGTGAGCACTTTTCTGTATGTAGATTCTCATTCAAGAACAAGTTTTATCGCTCTCTTTTGTGGGCTGAACTGTGTTCCCCAAAGAGACATGCCGAAGTCCTAACTCCCAGAACCTGTGAACGTAAGCTTATTTGGAAACAGGGTCTTTGCAGATGGAATCAAGTTAAGAGGAGATCATACTAGATGGAAGGTGGGCCCGAATGCAACGGCTGGTGTCCTTGGAAGAGGGAAATCTGCACACAGACACACAGGGGAGAAGACCACGTGAAGACAGAGGCAGAGACTGGAGTGATGCATCCGAAAGCCAGGGAACACCACAGGGTGCCTGGAACCACCAGAAACTGGAAGAAAGCAAGGAAGGATCCTCCCCAGAGCCTTCCGGGCAGCATGGCCTTGCTGACACCTTGATTTCTACCGTCCAGCTCCTAGAACTGTGAGACAATACACTTAAGCAACCAGTTTGTGGTACTTGGTTATGACAGCCCCGGGGAAACTTCTACATCTTCGTTTTGCCACAAGGAAAAGGCTCCGATGTAGATGGACACAAAGACCTTCTGGCACAGCGACTTAAAGGTTCCAGAAGACCTGGCTGCTGTTCCAAGCATGGGCTTTCCAAAAAATCCAGAGAAGCCCCCTCTCCTGGCCACCTACCTTCTGGAGTCCCGGCAGGAGGATGGGTGTGCCCTGCCCTTCCATGGGGTAACGGATCTCCCCCTCCCCAACCAAGGAGAGGCTGGGGGGCTCCCTTATGAGCTGGTGGTGGTCTGTGAGCACTCAAGAAACAATCACATGAGAATAGGCTTTCCTGTTCTCTTAAAGGAAGTCATCTGCAAAGCCTAAGTAAGGCACATTAACAAAGCTTTAAAGATGCTTTCTGGATTGTTTTATATTGTATGTGGGAGGTGGGGGGGGGGGACACGAGGGGGGCAGGGTAAAAGGCAGATAAATAGGAGTACATCATCCATTGTTGAAAACTCCCAGGCCGGGTGCCAGGGGCTGAAGAAAGGGCTTAAATGTCCAGCTTTCCCCAGAGATACAAACACACACTTGGGTCAAACCACTGATCTTTTCTGGGCCTTTGTTTCCTTGCTCATCAAAATCAGCAACTCAACCCTGGCTGCATTTCTTTCGGCTTTACAATCTTGAAACTCCGGTTCTACAGTCATTCTTACTGTGGGTCTAATCCAACAGTCTTGAAAATTGCAGTTCGGGATTTGTGCATTACTGAGGTGTGAAGTGTGTTCCCAGAGGGGAGACTGGGTGTAACAGAAAGCAAGCCTTTGACAGACCCAGCTCAAACAGAAATTCAAGGTGCTGGTAATAAGAACGAAGCCCCAGATGTTACGAAAAGCCAGCAAGGAGTGAGACAGATGCTTAGCAGGACAACTCCGGCAGGGGGTTCAGGCATCAGCAGGGAATACGTTTGGCACCACTTGAGCTGCCACAGCAGACAGGAGGGTAGAGAGAGGGTCCTTCTTAAAAGCAGAGCATGGGGCGGGTGGGGGGTGGGGAGCGCCTCGGTGGCTCAGTCGGTTAAGCGTCTGCCTTCAGCTCAGGCCAGGATCCCGGCGGTCCTGGGACTGAGTCCTGAATCGGCCTCCCTGCTCAGCAGGGAGTCTGCTTCTCCCTGTCCTGCTCCCCCTGCCTGTGCTCTCTCTGTCATAAATAAATAAAATCTTAAAAAAAAGCAGAGCATGGAAAAAAGTGCAGTTAACTGAATATTGCAACCATCACCTTTAGTGGAATGTGTTGTCGGGAGGGGGGGTGGGTAACGCTGGGTTTCTGCAGACTGCCACAGAGCCTTTTCATGGACACTAACCTCCCAAAAGGTCTGAATGGCTCAGCCAGCTGACAGTCATGCCCTGCGTTCCAACAGATGTCTATCTTCACGAGAGACTGCCTTTAATGAGCAGGCCCTGTCTACTGGGCCATAACTCTTTAAAGAAGCAGAATGAGGCAGTCACAAGCTTCTTCTCTAATACAGTGAACTCCTGTTAATTCACAACTAGAAGCTGAAGGAATTAAAAGACTCTGGTCACCTGGGGAACATCCTCGGCTCTAATTCCAGGCTAAACAGTCAATAATTAACAGAGCGTTACTACAGAACAAGATTTTCGGCTTTTCACCCTTATAAAGGCAGGGCAGAAGGTAAGAGTACGTTGTAACTAAACAGTGAAAGTAGCAGCATGTTGACAGAACACGTTGAAATGCTGTACCTTTCCACGTGTCTACACACGCGCCTGAATAACAGCACTGTCCTCACAGGGACACTGCAGGAAAGTTCTGTACGCACGCACGGGCGAGGAGCTCAAACGTCTGAGTGCCAAGCGTGGCGCTGTTGGTTCTGAGCCCCAGCCTGCTGGAGGGCCAGTTAGCACAAGAGATGCTGATCTGACCAGGTAATTCCTGCGCTCGCCATCATTTCGGGCTCTGACGCGGAGACTCAGGTTCTCGATAGCAAAGTGGTATCTATTACAAGGATACAGGGAATCACGGAAACCACAGGACTGAGAACTGCCCCAGAAGGTTCCAGAGCCAAGAGGAGAGAAGGAAAGCAGGAAGTCCGCAAAGGCCTCAGGGCAGACACCTACTGGTCAAGGTGCAATGCATGAATACGTATTACGTAGATGAACGAATATGTATGATGTATATAAAGTAGCACGGACTACTATTCAGCAAGACGATGAACTCTTGATCCAGTAACCTGGATGAATCTCCGGAGAATTACGCTCAGTGAAAAGAGCCGATCCCGAGGTTATAGACTGTAGGATTCCATCTAGGTACTATTCTTAAAATACAATTATAGAGGCACTGGCTAGGGCTTAAGGGTAGGGTGGGGTTGAAGTGAAACCGGCGTGGATCCTCGTGGTGATGGAAAGGTGCCATGTCTTCAGGATCCACATCAATATCCCGGTCGAGATACTATTACTAGAGTTTTGCAAGGTGTTAACACCAGGAAAACCTCCATCTTTTCACATTGGCAACTGAATCTATAGTTACTGCAAAATAAGTGTTTAATTGGGGTGCGGAGCGGGGGAAGACTGGCAAAGACATCATGAGGTACCAGGCCTCTACCAGGGGCAGGAAGCAAAGAGATCTCATTGACTCGTAGAAGGTCATGGTGACAAGGAGGGGGTCCTCCTGACAAAACCTAACAATGGGGAGATTTTCATAAGGAAATGGGGGTGCCACGAGGAAGGGGGAACGTGAGCCAGGAAACCAAACAGCACCGAAATCCGCTGTACGCTTCCGAGATGGGGAACTCTCTGTAGCCAAGAAGCAGGTGACTCACCGTATGACCTGAAGCTGCTTTTAGAAAAATATTGCCAGGGGCACCTGGGTGGCTCAGTCTGTTAAGCATCTGCCTTTGGCTCAGGTCATGGTCCCAGGGTCCTGGGATCGAGCCCCACGTCGGGCTCCCTGCGCAGTGGGGAATCTGCATCTCCTTCTGCCTCTCCCCCTCCCTGCTTGTGTTCTCTCTCTCCCTTGCTCACTCTCTCAAATAAATAAAATCTTAAAAAAAAATCAAAGTATTTCCAAAAAGACCCTACCAAAGTTCCATCGATGTCATTTACTGTCACACTCAGGAGGCTGTTGGCAAGTCGGCCATTAACCGGGAGTTAACAGAGATCAAAAGAACCCCAGAGGGTGATCTATAGCACACTTCACGCAGCCCTCTTCTGTCTTTTTTTTTTTTTTAAAGATTTTATTTATTTGACAGAGAGAGACACAGCGAGAGAGGGAACACAAGCAGGGGGGAGTGGGAGAGGGAGAAGCAGGCTTCCTGCTGAGCAGGGAGCCCGATGTGGGGCTTGAACCCAGGACCCTGGGATCATGACCTGAGCCGAAGGCAGACGCTTAACGACTGAGCCACCCAGGCGCCCCCTCCCCCCACTGCTCTCATTTTAAGCAAACACAGTATTAGGTTTTAACAGGCACTCAGTTTTTATAATAAACAAGTATATTTTCCAATTTAACTGACAGCTACACACTAGTATCAATAAGGCTTCACTGATGTGACTACGTCTAATTCAATGAAACACAAAACCCTGGGATTTAGATGAGACTGTCCCTCTGAGCTTAATTAAGAGGTCTTTTTAGTAGTTTATATACATATTTAAATTAGGCTCCAATGTGAAACTTGAACTCAGGATCCTGAGACCAAGACCTGAGCTCAGATCAAGAGTCAGACACTTAACTGACTGAGCCACGCAGGTGCCCGTTTATTAAGAGATTTTTAACCACATGCTCATTCAAGTACATAGTGGGCAGTTTCTAAATGAACAGGCCTTTGAAAAGTTGACAAAATTTGTCCTGCCTTATTTTGGGTTGACTGCTAGAAAGACTTGTGAATAGATGATCATAAAACTGAAATAATGACATATTGCTGGAGTCTGGGACAATTATGAAACTGTCATGTGATAAATCCAAATCAGACCCAACTCCTCTCCCCGGAAGTCTTCCTGTAGTACACTGCCTAGGACAGAGCCTAGCTAATGGTAAGCACTCAGATACTTTCTGGACAAATAAGTGTGTGAAAATAACCCCACACTTGTATAACGAGTGGTCCCTTGTCATTTACCCTCACCTTATTAAAAAACCAATGAGCAACACACGTGCGAAGCTTTCACAAATGTTTTGAAAATCTTTTTTAAAACATTTATTTATTTGGTGGGGGGCGCCTGGGTGGCTCAGTCGGTGAAGCGTCCACCTTCGGCCCAGGTCATGATCCCGGGGTCCTGGGATCGAGCCCCGCATCGGGCTCCCTGCTCCGCGGGGAGTCTGCTTCTCTCTGACTGCCGCTCCCCCTGCTTGTGCTCTTGCTCTCACTCTCCCACTCTCTCAAATAAATAAAATCTTTTTAAAAAAGCTTTATCTGAGAGGGGGTGAGAGAGAGAGAGAGAGAGAGAGAGAGAGCGCGCGCGTGCAAGCAGAAGCATGGTGGGGAAGGGCCAAAGGAGGGGGAAAGAGAGTCTCCAGCCGACTCTGTACTGAGCGTGAGCCCCACGAGAGACTCAATCTCACAACCCTGAGATCAGGACCTGAGCAGAAATCAAGAGTCGGACGCCTAATTGTGCACGTCACAGAAGGAACAAGATCAACAAGATGGAGAGATGGTGAGGGAGTAGTAGCCTCCACTGGGACCTCCCCTGCTGAGGGGCAACTGCAGTCCCTCCTCGGGCCCGCATGCTTAAGTACAGAGGACATTCCCTGCTTCCTGGGCCATCAGACGTGCTAGGCTTGCAGCATTCTTGCATCAGCTGCCAAAACAGCCACCCCGCGATGGTTTAGAGCTGCACATGAGCCATGCTTAGGGGGGCAGGGACTGAAGGCTGAATGGTGCTCCCATGTTCTGTATTACACACGCACGCGCGCACACACGCACGCGCGCACACACGCACGCGCGCACACACGCACGCACACACAGACAGCTGGTCGAGTCTGGATGTACCGTTACCTGTACTATTGGGTGAACGTTCTTGGCCCGAGGATGGTCCTGTCTTAAGTGGATGGTCATTTGCTCTGGCCCTTTAGGTGACCAAGGGAGATGAATGGAACAGAATCTGTGTGTTCCAGGAAAAACAACACAAGACCCTTCACTGAACGGCTCACTCGGTGACACTGGGCTGGGCTCCTGGCAAGCACTATTAAACCTTCCCACAACATTGGAAATGTACCCAGTAACACCCCTATCTTGGAGATAAAACAGATTCACGAGGCTAAATCGTTGGCCAAAGGACAGTTTATTCAGCTCCAAGATATGAAGTAACTCATTCAAGGTCATATATCTAATTAGTGGTGAAACATAAAACACATCCTAGAGTCTCCCTCTCTTTCCTCTCCTGATAACCCTGTAGCAAAAGATTTTTATCTCCTAGAACTTACATCTCAGTAGACACGCGACAACTTCACTAACATGGCAACAGCCATGAAGAATACACAAATTTGGGGTCTCCTATGACCGGGCAATGGACTGGTGAATTCATGCATGTGGATTTGTAATCTACACCACAGGTTCCCTTCGGAATCCTCACGTGTGCTCCGAGGCATAGGTGTACTAACTCCCTGATTACATCAGTTTCGCGAACCTATAAGCGATTCCTTCTTCCGCCCCTCTCCTACATTACGGGTAAGGAGAAATGCAGCCACAGACGCAGAGGATTAAAGAAAAACCATTTCTGGGCGCCTGGGTGGCTCAGTTGGTTAAGCGACTGCCTTCGGCTCGGGTCATGATCCTGGAGTCCCGGGATCGAGTCCCGCATCGGGCTCCCTGCTCAGCGGGGGGTCTGCTTCTCCCTCTGACCCTCTTCCCTCTCATGCTCTCTGTCTCTCATTCTCTCTCTCTCAAATAAATAAATAAAATCTTTAAAAAAAAAATTAAAAAAAAAAAAGAAAAACCATTTTTAAAAAGTTGATTCCATCGGGACATGATTAAATCGAAGGGGAGAAATCCTTAGAAAGAATCAGCCACCAGTAAATGAGACCGGGGAATGCTGTGTACAGAAGCTGGTACAAGCTGTTGGCAAGACCTCAGAACGCAGGCTGCAACCTCACTCGTGAGGACAAGAATACGGAATGAATCAAATCCCAAGTATCATTCCTATGTCCGGACTGGCCGAGGCCTACGCCACGGACTTCTTAGGAACCGCACGCTTGGGGCGCCTGGGTGGCTCAGTCGATAAGCGTCTGCCTTCGGCTCAGGTCACGATCCCAGGGTCCTGGGATCGAGCCCCGCATCGGGCTCCCTGCTCCGCGGGAAGCCTGCTTCTCCCCTCCCCCACTCCCCCTGCTTGTGTTCCCTCTCTCACTGTCTGTCTCTCTGTCAAATAAATAAATAAAATCTTAAAAAAAAAAAAAAAAAAGGAACCACGCGCTTGCTAGCTGGGTGTCGGTCACTTATTCTCTCCAGACCTCCGTAGTTAAGTCTGCTGGTGCCTCTCTTCCACCTTTCATCGAACGTCCACGACTCTGGATGCCCGCATACCGCTGCATCTCTTGTGCTCCTTTGCGAATACCTTGCTATGTTGGTATTTTGCAATCATATCTGGATTCACGCAGCTTTTAGGACAAAATCAGTCAATCAATCCTACCTTCCTTTGGTGCACGCTACATTCCAACACCACAGGAGCCTTTGGGACAGCATTTCATTCAGAGACCAGGATGTGCCCTGAAAGTCCCTAAGATGGTATCACTCCCTGAGCACATTATCTTATGCTTCAAAATGAAGCCCCAACCGGGCAAGGGCCCAATTCCTTGCCCTCGGGTTTGATGGCTATCATCCCGGTAGCCGGGCTAATTCTACAAGGAGATCTGCCTGGTTTCATGAATACTGAGCTGAAGCCAATTCAAGCACAGAACAGGAAAAACAGTTAACAGCTTTAACAAACCAAAAAGACAAAACCCAACAGATCAAAGGCGATATTCTAGCAGCTGGATTACCCTCTTAAAAGTGGGAAGTTGATGTGTCTTGGAGTCCAGATTCCATGAATAAAATTCCATGAAAGGAAATGAAACCCAGAAGCAGTCAGCATGAATCACAACGCTGTACTGAACCGGTTACAAAGTGTCTGTGGGAAGACAGTGAATTTTCTGGAAGGCAGACCCCAACCATGGAGCAGCCAGGACGAGGTCTGAGGCAACAGATGTCAAATCTGGGTTCAAGATGGCTAATCTCTGGGGAGGGATGAAAAGGGACCACAAGGAGGTCAAAGCCATGGAGAATTTTCAGAAGTACCCTGAGACACACATACATACACACACACCCCTGTGGTTCAGCAGGGAAACTGAATGATCTCCCACAGCTACAAGCAAGAACATGCATGCATCTCCTACACAGAAGAGTGAAAAAGCTAGACCCAAATAAATATATGTATTCCATTCATATAAAGGTCAGATACAGACTAAAATAATCTACGGTGTGAAAATTTAAGATATAGTATCTTTTAAGGGCAAGGCCCAATGGCATTCCTGGTTTTTCTAATTTTCTCTCTTTCCTTCCTTCCTTCCTTCTTCCTTCTCTTTTATTTTTTTTAAAGATTTTATTTATTTATTTGACAGAGAGAGACACAGCGAGAGAGGGAACACAAGCAGGGGGAGTGGGAGAGGGAGAAGCAGGCCTCCCGCCGAGCAGGGAGCCCCATGCGGGGCTCGATCCCAGGTCCCTGGGATCGTGACCTGAGCCGAAGGCAGACGCTTATCGACTGAGCCACCCAGGCGCCCTGCCTTTCTTCTAAATCAATCTTTTTTCCCCCCAAAGATTTTATTTATTTGAGAGAGAGAGAGTGCACAAGCCAGGGTTTGGAGGGGAGGGGTAGAGGGAGAAGCCGACTCGCTGCTGACGCAGACCCTAATGCAGGGCTCGATCCCAGGACTCAGATCACGACCTGAGCTGAAGTCAGACGCCTGACCAACTGAGCCACCCAGGTCTGCCCGGGAATGTTCTATTTCTTGATGTGGTAATGAATTACACACCTGTGTTTGCTCCAGGAAAACTCATCCAGCTGTCCGAGCCATTTGGTCACTTTTCTGAATGCAAGTTATGCTTCACTGTCAAAATATATATATTAACAAATAAAAGGTACCCGCCATCTCAAACAAATCAAACGGCAACCACATTCCGAGAACACGCAGCAGCACGTCCCCAACAGTTCCTTTCTAGATGGAATCAGCTCTTCCTTGGGGTGCGGAGCGGCACCTCCATATACCACGACCATTGTTAACACCGGCGTCTGGAAGCTACAGGTCAAGAACTGTACCAAGTGACAGGCCAGCTCATTCCCTGGTGAGAGGCCTAGGGCCCCTGGAGTCAAGGTTATGCTGACTGATACAAGGCATCTCAGCAGCAGCATCAGGAAACCAGGATGCGGCCTCTGGTCGTGGCCGTGGGGGGACCTGAGAGAGCATGGCCAGGGGAGCGAATGCGGGGGATGCCACAAGAGAATGTTCACAGGGAGGGCTGTGGGGAAGGAGGAGCAGAACACCGCCTCTTACGGCGCCTTCCAGAGGCCTGGAGAAATGGTCAGCTGAACATGGTAGGGTTCCTGGTTTATAGATGCCCATGTCCAGCTTATGGTGAGGCACAAATTTAGCTCACGTTACTGTTTCCCTGAGAGTAATCTGAAAACATCAGTGAGTCTTTAAGAAACAGACACCCATATCATCCATTGCCTTTCATGACGCAAGTCACTAAATAAATGTGCTAGAAAATTCATATATACACCCATATCAGCCACTGTGTTTCACGATGCAAGTCAGGAAATAAAATGTGCTAGGAAATTCATCTACACCCATATCATCCATTGCCTTTCGCGACGCAAGTAACTAAATAAATGTGCTAGAAAATTCGTGTACAGTTAAACCACAGAAGAGCTCCAAGGACTCAACATTCAGTCCAATTCTTACAAGGTTTCCTAATCTCCTGGATGAACCCTGAAAAGGAGAAAGTGAGGCCCCCCCCCCCCCCGCCTCCACTCCTGGACACGGCCGGTAGAGGCCTAGGAGCTCCCGGGTCAGTCCGCCCTGTGGCCAGGGGTCTGCGAGGCTCACCCTCTGTACGGGGTTAAGCCGAGCACAAGACAGAGCATCTTTTCTCTGCAGCCCCCTGCGGAGCTCCCCACCCACTTTACTGGCCAGAACAGAAACAGGCACCCACTACCAGAACAGTAACAAAGCCATCGGACCACCCCCCAGACAAGTCTGGCCGCCGCCCCCCTCCCTCCCCCCCCAAAGCTGGGCACAGGGAGAGGCCTTTTCTCCGGGGAAGGAATAAACTGAAAGCTCTCGGGGGGGAGCGTGCATTGAAGGGGGTGGGATTCTGGGTTGGATTCTAAGACAGGGTGAGGCGTGGACCACTCGAGCGGCAGGCAGTTCTGGGCAGAGGCAACATGTGAGATGGAAGTGGCAGGCAGTGGCGGGCGGGTCATAAAAGGGAAGAGCGCGGAGAAAGCTTTCTCCGTGGGTGCCCAGCTGAGAGGTGGAAATGTGGGTACCCAGTCTATGGGGGGGTGTGTGTGTGTCGGGGGGCAGGGTTTGCTTAGCCACTTTGCCAAGATTCTCATTCAAAGTCAGCAGTCCACGAAGAAGCCAGGACAGTATTTAGAGCAGGGAACTTGCATGAACAGAGCCGGGCTCACAGATGTGCTTACAGCACCTGTGAGGAGTGAGCAAGAAGAGAGTCGGCAGGGGGGGGGGCAGGGGGCGACTTTAATCCTATGGACGGGGAGCCAAGCGGGCGGACAGGGACCAGAGTGCAGACATACCTGAGACGGTGCCGCAGGGGGCGACCTGGGAAGGGCAGGGGCGAGTGTAGAAGCAGAGCTTAGGTCACGGAGGGAGAAACCTGTGGAGCCGAGGGACCGCAGAGATGGCAGGGAAAACAAGCCTATACAGTAAGGCATCCTCTGGCAGCCGGGTACGGAAGGCACAGGGGCCACACAGAGTCCCTCGTCATCCCCCTTCCCCGAGGCTGGACTGCAGCCGCCAAGCACGATGTTGAACTCCCGAGGAAGTGAGGCTGCAGCACAGAGACTCAGGAGGGGGCAGAGAAAGGCAGAAAGGAAAGTGACCTGGAGCCAGGAAGGGCTGACATCCAGACAAAGTTTAGCCCCTGGGCTCTGAGCCCTTTCAACTCTGGAAGCTTCCACCCCCTCATCCTTCCCGACAAAGAGAGACAATAAAAGCCTTTGTTTTCAAGAAAGAAAAAAAAAAAAAAAACACAAAAAACATCTGGGAGGAGGGGTTGCTAGCTTGAAGTGACTCCCCTGCAGTTTCAAAAAAGCAGGATCAGGGGGAGATGCCTTGGAGAACTGTGACCCAGTCTGGTTGCTCAGGCCTGCTCCTTAGTCAGGATTTACGGGTTGCTCTAGATCTCCGAAACTGGCTGGAGCAATATAATATGCACTTGGTAAGCAGTCTTTTTCTTTTTTTTTTTTTTTTAAGGTTTTATTTATTTATTTGACAGCGAGAGAGAGAAAGCACAAGCAGGGGGAGAGGGAGAGGGAGAAGCAGGCTCCCCACTGAGCAGGGAGCCCGATGCGGGGCTCGATCCCAGGACCCTGGGGCCAAAACCCTGAGCCAAAGGCAGACGCTTCACCGACTGAGCCACCCAGGCGCCCCACTTGGTAAGTAGTCTTGCAGAGTAGGTGCCCGGGAAACACTTGCCAGATGAACAAATGAAGACTGTTACCTACAGATGGGCTCACCTTGGAAGAAAGCGAAGAAACGAAAGCAAAAAGCAGAAGGAAGAGCCATGGCTCTATATTCTTCCGCAACAGAGCGAAGGTCAGCAAACAGTGGCATCGAGTCGCTTCCCCAGCAACCAAGGGGCCCGCCAAACCTGAAACGGCACAGTCTGGCTCTGAGAGATCACTCCCCTGGCTCCTCCTGCGCTGGCGAAGGAGATCCATCTGTCAACCCAACAGAACAAGATCTGCCCTGACAAGAGACCACTTGCTGAAGTGGAAATAAGATGTACACAGCAGCATATCCACTCACTCAATCCCCAACACTATTTTGAAGCCTAAAATATTTTAGCGTACAGAATGGGCAGGATAAATAACATAAATACAGGACATGCTTGGCGGGCTCTCCTGTCTAAAACAATCACCTCTACAAACACACAAATAGCACCGCAGCATGGATCACTGATTCTCGCCCCCCCGCCCCCCCATACCCTGATATTAGTCAGCTGGGGCTGCTATAATAAATTCTATTTGGTTCTATTAGATAGAATAAATTCTATTCATTTCTGCACAGTTCTGGAGGCTGGATGTCCCAGATCAAGGGGTCAGCAAGACTGGTTTCTCCTGAAACCATTCTCCCTGGCTTGAAGACAAGCCATTTTCTGGCTATGTCCTCACATGGCCTTTCCTCTGTGTGTGCAAGAATCTTTGGTGTCTCTTCCTCTGCATATTAGGACACCAATCAGGCTGGACCAGGGCCGCATTTAATTTTGCTACCTCTATAAAAGCCCTGTCTCCAAATATGGTCACATTTTGAGGGACTGGGGATTAGGGTTTCAATATATGAATTTGGGGGACAAAATTCAGCCCATACCACCACCCCACCTGGACAATTCCAGTAAGAAAAGTTTCTTTGCCGAAAAGCTTCAGAAGGAAATTCATTGCTTTTCCTCCCCTAAAAGTGTCAACATTTCCAAAGCATGGAGGTTGTGAAAAATCTTAATTTCTAGCATTAAGAAAACTTGGAAAATCGAAGTAAAAAATATCACAGGTGATAAGAATGGTGCTTTACCTCTGTGGTCTTCCTTCCAGAAAACCAGAACCTCGGTCTAACCATGACGAAAATATCAGACAAATCCCAGTAAGCAGAGCAGTCTATAAAACAGCCAACCAGCCCTGCTCAAAATGGTCAGGGTCAGCAAAACAAGGGAAGTCTGAGAATTTGCTCACTGTCAAGAGGAGTCCAAGGCAAGAAGATGAAACATAACGTAGCACCGTTTGGAGGAAATCCTGCAACACAAAAGGACATCAGGGGGAAACTAAGGAAATCTGAATAAAGTATGAGCTTATTAATCATTATCAGTATTGGCTCACTGACTGGGAAAACTTAGCATCATAACATAAAATGCTGACAACAGGGAAGCTGGGTGTACGGTGTACAGGAATATGCTCTGTTGTCAACTGTGAGCCCTCTCTGTACATCAAAAACTCTTCCCGAAATACAACTTTTATTAAAAGCAGCAACAGTGTGTGTGCAGAAGCCATGCGAAACCAGCCTCATGAGTGACCAGCACTCTTCTCCTGTCTGGAGGCCCCACGAGCTCCTGTGTTCCTGAGAAGTGTTGGGGGGGGTGCGGACAACACGCCATCGGTATTCTTCCGGGCACACTGGGTTACGAGCCCCCACCAGGCGGATGGATGGTGCCCTGCATCTCGCAGGACAGGGTCAGGCGGATGGATGGCGCCCTGCATCGCTTTAGACTCAAGGAGAGTAGGTGGGGAGGGGTCTTCTGATTCACTCTAAAGAGCCCACCAGGTTTAGGGTTCAAAGTCATCCAGCCACTACGCATCAGGCTGCGTGAATTCTCTCACAAGGACCTTAGGACAGGCCGTGTGCCTACTATGGCTCAGAGGAAAAGTAAGAATATTTCAGAGAAATTCCTCCGAGTCCCACATGGACCATCAGAAATTTGTTTAAATAAAAAATGTATCACTGAGTAGAATGGGTGAAAAGGGAAATGGTCCAAACTCCCTAAATTTACATAACTTTAAGAGGAACTGAAAGAAAGAAATCTCAGGAAGTCATAAATCGGGGAAATTTACAACACAGAAGGCTCATGCTGCCAGATGACCGAAGCACACAGACACAGGCACCTCACACCCCACCCAGCACCAGGATATATTTCACCACAAAGATCGCATTCTGTGGCCCGGCAGAGAAAACTGATCATGTTTGCACGTAACTCCTTCTGGAGGACCGCCGAGAGAGCCCAGCAATGCCGGAAAGGAAGAGCGCAACAACCCAGACTCCACTCTTGCGGCCGCCCAGGATAGGAGGCAGGGGACAGGGACCAGGAGTCGTCGGGGTGAGGAACGACGCAGCCAGCATCTCCCACCTGCCACGCGGCACACCGAAGACACATCGCACTGCGGTTCTTCTACCATCACCTCCAGGATATTCTGCCCTGTCCCCTCTCCCCTCTTGTTCTTCCTGGGGATTCAAGATGGCCCCAATCGAAAACTCCACGGGGCTTTCATCAGCCACCACACAAGCCAGACGGACAAGGCATGAGAGACGCATCAGAAGACAGTACGATAACTTGGGCACTATCGCATGCATCATAAAAATCCTTGCACGCGTACAACTTTTACCATATTCACTGCAGTGGAGGCTGTAAAGAATTCCTAAAAGAAATCTTTCTGTTTTCAAAGAACCCTAGCTGGAAAAGCCAAGTTGTGCAAAGTTGTGCACAACGTTCATTTACTTTCTTAAAAATAGCTATTCAGTACAGAAGAGTTTTACATTATATAAAAGTATAGAGAAGCGTGTGTTGGGGGTGGTGGGAGAACACTCAGCCACATTCCCTAACTAAAAAACATTTAACATCTTGATATACTCAATTTTTTTCTCTATGTTGCGTATGCAACTTTAAATTATATGCATTTGCCCTCCTATAGACTCCTTAAATAGCAGCCCGAATTGCTGTAGGATAGTCACAGTTTGAATAATTACATAGAACTCTGTATCTGTTTTCAGTTAGCAACTGTGGAAATAGCAGCAACAGATTTTAACCTTGAGGTTAAATTAAACTTTTTCAAATCTAACCTATGCACAAGCATATAGGATAGAAACCAACGCTACATGGGACTTCAGTTCACAGTATTTTCTGTATAAAAGATAATATTTTCTGTATAAAAGTAATATACATTCTTTCAATTTTTAAAAGACTAGCATAGCAAGGGGCCTTAGAAATGGTACGTGGAAGACGAACCATGAGAGGCGATGGACTCTGAAAAACAAACTGAGGGTTCTAGAGGGGAGGGGGGTGGGGGGATGGGTTCGCCTGGTGATGGGTATTAAGGAGGGCACGTTCTGCGTGGAGCACTGGGTGTTACGCACAAACAACGAATCATGGAACACTACATCAAGAACTAATGACGTAATGTATGGTGATTAACATAACAATAATAAAAAAAAAGAAATGGTACGTGGAAATTAAGATGTGCAAGGCTTCATGGAGCGGAGTTCTTTTTCCAAGCTGACATCACACCCCGTCATCACCTGCCACCTTCCCCTGTCCTTCTGGTGGTGATAAAACTGGGGCCTCCAAGGACCTCAAATCTGGTAGAAAATAGGTCTTATCTCAACTGGACAAGTCAAGGTTGAGGTTAGAGCTCTGTGTCACTTGGTGTAAATACAGGAGTCAGAAAAGGCACAAGCCTCCCCCCACTCAGTCGGTTCCCTCATCAGCCTGGAAAGGTACATTCGCAGACAAGGGAAAGGGTCTGTTCTCCTGTTGGCTCTCCTTTCAGTGATCTCCTGAAAATTAGCCTCTGATAGTAAGGGAAAGAAAGAAGCCCACGAGCACCTAATGCATGACGTGCCAATGCAACGCTGCTCAGCGAAACAGAGGAGTGATGGCTGTATTTGACAACACGGGTGAGCTGGAGAACAGTCATTCTGAGCGGGAGATACCAGCCAGACACGCTCACCCCGACAGGCGATCCATTCCTAGGGGATAGCAGACCACGCGCACAGACCCAGAGTGACAGCAGATCGGGGGTGGGGGTGGGGGCTGGAAGGAGAGATATGACAAAGCAGCAGGACACTTCTGGGGTGATGGCTATTGTTGGACAATGGTCACGATGAGTTTCACCGATGAATACAAAGGACAAAAAGCTACACCGAACTGTTCAACTCAACTCTATTTCTTAAAGGCTTAAAAAAAAAAAAAATTCCTCTCAAAGGAGTGTGCAAGGCCTCATGGTCGGGTTCTAAGCAGTTAAGAATCGCATAAGGGGGGGGGGGCGCCTGGGTGGCGCAGTCAGTTGAGCGTGCGACTGCTGGTTTCGGCTCAGGTCGTGATCTCAGGGCCCTGGGACCGAGTGCCGTGTTGGGCTCCACGCTCAGCACTGAGTCGGCTTCAGATTCTCTCTCCCTCTCCTGTTCATGCTCTCTCTCAAACAAATAAATCTTAAAAAAAAAGAAAAATCACATAAGGCTGCTAAGAAGAGGTTCAGTTGTCGTTTTCAAAATAAACTCTCAGTCACTTGTTTTCTGGAGGCCTGGGGGTGCCACGAAGCTCTTCAACTTTAGGACCAGCCATACTAATAAAGAAAGTTTCCCTCCAGACTGAGTAAGGATATGTGGGTGACAAGAGAAGACCACCAATCACTCAAATATGCCACACCCAAAGCACAGGGGACCAGGGGAAACCGCCCCCCCCCCCCCCACGGCACGACACGGAAACTCCACACCTCTTGGCACACAGGACACACGGCACACACAGGTGGCTGGGGCCCAGTACACCAGTTAGGAAGTGACATAATATTCGACGTAACTGGATACTGCTCCATGAGGTCTATCACCAGCAAGAGCCACCTGGTGAAATTTCAGTCAAGAAAAGGATGCCACGGTTTTAATGCATCCAGTCCTGCTGTCTGGTTTCTGATTTCCTTCCGTGGAAGGCTAATCATTGCCCCTGCAGCGGAGGACTGCTCTGGTGCCCACGTGACAAAGCGGAGCCTGGTTCAGGATGAAGTGCCAGCCCTCTATGACCACTACATGCAAATGTTTTCCAAATGAAGTCCGGGCATGGAGGGGAAATTATCTTAAAATTCTCCTAAGGTTTTTTGTTTCCTTCTGGCTCGTTTAACCGTGGGGGGGGGGGGGGCGTCTTATGGTTACACTGTAAGTTTGAGAAGAAACAAAGGATCTACCATGACGCACTGCTTGCCATTCTAGATGCTTTTGTGCAAACTACTTCAACTCCTAGTAGTCAAGACTTGATCTATGTTGTGGGGTTCGTAAATCCCCAGGCTCCCGCTGAGACCTGCGGACCGCAGGAAGATACACCGGTCGCGGCAAACTGCTTTGGAAGGGCCCGTTGTCCCGGGGGTCAGGCGAGAAGCCCGCTCCTGTACTGAAATCCTGCCCTTACTCCGTGCCCTACTCCGTACGGAGGTGCAAGGGACGGGTCAACTCTAGTTCTTCCACTGACCAACGGTGACCCCTGTCACCCAGCGGCCTGCGAGGACCAACTGCTGAGCCCTATGCAAGACATCCGCCCCCCAGCGCGGGGCCGAGGAGGACTTGGGCGCCCTGCCGCATCCGGGACCCCATGAGGAAGGAGCCGGAGCCCCAGGGGTACCGGGCAGCAAGCATCTGACCACCTCGTACCAGCTGCACACCACGAACAAAACAGCTACACAAAACACAGAGCTCGGTCAGAGGACACGGCCCGCCATCACACAGATGCCTTAAGCTGGTCTCTACCGCAGCAGGGCTTTTCTTGCTAAGTTCATCACACATTCCACGCTTTCACGAGCGCAAGACGAGACATGTGCACACCACACATTTTCAGAAAAAACTACGTAGAGAATATGCCTCCTGAAGCCGCTCTCCATTTAGTTGTCAGTTTGATGAAGCTGGGGATTTTTCTCCACATTACAAGAATTTAGAGTTACTTCCTGAGGTCAGCGAGAAACGACATGAGACACATTTTTCAGATATTTGGTTTATTAGATTTTCTAACAATCCTGATATATTAGGAGAAAAACCCCCATCCCTGCTTACCAGTGATGGAATGGCTGTTCCATGGACTTAAGTGACCCGTCCCCCCAGGCCACAGAGCCTGGCCACCTCCCCAGAGTGCCTGGAATGGGGGGGATCCACCTGCAAGGGGGTGCACTGGAGCGTGGGGAGGCCATGGGTGTGGCCCATCAGCTGGTGAGCAGACACACAAATGCCTGTCCACACAATGGAACAGTAAGAAACAAGAACAGCAGGGAAACGAATGCCGTACTGAGACATGACAGGAGGGATGAACTTTCACAAGGTATGACTGAGTGAATGAAGCCAGATACTGAAGGCAGGAGGCAGGCAGGACTCTCACTGACAGAAAATGCCCAGAATAGGCAAATCTGTTCGAGACAGAAGATTTGAGGTTGCCCGAGGCTGAGGTGGGAACAGAGAGGTACAAACGGTACAGAGGATCTTTTGGGGGTGATAGAAATGGTCCAAAAAATTGGATCGTGATGACGGAGCCCTAAGCCCGAGTTTACTAAAGTCCCTGAGATGCACACTCAGGATGGGTGAATTTTATAGTAGGGAAATCGGACACCTGCCTAAACCTGTCTAAGAAAACAGGAACGGCGGCGGGGGGGGGGGGGGGGGGGGAGGCGGGCAGGGAGGGAGAGAGGAACAAAGGGAGCAGACAGCACACAGAGGAGGAAAGTGAGGGGAGGCAGACACAGACGAGCATCGGACGTCCTCAGTCATTCCCAGCCCCACTCTGCTGAGCACCGTCCGCCCGTCAGGCCCTCAGATCCCAGGAGCGGTGCTGCAAGGTAGGGCTTCCCAGCCCCGTTGACAGATGAGGAAACGCAGGCCGGCAACAGCTGGATTTTGCCTGAACTCACCAGCCAAGAAATAGATCCAGGGCGAGGAAGACGCGGGACCCGAGGGGAGGAGGGAAAGGGGCAGCGGAGGAACCGGGGAGAAACCACGGGCCACACACACGTCCACGTGTGCCTATATACAACGCGCCCCTTCTTCCTACGGGCTTCAGGCCCTCTCCTCCAAGCAACCGCAAAGCAGAGGTTATAAGTCAGGAAAAAAAAAAAAGTGGCCGTTCAAGTCAAATTTCCCGACTCCCAGCTCTAAAACAAAAATATTAGGTCACCATGTTTACAGTATACATTCCTATTGTGTTTCTCCCCATCAGCAGGCTGTTCCCAGGGTTGACAGGATAAAACCTACTTTCCAGAGCAGAGACAACCTTGACTAGACGACCTTGACCGGCCAATGAGGACACAGGGGCGGCACACCTGCTAACGCAGCCACCCGGTTCGCAGCCACCCGGTTCTCTTCGTGCTGGCGGGTGCTGCCTGAAGTGTCAGAACAAATCCAGCTCGGAGCTACCTGCCCGTCAGCTCCACACCGAGGAGGAGGACCAGGGAGTGCCTGGCTCCCCGACCTCACCAGGCTGTGGGGCAGGAAACGCAGGGTTTGCTGCGTGTCCGCGGATGGCACGCAGCTGTTTGGGGATGTATCTGCTCGTCTCTAGCGGGAAAACCTCCAGCGTACCTGCGCCCTCCATCCCACAGCTCCCTTTTCTTCCTGGACGATGCCCATCTTATCCCCCACCCCCGGCCCCGCCCGCCAAGAGTTTCAGTCAAACCAGGCACATCACCTGCCTATTTGCAGGGGCAAGGAATCCCAAGGAAGGCAACGTAAGGTATCCCAGCAGCACACAGGGAAGGGGCTCCTTTGGGACCCCTTCACGCACAAAGGCTAGACCACGGTCTGTCCTCCGTGTCTCGTTTCCACTCTCCTCTGGCCGCTTCTCCACTGTTCACGAGCTGTTCCTCTCCCAGCTGTTGCCTTCTGCCTTCATGACCTCCCTTCCCCGCCTCTGCCGTCCCTTGGCCATCTTCTCTAATCCAGCACCGTGAAGCAGCGACTTACCACCAAATTGGAACTCCAGCCCTTGCCACCCGTCCCCCCAACCCTGACAGTGCCTAGGTGGGCATTTACAGCTACCCCCTGAACATCTTCCAGAAAGAAAAAGAACAGATTTCATAGGCAAGGTCGTCTACCAGACGGACGAATGCAAAGCACTGAACCACAGCCAAGTCCACCTCCCGCCTCGTGCTACGGTGTGTGGCTAGAAAGCAACAGGAAATGACAGAACAGGTGGAGCTGAGGCGCAGGAGTGCCTGGCAGGTGCCTAGAGACCGGGCAGGACTGAATGCACACAAGAGAAGGTTCCAAGGGACGAGTATCAAGACAGATAACGACACACAAAGATCAACCAGCGCGGACAAGAGAACAGACCCAGAGAACACCCCAGGTGGAGGATGAGGTACCACAGAACAGAGCTGACAGCTATCCTTTAAGACAAGGGGCAATTTCATTTTGTTTTTTTGACAAGGGGCAATTGTAGTGACCATTCTAAACAAAGCGCTGGACCGAAAGGATGGGAACAGACTTTGCATCTCAGGTAGAAACATATTTGAATAAAACCTCTAATGAACTTTTATAAGAGCATTTTCTGGAGTGATCCTTGTTCAATCCTGACAGCAACTCTCAAGAAGGTTTTGAAAGTGGTCTAGACCACCACATGGTATGCTCGGAGATCTTCAGCCTGTGCCCTGCTCTCTAGAATGCCAACATTACAATGTTAAAACACAGCTGGCATGGGGTCCAAAGTGCACAGGGCCTGGAACGAGAGAGCCCGGACTGGCATCGACCATTTATGAGCTTATTATGGCCTGGGATTAGCTATTTACGGGCTCATCTCCAGCTTCCTTATTTATAAATAGGAGTAACAGTACCTAACTAAGAGTTGCTGTGGGATCGAGTGGATAATTTAGGTCTACACTTGGCACCGAGAATCTGGTACCCAACACTCACGGTGTGATACTTATTTAGGGGTCCTTATTTTCAGAGATATTGTGCACTACCAACCGTAGACATGAGAGAGGGCACCCAGCAATCCAGGAAGGAGAGCAAAAAACTGTCGCATCAAAAATAAATAAATAAATAAAAACGTCATTCCATAAGTAGCAGCATAGAATTGTCTGCTCCACATGTTTTTAGCACTATAGAGAAATGAACTCTCAAACCATGAAAAGACAGGAAGGCACCTTAATGCAGAGTACTGAGAAGCCAGTCTGAAGAAGCTACAATATTGCAGGATTCCAACTCCAGGACATTCCGGAAAAGTCAAAACTACAAAGACAGTAAAAAGATCCGTGGTTGCCAGGGAAGGCGGGAGAGGGATGAAGAGGCAGAGCATAGAGGATTTTGAGGGCACTGGCAGTACTCTGTATGACACTCTACCAAGATGGGTACAGGACATTACCTGTTGGTCCAAATGCACAGGAGGTGCAAACCAACAGTGAATCCTGAGGTAAACTAGGGACTCTGGGTGATGATGAGGGGCGTGTGCAGGTTCATCTGCTGTAACAAGTGTCCCACCCCAGGAAGTGTCTGCGACAGTGGGGGAGGCTTACGCACGTGTGGGCACAGGAGCTGTGGGAAACCACTCAACTCTTCTCTCCGTTTTATTAGAAACCTAAAACTGCTCTTCAAAAAGTCTTAAGAAAATGTGACCGCTATAATTTCACACCGTCAGCGCACAAAATTTAATTGGAAAAAGTACTATGTGATAAGGAAACAAATCTGCATTTAGTTCTGTATTGATCTCTGACAGTCTGGCTGGCATGACTGTAAAAATCAGTATCCACTGCCGTTGTTTTTAGGACTCCTTAGAAGTAGTAATTTTATAATCATTCATATTAACTGTTTTTATTTATTTGAAGATTTTATTTATTTATTTGACAGAGAGAGACAGTGAGAGAGGGAACACAAGCAGGGGGGTTGGGAGAGGGAGAAGAAGGCTTCCCGCGGAGCAGGGAGCCTGACGTGGGGCTCGATCCCATGGACCCTGGGATCACGACCTGAGCCGAAGGCAGGCGCTTAAGGACTGAGCCACCCAGGCGCCCCATATTAATTGTTTCTAAAGACACAGCCCAAAACAGACTTTAAGGCACTGAGGTTCAGTTAGACATTATCGGGTCATAAAGCAACTGCGTGACCCTGGGGCGTGTGCATCGTCCCCGGGGACTTCTGCGTTTTCCCCACCGCACAAGGGTGTGTGACCAGAAGTCCCTGCTTGCTGCGATGCCGTCAGGGTCTGCAGGGGACGTGAAGACGTGCAGGGGGTGTGAGCTGAAGAAAGGAGACCTACCCCCCAGGTAGGGAAAGAGAAGGAGTCTAAGTATTTTTTTCTTTTTGTTGCTAATGTACATAGGATCATTTTCTTAATTTCCATCTTGATATATTTCCTTAATATAGAAATGCTAATGTTTTTTGTATGTTGATGTGCTAAGACAGTCACAGAGGGAGGGACAAGGTTTGCACAAACAGAAGAAAGGCTGACAGAGGGGGCTGGAAGGAACGCCCAAGCACAGGACTTCAGGAAGGCCTCGACCACCCTCGCCGGGTCTCCTCCAAGATCCTGGCCAGAGCAATAAATGCTGGGTGACCCCTCCCTGCTTGCAGAACCAGATGCCTCGAGGGCTCACGAGCACGTCAGCAAGCGTGGATGGAACACCCACTGTAGCTCCTCTGGAGAGCAGGCGCAAAGTGCCTCCAGGGGCCCACACCTAGTGTCTACCTCGCCAGGACGCCTTGTCTGCCGGCATTCCTTCCTCCTGAGGAAAGCACCTCTCCCCTGCAGGTCTTCCCATCCCTCTCCGGCTTCCTCCGCCCCACTCCCAACAACCAGGGCACACCACTGAACCCGTGCTAGGGACCACGGTCCCCGCAAAGAGGGACGGTTCCAAGGCCACCGCTGTCCGCTGAGCCCTACGGACATGGAACGGCTCGTTTTCCAGGCTGGGGCGTCCTGTGCGCTGTGGGGTGCTGAGCAGCCTCCCTGCTCTCCACCCACTCAATACCAGTAGCCACCTACCCCTCAAGCCACAGCAACCAAAATGTCTCCAGACATTGCCAGGTATCTGGCGGGCAAACTCATGCCCAGCTTCGGTCAGAGAAGAACGTCTGTGAGGCTTGCCAGGGCCTAAGGATTCCTTTCCTTCGGGAAGGCAGGCCTGTGGAATGTAAGCCCGGGGCCACCTTTCACATCCCCTGGGGGAGACATGCTTGAGAATTAAGCCTGCAGGACAGAAAACAGATAGACAGGCCTCCCGGCATCTGTATGAGCCACAGCCCTCCCCACCATTACACCAGACACATCTGCAAACCCATGCAGTCCCTTTTCCACGGAGGCTGCTAGTCCACACAACCAAAATCGCCCTGGCTCTCTCCCATTCTCTGCTCCAATAACCACAGACAGACGAGCGGGGCGGGGGGGGGGGGGGGAGGGGGGGCTCTTCACTGCAAGTAATCCAAGTAATCCTTGGTATTCAAGTTCTCAGGAAACAAGCGTTCAGTTCGGACATTTGTAATGAGGTCCCCGGGGGAGGGAAGGCAGGGGCAGGGGGAAGGTGAGGTGGAGAGAAGAACTAAAAATGAACAGAGGTTTTACAGCAAAGAGAAGCAAAAACAATGTGCAGATCATCACGCGATATTTTGAACCACGTTCTCAATCATGACCTAGGGGAGGGCAATTTCAGGAAGGTTGGGAAAACGGGGAATGGGGTTCTCAGCCTCACAGAGGAGAGGCCGAGTCATGATCGTCGGGGGAAAGCCGGAGAGCCGCCCACAGGGCACCGAGAAAGCGCAAGCAGCAGAACGCCCACTGCCCGACGGAGGTCCCGCTCAGCCGCAGCGGGAGAACCTGCTGGCACCCGCGGACCGTTAGGGGTGCTGGGTGAGGCTTTCTCTAAGGTTGCCGCGTTCAGAGGCGTCGTCTTTTCTCAGCACACAGAGTCTTAAGGACTGCCCGAAGGTTTCCTCCACCAGAACGACAGCAGAGCACATTTGTTAGTAAGCAGAAAGGAAACCAGTCCTAGTAACTCTTGACAACTCCCTCTTCTCTCCTCTGCACACGCAACAGCCCCGCGAAAGCCGTGGCATCTGACCACCTGCTGCTGCAGAAACCAGGACGGTAAGTCCTCACCCTCCCTCTGACCCATTCATTACGACGTGGCTTTCTACTAAGGAATCAACACAAAACAAGAGACCTCAAATATCAGACGTCTTGACCTTGGCCAGGGGAACGAGCACCTGATAAATCAGCAAGCCAGGGTGACGCTGGCTCGCAGCAGGTGACCCGGCCCCACAGCCCCCTCACACGTTAGCGTCTGACAAGCAGCGGAGCCTGGTGATTCACGGCCCTGCGGCACACTAACCCGCACGGTTTACGGCCCCACATCTGCTCCGCACGCGGGCTCCTGCTGGCTCTTCCAGCTTGCTAGGGTGGTCCCGCTGGTTCGAGTTGTGCCCGCCTCTGAAGAAAGGGCTCCCTAACTACTGAGTCCGCCTCCAGCACCAGCTCTGCTGGCTTGCATGTGCACTCTGGTTAGGGGCGGCCAGCAGGGTTCTAAAAGACCCCTCAGGGAGCTGTATGCAGGCACGGCATTCCTAATCCCAGGATTTGAGATGCTCTTTCCATTTTCTCCCAACTCGATCACGCTCACTTGACCAAGTGCAGAAAGTGGGCTACCTTGCCTCTTCTAGATCCGTAACCCTCAGAAGCACCTGGACACGCCACTGGGAGAATATCTGATGATTTTCCGAAGCCAGTAACTGGCGATCTTCAATAGCACTGGGCCGAAATGTTCTCCCAACTGAACCTGACACCTGAATGCTACTGCATTAGGTCTGAGTCCTTGGTTTTCTCACCCTGAAAACATTCACAGTAACTAACCTAGCCCCAACTAGAATGCCGTAATAAGCACAGGCTGGTAACTATGCTGGGGCAGGTGTACACTCTTTTTCCAATCTGAATCATACTTTCTATCTCAGATGCTAACTTCAGAAAATACCGTTATGATTCATCTTCGGCCAAAGGCAATTTCTCAACCCTGAGATTCCTGGCCCCGGTTTTCACACATGAAAAAGGTTTCTTGTACTAGGACCGGCTCCCCATCTTTTAGCCCTAGAACCCTCAATGTGCTCTCGTCCCCCTAAGGACTAGAGGGGAAGCAAAGAGTGTGCAGCTACCTGCTGTCTGGACAAACGGTGGCCCTGTAACCCCATCGTGGATACTGGGCATCCCCGGGATTCCACAGCCCAAGAATGCCTCTGGCCACTGCCACCATCCCCCTGCAGCATCGGCCCTCTGCCACAAACCAACAGCACCTACTGTGAGGACATCCGAAAGGTGGGGAATCCGACTAGCAGTGCTTGTAATACCACCCTTAGCAACATACACAGATGGCTAAAACGTGTATAAAACACTCGCCCATCACACAAAGCACCCTGTGAGGTTCCCAAGTTTACACATGGGAAACTGCTCGGAGTTTCAAAGATGGTCCCAGGTCAACGCACAAGGAGCTGTTAGCATCCACTTTCCTGACTCCCACGTAATTCTACAGCCTTCACACCTTGCTGAGGTTTTTTGTTTACCTGTTCAAATGGAAACAAGTATTGCTCTGCCATTTGTAAAGATGTGTCTGCGTACATATAAATACACAGACATGATTTTAAGAAAAACCCAAGCACTACAGTCATGCATAAGGTAGAAAGTAACCCCTCCCCACTCCACCCCACCCCAAAGTCCAGATAAGCACTTATTTAAAAGCTACACATCTATTCACACTAATGGCTACCCATACATTACCTTCTGTTTCATCTTGTCAATTCTGGAATATTTTCCAGAATTGAAATACGTTACCTTCTGTTTCATCTTGTCAATTCTGGAAGAAGATGCATAAAGGTGAACAGCTCGGACTCAGGGGCTTTTCAGGAGGAGCAGTCCCAAGTCCTGGAGCCTACCTCCAGAGCGGTAGGGCACCTGGCTGAGACCTGTCCACAGCTCTGACATCCACCAACTTTGCAACTCTGAACTTAAGATCCCCAAACTTCAGTTTCCAACAGCTGTAACACGTAATATGCAGGAGTAGATATGAGGAATCGGTAAGATAAAGCATACAAAGCTGAGGTTCCCCAAAACCACAGCCTACGATCTGGATATACCATGGACAGGCTTAAAACAGCTTTGGCTGGGCCCCAGGGCAGGACATGATAGTCTGCGCGGTGACAAGCTCCTGGAGGGAGGCTGATGCTAGTGCTTCAGAGACCCCACTTAGAGAATCCTTGCAACAAAGCATTTAGCCTAGCACCTGGCAGGTCCACAAACTGGTGGCCGGTACCCCATAAAACACAGTTCATCACCCCAAATCTTTTTCTGCTTTAAAATCCCTCAGCTCCAGCCTCAGCACGAAGGCGGCCCCGTTAACGCGTCTTGTAATCCCCTTGGCCACCAGAACTCAGCCACAGCTTGACCCTGCTCCCCTATGCTGGCCCAAAGGGAACCCACGTGGTTTCCTCGGGCTCAGAAAACACACCCGGGCAGGGCACCCCGGGAGCCCTCGGGCCAGGAGGACTGAATTTTCTTCTCGAGCTCTGCAGACAACTCTTGGTCCCTGGTTGTAAACCTGCCGACGCGAGTTAAGGCAAAAAGGTAAGACTGTGATTCTCCACTTTGATTTACACATTTGAATCTCCTGGTGAGCTTTAAAAAAAACACTGACACCGGGACGCCTGGGTGGCTCAGCGGGTTAAGCGTCAGCCTTCGGCTCAGGTCACGATCCCAGGGTCCTGGGATCGAGCCCGGCATTGGCATCGGCATCGGCATCGGGCTCCCTGCTCGGCGGGGAGCCTGCTTCTCTCTCTCTCTCCCCTTTGGCCTCTCCCCTAGCTTGTGCTCTCTCTCTCTCTGACAAATAAAATCTTTAAATCAAATCGAATCAAATCACTGATACCTGGACCCACCCTGTGACCGTGACTTAACTAGTCCGGGGTGTACCCTGGGCATCAGTAGTTTTTCAAAACTCCCCAGGTGATTCGAATATGCAGCCTAGGATTCAATCCATTCCGTTTGGGGAAATGTGAAGTCATCCCCCTTCGTCTATCTACCCAAAACCTGCTGTAACACTTCCAAGAGTCAGTTTTCACTGGAGTTTTAAGGCCCAGTAGAGGCCCTAAAGCTCAGTATGCTTCACAACTGAACACCTTTCAAAAGTATTTGAGCCTCTAGGTAAGCTTCCCCAAATCCTGCTCATCCGTGCAAGATGAGACTATACATACTGATTTTTCTTGTTGTTGATATTTGTTTTTAAGTAATCAACAGCTGAAAATAGTTATTCTTAGAAACAAGTTTTTAAAAAAAACCGAAACCTATCAAAGAAGTTATGTGGAATACCACTTAGATGTTACAATAAACTTGTATTATTCATAAGCCTATTTCGTCTGGGTCACCCAAATTCAGCACTGATGCACAAGGCTAGATTACTCATGATGACCATGTTGAAAACACAACATGCCAGAAGAAAAAGAAAGTACCCTTGAACTTGACAAAGGTTGTTGCATTACGCATTCACTGAGTGCCTATCATGCGTCAGGTGCTGGGCAGTGCAGTGTGGATGCTGATTCCGGTGGAACCCAGGCCGACGTGGTCAAGCCCTGCAGCTGCTAGTGGGGGGAAGCTTGCACTAAAGGGAAAAGAGCAGCCGCAAGAGGCCAAAAGTCAAGGTAAAAAATCACCTGGGGAGCTTACGCTACATCCAGGGGTTCTAATGGAAATGCAGCCTAAGCACCCCCCTCCCCTTTCAAGGTCTGCAGGTGTGTGGCACGCACAGGGTTGTGGGGTACTACTGACTGAGCCAAGCAGCTCCTTACTTTTTCTGTCACACACACACTCCCTGCTCACAGTACCTCACACCCAGCTTGAGCACGGCGTCTGAAAGAAAATAAATGTTACAGAACGCCTGTTCCCAAGGGCTGTGCAGATTGTCCTTTCACCCAAGTTCCCGAAGAATGAGCTGGGCCAGGTAGCATTTTAGCAGTGTGGACATAAACACAGGAAGAGTACTGAAGTTAATGAGCGTCACCTCCTCTAAAATGCGAGCTCGTTCACTTTCTTATCCCCAGTCCAGTTCACAGGAACAGAACACTGAAAGATTCTCACCATTTTGTGAGAACCAAAAAGCTTTAAAAAAGTTAAATTAAAATTTCATGCTGTCATGGGATTATGTGTACAAATACTGTTTTCTGGATGCAAGGATTAATTATACTATGAACATGGTCTTTTCTCTAGGGAGAAAAAGCCACGGGGCAATTACCCCAGCGAACAAAGTGGGTTTAAGATACATTCCCCACAATTCCTCCCCCCCCTTTTTTTAATACAAAGAGAATTTTTTAAAACTCGGAATTTTCTAGAGTCCTTTAAAACTATCCCAAGCACACATTATTCCATAACCGTTGTATTTCGATATTTAGGGCTTCTTTTTCTAAAGCTCCCTATCTAAGACTAGTGAACTTTCCTCCAGGAGAAATCTTTCCTGCCATTACCCCAACACATCTGCAAAAGAGATACCTCTGTAAAAGAAGTGAAACACTCCTTTCCCGAAAGCAATGCTGAGAGTCTCGGGAAGGTGGCCGTCCCGGTGCACGTCTGCCCATGCTGTGCCCCACAGGAGACTCTGGGGGGACGTTTGGCTTAGAACATCTCTGCCTACACTTCCCAGGGTCCGAACCGTAATGCAGGCGTCCTAATCGGGGAAATCAGCCACGCTGACTGGGCCAGCTCAGTAAGACCCTGCACAGTTCAAAAGGGCAGAATTCTTGTGTGCTGGGGATCACAGAAGCACAGCAGGGGTATTGATCCACTCGCTGGCATTCCAATACCCAGAATGTTCCTCCGGCTTTCCATCATTGTTCCCCTGCTGGAGCTATGAATTCCCCGAGCTAGTTACGAAAGGGCTCATGCAATTACTTTTGTCCAAATACATTATTCCTGGGGGATGGGAGAATCAATGGAAGATTTCTGGGCTTATGTATCCCAACTGAGATGTTCCCTTCTCTTACTAGAAATCAATGATCCTTTAATATTTAAACAGTTGAACTAGAAAGATCGGAGGGAGAACTCAGAATGTAACTAGCCTCGTTTACCTAAAACCTAAATGTTGCTACTCCATTAAAATCTGAAACATGATTTCAAAAGTAGTAATCATGTAATCAGTGATTTTTTGGGGGGTGGGGAGATGTGAAACCAGGTCTTACTAGGAAATGGCAGAGTCAAGGAGCAGTTCAGTGGTGGTGGTCCACACCCTTCCCACCTGGCTCATTACAAGTTTTGCTCCCCTCAAATCCTCTGCCGTACACAGATCCTGCCTCTGAGAAAAGTAACTAACGATGAAGTGGTTATGGCACACTCTACGCGAACTGAAGTCGTAACTACAGATAATAAAGTCTCATTACTTATGAGGATGATTCGAATACAATCTTACACCTTTTTTTTTTTTTTAAAGATTTTACTTATTTGAGAGACAGAGAGAGAGAGAGAGAGCACGCACAAGCAGGGGGAGCAGCAGAGGGAGAGGGAGAAGCAGGCTTCCCGCTGAGCAGGGAGCCCGATGCGGTACTCGATCCCAGGACCCTGGGAGCATGACCTGAGCTGAAGGGAGACGCTTAACTGACTGAGCCACTCAGGCACCCCAAGAACAACACATTTTTAAGAACAAAACACTGAGAAGATTTATTCGATCACACAACCTGTTTTTACTCGAGTACAATTAATTTGGCAGTAGTCCCATAACCAGAATGGTTATTAATATGTGCAAAATTAGATGATTCATTTGATGAGTTACAGTTCCTTGGTGATGAATACTATTTATGAATAGCTACAGCTTGGGGCTGAATTACAAGGGCAGGTCTGGCTTTAAACGCTACTACTGAAATTGGGTCCCCAAAGTTCAGGCAGCTCAGCCCAGAGCTCCACACTACGTGCAGAGCTGGACATGGTGGGCTCCACCTCACAACCCTGAGATCATGACCTGAGCCAAAGTCATGAGTCAGATGCTTAACCGAATGAGCCACCCAGGCACCCCCAGAGCTGTTTGATATTCACTATATCTCCCAATGAGACTTAAATTTTAAAATACCTTCTTCTTGGGCTCCTGGGTGACTCAGTGGGTTAAGTGTCTGCCTCTGGCTCAGGTCATGATCTTGGGGTCCTGAGCTCAAGCCTGTGTCTCCTTCTCCCTCTCCCCCCACCCCCGCTCATGCGCTCTCTCTCTCTCTCTCTCTCTCAAATAAATGAAATCTTTAATTAATTTATTTGAGAGCGAGAGAGCACAAGGCGGGGGGAGGCTAGAGGGAGAAGCAGACTCCCCACTGAGCATGGAACCCGATGTGGAACTTGATCCCAGGACTCTGGAATCATGACTTGAGCCGAAGGCAGATGCTTAAACAACTGAGCCACCCAGGCGCTCCTCAAATAAATAAAATCTTAAAAAAAAAAAAACCCACACAAAAAACGTTCTTCTCTATTAAACAGAAAGAGCATTTCTACACACAATGTATAATCCCTTCAAACAGTGAACATACTTCTATGTAGAGACATTCTCCAGCCATATCTTGTTAGTGACAGGGACAACTGATCCTTCAGCTCTCTTGTCACTTCTCAAGCTACCGAAATCATACTATGACATTCAACCCCAACAGGAATTGCTAGATGTGTATTAAAAAAAAAGAGAAAAGAAAGAAAGAAAGAAAGAAAGAAAGAAAGAGAAAGAAAGAAAGAAAGAAAGAAAGAAAGAAAGAAAGAAAGAAAGAAAGAGAAAGAAAGAAAGAAAGAAAGAAAGAAAGAAAAAGAAAGAAAGAAAGAAAGAAAGAAAGAAAGAAAGAAAGAAAGAAAGAAAGAAAGAAAGAAAGAAAGAAAGAAAGAAAGAAAGAAAGAGAAAGAAAGAAAGAAAGAAAGAAAGAAAGAAAGAAAAAAGGAGGGGTGCCCGAGTGGCTCAGTGGGTTGAGCTTCCGACTCTTGATTTCCGCTCAGGTCATGATCTCGGGGTTGTAAGATCAAGCCCCAGGTCCGGCTCAGCACTCAGCATGGAGTCTGCTTGAGATTCTTTCCCTCTCCCTCTGCCCCTCGTCCTGCTCATGCTTTCTCTCTCTAAATTAAATAAAATCTTTAATAAAAAATAAAGTTAAAAAAGAAGAAAGACTCTTATCTTGCCTCCCAGAGAAGCCAACCAACATCTTTCCCATATGTTTGTGAAATCCTTATTTTGACTCATGTTTCATAAAAAGGAGGAAATTGAAGTTAAAGTAACTCAAATGATTTAGCTAGACAACTACTTCTTTAACAATTCTTATTCTTAAAAGGGAGTTTTTTTTTTCCAGCTAGCTGCTCCTTTCCTCTAGAAGCAGTTAGGGCAGAGAACGGAGAACGCACTTAGGAGCAAAGCAAGCTAAATGCTTGTCGGGAGGTGCTGGGAAGGGGCAAAGGTCCGTGGGGAGGTGCCCTGAGCACACCTGTTCCATGTAGCCCTGACCCAGTGTGTTGAGACAGTGCCAGCTCATGGCCCCAATCACACCTGGACAAAGAGAAGGGCCAGGTCTACCCTGGCCATACCTGTTCCCTCGTGGAGCTTACTGGAGGCCCTCCAGCTGTAGAAGCTGGGACTTTCATCCCTGCTCAGCCCCAGCTGCCACCAAATGGAATGGGGAGAGGGCAGGATCACCTGCACCCACACTCTTAGCTCAGGGGCTATCTCCAGCATCCTCCCTCCAAGCACCAGCACCAGGTGGGCCTTCCTGTGCCTTAGGGATACCATACCACTCAGATCCCCAGACTTTTCCCTATTGCCACCAGGAGCCAAAAGCTCCTTAATTCCTCCCCACATACCTGAACCCGCTTGCCCTTCTGCTGCTCTAATACCTTCCATGGCTCCCAGTGCTCTTGGAGCAAGGCCTGGGTTCCTGCCTGCCTCGCCTCCCCTACTTCCTCTACCCTGCAGGAAGAGGCTCTCCCAGCCCAGGGGCCTCCCGGCTGTCAGGAGTGATTCTCCCTGAAGAACAAACACTGACTCTCTCCCCAGGCTGTCTGCCCACGGGCCAGACCCAGTACCAACGGAAGAATCCAGTGACAAACACAATGCGGAGCCCTAAGGAACTGCCCAGAGGATGGGACTTTCCCAGCTGGCCTCCTGGCAGTTAAGTCTTTGCAATTCAAGAATGAGTCTGGGGGCGCCTGGGTGGCTCAGATGGTTAAGCGTCTGCCTTCGGCTCAGGTCATGATCCCAGGGTCCTGGGATCGAGTCCCGCATCGGGCTCCCTGCTCCTTGGGAGCCTGCTTCTCCCTCTGCTTCTCTCTCTCTCTGCTCCTCTGTCTCTCATGAATAAATAACTAAAATCTTAAAAAAAAAAAAAAGAATACTTAAAAAAAAAAAAAAGAATGAGTCTGAATGCCTCAACCCATATCCTTTTATTCAATAACAGCTTTATTGAGCTATAACTCACATTCCATAAAATCCACCTTTCTAAAGTTTACAAATCGGTGGTTTTTAGTACACTCGGTGGACTTGTGTAAACATCACCACTCTGTAATTCCAAAACATTTCCATCACTCCCCACAAGAAACCTTGAGCCCATTAGCAACCACCCCCATCCACTCTGTGTCTCTATGCATTTGCTATGCTGGACATTTCTATCAGTGGAATCAGACAACACATTCTCAACCCACTTTTATTTCAAACACGCAAACACCCATTTGCAAATGTGGTTGGGTGTTCGGCAGTTCTGCTCAGAAGGCCTGAATCTGAATTCCAGAAACGCCTGGCTTCAGGGACACACGTGAGGTGGTAGAAATAAATCCACTTTCTGGACCACCTCTGTTCTCTGACGCTCCCCCATCTCCTCTACTGATCTAGAGAAGTGCTATTCTAGAAATTCGTTTTAAAGATTTTATTTGAGACAGAGAGAGCGCACAAATAGGGGGAGCGCCAGAGGCAGAAGCAGACTCCCCGCTGAGCAGCGAGCCCGACATGGGACTCAATCCCAGGATCCTGAGATCATGACCTGAGCCAAAGGCAGACGCTTAACCGACTGAGCCACCCGGGCGCCCCAAGACTCTGCATTTCTAACAGGTTTCCAGGTGACATTGATACGGCTGGTCTGAGGGGGCCACACTTTGAAAACCACTGCTTGCTGGGGCCGGTAATCCCTCAACCAGCATGCCAAATCCTGCGCACCAACTGCTTTTGTAAATAAATGTTATTGGCACCCGGCCCTTTCATTTATGTATCGTCTAGGGCTGTTTCCATCCTCTTAACTGCAGAAGGTAGCAGTTTGGGCCACAGAACCAAAAATATTTACTCTGGCCCTGTGCAGAAAAAGTTTGCTAACCTCTAGTTTACGGAGGAAGATCTAAATATTAGAAATATCATGAACAGGTCTATTGCCAAGTTGAGACTTACGGTATTTTATGTGGGTTTCAGAGAATGGGGGGCATGTAATTTTATAAAATCGTGAGGATTCTTACACTTTAAAAAATTAATCTCAGGACGCTTGGGTGGCTCAGTGGGTTATGTGCCTGGCTTTTTATCCCCCTGACTCTTTTTTTAAGATCTTATTTGAGAGAGAGAGGAAGTGCGAGAGCGCAGAAACGGGATGGGCGGGGAGATGCACATCAGACTCTTCATTTCGGCTCAGGTCGGGATCTCAGGGTCGGACTCAGCGGGCAGTGTGCTTGAGATTCTCTCTCTCTCTCCTTTTCCCTCTGCTCCACACCCACCGCCCTGCACCTTGTACGCACATGCACCCTCTAATAAATAAGTCTTTCTAAAATAAAATCTCAAAAAAGATGTTTTTTTTTTTTTTTTTTTTTTTTTTTAAAGTCACACAGAGAGGGACACCTGGCTGGTTCAGTTGGTTAAGGGTCTGACTTCATAAGGAAAGAAAAGAAAAAGTCACACAGAAAAGAGCCTTCTAGTTTTGTGGTCAGAGGCCCAGCCAGGCAGGAGAACCTGACCAGCTAACATGATGGGCAGCAGGATGCTTGGGGCCTTGCTCTCTCACCTGTGAGCACACACAGCCCTGCCCAAACCTTCGGGCAGGCCTCTGACAAAACAAGCGTTAAAAGAAAAGTGAAATAAAATATTTAAGAGAAAACTTTCTAAACCCTACAATGCTCTATGAAGATAAGATAGTATCAATGCCCCAACCCTGGAGGTTAAGTTTATTGAGGGATTCCCCTCCAGTCGGGGTTCCAGAATGGAGGTTTTCATTTTTGTTAACGGATCTGTTACTGCCCTTGGCCACGGAGTGACCCCGCTGGGTGTCTACACACCAGAATCACCCCAGCAGGAAGGCAAAGGGCATCCTCTACTGACGCCACAGAAGAATGGAGGCGGGCGTGGCGCCGTGAAGGAGGGACGATGTTCCCCTTCCGAGGTCTGTGTGCACCTGCCAAGCACTTGGCACTCAGGCTACAGCTTCCCTCCCCCTTGAGGACGGCCCTGCTGCGTGCGGCACGCCCGGGTAGTGGCTACCCACACAGCTGCTGGCGCCGTGGGTGCAGTCCCCCCTTTAGGCACACGTCTCTACCCTCAGCTGCAAAAGGGGAAATACCAGTGTCTACTTCGCAGGGTTGTTAAGAGATTCTCCACGCTCACGCTCAGACAGCAAACAGCAAGAGCCCACGGAAAGGCTTTAGAAAGTGTTAGCTGCAATTTTCAGGACAGAGAGGACGCCAGGAACCTGTGCACATTGTGTCTGGGGCGTTCTAAGGGCCCAGGTAAGACTGTGTTTGTCACAGCAGAGTTCACATCCCATCTCGTGTCATTAAGACAAAAGCCTGTCACGAGTTTCCAAAACTATTCATCTGAAAGCTTTTTTAAAAACTGTAACATTCAGGGGCGCCTGGGTGGCTCAGTCAGTTGAGTGTCCATCCGACTCTTGATTTCAGCTCAAGTCAGTCTGTGGCCACCACGTGAGTCCACAGGACAACCGTTCCCGTGGCGTAAGCCCTGGGCTTGTTCAGGTCAGCCGGGAGGGGTTACGAGCGCTCAGGTACGCCTGTCACCCACGCTGGTCTCCTCCTGCCTCGTCTGCACTTGCTGGGCCACCCTCTCCCCTAACCTCCTGGTGACAATGAGGTCTGCTTACAAAGGGACTCAGCAGCAGTTAAGATAGGGAAATGCAGCCCAGGAGGGCAGCGGAAGGAAACTCAGGGCAGGGCTTCCTTTAAACGTGTGAGCATGCCTTTCAGGACAAAGCAGCACCCACCATGTCAGAGGCAATCTGCAAGAGAGGAAAGAACAGGTCGCTGTCAGCTCAGGATTCTAACGAACCCTTGTGACTCACCTGCTTTTACCTTTCTTGGTGGGGCGGGGGCATGTCCCTCACGCTTGAGGCCAGCACCCACACAGTTCTGTATTCCGGCTGACCCCTCTGCAGAGTCCTCGATCCGAGTTACACCACGTTGTGAGGAGGCCAAGGCGGCACCATTCTCTAGCGCCTTTATGACGTGCCTGGTCCTGTTCTCTAGAAACACTGACGGTCCCCTTCCTCATCATCTCCCCAGACTTGTAGTCTCCCCGCAGGCCCCGTGCCTCTGGCTCACGGAAACGGTGCGCTGTGTGACCCGTTTGGTCCTGGGTGTACTCTGACCTTCACCCCTCAGGCCCACACCAGGAGCAAAGCAGCAGCACGATGCCGGCCCTATTACAGGCACCAGTTCTTAACTAGTGCCTTTTTTTACTACGCGTGAGCCAATGGACTGGGATATAACCGGAATGAGGGGCAAGCCAAGTCTCCAATCTCAGGGAGGTCCCAGTCGATTGGGCTCAAGGATGCTGCAAGGTCCTTGAATACCCAGGGCCATGAAGGGCCCCGTGGACATACTGTGCCTGGTGCGGAGGATTACACAGGGGCCACTTTGCCTGGGAGGGGCCATATGAGCGAAGCCTTCCATGCAACCAGGACTATCTCAGAGGGAAAGCGAGGGAAAACCCTGGCAAAGCCTCAAACAACACAGGACGTTGGGGACCAGCTGATAGCTCTCCAAAGCACTATACGGCAATCTGGACCATGGCTCTGAATCATCTGCAGACCGTGTTAAAATGCAGACTCTGATTCCGCAGGCCTGGGGTAGGGCTTGAGAGTGCAGTTCTCACAAGCTCCCAGGGGATGCTGCTATTGCTGGTCCAAGGACCAAGCTTTGCCTAATCAGAGTCCAGAGCAGAGCTGTCCAAGAGAAATATGAGAGCCACAGATACAACTTTTACTTTAGAAGGAGCTCCATTTTAGAAAGCAAAGAAATATATAAAGTTTATTTTAATAATATATTTAACTTGGGGCGCCTGGGTGGCTCAGTCGGTGAAGCGTCTGCCTTTGGTTCAGGTCATGATCTCAGGGTCCTGGGACTGAGCCCCACATCGGGCTCCCTGCTCAGCGGTGAGTCGGCCTCTCCCTCTCCCTCTGCCTCCTCATGCTCTCTCTCTTTCTCTCAAGTATATAAATTTAAGAAAATAATAACATATTTAACTTATTTAACCAAATGGAGCTAACCTATGATCATTTCAACAGGTATATAATATAAAGGAATTATTAATGAGCTATTTTATGTTTTTGCTTTTTGTTTTTTTTTTTCTGGCCAGACTAAATCCAAAATCCAGTGTGTATTTTAACTTACAGTACGTGTCAGTTTGGCCTAGCCACATTTTAAGTGCTCAAGAGCCACATATGACAAGTGGCGAGCACCTGGGGCAGTGCAGGCTAAAGGTGAAGGCAGGACAGCAGAAGGTGTAATATGAGGGGCTACCTGCGCCCTTCCAGCAAGAACTTGAGACACCACTTAGCATGTTGGCACATCCACTGCTGGAGTTCCGGAAGAGTCTGATGCATGCACATTCCAGAATCTGACCCAATATCGGAAGCAGGGACACCGGGGATGAAAGAGGAGCAACAAATACAAGACATTCAGGCTCCAAAGGACATGGTGATCAGCTGGCCGTGGAAGGAGGGCAAGCATGAAGGGCGACTCCTCGATGTGGGGACGAAGCGTCGACCCGACCGGAAATAGTGGGGGGGAGGGGCCCCCAGAGAAGGAAAAGGGAGGTACAGTCCGTGGGGCCGCTGCAGAAGCGCGCACTGCAGCTGCACCTGGGAGAGGCATCTGCATGCACCGGCTGTCAGGGAAGCACTTGAGAGCACCTAGACGAGGGAGGAGACAGAGGGAAGAACCTTCCAGAGAAACCACATTGCAGCAGACGGCAAGGGATAAGAGCCAGTCAAGGCTGTTTGCACAGTGGTCAGAAAGAAAGGCAGACAAAGCGTTTTCTTGCGAATAAGACACCTTTGTCAGACGGCACCGGCAGCCATGGCAACGCTGAGGACTGAACTCTGGAAAAGCTGACCAAGTTCCCTGGGCACAAGATGGAGCAACCTGAGGCACCAGCAGAGAATGGAAAATGTACCTGTGTGGTATCAGGCTGTAACTCCTTTCTCCTCAACAGCATCACTGAAGATGGGGAAGGAGGATGGAAATAGTACCCCTTCCCCAGCAACCTCATAACCCCTAGAGGGCATCAGCTGGGACATCTTGTGGTTATACTGACACAAAATAAACATGATTGGAGCAGCAGCCTATCTTTCCAAGTCCAGATGTTTCCTTCCCAAACTTTCATTCAAGGTTCAGGACATCTAGGGGCGCCTGGGTGGCTCAGTCGGTTAAGCGTCTGAGTCTTGATCTCAGCTCAGGTCACGATCTCAGGGTCGTGAGTTCAAGCCCCGCTTTGGGCTCTATGCTGAGCCAGCGTGGACCCTACTTAAAAAAAAAAAAAAAAAAGGTTCCGAACATCTAAACATGAAGGAAAATTAAAAGAAACGCTTCCCCGTACCAAAAAACCACACAGTTGTTTTAAAGAGTGACATATTTGACCAGCATAGTCCGTTTCCCAGAAGTTGGGGCTTTTGACAAAATATGCCTGTCTAGAAAAAACTAATAAAACTCAACATATTCCACAAAAACAAAACATGTCATTTTAAAAATCCCAAGTGGGATACACAAAACTAAGCTTCCTTTAAGCTTCATCTGATTCCTAAAATTGACAACAATGTAATTCTTAGGAGAATTACCTTCAAGCCATGAATGATGAGATCTCTATGGTGCAAAGGAAAGAATTCCAGAGACAGGGAAAATGAATCAATATAGCCGTACCACCAGAAATAAGATCACTATATGTTTTGGGCTACTCATCATTTCCTTTATTTTCAGTTTTTTCAAGATGGTTTTAATGTTTCTGCAGATTCACTGTGCAGATTTTCAAGACGTTTTTAATGTTTTTCTGAAGAAAAACTTTTAAGCATCACTATGCTTAAAAACGTGTAAGAATGTGTACAACGAGCACAGATAAATATCTCTGTGCTTACAAATTTACGAACATATGCACAATTATCCTAAACAGATGCATCTTCAGCATCTGCAAAGCCCCAGGCAAGGAAGCGCCTTCACCTCCCCAGAAAGTCAGGGAGGGCTACCTCCTGAGGCTCCGGTCCCCGTGGCACCCTGCTCACCACGCTCCCAGGCTTTCCTGCCCCCAAGCAGAAGAGACCCTTCTCCTGTCCCCCAGGCCCCCAGAGCAATGCCACCTTCCTCCCGAGACCACGGTGAATCTGAGCGCATGTTTACCTCCCTTTTTTCCTTTGCTCTAACTCGTGAGTCTATGTAGGTCCTGTTCCCCGGAGGGGAAAAACAGTCTGCCCTACAAGATTATAATTAATTAATCTGATAAAGGCGGCTCTGCTAATGAAGATTTAATGTGCAACCCTCCCAGGCAACAGCTTCTGCACTGGAAGCACGGCGGGTAAGGAAAAGACAATTCAACTATAGGAGGAAGGTCCGAGCCGTGACATCATCGCAGCAGGCGGCCACCCACCCTGTCCTCTGGCCAGCCCTACCTGCGTGCTAATTACCTAGACTGGGGAATCCTCCCTGCCTCTGCCCTACCTCTCCGTAGCTTCCAGGCAATCATCTGCAGGGAGAAGGCAAATCAAGGCAGGATGAAAATGAAATTATCGTCTGAGAGGAAAGCTAAGGTGGAAGGAAGCCAAAATGATGGCACACGGGTCTCATTTTACATAATAAGAGTGTGGGGAATAAGCTATGTGCTAATTGGACACCCACAGTGAGTCCTTCTGCAAGGTAAGTAATCATTCCCTCCCGTATGCATGTAAATTAAGCGTTATATAGTCAATCTCTTAACGCCAGATACATTTGTTAGAAAGAAAACTTTGATTTCTCTCTCAATTTCATTTGTTAGCATGGTCTCTTATAGCAAGTAATCCAAGAAATGTGTAACGGCTCAAACACGGCAGAGGTTTGTTTCTCACTCGTGTCATGATATTACCAGAGGGTAATCCCATTGCGGGCAGCTACCTCCTCCGGTATTTGGGGACCTACGCTGATGGGGTTGTGCCCTAGGCCCATCTTCCTTCCAGACAACCCGAAGACGGGGAAGCAGGACAGGCTGAAATATGGTAGACATCACCTCCCTCCTACCGGACTGGGCAGAACTGTCACAAGGTCGCATCTAGCTGTGCGAAGCTGGGGAATGTAGTCCAGCAGTGTGTCCAGAAGGAAGAGACCCGGACGACTCCAGGGGGCAGACGGCACCTCGGCCAAGCCTGTGGGTCCAGCTCCATGCCCTGGAAGACTTTCTACTGCCACAGAGCGAGGCAGTCACAAAACAGAGCCTCTTGCCATAGGGAGATTTAGCCTCTATCTTTCCTACTACGTTCACTTCCCAAGGTCACCTTTTTTTTTTTTTATATAATTTTTCTTTTTTAAGATTTTATGCATTTATTCAACAGAGAGAGAGAGAGACAGCGAGAGAGGGAACCCAAGCACAGGGAGCGCGAGAGGGAGAAGCAGGGAGCCCGATGCGGGGCTCCATCCCAGGACCCCGGGATCATGACCTGAGCCAAAGGCAGACGCTTAACCGACTGAGCCGCTCAGGCGCCCCTTTTTATACTTTTTTTTAAAGATTTTATTTATTTATTTGACAGAGAGAGACAGCGAGAGAAGGAACACAAGCAGGGGGAGTGGGAGAGGGAGAAGCAGGCTTCCCGCCGAGCAGGGAGCCCGATGCGGGGCTCGATCCCAGGACCCTGGGATCATGACCTGAGCCGAAGGCAGACGCTTAACGACTGAGCCACCCAGGCGCCCCTCAAGGTCACCTTTCTAAAATCCTATTCTTCTGAATATCACATTGATCTGAAAGAGCTACCCTTCATTAGTATTATAAAAATGAGACACACTGTTATTTAAAAAAAAACTGATAGTTGGGGTGCCTGGCTGGCTCAGTCAGTGGACTGTGAGACTCTTGATCTCAGGATCATGAGTTTGAGCCCCACACTAGGTATAGAGATTACTCAAAAATTAAATCTTAAAAAAAATTATGGAAAAGAAGAAATAATTGCTTCCAGTGGGGGGGGCGGGTAAACAGCACAACCAATGTTTTGTTGCTGGGCAACAGACGTGTATTTTAATTAAATGCTTTCCCTCAAATACCATACTGAACTATCAAAATCAGTAATGAAATCTGTAGGTGACAATTAAAATGCTGCCACACAAAATCCAGCTTAACGTCTCTCCATAGTGATTTAGTGGTTCAATGCATTAACATTATTTTTTATAGTTTTCCAAAATTTTTTTTAAAAGATTTTATTTATTTATTTGAGAGAGAATGAGAGAGAGAGAGCACGAGAGGGAAGAGGGCCAGAGGGAGAAGCAGACTCGCCGCTGAGCAGGGAGCCCAATGCGGGGCTCGATCCCAGGACTCCAGGATCATGACCTGAGCCGAAGGCAGTCGCTTAACCAACTGAGCCACCCAGGCGCCCAGTTTTCCAAAATTTTTTTTTAAGATTTTATTTTCAAGTAATTTCTACACCCAAACATGGGGCTCGAACTCACAACCCTGAAGTCAGGAGTTGCATGCTGTAATGACAGAGCCAGCCAGGCACCCCAGTTTTTCAATTCTTTTTCTTTTCTTTTCTTTTTTTTAAGATTTTATTTATTTGTCAGAGATTGAGAGGGAGGGAGAGAGAAAGCACAAGCAGGGGGAGCGGCAGGCAGAGGGAGAGGGAGAAGCAGGTTCCCCGCTGAGCAGGGACCTGATGCGGGACTCGATCCCAGGACCCTGGGATCACGACCTGAGCTGAAGGGAAACGCTTAACTGACTGAGCCAGCCAGGCGCCCCAGTTTTCCAATTCTTAATGGAACAGAACTGAATACTGCAAAGGGAGGAAGGGGAGGAGATAAGGAATTTAAATTTCCTACAGTTAATTTTATATTTCACCTCATTGAATTCCCAGGATACTGTAACAGAATGGGAACGACTCTAGTTTGACAGTCTGAGGACTGGAGATTGAAAAGGTTAAGGACAGAGTAAAGATCCAGCCTGAAATGCAAGCATTGCCACTTAACACTAGTTCAAACCTTCCCAACAAACTGGAACCCCTGTGGCCACACAGGGGGCAGAGGTGACCACACTCTCCCTGCTGATCAAAGCAGGGATCCCCTAAACTGGTACACCTCACATCATCTTTCAAATCTGCTCTACACCGGAAACTTATTTTCAGTAGATCTAAGAGCTCCTGTTTGACAAGGACGGGATCAGCCCAGAGAGATCCAACGAAGCTATGGCCTTCAAGGACTCCCTAGGGAAGCAACCTCACCAGATCACTCAGCCACATGCACACAGCTCCCAAAGAACACTTTGGTCACCTACTCTTAAATACCTGCAGACGACAAGGATCACTGAACATTCAAAGAGAGCCTTTAACAAGGAAGAGAAGCCAAACTAAAAAAGCAGCAGAGCTGGGAAACTCAATCTATGCAAAAAGAAGACTTAAAAACAAAAAACAGCTTAATTATCCTCAAAGATATGAAAGAAGAACCACGAAACAAGATCAGTAGGAGATGAAAAAGGAACAACAAAAAGTTTGGAATTTGAAAAAACAGCGTAAATTTAAAACTCAATGTAAGGACTGAAAGATAAGGTTGTAGAAATCTCCTCAAAAGAACAAAAAATATGGGGCGCCTGGGTGGCTCAGTCGGTAAAGCATCTGACTTCAGTTCCAATCATGATCTCGGGGTCCTGGGATCAAGCCCCACGTCCAGCCCTGTGTCCAGCCCCTGAAGAGCCCAAGGTTGATCCCCACGTGCTCAGCGTGGAGTCTGCTTCTCCCTTTCCCCTCTGCCCTTCCCCCTGCTCGTGCTCTCTCTCTCTCTCTCTCAAATAACATCTTAAAAAAAAGAACAAAAATACAAAGAAATGAAAAATAAGTCATAAAAAATTAGCACCAGTCCAAAGAGCAAGAAACACAAAGGTCTGCTCTCCTGCAGCAATCCTGAGCACCAGTGGAGAATGAACACCACCTGCAAAGTGCTGAGGGAGAATGATGTCCACTGGAGACCTCTAGACCAAACAATCCATTCGCTGTCAAGATAAAATGACATTTTCAGATACAGAAGATCTTTAAGGACTATCTCCTGTGTGTTGGAATATATTAAAAGTTTTTCACAATTGGGGAAGATTTGAAGGCTGCATCAATGAGAAGTGTGTAAGAAATCAAGCAAAGAAACAAAACCTACCATTAACCTTAGTGATTATGAAAACTTGCACCAGAGAAACACCCATAGTTCGTACCACCAGGCTCAGCATTGATAGCACTGGCCACCAAAATAAGGCGAACAGCGAATACTGTTAACTCCGTGCTTCTCGAGGTGACTTCGTCTCCCCACAAGGGGCATTTGGCAATGTCCGGAGACAGGTTTGGTTGTCACAACTGGGGTGAAGGGAGCTACTGGCCTCTAGTGGGTAGAGACCAGGGAAGCTGCTCATCTTACAATGCACAGGGCAAGCCCAAAACAAAGAGTTGCACTGGACCCTTAAACACAGGGGTTAAGGGCACTGATGCCCCATGCAGTCGAAAAACAAGTGTACAACTTTTGACTCCCCCAAAACTTAGCTACTAATAGCCTACTGTTGGCCGAAGGCCTGAGTATTAACGTAATCTTTGTATGTTTCACGTATTTTCTATGTTGTATTATGTACCATATTCTTACAATGAAGAAAGCTAGTAAAAAGAAAGTGTGATTAGGAAAATCATAAAGAGGGGCACCTGGGTGACTCAGCCGGTTAAGCGTCTGCCTCCGGCTCAGGTCATGGTCCCAGGGTCCTGGGATCGAGCCCCGCATCAGGCTCCCTGCTCCGCGGGAAGCCTGCTTCTCCCTCTCCCACTCCCCCTGCTTGTGTTCCCTCTCTCGCTGTGCCTCTCTCTGTCAAATAAATAAATAAAATATTTAAGAAAAAAAAAATACTAAAAGAGGGGCACCTGGCTGGCTCAGTCAGTAGAATACGTGACTTAATCTCACGCTGGGGGTAGAAAAATTAAACTAAAATTAGAAAAAAAACCTCATATAATACAGTACTGTATTATATTTATCAAAGAAACAAATACATGTATAAGTGGACCCGCATAGTTCAAACCCACGTTGTGCCAGGCTAAACTGCATTTGACCCAAAATATCAACAGTGCTGAAGCTGAAAAACCCTTTTCTAACCAAAAATGGTGATGTAATCAGATTTGAAGCGTGGGGTGGATGGTGGGAAGAAATGTGCCAGGGTAGACGGTGGGAAGGAGGTGTGCAGAAAAAAGGCTAAATCCCAGTTTTCTATACAGTGGGAAGTCAGCAGTTAGGAACAAACAGAAGTAGTAGCAATAGAGAATGGAAGCAAATGCCAAAAGACAGCAGCTAAGAAGTTTCACTCATTGTCCCCAGGGAAGGGGAAAGGGCAGTGGGGAGCTGTTCGTATGATAACAGCCTCCGAAGAACTATCTGATTATTTAAACTGTGCCAGAACCACTTTGATATAAATGAAAACAAAACTCAAAAAGATACACTAATATTTTGTCCCCTTCCTCCCACGAATAAGTAAAAATGTTGCCTTTACAGCACACAGAATCTACCGGGCCTGGAATATTACTTGCCTTTGATCTGAACATCTTAGTCACCTCTGGCCAAAAGAAAGATAATCCCAACCCTGCCCAGCCCATCCCGAGCACAGTTCTTCCTTCCCCATCGCAGAGATGGATCATGGTCCCTAACAATACCCTAGAGATTTAAAAAAAAAACAGCCCAGGTTAAAAAAAAAAAATGTTACTTTTCCGTTACAATTCAGAAAATCATGCCCAGAACCATCAACATTCACACCAGCAAACAGAATAGGCTCCCTCTACCAGAAGACAATGCAAATACTAGATCCAACAAGGTAACAGAACAACAATTCTTCCAGAATATACCAGTGTTAGACGCTGCCCATGTTTTAAAAAAGGCCAGAGAGAGTAACGTGGAGCCCTCTAGTTCTTTCAAAATCCTTCATGTGAGAGAAAGTTTTTAGCTTGGAAGAGCTGCAGCTAGCAGAATTTCTCCCCCAAGTTGTTGCCCCACTCCTGACCACAGTGTTTCAAAGTAAAAGGAGTAAGACCTGAATAAAAAGTCTATTCAGCCTTTCAATCCCTAAATTATCTTGTCGAATGTTTACAGTGCTCCCAGTGTACAAGAAGAAAAGCTCCACAGAGGCCCTAAGGAATCCACAAATCCAGGTTTATTGGCATGCTGACACAAAACAGCTTTGACAAGAGGGCAACTCCAAGCTGCTTTCCAAGTAGACAAACCAGCCCTTTCCAAGCAGGGAGCCCAGCTTCTGTGCCCGGGAAATAGAAAGGTAAGAAATCCCAGCTCACTGGGACAAGGTGAAAATGACTATTTTTAAGAGCGTTTCGTTATCATGCTATTCTACATTTAGCTCTCGGGCAAACTAGCTTTCTTTTTTCAAAAGACGAATGTCAGGACACGTTAAGAAATACTCAGAACTGCATCAGGAAGTCCAAGTCCAACATGGTGTAGAAGTGTGATGCACAGCTTACGTTTACGGCTTTTTACCCCCACGGAAGCCTGTGGGTTTATAGATGGGTGTCAAGCTCAGCTCACCTAATGTCTAGGGAAGAAGCCTCCACCCGTTGAACCTCGCAGCCACCAGACCCTGGGATATGATGTTACACCACCTGACCTCCCACTCCTGCACCCAACGCACCCGTGGAGGACCAAGGACGAGAGAGGTGGGCTGAGTGCGGGAGGCAGAGACTGCGACAGGCTAACGAAGACACGCGGGACAGCAGGTCAGCAGCTCTACCAACGGAAAGGGGCTTTCAGCACACGATACGATTCTCGCCTCTTTTTGTTTAACCACACTAATGACTCTTAATATACCAAGGAGTCTTCGGAATTACCCTCATCCTAACAACTCAGGGGTCGGCAGCTGGCCTCAGAAAGTGCCTGGGATCTCCCAGCTGAGGGGCTGCTGCAGCACCAGAGCACCCACGGCCCGGCCCCGGCGGCCCCAGCCTTTGGCCGCTGACTGCTGTCAGATGCCCAGGATCTGGAAGCGCACACGCTGATGTGCTTTCACAGAGATCGAGCGAGATCCACAGAGAAGTTTACATTTGTCAGCTCCTAATCCCCTGCTGAATTCATCACATCCCTCTTTTTCAAAACTTTTACCGATACCTGACAAAGAACTTGGTCTGTTGGGGACAAAGACATGAGGACAACAATGTGTCCCCTGACCAAGGCTGCCACTAGGTCCAACCTCCCTGGTCCCCCATGACTGCCTCAGCCAGGTCCCGTAAAATGGAGCCCCCTTTCAAGCCACTAAGGCGGGCGCCTCAGGGGCTCAGTGCCCCCCACCCCCACCCACCACCAACGGCTAGTCTTTGCCCTGAGCCTTGCGCTATCAGGAGCTCTGGCTAATGGCTTACTTAGGACATTTGCCACCTGGCTGTGTGACCTCCATTCAAAATACGTGCCCTGACTCCCTTCCACCTTCAGCATCCAAACTAGAAAGGGCATTGAAGGACTTCGACTCATATCCAGAGAAATGTTTTAAGGGTATGAAGCCCCCTGAGAGGGTGAGTCAGCCTGGGGGCATCCCAAGGCGCTGCTCTCCTGCCCTGCTCCAGGATGGCAGTGTTCCTCAAAGGCAACCCCAAAGTCAGTGGCTTCCCAAAGGAGCCACCCGTAGGACCACACCAGGCCCAGAGCAACGTCTTGCTGGGCGCTTCCGGCTAGGGCTCTGGCATTCTTCAGGGAGGGACTCTAAGAAAGGGCAAAAAGGAGGGGCTGGAGCTTCATTCCTTCCCCCCTTAAGAAACATTCCTGAGACTGCAGGGGGCCTACTAACACCCAGCTGGAGCACAGAATGCTCCCTAACGAATCCCCAACCGCCCATTTGAAATTCTAGGCCCTCCAGTGACATTTTAGAGATCAGGCCCCTCCCCTAGCCCCCACTGATGTTTTACGTTTGCTGAATCGATGGAGAAAGGAACTTGCAAAAACAGGGAACCACGTACGTCCATCGTATCTGTTTACACGGGGCCCCGGATAACCCACATCGAAATGTGGCCTTCGAAATACCAACAAGTCAAAATCTTTGTGGTTTCTTGGACACAGACATCACTTCTACTCCATGTCGGACAGGAGCATGAAAAAACAGCAGTATCGTGTGTTTTGTAGCCCGAGTAAAATGTCAAGCTAGAAGCCAATGTAAAGGTGCTGAGCGGATACAAATCTGGGTGGCCACCTTTCAGCAGAGGTCTGGTGGGACTTCACACATGCACTTCAAATTCCAAGAATGCCACTCCTAGGAAAGTTAAGTATCCCTTTTGACTTCAAAACTAGACCCAAAGAAAAGACTGTCTTTACCCAGCAGCCCCACTGAAGGCTCATAAAACACAGCACTCAGGAGTTCCAGCTTCATTTCCTTTCTCCGGCTACAAAAATGCAGATGAGGCAAGTATTTGTTTGAGTTTTACTATGTAAATAAAGCCTATTATCAGGGTCAGCACTTGGGAAGAAAACAGCCCCTCAGGAAAAGCCTTCCAAAAGGCCAGTGTCTTCCCAAAGAAAAATTAACTTGAGCTTTAAAAGCTAAAATCCTTTTAAAAACTCAGGTGCTGACACTGTTAATCAAACAAGGGCAATTTGGCCCACAGGTTAACATCTGACAGTCTGGAGACTTTCGTTGGCTGTCACAGCTGGAGTGGGGGGGTACCCGTGGCATCAAGTGAGTGAGGGGGGCCCAGGAATGCCTCTGAACATCCTACAAAGCCCACAACAGCCCCCACCACACAGAGTGATGCAGACCAGCCTATCAGGAGTGCCAAAGTCGAAAAATCCTTATCTGATGGATGTGGCAAAGTTATTTAATAGAACACTGCACATGTTTCCAGGCGAACTGAGTAGAGGGGTTAGTGGGGACATTTGGGATGAAGAGATGGTCCTTGGGGGCCTTCTCATGACCTGCCAGGTTTGTGACCTCAGGGCACGCCATTTAACTTCCCTTTGCCTTAGCTGTTCCATCTATAAAACGGGCTGATAAAATTTCTTGGTCCGAAGATCACAGATTCAACCAGCCTTGTTCTTCGCATTCCTCACGGTTCTAAAATGTGCACTCCTCTGAGGCTTTCAGATCAGACCTCTATTATCAGAAAAAGAGTGTGTCGCTTGTTCAAGCTACGCCCACATCAGGTTCTGTTAAACAGAAAATGAGTTGTATAATACCCCAGGAGTCTTATACGTAAGATATTTAATTATGAGTTTTTTTTAAAAGAAAAAAAAAGGGCGCCTGGGTGGCTCAGTTGGTTAAGCGACTGCCTTCGGCTCAGGTCATGATCCTGGAGTCCCGGGATCGAGTCCCGCATCGGGCTCCCTGCTCAGCGGGGAGTCTGCTTCTCCCTCTGACCCTCTTCCTTCTTCCCTCTCGTGCTTTCTCTCTCTCATTCTCTCTCTCTCTCTCTCAAATAAATAAAATCTTTAAAAAAAAAATAAAAGAAAAAAAAAACAGCCGTATTAGAACAATTATAATTTGGGCCCCAAATAACAACTGTTATAATGAGCCCCAAATAGTTTTCAGTAGCTACTGAGGGAGAGTCAAAACTTGGATTAATCCAAATTCTGCAGGTGGAACAATTTTTCCCAGCTCCACCACAACCGTGTACTCCCACTCTTTAAGTGGTTCTAAGTGGACACACTTTCCTTCATCCTTTTCTAATAATGTGACAGTTAATTACCAGCTGTTGGAGGGTAAGCAAGCATAATTGATGACTTAATCCAAGAGAAAAGACAGGCATGTGAAATAGTGCCAATACCATGCAACACATAGTTAAGAATACCTAATACGTGCGCAAGCACGCACCTCTGCGTGTATATACAAGTGTACCTGGAAACTCAGTACAGAAGTCCCAAACTCTCCTGAATCCTTTCTTTTTTTTTTTTTTTTTTTAAAGATTTTACTTATTTTTTGAGAGAGAGAGAGAAAGAGCATGAGCGCGGGTGGGGAGAGGGAGAGGGAGCAGCAGGAGCCTGACGCCAGGACCCTGGGATCATGACCTGAGCCGAAGGCAGGCGCTTAACAGACTGAGCCACCCAGGCGCCCCCCTTCTGAATTCTTCCTATCCTAAGTAAAGAAACCACCAATTTCCAGTCACATTGCAGCATCTATAAAAACTAAGCAGCAGTTTAAGGGAGGGATCTATGGGCCTCTCAAAGGAGAACCCCAAACATTTTTATTCCTGCAAAATCCTGAAACACCATCTGGAAAGGCGGAGTACGGTACACTGGTACTATAGCCCACCCACAAAAACTTTCGAAAGAAAAACAAAACAAAACAGACCAAAAACACCTTAGCAAGTACTCTGCAAGCTAACCAGCAGGCCAAATCAGGAGCAAAGGGCCTCACATGCCCCAAAAAGGCCCTGGTGTGTGTTTTCTGGGTTTTACTGCCCACCTCCCACAGTCTAGACTGGGGCCTCTTGGACAGAGAGAACAGGAGGCCACTAAGGATACACCAGCATTTTTAGAACCTGGAGTACCCACAGAAAGGAGGAGGTGCTCGGGGATCCCCTTCTCCAGCTTCTGGTTAAACAACTGATTCTGAGCTTAAAACGACCTCTAACTCTCTTACACTGTGTAAAACCAAAAGGCAAGATTTTACCTTAACTAATGTTTTGCAACTTATTCCTTCAATTATAGTAACAAGCCTGAGAAAGATACATTGAATTGTGTGTACACCTCTTTTTTTTAAGAGAAATACATGAAATGCTAAGGGTGTTAGTAATTTACCTGCTATTTTTTTAACTTCTACCGTCAGAAATGCCCTGTAAAACCTTTATTAAACAGGCGCAGGGTAACACGCTTTTGCACGCATACAGGCAGGAAAGTACTCTTTCTGGGCAAGCCGTGTACACTTGGCTCACCAGGTTTTCAAAGAACCTAGTTCGTTAATGGGTTACACATTAAATTTATAGCAACGACAGCCTCTTTCCCCAGTTGAACATAAATTCAGTGCCTATCTAAACAAGCCTCCCCTCAGAGTTTCTGGTTTTGTGAATACAAAAATGAGAGAAAATACAGAACAGAAAAGTTTGGTGTCTCATTTGCTATCTTGAACAACAAAGCCACACCACTTCCCAAATTCATCAGGGGTGGGTTGGGTTAGGAGTGACCTTATACCTTCCTGCTGTGGTGAAGCAAGGAAAGTAGGAAAAAACCCAGCAAGTCACCTTCAAACTCTTGCAGTCGCCAAGAATTTTTACATTTTAAAGGGAACTTTGTCCCTAGGAAAAGCCTGACCCAACCCTCCCCAGAGAAACGGACACTTTTAACCAGAAGAAAACAGGATGATAGGTTTGCTGTTTTGTGTTTTCACAGGTCTATACAAGTTCAGGGGGTCAATTTCAAGATCGATTGCTGTTTAGAGACAAGAAAATTCAAAATGTGAAAGCACCCACCTTCCCTTACCACACACCCTTAACGCAAAACACATTCCTGATGAGACCCATTAGAAACTTATTGGAGCTCAAATCCCACTTTGAAAAAGGACACGGAAGGTTTCGGTACGTGTCTGCAGGTCCCAGAGCGCCACGGATCTAGAGCTGGAAGCCGAAAGTCAGTAAATATTGATGGGCTGATGGGAATCGAGAAGCGGGGCTGGCGACAGCTGCACGTCTGGGTTTCCTAGTGATAAGGGGTTACAGGTTCAAGGGGTGCAGAACCAAAAGCCTTACAGTGACAAATACAGGTGGGGCAGTTCTGTCCACCCCCTGGCACGTGGGACTGTTCCTCCCGAACCCCTGGGCAGCCCCACAGGTGCAGGCCGCCGCTGGCGAAGCCTGGACTGACAGGGGACCCAGCCAGGCCCCTTCTCGAAGGGGGGAGGGGAGCGGACCCGGAACAGGAGCCATTTAAATCCTGCGCGGCGCTGGGAGTCAGCAGGGCTGGGAGCCAGCAGGGCTGGGAGCCGCCGCAGAGGGGCCGGGACCGCGCACCTTTGCGTGTCCCGGTGCCCCCGTCCCTGCAGGTGACCCAGGCAGACTAGCGCCCCCGGGTTGAGGACACGATCGGCCTGTCCCTCCGGCGCCCCCACCCCCGACCCGCGGCCACCTTTGGGCTGTCACCGTGAGGGTCCCGCGGCCGCCTCACCTTGGTGATGACCAGCGGCTCGCCGTGCTCGCGGCCGCCCTTTAGGGTGAAGCCCCACGGGGCGCCGCCGCTCAGCTGCACCTCCACCAAGCGCCCGCCGTCGGGCGCCCGCGCCTCGGCCTCGGCCAGGCGCTCGGGCCGCGCGCGGGGCTCGGCACCCTCCATGGCGCGGAGCGCGGAGGCGGCGCGGCCGCTCAGCCTCCAGGGCCCGTCCGGCCCGCGCCCATGCACTCGGAGGAGCCCCGGCCGGCCGAGGGCGAGGGAAGGTCCGGGCGCTCCTGCCGCCGCCGCCGCCGCCGCCGGCCGCTGGCGAACTTGCGCTGCAAGTTGGGAGGAAAGTGCCGGCCGGGGCCGGGGAGGGAGCCGGGCGCGGGCGGCGCGGCGCGCGGGGGAGGGCGGACCGGGCAGGGGGCGGGGCCGGCGCGCTCCAGGGCTCGGGCCGCACGGCGGGCAGGGGGCGGGGCGCGCGCTGGGCTCCCGAGCGCTGCCCGGAGGGCGGGAGGGGCAGGGGGAGGAGGCGCGCGCTCCGGCACCCGCGCGGCCGCCGGGGGCTAGAGGGGCTAGGGGCGCTCGGGGGCAGGGGTGCGCGCCCGGGGCTCCCCCCGAGTGGCCCCGAGGGCGGGAGGGGGCGAGGGCCGGCACGCGCACGGGACCAGTGCCGCCGGCCAGGGATGGGCGTGCGCGCTCGGCACTGCCCCACTAGTAACCCAGAGGGTGGGAGAGGGCGAGGGCCGGCGCGCGCACGAACCTGTGCGGCTCGCCGGATGCAGGCGCGCGCTCCGGCCCCCCAGCCCCAGTTACCCGGAGGGTGGGAGGGGGCCGGGGTGCGCGCTCCGGACCACGCGCGGCGCCGCGGGGTCGGGGGGCGTCGGGCTGCTACGCGATGTCCGGCCCTTCCTCCCGCGCCAGCGCCGGGCGGCCCTGGGAGGCTCGGGGCGCGCCAGCTCTCCGCCCGGGAGGCCGAGTCGCGGCAGGTGAGGCGGCGGAAGCGACCGCGCGGGGCGGGCCGGGGCGGGGCGGGCGGGCGGGAGGGCTGCGGTCCGAGTCCCCGGCGCCCTCCATCTTGGAGCGCGCGACCGGCCCGGCGCCCCCGCCTTTGTTCGCGCGGACGGCGGGCTGCCGGCGGCCGCCCAGGTGAGACCGGAAGCGCAGCGGGCGGATTCGCGCGGGTCCGTGTGCCACCAGCCTGATCCCGCACCCGCGCGCTTTGCCCCCGGGCCCGGGCTTGGGGCTGGGGGGGCGGGCCCGGGAGCCCTCCACGCACCTACACTGCCCCGGCCCTCCCCGAGCGCCTCCTCCGCAACGCAGCCCGGGCCAAAGCGCTGGCTCTGGGAGGGTGCTCGGGCGCCTGACTTGTTCTCAGGAAGGACTGCCCATCCTCCCACAAATTCCCTGCTGCAGCGCCCAGCCCAGATAAGGAATAGCTTGCCTCTTGGCCCTTCCCAGCTCTTTTTGGTTCTTCCTATAGTTCCAGTCCAGGAAGTCTTTGCATTCAGAGCCTGTTCTCACTTTGGTAGAGCAGTGCCACGAGGTCTTAGTGTCCCACGTCTGCGTTGCCTACAAAGGAGAGGTGGTGGTCTGAAAATACTGAAAGGGTGTGCCACCTATTTTCTGCCCCTTTTCAATTTACATGGAAGTTTGGTATAAAGAAATACTCGCACTGCTAGGTATTTGCATGCTTCTCAAAACAAATTTTTTTTTTTTTATTTCGTTTGTAGTTACGTAGCTGGACGCTGGTGATTGCCTGTTTCTTCAAAGCAGCTCCATCCAGGCACTTTGAGCCGGTGAGGATGGAATAGGCAGCAAAAAAAGCTCAGAGACCACTGGTCAGAAAGAGTGAGGGGTTCCTGTCACTGTCGAGCAGGGACAAGGAATCTCAACTCTGGTCTCAGGTTCTTCAGTGGTCACATGAGGGATTTCCATTCTGTGGTCTGCATCTTGTGGCCGATCCTTTTGTGCCTCATCCAGGCAATTGAAGTAAGAGTGCAAACTTCACTGGGCACTTGTCATGGCCCTGAGCAGTGATTAGTGCCCCATAAGTAACTTCCAAGCTACAGTGTCCAGAATGTCTCGTTAGGGGGATGAGGTGATTTTTTTTTTTCTTTGTAAACGGAGACTTAAGGAGTGTGCAATCCATCTTAAGTGTACCTTGACTGTCCTGGTGATGCAAATCTGCACAAATTGATTAAATTGCACAGAACTAAATACACAGGAGTACGTGTAAAATGAGGAAATCGAAGTAAGCTGGGTAGATTGTATCTGTTAATATTCTGACCGTGAGGTGCAGGGCAGAGGATGTCCCTATATTGTTTCTTAAAACCACATTGAATCTGTAATTATCTTCAGATAAAAAGTTTAAAAACTGGACAGATAATGAGAAACCAAAAGAGAGAGGACCATATAAATGCACCTAGAATTTTTGGAAGTTCCCTAGTCTCAAAACAGCTCCCCCACCCCTCCCCTGTGGTATTAACTGAAATCTCAGCTGTTAACTGGGGCTGAAATTCAGACCACTCGATTCACTAAAGCAGAGACAAAGATTTCATTGTTTCCATAAATCACAGAGTCATCTTTAACATTTTATGTTGATTATATGAGATTACCTATCTGCCACTTGAAACGGTTACAGTGTTCATTCCTTAAATGTAGGGGCAGGTTTACACTTATCCTTACTAAATTACCATTTTGCTGAGTTTTTTCTTAATCTTCACATTAGGCATCTCTCCTGGATTAGCATTATTTGAATATTTATAAGGCTGCTGTCTATATAGACATTAATAAATACACCGAAAGGAACTAGACCAAGTCCGTGTGGCCTGCTTTGAGATAGATGCCCTCCTCTCAGACTCTCTTAAATTCTTTCATTGACACTTTTGGGTTTATATAGCTGAGCATATCTACTCTCACACCTAGACTTCTGTATCATGTCCATTAAATCCTTATTAGACACTATCACATATCTTGGAAAATACCAGTATCTTGTGACTGAAGGTCATTGCCCCAATTTATTAACCCTGCTCCCCTTTTGGAAGAGTTGGGTAAGACACTGAACCAGTGTGGACTTAAGGTGGTGATGGCTTTCTTTTCTAAGAACGCAACTCAGCCACTGTCACTGTCGAGCAGGGATTTTCCAAGGATGGTATATATTTGTCAACATCTAGCTTTTTCTTCTGGAGAGCCAGGGTCAAATATCTTTTGACTATTCTCAGCATTTCGCTTCTTGGACGTTCAGCTTCATTGCTCGGAAGACCCGAGGGTGAGCATATACTCTTCTGGACCTGTAGAGCATGATCCTATGACCATCTGTATCTAGGCATTCAGTAGCCTTGGGTACGCCACGTTTTCAGATCTGAGGCTTACTTCCTTTGATGGAGAGGAGCTAGGTGAAATTAAAGGTAGTTCTTTTAGGCGCCTGGCTGGCCCAGTCCATAGGGCACGTCACTCTTAAATCTCGGGGTTGTGAGTTTAAGCCCCATGTTAGAAGTGGAGATAACTTAAAAATAAAGGTAGTTCTTTCACTTTATCAATAGTGAATGAATCAGTCAATGAATAAAAGGCACATTGAACCAGCTTTCAGCTTTCCTTTTTATGAAAGAGAGTTAGGATTATCTTAGTTTTTTGTTCTAACAAGAAAAAAGATTTATAATTATAAAATGTAGTGGAGGATGGACTTCCAAAATTTTGCCTTTATCTTTCAGACTAGTAGCTCAGGATGGTCAAGCTTTCCAGAACATCTGTGGCAATTTTTTAAAAGGCAGTTTCAGCCATTTTCTACTTTAGCCACTGTGTGTCTGAGCACACGTGTGAGGACAGCTAAAGGAAGACATTGACGCAATGGCTTTGCCCTTCATCACCATCATCATTATATTGTCGTCTTGATTCCTACAATCGAATAATAGAAACATTGGAATTTCACTTAGCTGCAGATCTTGGCCCGGTGACAGAAGCTGAATGCTGCACAACTCTGCCCCCATCGCCTCCCCCTCTCACCTCAGAAGGATTTTACCCTGGATCTTGTTGTTAGGATATTTACAGATCTCTAGGGGAAAGACCCACTCTTTCTGTGCAGGGATGGGAGGGAGACTTCGGGGTCTTTACTTAGGACTGGCACCATTATCCTGTTCATGGACTCCACATTGGGAGTTTGCATCCTATAGCACTCAGCACCTTTAGTGGAGGAAGCAAGGAGTTAGCAACTAAGGCGTGACCACCATTCACAGGGAACCTGTTTTGTGCCAAGCACGTTACATAAATGGACTCAGGTCCACAGCTTCTTAGAGCATGCATCACCCCATTTTACAGAGGAAGAAACTGAGCCCCAAAGCGGCTTAAATACCCTGCTTGAGGTTGCTGAGCCCAGTCTTAAGAAGGACTCCTATCCTATCCCTTGCAGGGACCAGTGCCAGATTGGATATGGCAGGGCAGTTTTCACTGAGCTGGTGAGTTGGCTTTCCTCTGTAAGACATTTAGACAGTGAGCCACCTTTTGAGGTTCCCTTGATCTCTGAACAGGAAAGACGCTGAAGCCTCCTATGTGGAAACTTTGCCTATAAAACTGGATGCTAATTTAGGTTTGGTTGAGTTCCAATCCTGTTTCCTTGGAGACATGTCCTTTAAAGTATGTGTAGGGGGTGCCTGAGTAGCCCAGTAGGTTGAGCTTCTGACTCTTGATCTCGTCTCAGGTCTTAATATTTAAGAAATACACATATAAAATAATACCTAATTTTTCAGATTGGGAGTGTTTAGAGAGCTACTATTTTAAAAGTGCTTATATTTTAAAATGGAGTTTTCGGGGCCACTGGGTGGCTCAGTCGGTTAAACATCCGACTCTTGATTTTGGCTCAGGTCATAATCTACAGTTGTGAGATCAAGACCCGTGTTGGGCTCTGTGCTCAGTGCAGTCTGTCAGTGCAGACTCTATCTCTTTAAAATGCAGTTTTAGAAAGCCACTGGCTATTTTTCACTTTTTATTTTTTTATAAAGTAGCCAATAAGTACTTCTTGAGCACTTTCAACTTGCCCAGTACTGGGGAGTGGTCGCTAAGGAATGTAAAGGATGCAGGAAATATGAAACATTAACCCTAGCTAATGAAGAAAATATACTAGGAAAAAAAAAAAGAGCACAATTACGTGCAAAACGACTTTTAACTGCAAAAGTTCCAGCAGGAGAGAAACCAAAGTAGAGAAGGAAAAAAAAAAAAAAGGAGTGAATACAACCATAGGTGACATTTCTAAATTTTTTTTTCTTTTAATTGTGGAAATGTCAGTTGAACACAAAAGTAGACGTCTCGTTTCATCCCTGCCCACTTTTTTCCCAAGAGTATTTCAAAACACATCCAGGACAGAATGACTGAGCTATCTTGGAGGCTAAGAGGAAATGGAGCCAGGAGTTCCTGGGTGGGGACCCTGTGAGCGGAGGATTGTTCTTTATAGGGAAGTTGAAAGCCTCACGACTAAAAGGCTGAAACCTTGTTAATGAGTGCTGAAGTGCCCCAGTCCTGCTCCTTGGGAATCTTGTGCTTGAGCCTCCACGCCCCCATCCCAGAGAGTGTGTACATGGTAGGGGTGGGGGCGTCTTAACAGCCCCAGGGGTCTCTGGCTGGAATAACTGGGGTGGGGGGGGGCTGCTACCTGGAGATTGTGGCTGGAGAGCAGATGAGGGGAGGCAATAATGAGTTCCTGTGGGCAGGTTGAAATGGGAAGTGCCCCTGGGATACTGTGTGAATTTTCTAAGGCTATTGTAACAAATTAACATAAGCTGTTTAAAACCCGTTTTTTTCCTTCCTGGAGGCCAGAAGTCTGAAATCAAGGTGTCAGCTTGTTAAGGTTCCTGGGTTTGTGACCTGGATCGGTCCAGCCTTTGCCTCCGTGGTCACCTGGCCTTCTCTTCTGCCTGGGTCCTGTCTCCCTCTGTCCTCTCCCTTTGTTGCTCTTTTGAAAGGTCACTGTGATTGCCTTTAGGGCCCACCTGGAAAATCGAGGATGCTCTCGTCATCTCAGAATCCTTAACCTAATCCTGTGTGCAGAGACCCTTTCCCCAAATAAGGTAACATTAGCAGCTTCCAGGGATTAGGACCTCTCATCCTTGGGGAGCGTTAGTCATCTTCCTACAGATATCCAGGTGGAAATCCCTGGGGTGTTCCAGGACACTGAATGGGACTTTCCTCCTTAGTTTGTAAGCATACTTACAAACGAAAGCCCTGTTCGTGCTGGTAGTTCCTAGTGAGGGGCAGAACAGGCCAGTTATCTGCCTGTCCCCAGGTGGTGGTGGGGGGGGGGGGGGAGGCTTGTCCTAGCCTTAAGCCAAGTGACAACTGCTCCCGGAGAATCCCTCATAAAGATTTGGGATATCTACAGGACAGAGACAGGCATCTCGTTCTCGGGTGGCATTTCTGGAAGTGCCGTATGGCCGAACAGCTCCTTGTGGAGACATGAACAGAGAAGGCAGCGGGGGCACTGAGGGCTCGGCAGTGGGTGGGTGGGCTCTCCAAGTACACCTGGAGAATGTCGCTGCACATCCGATTATCCCAAAATTGACCAGCTTAAAGCTGCAAACTGAGGCCTGACCCGGGACTGGTACCCAGGCCAGCAGATCCCATTGGCCCAAATCCAAGCAAGGATTTTGAATGCTGGTGACTTCTTTGCAAGAGACAAAACAGTTTTACTTAGGGAATGGGTAGTGGGGGGTATAAATCATGTGTTACCGCTGTAATTCTTGAGATACAATCAAGGTCTCAAGATCCGAGTGGCTCCCTTAGTCATGCAAATGTGTAGGCGGCCAAGTCTAGGACTCCTTCTCTCTCCCTGGGGTCCCTGAATGAGGTGGGGCATTATGCTTTATGTAGAAGCCAGGGGTTTCCGGGAGGGCAGAGACCCAACAGTTTTAACTCCTGTTTCAAAACTCAAAATTAGGGGGAGTTGATGAGAAGAGGAAAAGAGGGGTACAAAAGCAGCCACATGTGTGGTCCGTGTCCGCCATCCTCCGTGTGACCCTCAGCTGAGGTCCAGGGCCGAGAGCTGGCCGTCCGAGATCAGCGCTCAGTCAGCGCAGGGCTTGGCGGACACCGAGAGGATGGAAGTTTTGATACCAGCCTGGCAACCTTACCTTCATTTAAAACATTGTATCTGGGGAAGATTCTTTTCAAATCTCAAACACCTTCCATGACCTCACCTGCTTGTAATTTGCCAACTAAATCACAGGTTAGAAATATGATACCTGAGTCCCAAATACCATCTAGGTGGTTGTAGCGAAAGCCAACACAAGCAATTTTCAAGCAGCAAAAAATAATTCTGTATGTGAGATTTCAAGACATCCTTGAAAATACTCAAAAAAAAAAAAAAATACTCCTCTTTCCAAATACAGCATGAACCTTCTGCTCCTTTGCTATATCATTTGTGTGATTGTGGAATGCCTTTTTACTTTGTACTCCACATTTTGAGAGAGAAAAACCCAGAGTAGGGGCGCCGGGTGGCTCAGTCTGTTACGCGTCTGCCTTCGGCTAAGGTCATGGTCCCGGGGTCGTGGGATCGAGTCCCACATCGGGCTCCCTGCTCGGCGGGAAGTCGGCTTGTCCCTCTCCCTCTGCTGCTCCCCCTGCTTGTGCTCTCTTTGGCTTGCTCTCTCTCTCAGATAAATAAAATCTTTACAAGAAGAGAAAAACCCAGAGTTACCTCTACGAGGCTCTCAGAGAAGGCACAGGGAACTGTGTAAGCTCCTTCACAAAAGCTCCCCTCCAGGAGCACACACTCAGAGGAGGACCATGGAATTATTAACACAGCCAGGAGACTCTGCATACTGCGGAGCTCAGTAAACGTTATTTCGTTCCCTCCCTCTCACCCGCCAACACGGCCACAACCACACATACACGGAGAAAGGGGCCGTCTGTACTTCCCTAGAGCTGAGGTAATTCAGGTGTCCTGTGGGAAGGAGGGGCCCTGGAAACGGAAGCCACTGCTTCTTTGGTGTTGGAGGGAACTGTTGATTCCGATGCGGGGGAATTCCGCCGCTGGCCACTGGCCAAAGTGCTTGTTTCAGTTGAATCTTTTCACCTGAACTCCAAGGAATGTAGACGTCTTTGACTAGCAGTAGGAATAACAGGAAGGAACAGAGGCTGGCTGGCTGAAGGGTGGTAGAATTTTTACTACAATGGACAGATGTCTTACAGGCAGACACAGGAAGTTTCTAAAAACTTAGTTGGTCGTGATGATTCCTTTTGCGTAATTATACATGTGGAAGGGCCACAGGAAATATTGGGTGATTAACTTCTTTAAAAGTAATTTCTTCTGTTGGAACAATGTTAGATTTACAGAAAGGTTGCAAAGGTAATACAGGGAGCACTTGTATGCCTTTGACCCAGGCCATTCCTAGTCACTGAACTCCTATTTGGATTCCCCAGTTGGCACAGTAGTGTGTCCTCTCTCTGTCCCCAGGACTCCACTTTGCATTTAGTTGTCATGTCCCCTTTGGTCTCCATCGTTCCTTTGTTTTCGTGACCCTGAGAGTTTTGAGGACTGGCCAGGTATTTTGTAGAATGTCCCCCAACTTAGGCTGGTCTGATGTTTTCTCATGACTAGACTGGGTTATGGATTTGGGGGACAAACACATACATAGATGATGTGGACTTCTCAGCACACCACATCAGGGAAGGCTTGACATCTACATGGCTTGTCACTTGTGACTGTCACCTTATTACACGGATAAGGAGGTGGCTGCCAGGTTTCTCACTGTCAAGTTACAGGGAGAATTTTCCCTTTCCTGATTAACTCTTAACAGCTTGGGTTTTGGGCGCCTGGGTGGTTCAGTCGGTTAAGCGTCTGCCTTCAGCTCAGGTTGTGATCCCGGTGTGCTGGGATCAAGTCCCACATCAGGCTTCCTGCTCAGCGGGGAGTCTGCTCCCCCCACCCCCACCCCATGCTCTCTCTCTCTCAAAAATAAAATCTTTAAAAAAAACCCAAGAACTTGGGTTTTACAATGCAAAGCTGTTCTGTGGGAAATCACTTTGATTGCGTGGTAGTCACCAAGTTCATACCTAGACAGACTATCCTTAGGACCAAATTGAGATGCTTGAATCACACCATTGATTAAGTCAACTAAAAGCACGTTGAGAGAAATGGAGTAATTGGTAATGAGACCTTGTAGCTTGCAAAGGCAAAAATATGTACTGTTTGGAATTTCGGATTCCTGTGATAGACTAAAGAAATGTCATAAGTTTGAGAAACTCGGATTATACTCATGGTTTACTCTGGATGTTCAAGGGCAATGCAGTGAGACCCAAAAGATTTGGTGGGGGGGGGGGGAGCCGTTGCATTTAAATTATCAGACTCCCTTCAGAGGACTGACTGAGCCCCATTTTCTATGTTAATATCTTTCAGCCCTTCTGATATTGAGACATGTGCTCTAGCATGGGTATTAGACAGACGTTTTTGCAGCGTGCACAACCAGGTTGATGTAAGGGTGTATTATCTCCCAGCACGCTGTTTTTCTAACCACAAGCCAAACCCTTGAGGTTAATGTGGGTTTCCTATTCCCTACTCCTGGCCACTTGAGTACCACTGAAGCAGTCATTTCAAAATTAGCCAAAGTCTGAGTGTATTTAGTCCTTTTTGTTAGATATCTGCAATTTGACAGTGTCATGTGGATGAAAACTTCAGAGCATATAGTCCTCCCAGGAAGAGTAGTCATCTCGTTTCACTCTATTAGTATAGTGTGCTACAAAAGAAACGTAAAATTCGAGCAAAGTTTGAAACATGTGACGTGTGTATATATACATGTACATTCTAAACCCCTCCTTTCTTCCTCCCCCACCACATACTTCCCCCAAAGTGCAGTTACGGTCACACGACTTCAGATCTGGCCATCTGTGACCTGCCTCCAACTTCTCAAAAGTGGACTCCTTGTTGCTTCAAGGTGGTGGGGTGAGAAGGTGCGTTTCCGTGGTCTGACTAGTTTGTAGCCACTCATGGCACACATTCTTTCAGGAAATGAATCTCCAGTTCCCCTCTGGAGGAAGTGCTTGTGGTGTAATCTACCTGGGTTTGATTCTCACCTCTACCACCTCCATGACCTTGGACAAGTTTCCTCACCTCCCCTCCTCTGGTGCCTTATGCATAAAAAAGATAAAAAGATGAGCCACAAGGGTGGAGATGAGAGTTAAGCAAGACACTGAGTACTTAATGCTGCCAGCTCATGGAAGGCAGTCAGGTAATACTAATGCTAGATGACTTTTCTTTGAACCCTTCTCAGAACACAAACCCCACCCCTGTCTCCCTCGCATGGCATGGTCTGGTCTCCTCTCCTCTCAGACTGCTTAGCTCACAGACTCATAGTCTACCTGTTGCAGAACTGAAGATGTTCTCTTAGACACTGTTTCTCAATCTGAATTTCTTATGTTTTTGTCAGGAAAGGGCAAGGTTCCGGGCGCCTGGGTGGCTCAGTTGGTTGGGCCACTGCCTTCGGCTCAGGTCATGATCCTGGAGTCCCGGGATCGAGTCCCGCATCGGGCTCCCTGCTCGGCGGGGAGTCTGCTTCTCCCTCTGACCCTCTTCCCTCTCGTGCTCTCTGTCTCATTCTCTCTTTCTCAAATAAATAAATAAAATCTTATCGGAAGGTGCTTTGTGGAGAGGCGCATGTGCCGAGGAACTCAAGGTGGCCCCTGGCCAACAGCCCATGAGGAATGAAAACTTGTCATTAAACATGTAAACAAATGCTTGGAAACAAATGTTTCCCCACTTGAGCCTTCAGGTGAGACCAGCCTAGTCAACATCTTAATTGTAGCCATTGAGAGACCCCAAAATGAGAGACCCAGCTAAACTGTGCCTGGACTCTTAAGCCGCAGAAACTCTGAGAAAATAAATGTGTGTTGCTGATTTCTGGTCTGGCATGTAAGGAGCTTAGCGGTCACTGCTTCATCCTAACAAGCAAAAAGCTGAACGAGCTGAAAAATCAACCCTTCTTAGATCCATTGGAGAAGTGAAGTCACAGGACAAACTGCTGCCCGCCCCCCAAATTGAAAAGACAAGCAGATGCAGAGAATCACAACTTACTGGAACTGAAACCCGTGAGCAGAAACTTACACAGAAATCAGTCCCGGGGTAGGAATATCTGAACTGTAATCAACAAATTGTTGGAGGCTCAGTGTAGATGAGTCTGTGAGTTAAAAAGTGCAGGGGGCACCATGCTTTTGTGAGTTAACTCATTACCTCCTGGGGCTCTACCAGGTTCTCACAGTGAAGACTGGGGGAAAAAATTGCTTGTGCGACCTGCAGAGAGAGGGGGAAAGTGACCATTTTTAAATATGCCAGAGCATTCTGTTCAGACTGAACAAGACCTGCCCTCAAGAGAAACTTGACCCTAACTGATGGGGTTTACAGGAACCTAACCACAGTGGGGCAAGGAGATCCTTTCCCGTCTAAGGCCCTGGGGGAAGGGGCACAACTAAGAGTCATTTATGAAGTTCACAGCCAAGGGGTACAGACTAACTACAAGACCAAGACCTAATCACAGAACTGCATCTCCTCTCCTCCCCGGTCACCTCCCCATGACACCATTAACAGCCTATTCATCCCGATTCTTTTTACCTAGCACATCATGATGTCATGTCCAGCTTTTTTTTAAGGGAGTGAGGAGCAGAGGGAGAGAGAATCTTAAGCAGGCTCCACGCCCAGCACGGAACCCAGGGTGGGGCTTGATCTCACAACCCTAAGATCATGACCTGAGCCAAAATCAAGAGTCAGCCGCCTAACAGACTGAGCCATCCAGGCGCCCCCATATCCAGCTTGAAACAAAGAACTAAAAGGCATACTAAAAGGCAAACAGAGTTTGAAAAGATAGAGAAGCATCTGCTCCATACTCAGGGATGTTGGAATAAATGTGTGTTGCTTTAGGCTACTAAATTTGGGTAATTTGTTATGTAGTGTAGATTACTACAATGGCCTAACCATTTCTACAACTTCTGTGGGATGGAACCCAAGTCACCCTTGGGACTTTACTTGACACCAAATCTGTGCTTGGTCTCCCTTTTTCAGGATCATATGGTTCTGCCCCTTCCTACTTTTCCCTGGAAACTCGTCCAAATAAAGCCTTCCACATGCATCCTTTTTTTTTTTTTAAAGATTTTATTTATTTGAGAAAGAGAGAATGAGATAGAGCACGAGAGGGAAGAGGGTCAGAGGGAGAAGCAGACTCCCTGCTGAGCAGGGAGCCCGATGCGGGACTCGATCCCGGGACTCCAGGATCATGACCTGAGCCGAAGGCAGTCGCTTAACCAACTGAGCCACCCAGGCGCCCTTCCACATGCATCCTTACCTCAGGTTCTGCGTGAGCGGGCTCCAGCCAGTCACACAGAGTCATGCTGCCATCTTTGTGTGCATGTGTGATTTCAAATCTTTCTTTGCATCTTGCATCTTTTAGTCACTAAGACTGCACATTGAATTCAGAAACGGTCCCTCCCGGTCTCTAACCAGCTAGGCTTTAGACTGGCCTTTTTTTCCAGGGTTTTTTGTTTTGCTTTGTTTTTTAATCATTATTTGAGAGAGAGAAAGTTGAGAGAGCACAAGCAGGGGGAGGGGCAGAGGGAGAGGGAGAAGCAGGCTTCCCACTAAGCAGGGAGCCCGACGGGGGACTGGATCCCAGGACCCTGGAATCATGACCTGAGCCGGAGGCAGACGCTTAACGACTGAGCCACTCAGGCGTCCCAGTATCAGTGTTATTTTTACTTTAGTGGGAGATAAGACATTCAAGAGCATCTATATGGTCAAGACATAATTTCAGATTGGAATGGATTTCCTAACTTTTGATTGGTTAAATCATTTCCATCACTCATGATTTTAAAAGCACAGATAGAACTTTTTTGAAGTCCAATTTGGCTGCCAATCCAGGGGGTGTAATGCTTCTACAATTCTGTTAAGAGATTAAGAGAGAATTTTGTGTGTACATTTAATGTGTGTGTATGTGTACTTTGAAAGCCATTCCAAAGACAGCGGATTTATGTAAAAGAATTTGCCTTTAGTTGTCCTTGAGTGATTGTCAATTGAATTCAAATACACAACCGAGCATTGGGCCTCAAAAATCATTACATTCCTTTTTGGGCATTAGAAGAAAGCCTTTTTCTCTTCTTGAGCTGAAAGGTCCGAATGTCAGCATACAGAATAAGGTGAATTGAACTGAAAAATTGGCATTCCTCATTATAAAGAATGATAGAGAAATGTCTTCAGACATGTAAATGTAAGGATAATTGTTTCTTATCATGAAGGATTGTAGAATTACTTCTGCTTGCGTGCACATCCCGAAAAAGCACAAAATGCAGATTTAGATGGAAAACACTGCCCTTGACTTAACTCACCACTGAACTATCCTCAAATAGTTCACGCCTGCCCATTTATTTGTGGCTCCATTCTTTTAGTTACTAAACATTTATTTTAAAATAATAGCATTCGCTACTCATATCACAATCAGCTTCGAATATATTTTTGTTCTTCCTTGTTTTTTATTCAATTGCCAGTGTCAATTGCAACGTTCTCTACAATTACTTTTGGTACGTTTACTGATCACACTGTTAACAGTTGTTTTTTCTTTGTGGAGTGGTTGTGCTCAGGCAAATTTAGCTGTGAATTGAAAAATCAAATTTCGGGGCGCCTAGGTGGCTCAGTGGTGAAGCGTCTACCTTCGGCTCAGATCATGATCCCAGGGTCCTGGGATCGAGCCCCGCATCGGGCTCCCTGCTCGGTGGGGAGCCTGCTTCTCCCTCTCCTGCTCCCCCTGCGTGTACTCTCTCTCTCTCTCTCTCTCTCTCTGTCAAATAAATAAACTGAATCTTAAGAAGAAAAAAAAAGGAATAATCCAATATCTGTGAAGCAAATCCTCTTTTGCCTTCTATTTGAGCTTTACTTATTTAACAGCTGGTTAGTTGGCTTTCAGGAAGGCAGCATTTTAAATGGTGTCTGGGGAGGTGGGGTCGTTTGCGATTAGATAGGCCCATCTGAGGCACTGAGCCGCTCACCTATGCAAAACGAGCTTCGAGCTTGAGCTTCGGTAGGAGTTTATCAGAGCCCTGGCCTCTTTTATCTAGACTAGGGTGAGAGTCTAGGTTTCTCCTTGAGAACCTTGTCAGGCCATTCTCTCTTCCCCAACACAAAATCATTTTTGTTTGTCTCTCTCCGTCCTTATTCATCTTTTTCTCTCCCATTTGCTTCCCCCCAGCATCCCGACTTCTGTCCCAGGTTGGTCCCAAACATTTCTCACCCGCTGGGGCTTTCAGAACTAGAAGGAAGGATGTAGCTCATCACCACTAACCCAGCGCTTCCATCCCTGACGCATTCAGAATGCTCTTTGGCTTAGTTGGATGTGGATCATTTTTTCTGCTCTTTTGAACTAAGTTCTTCCCACATTTCAATGTGGCCTGGTTGTTCCCTTTGTTTTTTAGGTTGAGCTACAAGCTCTAGGACCTTGCTACTCAAGGTAGGAGCCATTGACCAGCAGCATCCACGTCTCTGGAAGCTTGCTAGAAATGCAGTTTCATGAAATGCAGGGCCTCACCCAGCCATCCCAACGATCAGAATCAGGATTGTAGAATCTGCTTTTCAATGAGATCTGCAACAGGATGCACATTAAACTTGATGAATTTTATTCTCAGGTCTGATATCCTTTAAATGTCTTTTTTTTTTTTTTTTAAGTGCAATTTCATTTTAAACCATACTTAATCCCTATCTTTTTCCATGCTCCACCACTTACATCTATGATTAGTTTATTTGACATTGACAATGCTTTTGTCCTTTATGTATTCTTCTTTATTAAGGCCTGGTAAGACTCCCGTATTTTTTTTCTTTTTTTTAAGATTTTATTTATTTGACAGAGAGAGACACAGCGAGAGAGGGAACACAAGCAGGGGGAGTGGGAGAGGGAGAAAGAAGCAGGCTTCCCGCGGAGCAGGGAGCCCGATGCGGGGCTCGATCCCAGGACCAAGGGATCATGACCTGAGCCGAAGGCAGACGCTCAACGACTGAGCCACCCAGGCGCCCCCATACTCCCATATTTATTGGACACAACTTCTCTCTTTATCTGTTCCATCAGTTTGCACATGGTACTCAGTAAATTTCTGTTGAAATGAATTGAAAGGCCAAGATGCTGCTACTGGTCATCAGATGGGCCCCAAGCAGGGCTGTGGCTGCAGAAGCTGAAATCCTTTCTCAGGAGGGCAGATTCTTAGCCTGGGTTCCTTAGAAAGCAGAGCTTAAGACAAATTGTGCACTGAAGCTTTAATGGCAGAATATCGGGATCCCTGGACAAAAGGGCAGTAGAGCAGGGAAGGAAGAAGAGCAAATTAAAGATGGTACATTTTTTAATAGACCCTAAATTCCCAAGAAACACGGCTGGTTTGCTCAGGGCCGTATGCAGCCTCTCCTCAGAAACTTCCACAGGGAGGGAGGAAGTAAGACCAATTTTCTCTGCCAGCAACTTCTTGCTTCCCATCCCTCGGCCTGTTTGTTAACTTTCCTGCATTTTGGGCTTAGGCACCCAGCATTGTGGGGCAGCTGCTGGATAAGCCAGAGCCTCTGTGGGTAGACCTACAGGGGCCAAAATGTCTAGGTCTCCACCAGTTTTGTAAATAAAGTTTGATTGGAGCACAGCCATACCCATACAGATTTACATACTGTCCACAGCAGCTTAAGTATCAGTAAAACCCACCTGAAAGGCTCATTCTGTATATTAAATAAGACAATGAGTGTAAAATGCAGAGCATGGAGCCTGCCCGCTGATGTGCTATGAAAACAGTAGGTTTTTGTGAATCACACTCTCCTCACTTAATGCTGCTGCGATCAGTACATCTCAACAGACCATCCACCTGCCCCCCACTGCCCCTCCACTGCATTCTGTGGCATACCTGAGGTTCTCCCCATAAACTTGGTCCTTTCCATTCAGACCTCTGGGTGTCAGGGGACTCACTGGGAAAAGAAAGTTGTCTGTAAGAGAAAGCCCCTGAGCTGCTTCCAGCTGTTCGTGTATGTGATCAAGTGCGATGGCAAGCAAGTTGTGAATCATGGAGCAAAAGAAAGCCAAGACAGCTGAGCATTTCCTGGGCGGCCCAGACTGGAAATGTAAGGTGGAGTCCAGGTGGTAAACTGGGAGGGAAGGAGGAAGAGTGGGTGCACGAATGAACATCATAGACCCTGATGATTACGACACAGATCTCTCCCTGTTCGGGCTCAGCTGACTGGCTTGGCAGTATCGTTGCATTTCTCACATCTACGTGCTTTCGGATGTTTCCACCTCCTGTGCATGTGCTTTACCAGTCTACTTTTTCATATTGTAGTTGCACTCTTGCACGAGAAGTTTGTTGTCTCAGTTTAATTTCCTTTTTAAAGTTTTATTTAAAATAAATTAACATATAGTGTATTATAAGTTTCAGAGGTAGACTGCAGTGATGCATCAGTTGCACATAACAGCCAGTGCACATTCCATCACTCAGTTACCCCATCCCCCCGCCCATCTCCCCTCCAGCAACCCACAGCTTGTTTCCTAGAATTAACAGTCTCTTAGGATTTGTCTCTCTGATTTCGTCTTGTTTTATTTTTCCCTCCCTTCCCCTGTGTTCATCTGTTCTGTTTCTTGAATTCCACATGAGTGAAATCACGATAATTGTCTTTCTCTGATTGACTTATTTCGCTTGGCATAATATCCTCTGGTTCCATCCACTCGGTTTTATTTCTTAGACTAATTTCAAGTTCTTTCTGACAGTTAAAAAGTTTAGTTTCCTATCCGTCCTTCCTCACGTTTGCTCTGAGCCCCATCTGTAGCATAATCATCTGCGCCGATCTGGCCTAGGACTCTTCATTTGTAATAATTTCCCTCCTTTCATTACCGACCCCCCTGTGGGCCTCAGCCTTGACTACTTGGCACCTGAATCATCCAGATCCCTCAGGTTTGCAGGTGGGAAGCGGAGAGGTGGGTTATGTGCAGCTTGGGTGCAAAGCAGAGACTGAAATGCAGTAGCACTTGTATATGGATTGGCCATGCAAACCCTGGGCATTAGGGCAAGTTTGTACAGATGCCCCGTTGTCATTTTTATCCTTTAAAGCACATTCCGCACGCTGTCCTCCAGAAGCCGTGTCTGCTTTCCAAGAGCAAAGGAAGGAGGAGATCCATGGTCCAAAACAGATAGCAGGATTCATGCTTTCTAAGGGACTGACAAATGGATGTGTGGGGATTACTCCTATGATGTTCTCTGCTCTTTTTACAAGCAAGCATGTAATACGCGAGAGCGGTTAAGGTTTCAACAATGTCGGTCTGTTCCAGAATTCTATCAAAGCAGCTGCCCCTGCTAATAGACGTGCCGAGTCGCATCCCTTGGAAGTGCTGGTGTCCGCAGCCCTTTGTTAAAGGCTCTGCTTCCCATCTGGCAGGGCAGCCTCTTGTCTGCCTACCATGAATTCCAACAGGGAATGCCAGACCTGTGGGCTTCCAGGAAGAAGGCCTAGGAGCTGAGCCCAAACTCTGCCTCACTTAAAATCGCAAAGCTGGCAGTGGAAATGTAGATGAGCAGCTGGGTGGGAGGGCATGTGTTTGCACTTAAGTGTTTCATAAGTGGGGGGAGGGAGGAGCAGTGAGGACGCCTTGCCTTTGGTTGATTGGAAAAAACCTGGAGAGGGGCCCGTTTATTGGGGGCAGAGATCAAAGGGTGGCTGCTTGCGCTTTTGCCAGTGGGCCTGTTAATTTATAGATGATAAATCTGATAGGGTTTGGGGGGTTTGTTTTAAATAAAGCTTTGGTTAGTAAAGCTATAACCTAGAGGGGGGCTCTTTTATTTTCAACCTTGAAGCGTTTCTTTGTTTTTAAACTTCACCAGTATGTTTACTGTTGTCATTAGTGATTGTGATTTTTTTAATTTAATTTAATTTTTTTTTTAAGATTTTATTTATTTATTTGACAGAGAGAGACAGGGAGAGCAGCAGCACAAGCAGGGGGAGTGGGAGAGGGAGAAGCAGGCTTCCCGCTGAGTGGGGAGCCCGATGTGGGACTCGATCCCAAGACCCTGGGATCATGACCTGAGCCGAAGGCAGACGCTTAACGACTGAGCCACCCAGGCGCCCTAATTTTATTTTATTTTTTTTAAGTAATGTCTACACCCAGTGTGGGGCTGGAACTCAAAATCCGTGATCCACAGTCCCATGCCCCACCGACTGAGCCAGCCAGGCGCTGGGTGATGATATAATTTTTGAAACTGTGATGCATATAGAAGAAAGCTTGATTTTCAGTGCATAATGAAACACACAAAAGCAGTTAAGAAATCAGAATACACTTGAATAACTTTTTTAAAAAACCGTAATTACTCTTGAAAGCTAATTCAGAATGCCAGACCTATATTGAAGCTGAGTAAAAACGGAACACTGAACAGCAAGGTGCAAAATAGGTCCTTGTGCACGTGCCTCGTTAGGCGAAGTGCCTCTGTCTTTGTCTAAGATTTGATTTTCATCGAAAACCCTACCTCTGCGGGATTGTTTCCGTGGGGGGCGCGGGGGCACGAAAGAGCGCTGTTTTAACACCTGTCGCCTCAGAGTTGAGGAACGTGTTTTGGTGCCTGTAGCGCATCAGAATTAGGGATGTCGGGTCCCAAATAGGGAAGAGCCGGTAAATGAGGCATGTTTTTCTGGTCAGATCAGTTAAGGCAGATGGCAGTTGTGGAGAAGGCTCGGCGAGAGTGGAGAAAGCTGACCTGCGGGGCCTCGGGCGCTTCTCCTTCCCGCACCCCTCCAACTCTTCCTCCTCCTCCTCCGGACCCAGCCTCGCCCTCGTGAGACCTCGTGGCGTTTGCAGAGGGCGCACAGCCCCCACCGAGGCCGGCGCCTTCTCCGCACGCGCGGGCATGGCGGGGGGAGCGGCCCCGGGGCACATGATCCCCCCGCTCCCGGCCGGCCCAGCACCTGACTCGGGCGGGGGCCGGTGGGGGTCCGGGCAGACCCGAGCCGCGCGTCCCTGAGCACGGCCCATGGCCTCCCCACGGCTCGGGACCTTCTGCTGCCCCACGCGGGACGCCGCCACACAGCTGGTGCTGAGCTTCCAGCCGCGGGCGTTCCACGCACTGTGCCTGGGCAGCGGCGCCTGCAGTCTGGCGCTCGGCCTCCTGCAGTTGCTGCCCCGGCGCCGGCCCGCGGGCCCCGACGCCCCCGCCACGGCCCCGCCGGCCTCGGCACGCGCCCCGGCCTCCGTCCGCATCCTGCGCGCCGCCGCCGCCTGCGACCTGCTCGGCTGCCTGGGTAAGGCGCGCGGCCCGCGGGTTGGGACCTGCTCGGTGCCCCGGTGAGCGCGCGCGGCCCGCGGGTTGGGACCTGCTCGGTGCCCCGGTGAGCGCGCGCGGCCCGCGGGTTGGGAATCTGCTCGGTGCCCCGGTGAGCGCGCGCGGCCCGCGGGTTGGGACCTGCTCGGTGCCCGGGTGAGCGCGCGCGGCCCGCGGGTTGGGACCTGCTCGGTGCCCGGGTGAGCGCGCGCGGCCCGCGGGTTACGACCTGCTCGGTGCCCCGGTGAGCGCGCGCGGCCCGCGGGTTGGGACCTGCTCGGTGCCCCGGTGAGCGCGCGCGGCCCGCGGGTTGGGAATCTGCTCGGTGCCCCGGTGAGCGCGCGCGGCCCGCGGGTTACGACCTGCTCGGTGCCCCGGTGAGCGCGCGCGGCCCGCGGGTTGGGACCTGCTCGGCGCCCGGGTGAGCGCGCGCGGCCCGCGGGTTGGGACCTGCTCGGTGCCCCGGTGAGCGCGCGCGGCCCGCGGCGCGGGTTGCGACCTGCTCGGCGCCCGGGTGAGCGCGGGCGGCCCGCGGGTTGCGACCTGCTCGCGCCCGGGTGAGCGCGCGCGGCCCTCGGGTTGCGACCTGCTCGGCGCCCGGGTGAGGGAGCATGGCGCGCGGGGTTGGGCGGGGTGTCTGCAGACCCGTAGCGGACAGGACGAACCCCGAGGCGGCTCCCTAGGGATCGGACGGGACGGCCAGGGGACGCAGCAAGACAGGATATAGGCAGTAAAAATTGCGCCCGGGGAACATTTGTTGAAGGGAAAAACCAGTTTCTAATGTTTGTTACTGCAAACTTCCAAACGAAATTTTAGACGGGGCACTTAAGCAAAAGCCAGATACTCTTAAGGGATCCATAATTACTCTGCCGGTGAGAGACTAAGAGTATTTTGTGTATACACGCACACAAAATCATTTCCAAAATGGTTTAGCAGAATCAGGAAGAAAACTTGGTGGTGTATATATCTGTAATATATGTAAATACATATATTTTGTCAGGCTTGGGTTTTATGCCACAGGTGGCCAAACTGCAGCCCCCACACCAAATCCTGCCTGCCGCCCCTTTCTGTGACCCAAAAGTTTGTGTTTTTTTTTTTAATCAAAAGAAAAATATTTCCTGGCATATAAATATACCGTGAAATTTAAATGTCCACGTCCTTCAGTACAGTTTTATGGGAACACAGCCTGTGCATTATCTCCTGCTGTGATAAGGGCAGAGGTGGATGTTGGCAGAGAAATTATGGCCCATAAAGCCTAAAATATTTTCTCTCTAGCCCTTTACGGAAACTTTGCCACCCCTGCTCTAAACATGCATGGCACTTTTTACAGACCTCTAAGCTAGATAGTGCTGACCATTTGTTTAAGGTTTTATTTTGGAGAATTTCTAACATATACAAATCACACAGACTGTATAATGAACCCCTGGACCCATGACCTTGCTTTGTCTACTCCATCCTCGTGTCACACTCTCCACTGGATTAATTTGAAGCAAATCCCAGAATGTATATACTTTCATCCATACAGATCTCAGTATATAGCTCTGGAAGGTAAGAATTAGGTGCGTTATCTTAATTATTTATTATTAAGTGCACTACTAATGTGATATATACATAAATATATGTATATATCACATTAGTAGTATTATCACCTTAAAGTAATGAAAATCAGTTCTTTAATGTCACTGCTGTATGTTCAGTTGTCTCATAAATGCTGTTTTACAGTTGGTTGGTTTGAATCAGGATCCAGGTACAGCCCACAATTTGCAGTTGGCTGACAGGTGCTAACCATTTCGGAATTGTACTTTTCGGTAATTTTGCTTTTGAAGCAAGGGCTGTTGACGGTCCTGGAACTGGGCCCTGAGGGGATGGCAACAGTCCATACCCCACCTTGAGCAAGTAGTGGTACAGGTCACCATGGCTCAGGGCCCTGTTCTCCCTGTCTGTGCACTTGTGATTGGAGACCCTCAAGGACCTTTTTTACTTCCAGCAAATGCTACGGAACCTCTGGTCACTTTCTCAGACCCAAGGAGTCAGACAGGCAGTACTTCCTTTCTATTAGGGATAAAATCATCTTGGTGCTGGTTAATTAAATCAGAAATTGGTTTTCTTCCTGAGTCTGCTAAAATATTTTGGGAAAGCTTTTTTTTTGGTTTATTTAAGTAATCTCTATATCCCACATAGGGCTTCAACCCACAACCCCAAGATAAGAGTTGCATACTCTTCCCACTGAGCCACCCAGGCACCCCTGGAAAAACATCTTAATAGCAGTTTAGTTTTTGTAACTTGGATATCTGGAAATAAAGATACACCCAAATATCTTTTGAGGATCAGTGGAATAATATTTGTATATACTCTCGGTTTTGGAAGGGAGATGCATGATGTTAACAAATGAGCAGAGGCAGAATTAAGGGGAAGGCTTGGTGACTGACACCTCACTGAAAAAGAAATAAGATGCCTACCTCAAAGGGCAGAGGGGTTTTTTTTTTCAGTTTTATTGAGTTATAATTGACATCCCACACAGTAAAAATTACAGCGTAATGACTTAACATACACATCTTGTGAAATGTTTACCACAATAAGTTGACATTCATCAGCTCATATCAATACAAAAATAGGGCGTTTAATGAGCTCAGAGGAGTGCTAGATGCTGAAAAGAATAACGCATTCTACAGAAGAAAAGCATTTTTGTGAGCAGTGCTTGATGATGAGAAGAATATCTTTTTTAGTGTCTATAGTTCCGCTTTAATGGTATGTTGCATAATATAAATTTGGTATTGTATTACATAATGTATACTTGGTAATATATCGCACACTATATAGAGTGTATTTTTTTTAAAGATTTTATTTGAGAGAAAGCACAAGCAAGGGGGCGGGGCAGAGGGAGTGGGAGGGGCAGAGCAAGAGGGAGAAGCAGAATCCCTGCTGAGCAGGGAACCCCATGGGGGGCTCTATCCTAGGACCCTGGGTTCATGACCTGAGCCAAAGGCAGACGCTCAGCCAACTGAGTTACCCAGGCGCCCCGGTATTTGGCAATGCATTATACAGTATATATTTGGTAGTAGAGTATGCAGTGTGAGTTTGGTGGTGGTATTACAGTGTCTAGTAGTGTATCATGCATTGTGTATTTAATAGCGTATTACATACTGTATTCGCGTACGTGAGTACATAGTATATAACTTTGTACTGTTTACAGTTACCATTTAGTATCGTTTTACATAGCATATGCTTAGACAAAGCATATCACATTACCTAACAAGCAGCTTTCATATGTACCTTAAAGGATGTATATTGTTTTGAGGAGAATTAGATATTTGGGTCTAGGAGCCAAGAAAACTTACAAGTAATAAATGTCAAGAGCAAATTGCCGAGAGCTAATTCATGAAAATCTTAAGTGTATTTTTTTCAGAGAATGAAAGAGTTATCTTTTTACATTTCAGAATCATGCTTTTTCAATCATTTTTCTTCTGTGAGGAATAGTTAATATGGACATTAAAAAAATAGCCAAGAAATACCGATTTTTATTTTTTTTTAGATTTTATTTATTTATTTGAGAGAGAGAATGAGAGATAGACAGCGCAAGAGGGAAGAGGGTCAGGGGGAGAAGCAGACTCCCTGCTGAGCAGGGAGCCCGATGCGGGACTCGATCCCGGGACTCCAGGATCATGACCTGAGCCGAAGGCAGTCGCTTAACCAACTGAGCCACCCAGGCGCCCAAGAAATACCGATTTTTAATCACATAATTGCTTCTTCATATCGAGTAAACAAAGAACGCATTAGGGATAGGATGTGGCTAATGATGGTTTAAGTTGAAATCAAAGTGCCTGGGCTTGCTTTGTGACCAAAATAATTCCTCCCTGGATCTCCTTTGTTTCTCTCTCTGCACACACCCATGTGTGTGTTTCTTTCCTCCCTCATTTCTTTCTCTGTTCCTTCCCAGGTATTTATCCTTCTTTCCATCTACTTACCATTCATAGAGAGCACCAAGTCAGCTTTAGGTGTGAGTTAGGACCATTACACAGCACTGTAGTTCACCCTCAGCCACGGTTTGGCTTTCCGCAGGTTCTGTCCCCCCAGCGCTCTGTGGTCCGGAAACAGGTGCTCCTCCTTCCCAGGTGCCGGCCGAAGGTCCTGGCAGCCTCACGTTCCATCACGATGCCCGCGTCATCTCATCACGCAGGCACCTTATCCTCTTAACACCATCACGAGAAGGGTGAGGAGAGTACAGTCGCACGTTTGGAGAGAGACCACATTCACACGGCTTCCATGACCGTCTCTTGTTACAATTGTTCTATTTTATTATTGGTTGTTATTCTATTACTGTGCCTAATTTGTAAACGGAGCTTTGTCGCAGGAACGCACGTAAGGGAAAAAAAACATACATCAGATTCAGTACAGTCTGCAGTTCCAACATCCACTGGGGGTCTTGGAATGCATCCCCCACGGGATGACTGTATCCTCTAATTCTCTCTTAGGTATTGTATTCCGGTCTGCAGTGTGGCTAGGATTCCCAAATTTCGTTGACAACCCCGCTGCCGTGAATGGGACAGACATTTGGCCTGCTGTGTACTGTGTGGGGAGTGCAGTAAGTACACCTGGCTTTTTTTCACCTTCTTCTAACCCCTGTGCTCCCGTTAGGCTGCAGTCCTCAAAGCGTGGTCTCAACCCACTGGGGTTTGTTAGAAATGCAAATTCTCAGAGCCTGCTGATCAAGAACCTTGGGGTGGGGTCCGTCTGCGAAGTAACAAACACTCCAGGGGCTCCTGACTCCCACTGAGGTTTGAGAACCGCTGCTGTAGTGTGGTTCTTCCTGCCTCCACTTCTGAGCACACATAGACCATCCTTACTTGAGATTGAGCTGCAGTTAAAACCAGCTGGCCAAGGGCACCTGGGTGACTCAGTCGGTTAAGCGACTGCCTTCGGCTCAGGTCATTATCCTGGAGTCCCGGGATCGAGTCCCGCATCGGGCTCCCTGCTCGGCGGGGAGTCTGCTTCTCCCTCTGACCCTCTTCCCTCTCGTGCTCTCTGTCTCTCATTCTCTCTTTCTCAAATAAATAAATAAAATCTTAAAAAAAAAAAAAAAACAGCTGGCCAAAAAGAAAGAAGAAAGTGATTGGATGTATTCTGCTTGATGAAGTCTGCATTGAAATAGACGTATCTATATTTCTCTGTGCACCACGCTGTAGCACGTGTTCTCCACTTCTCTCCCTTCTGCACACACTGCTTCCCAGCCCACCCCAGGAGGCACACCGGTCTCATGCTGCCCATAACATACCGAGCCCCTTCCTGCCTCGCTTCTGGGAAGCACTTTCTTGCCCCGTACTCCCTCATTCTCAGCAAAGAGCTGCTCTTTCGCAGGCGCTGTGAGCCCTCACACCAGTGTAGGCCTCACATTTGAGGCCTTCATCTTCCATGCCTGCGAGAGTACCGGAAGGCAGGGCTGGCCAGTGCAGTAACACCCGCCCCCCCCCCCCCCCCGCCGAGCAGACGGAGCACCAAGGGACACCCCCCCGCCCTGGGTCGCATCCCACCCTCGCGTTCCCATACTGTCTGCGCGTCTCCGAACGGCTTTCATGTCCTGCTTCCTGACGTCACAGGAGAGAGGCATCTGCCAGCTCATTTCACGGATGGGGCAGTCTGCTGCCTGTTTCCAGGAGCTTTGATGCCAGGCTCTTCCTGATTACAGATGTGGATCCAGCTGTTGTATAGTGCCTGCTTCTGGTGGCTGTTTTGCTACGCGGTTGACGCCTATCTGGTGATCCGAAGATCGGCAGGGCACAGGTATATTTGGAGGGAACAAGAAGAGCTTTCTGCTCAGGTTCTGTCATATGAGGAGGGGTCAGGGGTACTACTGAGGGTTCCAAAATGTTTTTCAGTGTGGCAGACACAGAATATCAGCCAGCCCCTCCTGAGAAACCTCTCTGGCAGCTCATTTTTATAAAAGGCTGAAGGCAGATTCAAAATGAGGATGTTTAGACCATGACAAGTCATCCATAAATTACATATTTGCATTTTGGACACATACTAAAAAAGAATTGGCGTGAACATAGACAATTTCTGACGATCTAAAGGTTTGAGGAAAGAAGTCTGAAGTGTGTATTGACATGTTACACCAAATATGGAACCTGAGCACTGGAGCTGCAGCGGGGCTGCCTTGGGAGAAATGACCCACGGGTGTGGCCCATGCATTTGTCACCAGCTGTGTAACTGTAGCAAGCTGCTTCACCTCTCTAGACTTGGCTATAAAATAGTACACCCTCCTCAGGTCCGGGAGAGTCCATGCGATGCTGTGTGTAAATGGTTCAGAATCGTGCCGGACACATCGCAGGCTCTCAGGAGCTGTGCTCTGGGATTGCAGCTGGAATGTGCATGTGTGTTGGGGGAACGGAAATGCAGAGAACCTAAGTGACCAAGGGAAGCCGCATGGCAGGGTGGGGTGAGTGCCCCGGTACCCTGACTCCTGGTCCAGGAAGCATGTGTCCCCCACTTTCCAATGGAGCCCTTGTTTGTTTGCCTTTTTTTCTTTTTTAAGTATTATAAACTTCACCCATTTAAGTGTATAAGATCCATTATTTTTTAGTATACTTACAAAATCGTGCAACCATCACACCAACTAGTTTGACATTAGTCATCACCCGCCCAAATCTCTTTACCAGTGATTAATTCCTCCCCCCAGCCCTCGCCCCCAGCCCCCGGCAACTACCAATCTATTTTCTGTCTCTAGGTTTGCCTACTCTGGGCATTGGCTGTAAGTGGAATCATTCAGCACGTGACCTTTTGTGTCTGGCTTCTCAAACGTACAGTGACATGTTCAAGGTTTCCCCATGTTGCAGCAACACCCGTACTTCCTTCCTCTGCGCTTCTGAACAGTATTCCGTTGTAAGGATGTCCTACATTTTATTTAATTTTGAGAGAGCACGTGAGCAGGCGAGTGGGGCAGTGGAGAGGGAGAGAAAGGAAGAGGGAGAGAGGGAGCATCTCAGGCACACGCCACACTCAGCACAGAACCCGACGACGGCGCTTGATCTCAGGATGCTGAGATCATGACTTGAGCTGAAAGCAAGAGTCAGATGTTAACCAACTGTGCCACCCAGGCGCCCCTGATGCACTACATTTTATATATGTGTGTGTGTATTTATTTAAAAGTTTTATTCGACACAGAGAGAGATCATTTGAAAGAGAGCAGCGGAGGGAGAAGGAGAAGCAGCCTCCCCGCTGAGCAGGGAGCCCCACACAGGGGGCTGGATCCCAGCACCCTGGGATCATGACCTGAGCTGAAGGCAGACACTTAATGACTGAGCCACCCAGGTGCCCCATAAATAATATTTTTTAAAGATTTTATTTTTTAATTTTTTAAAGTTTTATTTATTTGACAGAGAGAGAGACACAGCGAGAGAGGGAACACAAGCAGGGGGCGTGGGAGAGGGAGAAGCAGGCTTCCCGCTGAGCAGGGAGCCCAATGCGGGGCTCGATCCCAGGACCCTGGGATCATGACCTGAGCTGAAGGCAGATGCTTAACGACTGAGCCACCCAGGTGCCTGTAAAGATTTTAAAGATTTACTTATGTGAGACAGTGCACATGCAAGTAGGGGGAATAGCAGAGGGAGAGACTCTCAGGCAGATTCCCCACGGAGCTCAGAACTGGCCTTGGGGCTCCGTGTGGGGTGTGATCACAGGACCCATGAGCTCATGACCTGAGCTGAAACCAAGAGTCAGACGCTTAACCAGCTGAGCCACCCAGGTGCCCCTAAGGTGCCTTTTTCCAAAAGGTATTTGAGAAAACTCACCAAAAAATATTTGAAGAAGAATAATCTATGTGATTGGTTGCTAATAGCAAAGAAACTTACGAATCGAGTTACTTCCAGATTAACCAGGATGAGGAAGTGGAGGAAGATGAGGCTTAAAACTCATTAATCTGGAATATTTTATATGAGTTGAAAAAAACATGGGACCCAAGCCAGAAAAAAAAAGAGTTTGAACACTTTAATTTAGGTCTGTGATCCATTTTAAGGATTTTCTTTTTTAACTAATCTCCATGCCCAGTGTGGGGCTTGAACTCACAACCCTGAGATCAAGAATCACATGCTCTACTGACTAAGCCAGTCGGGCACCCTGGTCTGTGATCCATTATATTTATTTATTTGTTTGTTTTTTTAAAAGATTTTATTTATTTGACAAAGAGACACAGTGAGAGAGGGAACACAAGTCGGGGGGGGGGGGAGGGAGAGGCAGGCTTCCCACTGAGCAGGGAACCTGATGTGGGGCTCGATCCCAGGACCCTGGGACCATGACCTGAGCCCAGACCAAGAGTTGGATGCTTAACTGAGCCACCCAGGTGCCCCAGTGATCCATTTTAAATTAATCTTTGTGTGTAGGTGAGGAAAATGTGGGTGTTTATTCTTTTGTATGTGGATGTCCAGTCATCCCAGCACCATTTGTTGAATAAATTCACTTTTTAAATTGTTTTTTTAAAGATTTTATTTTTTTTCTCAAACGATTTTATATATTTGATAGAACAAGCAGGAGGACTGACAGAGGGAGAGGGAGAAGCAGGCTCCCTGCTCGATGTGGGGCTCAATCCCAGCACCGTGGGATCCTGACCTGAGCTGAAGTCAGACGCTTAACCGACTGAGCCACCCAGGTGCCCCCAAAGATTTTATTTTTAAGTATTCTCTACACCCAGTGTGGGGCTTGAACTCACAACCCCGAGATCAAGAGTTGCATGCTCCACCCAGTGAACCAGCCAGGCGCTCCTGAATAAATTCACTTTTAAAGCCAACATCAGTAAACAAAGATCACATTCAGGCTGTAGAATATGCTGGGCAACCTTAGTAGATCCTTGCCCTAAAATCGTTGGTGGGGATGCCTGGGTGGCTCAGTTGGTTAAGCATCTGCCTTCGGCTCAGGTCATGATCCCGAGGTCCTGGGATCGAGCCCCACATTGGGCTCCCTAGTCAGCAGGGAGTGTGCTGCTCCCCCTGCTTGTGCTCTCTCGCTCTGTCAAGTAAATAAATAAAATCTTTAAAAAAAATAAAATAAAATCGTTGGTATTCCTCGTATTCCTATGTCCTCATCGTTAACTTTGGTCTTTCTGCCCTGAAGTTTAGTGTTTATTTTTGTGCTTGTTCCTTCCACCTTTTTACTTTCACTCCTAAACTTTTACACATCTGTACAGAACCTATGTATTCTTGGTTTTGAAAATTCTCTAGGGAAGGCAGTGAAGGTCAAAGGCAGCCAACCAGGTATATCCATAAGGATTAGCTTTGACTATGTAAAATACATAAAATAATAGTGACTTAAACCAGATGATTTTTCTTCCGTGCTAAAAGAGGCCAGAGGTGGGCAATCCAGGGCCCTTATGATGGATATCGGGGACCCAAGCTCCTCCTATATTCATGCTCCATCGTCCTATTGTGTGACTTCCAACTTCAAGGTGTCATGGCCCAGTATAGCTGCTGGAGCTCTAGCCGTCACATCTGCATTCCAGGCAGCAGGAAGGAGGGAGGGGGCAATGGATAAGGGTCTGTTTTCCCCTGAGCCACCTCCTTTTAAGCAGCCTCCCTGGGGATTTTACACAACAATTCCACTTTTGTATTATTGGCCAGAGTTTAGTTTCATGGCCACACTTAGCTGCAAAGAGGAGGTTGGAAGTATAGTCTCAGCCAGGCGGACTGCTATCTGGCATGACATCCAGGTTATGTTACTAAGGAAAAAGGGAAAATGGCGTTGGGCAGGCAACTGGCTGCAAGGAGAGGTCCGTGACCCGGAAGCCCAGTGCGAGGGTGTGTTCCTGTCTGATAGCTTTCTCACTCGGTTTTGGAGGGACTGGAGTTCTGACGCACTAGAGGTCTCGCAGACAGCCAGCTGTGGAGATGTGAGGAGCCTTGCAGCACCAGAAGGAAGCTGGAAGCAGAGTTTGCCGCCTGCTGCCACAGGGGTGTGCACTGCCTCACCGCCACGCATGGATGGCTGTGGTCAGCGGGGGCGGCCTGACAGCTTTCTGGATGTAGAAGACAGGCAGAGCCCTAGGAAGCCGGGGCAGGCAATCAGGAGGCCCTCCTCATGCCCAGAAGAGTGTTTGGAACTCATTTTGGAGCACAGAAGAAGGGTAGGCAGGATGCAGAGGCCGTGCAGAGATGAGAGGATGCTGGCACAGCATAGCTTCCAAGGATCTGCCAGTCATGCAGGAGGCAAAGGTCCAAAGATGTGAACTATCCAGATGCCCTCCTAAGGACAAGAGCAAGGGCAGGGGTCCAGTGCTAGGAAGACCTTTGAGAGTGAAGTCGGCTCTCCCATCAAAAAGGAGTAGGGATGGGGCTCCTGGGTGGCTCAGTCAGTTAAGCCTCCGACTCTTGGTTTCAGCTCAGGTCCTGCTGTCAGGGTCATGGGATCGAGCCCTGCAGTGGGCTCAGTGAGGAGTGTGATTTGGTTTCTCTCTCCCTTTCCCTCTACTCCTCCCCCCCCACTGCTCGCTTGTATGTGTGCGCTCACTCTCTCTCTCTCTCTCTCTCTCAAATCTTAAAAAGGAGTAGGGAGCACAGCAGAGAAATAAGACAGGTGGTTTGGAGCCACAGAGACCCAGCCCCTACCTCATCCCTGGCAGAAGCCATGCTTCCTGGTGTGAGGGCGGCTAGGGGCCAGCACAGCGTGGTTGGAGCCAGAGCTGAAGATGTGGGTCCAGAAGCACCTGTAGCTTCTCTGCTAAGAGCCAGCTTGCTCCCACAGCTGAGGACGCAGGTGATTCTGCAGGTGACAGTTGAGAGACTGGAGCTGCCCCGGGATGGGTCCTGAGGAATTCCAAGCAGGGGGCAAGGCATTGCAGGAATGGCTGGATTAAATACCACGTTCCCTTCTAGATCCTTCCGGTCCTCAGCTATTTTCTTTGGCACCGGAGAATCTTTTGGAAAACCCTAATCCTAAGAAATGTCATTAAGACAGATTTAGAGTTAAAATTCAAACTGCTACGTCGGTTCCCGATGCGGGATGTGCAGGCTTTAAACAACAGCAGGAGGTGCTTGAGACTGTGGGACAGCCCCTAAATTGAAGTCTGCCCGCTCTGTGAACATGAGTGTGAGAGAAAGGGGGTCTGGGGAGGGCCCTTGCGTGCCTGGACCTGGAAACTGCCCAGCGGTGAGACACAGGGACGAGGACCTGCAGTCCCCTGCTGCTGCTCGTGCACGTGTGGGGGCTCAGGCTCACCGCCCGTGTGGGCTTGGGGCCCTGTCAGCTCCTACAGTGGCTGCCGCCTGACCAGCCTGGCCACTCTGACTCCCACCGTGCTTGGTCGTCTGGAGCCAGAGCACCGTGGACGGGACTGTGGCCACGCCCACCCCTGGCCTCGCCTGGCCTCGCCCCCTGGCCTGCTGTCTCCCACCCCTCAGCACTCCCAGCTCCCTCCGGCCCAAGGGGAGGGTCTGCACTCTACAGTCACCCAAGCCCTTGCAGAAGGCTGCTCCTGTTTTCCTTTGTTGCATGCAGAGCCTCTGACTTCTGGGCAAGACCCACCCCAGCAGCTCCCAAACCCAGAGGGAGAGGGCAGGGCCGCTCCAGAACCGGGAGGAAACACAGGCTGGAGTCGTTTCCTCGTGGCCTTCCAGAGAGCTGGCTGTGAAATGTTTCTTCTTCCTGAAGCTCGTTCCCGTGTGCTGGCTCTCTCCTCCTGGCGCCTTCTAGAAGGGCATCCCTTCACTCGGATCCCTGACCATTCCCTTGTCTACACGGCTGATCTTCAGAGCTAAAAGTCCTGACGGGTGGGGGGTTGCACTATTTGCCAGGAGTCTGGTAGAGTCTTGGGTTGTGGCTAGCGCATCCGATGGAGCGCTGGGCCCCCTGTCCCGTGGCGCAGAGGAGGCAGATTAAAGGCTGCATTGGCGCAGTCAGATAGCTGTGCATCCGTCCTCCAGACCCCAGCTGCAGGGCTGGCTGCCTCCAGTCTATAGGGAAAAGGGCGGGCTGTGTGGGCTTAGGGAGGTGAAGGGTAGAGATGGTCCAGGAATGTGAAGCATGCAGCGAGTGGCGGGCGTGGGGGAGGAAGGCGAGCAAGGGAAGCGCCCCACTATCCTAGAACACATCAGGTGCGTGCATATTTCATCAGAGACCTTGGGTTGGACTGAGCACGGAGACCCTTGACCTTTCGGTGCCTCTGGGAAGGTTTGGGGATAGGAGCTCCTCACTTAGCGGGTAAGCCAGGCGCTGAGGACTGAGGAGGTACCCGCTCCTTGTTCCTCTCACCCTGGCGAGCTTCACGTGCTGTGGAAGGAGCCAGACACAGAGGGCCACATGCTGCATGACTCCGTTTGCCAAAATTGTGCAGAATAGGAAAAGCCATAGAGACACAAAGGAAGCTGGTGGTTGCTGGGGGCTAAGGAGCAAGAGGAACGGGGGGTGCATTTGGGTTTTCCTTCTGGGGTGATGACGGTGTCCAAACTGGATAGAGGAGGTGACTGCACAGCATTGTGAGTTTAGTGAATGCTCCTGAGTTGCTCACTTGAAAATGGTTACTTTTATGTTACATGAATTTCATCTCAATTAAAACATAAAAACTCAGAGGCGTAATAAGGCAAATCTTGGCCAAGGGTTTGCTCACTGTACGTTTTCCTGACTGTTTTGGGCCCCGGGAGTGGGTCTGGGACCTTCTGTGGCTGGGCATCCCCATCCCTCCTCTCAGGCAAGGCCCCCCTGTGCTGCTTCTCTCCTAGCACCATCCTGCTCTACCGCCTCATGGCCTGGGGCCTGGCCGCCCTGCTCTGCGTGGAGGGCGTGGTCCTGCTCTACTACCCTTCCGTGTCCAGGTAAGCCGGGACTCCCAGCTCCCTGGCCCGTTGTGTGCTCTCGAAGAGAATGCCTGGGCACTGAGCCAGAGCGGGCCCCTTGCAGGTCAGGCCAGTGTTCACAGAGCCACCCAGCTGACCCCCAGGGGGGCTCACTACGATACCTTGTACTCTGGAGCTCGTGTCCCTCCCTCTGCCTTTCACATTTGTGCAGGTGGGTGCTTGTGTACACAGAGCTTTCGGTGTGTCTCCCATGTAAGGACGTGCACGCAGATCTCTGGAGAGAGATCTGAAATGGTCTCAGGTGGTTCTTCAACCTTAAAATCTCATCATTGCAGGGGCGCTTGGGTGGCTTTAGTTGGTTAAGCATCTGCCTTCGGCTCAGGTCCTGGGATCGAGTCCCCCATTGGGCTCCGTGCTCAGCGGGGAGTCTGCTTCTCCCTCTCTCTCTGCTGCTCCCCCTGCTGTTACATGTTCTCTCTCTCTCTCTCTCTCTCTCTCTCTGTCAAATAGATAAATAAAATCCTGAAAAAAACAAAAAAATCTCATCAGTGCAATCATTTGTAAGGCCTCGTGGTCCCTCCAAGTTATGTATATTCTAACTTAAAATGGAAAGCTGAAAAACAGGTTGGACATTGTCTCTTTGTGATTTTAGGGCAGTGTAGACAAGGATCAAGACCGCACAGCCCTGAGGACAAATCCGGCCCTCTGCTTGGTTTTGTAAATAAAGTTTTATTGGAACACAGTCAGGCCCATTTGTTTATGCATGATTTATGGCTGCTTTCATACTGCAGTGTCAGTTTCGACAGGCTGTGTGGTCCACGGAGCATAAAATGCTTACTGTAAATGTTCCCTGACGGAAAAAGTTTGCTGACTCATGGTTAGACCATTTCTCCCCCGCTCCTTTTTTGACTTCTTGCAGCTACTCAGTTAGACATCTCCAAATTGGTGTTTCCTAGTTGATGGTGAATACTCCCGAAGTTCTGGGTAGGTCCATCCATACAGCTGCTCTCCTGAGGAACTTGAAAAGGACAGATACAGTGACAGTGGCTGTGACAATGGAGTGCACTTAATTGGAAAGGGAGTTGTCATCACTCAGCTTACCTGCGGGCTCCTGGAGCCTCCTGGGGAGGTTGCATGTGAGCAGGAGGGAGCCATTGCTGCAGGGCTCACAAGGAGCTCTGAGGCGCCTCCATGGTCCTTCGGAGGCCGCTCCTGGGCCTGAGTCAGGCTCCCATCCTCACCCGCTCATTCATTGCTCACTTTTTGTCTTTCTGTCAGAATCATGGTTCTTCCTCCACTTATTTCTCCCCTCGAGCCTTTCCAGACCACATTTGAGCCTTCACAGCTGCAAATGAAACCACCTTTTAAAGGAAGGTAGCATTGTAAGGTGATACTGTGTTCCTCCTGATGGCGAGAAAATGGGGCACTGCGTTTTTCCTTCCTGACTTTTTTTTTTTTTTTTTGCATTTTCTGTCATTTTCCCCTTCTGATTTGACCACTCCGTGCATATTAAAACAAGAGTGCTTGCATTTTTTTCATTCCACCTTCTGTGGCCACAGGGGCTGTTCCTTTATCTGCTTTCCTACCTCCTACTTGGCTTGAGCAGTCCTCTCTCCCCTTTGCCTTCGATTCTCTCTTCCTCTTTGCCCTTCTTTCTGTTACATTATGCATTTCGTAGCTGATAGCTCTTACCTTGGTAAACCCACACCTGTGTGGCACTCCACTGCATCACATGGTGACTCACGATTTCCATGATCCTTCAATAGAAATTCCCGTCCTTGGGGACACCTGGGTGGCTCAGGTTGGTCAAGCCCTCCCCCCTGTTTGTGATCTCTCTCTCTCTCTCGTACTCTAATAAATAATAATAAAAAAAATTTTATTTATTTATTCATGGGGGGTGTGGGGTAGAGGCAGAAGCAGGCTCCTCACCATGCAGGGAGCCCAACACAGGCCTCGATCCCAGGACCCTGAGATCATGACCTGAGCTGAAGGCAGACACTTAATTGAGCCATCCAGGAACCCCTATTCAATGACTCTTGCAACATCATTATTATAAAATATAAAAGAGAATACTCAACAGCATGAAAAACTTTAAATCTGTTATCAAAAACATACTCTTCCCCCCCCGACAATTCATATAAACCCACATTTTCTTTTGTTGTTGTTGTTGTTAAAGATTCTATTTACTTATTTGACAGAGAGACACAGCGAGAGAGGGAACACAAGCAGGGGCAGAGGGAGAGGGAGAAGCAGGCTCCCCGCGGAGCAGGGAGCCCAATCCCAGGACCCTGGGATCACGACCTGAGCCGAAGGCAGATGCTTCACCGACTGAGCCACCCGGGCGCTCAAAATAAATAAAATCTTAAAAAAAAAAAAAAAAAAATTCCAGTCCTTTTCCCTGAAAAGCACCCATGAAATGATTGTTATGCATAACCATAGGAACACATTTCTTTTGGAACAAGAAGTTTGGGTATGTTGGGGTGCTAAAGGGGAGGGACTAAATCTTCACGGGGCTGGCTAGGCATAGTGCCGAGTAAGTGCTTAACACCTCACTACTTCACTGAGCGCCTCTGTCTCTACTTGAATTGTGTCTTTTTCTCCTTGAAGAGACCCTCTGTGGGGACTCCCCCATTCCAGTGTGTCTGTTTCTGTCTTTTTCCAGCAGGGCCCTTTTAAAAGGTCCCCCAGTGGAATGCCTTAGAGGTCCTTCCATTTACAAGACAAATAGAAACATGATTGATCTCCCTTATTCTTCAGTGATTTATTGCTTATTCACAGACATGAGCTGTGAGTCAGATTTCCTTTGGGCAGACTCAGAAGTGGATTTATGCATTTCCCTTTTGACTCCCCTCTTATCTCGGCTTCCAGATAAGTATGTATATTTTAGGCAAAGCCTTGTTTTGGAGAATGACTTGGTTTTCCTCCCCCAGGTGTGAGCGGGATCTGGAGCATGCCATTCCCCACTATGTCACCACATACTTGCCGCTGCTGCTGGTCTTTGTGGCCAACCCCATCCTGTTCCAAAAGACAGTGACTGCAGGTGAATAACAGGGAAGCTGTCTGGGTGCAGGACCATGGGGTATGGCTCCATGCCTTGGGCTCAGATGATGGCATGTGTCGTCCTTCTGGAATCATCCAGGACAGTTGACTTCATTTGTCATCCTCCAGAGACATAAGCACAGTACACTTGGAGAAAGTGAGCAGGTTTAATAAATGAAGTGAGCAAGCCTATTTAGTGATGGGCTACATGAGGTCTTTGCCAGCATTTAATAGCTCCAGGCCAGGACCGGTGGAGTTTATGTTTCCATCTGGGCTCATCGTGGGTCTGCCCTTGATGTGGCTTGCAGGCCCCAGGAGTGCCCTTGGAAAATTGTGGAGTGGGGGGGGGGGCGGGGCAGGGAGAGAAGGGATGGAGTCTGGCCTGAAGAGTGGTGAGCCTGGCTACTCCCATGATGAGCTTGGCCTCTGTCTTTTCTCAGTTGGGCAGGAAACAGGAAGTAGAGCACAGGAAATGAGTCAAATGCAATGGTAAGGACTAAGAAGGATGTTGTGAGCCAGCAGAAAGCACTGGAAAGACCTCTGCTGAGGCTGGGGACTTGGCATTCCAGTCCCCACCGCATCCTCAAGGAAGTGTGATAGGGAGCACCCTCCAACCTTCAGCCCCGTGGATCTCTCAAGTGCGGAATAGGAATGAAGAAGTGCGGGGTGCCTGGGTGGCTCAGTCTGTTAAGCATCCTGGGATCGAGCGTTGTGTCATCTTGGGGTCCTGGGATCCAGCCCTGTGTCATCAGGTTCCCTCCTCGGTGGGGAGTCTGCTTCTCCCTCTGCCCCTCCCCCCAGTGCGTGCACGTTTTCTTGTGTGCGCTCTCTCAGATAAATAAAATCTTGTAAAAAAGAAGCGCGTCTTAACAGAAGGTTGATTGAGGATCAGCTGTTGATCATAGAACTTTAAAACATTAAAAGGACTCTTGTCACTAGGAATGGGAAATCATTGTGGCTCTTTGGATTCCCTTTTCGTCTGCATTTAAAAACAGTATATTAAATACAGTAACTTTTTAAGTAGAATTGCGTAGAAGTGCTGAGTCAGTTACATCAAACAAATGAAAATCTCATATATGGAAAGGACTGGAAAGAAATGCGTTAAGATGTTCACAGTGCTGGTCTCAGGGTGGACAATGGCTCATTTTCCTCTAACCTTTTTTATATTTTCCAACTTGTCTATAAGGAGAAATTTTTAATCTTTCAGTGTTCCAAAACAGCAAGTGTGCATTTTTTTTTTTTTAAAGATTTTATTTATTTATTTGAGAGGGAGAGAGAGCACAAGCAGGGGGAGCAGCAGAAGGAGAGGGAGGAGCAGGCTTCCCACTGAGCAGGGGGCCCGATGCGGGACTCGATCCCAGGACCCTGAGATCATGACCTGAGCTGAAGGCAGATGCTTCACCGACTGAGCCACCCAGGCACCCCAAGTGCGCATCATTTTTAAGATAGAAAATATAAACCTTTAAAAATATCGTTCTTGAAAAAAAATACAGTTCTTGAACTCATCCAAATAAAATCTGGAGCTTAATTAATAGTAAAGCACTATTGCTAATCTTTTCCTGGTGACAGACGTGAGCCTGGGTGTGCAAGATGTTGACATTGAAAGAATCTGGGTATAGGTCCGCAGAAAACTCTCTGTGCTATCTTTGAAACTCTTACGTAAGTCTACAGTGATTTGAAAGTGTAAGTTGTAGGGGCGCCTGGGTGGCTCAGGTCATGATCTCAGGGTCCGGGGATCAAGCCCCACGTCGGGCTCCCTGCTCAGCGGCGAGTCTGCTTGTGCTCACTCACGCTCTCTCTCTCAAATAAATAAAATTGAGAAGGAAAGAGAAAGTAAAGGTTTGAAAGACTCTGCATCCCCTTGAGCGTGTGAGAACCACAGCTTGGAAGCCGGGACGGAGGAATGGCAGTATCGGGCCCCACCTCGTGCTCTGCTGCCTTTGCTTAGGGGCTGACATCCTCGTTGACGCCCTTCCCTGTCACTCAGGAAGGGCAAATAGTGAACATTATATGCAGTTCCCCTGTGTTTTTGTTTGTTTGTTTGTTTGTTTTTTGTTTTGCAGTGGCCTCTTTACTAAAAGGAAGACAAGGCATTTACACAGAGAACGAGAGACGGATGGGAGCCATGATCAAGATCCGATTTTTCAAAATAATGCTGGTTTTCATTATTTGGTAACCTTTCGTCTATATATTTTTTTTAATTGCCCCTGGGAAGGGATATGCAATCAGCACATTTTTCTAAGCATGACCCAAAAGTTGCAAAGGGAAGAGTCTTTGGAAAGGAAATCTTTGACACTGTGCTGGGGCGCTCGGAGGAAATGCACATGAGACAGGAAGGCAACTCCAGAACGTATGAGCTCCTGGAAAGATGCTCACATCTGCACAGAATATATGTAAAGCCCTTGGAACAAAAAATCCCGAGTTTAGTTTTGTTACATCCTAAAAGTGCATCCAGTGTTCACTCGCACTGCTAGGGCTAACTCCGAAATAAAGCGCTTGACCACGCTTTTAAAATTTACCGGTTTCTCTCAGTCTGGACCCCAGAATTCCTGTGTCTGACAAGAAACAAGGGCAAGGGTACATTTTTTGGAGTGATGACTCCGGTGCAGTCAAGAAGTGTAGAGAGCAATTTTTCGCTCCTCAGTTTGCCCCACCACCGGCATTCGGCCCCAAGTTTCAGGTGGATGCTTCAAAAATGGATCCGTAACCAATGCGAAACAGATGGAAATCAGAAAACCTTTTGCTAGGGTGAATCAATAGTTTGCAAAACAGGGTGTGTCTTTGTGCTGTTAATAATTTATCCGATAGGAGGAGGTTTGTTTGGACATTCTCCTAGGAGAGATGGAGACTGTCTCCGTCTAAAAATACACTCAGCTCATCATTTTAAATTTCATTGGCCTACCAACAATAACATTAAAAGTTTAAACAAAAGATAACAAGATTTTTGGGAGGTCTTCCTCAAAAAGTTACATTACTCTTCAAATGAAACACGGATTTTGGGTTATTTCATAGCCTGCTAGATCCCTTAACACTGATGTGGTGTTGAGTGTTACCCTTGGAAGGACTTGTTGATCTCTGCTTTAGACTTGAGAAAAGGAGTTACATCTCTTAAATTCTGGATGCACTAGTTCCTCCTTGCTGCTCATGTGGATCCCCCTCCAGGACTTGGCGGGTGTTAGAAGACATATTCCCTGACCCCCAGCATTTGAAAGTGAATTGTATAACCCTGGGTTATTTTCTTTCTGACAGTTGGCTGCCGAACATCATCAATGAAAGCCTTTTATTCTATCTTGAAATGCAAGCAGATGTCAACGGGAGCTCTTTGAAACCTGTCAGAAATGCGGCTAAGACCACGTGGTTTATTATGGTAGGTCAGTCTTGGTTTTAAATTGTTTTTTCTTGAAAAATAAAAGTCAGAAGGACAAGAACCGCTCAGAAGTATGATGGATGAGTTTAACAGGTTCCTCGGGACCTCCATCTGGCATTGATCCGCTAGCTCACTAGTCCTGTTCATTGTTGGGATCAGTAATTAAATGGGCACAACTCTGGTAAATCAGTTTGGCACAGTTTTATCAGACCTTTCGGGCAGACTCAAAAATATCAGGGAATTTAGCTTGAAGAAAAATTTCAGCCTGTGACAAAGCCATAGGGATGAAGGTACTCCTTGTAACCTGATCCATCATTAGAAAGCATTATAGGCGGGCGCCTGGGTGGCTCATTCGGTGAAGCGTCTGCCTTCGGCTCGGGTCACGAGCCCGGGGTCCTGGGATCGAGCCCCGCATCGGGCTCCCTGCTCAGCAGAGAGCCTGCTTCTCCCTCTCCCTCACCCCACCTGCTTGTGCTCTCTCTGTCAGATAAATAAATAAAATCTTAAAAAGAAACCAACATTATAGGCAACCCCAATTAAACAAATACAAGGGAATGGCTAAGTAAATTACATTTTTTCATCTCGACGGGATGGTATGCAGGTGTTAAATGTGACAATGATGAGATCTCTAGTATTCAGTGAAAAGTGCAAGATATAAAAATCAGGCTAGTTACAGCTACAGAATGACGCGTGTGTGGAAAAACGTTGGATAGAAATACACAACATGGGAGTAAGGTGGAAACAGCATGAGTACATTCTCCCAAGGTTTCCACTGTATTGCATTCATAATGAAGAAACAAAACTGTTCGTGGAGAGGTACAGGTTGTCCTGTACAGAACTGATATTTATGTTGCTCCAGAATCGGGGAGAATCTGACTCGTATAATAAGACCAGTGTTCCCTGCCTCCACCCCTTTGCTTTGGAGTTTCACTTGGTTCCTTTGGTTCACTTCATGGGTACTTACCACACCAAGTGGAGGAACGTTCTCTAGACTCATTTTTGGCCTCGGGTACTTTCATTAAATCAAATTCTGACTCTCGAGCACAAGATGGAAAGCACCTCTCTGTCCGAGAGCCAAGCCACGCTGGCAGAGGCAGCAGTAGGATTGGTTCCGTTGCCCTGTGTTGTGCCCCTTCCCCTCCCCCCACCATTCCCTCCCCCGCCCCCTCCGTTTTTAGCCACCCTGGAAGGTGCGGCGCCTCAAGCCCGTCTTTGTCTTGCCCCACACCAGCCAAGCGGCTCACTTCCACACGAGGTGGCCCAGCGGGCGTGCGAGTGGACGTGATGCTCTAATTCCCAGTCCGCGGCACGGGACTGACCTGTGTCGTTTTCTCCTGCCTCCCAGGGGATACTGAATCCAGCCCAAGGATTTCTCTTGTCCTTGGCCTTCTACGGCTGGACGGGATGCAGCCTGCAGTTTCAGTCCCCCAGGAAGGAGATTCAGTGGGAGTCCGTGGCGAGTTCTGCGGAGCGGACCTGCCTGGCCCCGGAGGGCTCCCGCGCGCCCCGTGAGCATCCGACCTACAGGAAGGCGGCGCATGACAGCAGGCACACCTCCGACGAGGCGCTGAGCATGCTGTCTGAAGGTAAGCCCTGTCTGCCGAGGCAGGTACGTCGCGGAGCCCCAGGGCCAGCCTGGAAGTCCGGTATCAAAGAAGGAGGTGACGTGGTGTGGGAGAGGCGTCCGTCACTGCTGTTAGTGGAGGGTGAAAGCAGCCGACACTGGTGCTAACCTGGCATGTTACCCCCCGCCTCTCTCTCTAATATTTTAATGGCATCTGCCGCTCAGTTCCTCAGCACGGTAGCCTTGCGTACTTGTAAGTGGTCCCTGCCGTGGCTGGATGGCTTCATGAACAGGACATCGATTGTCACTCCACACCCCTCCCAGCCCCTTGCTGCAAGGCCATGGATGGTGTGACTGTCCTCTGTGGTTCTGGGTGCAGTTTGGTTTGCCCGGCTCACGTGGGGCCGTTGCAGGTGAAAAGCCAGTACCCCAGGGCGGGCTCTTCGGATCTGTCCTTCTCACTTAACGACTCTAGTGCTGTGCCCTTCTAACTGCTCTGCAGACATCAAACCGGGTTCTCTGGAACCCGAGTGTGGTCCTTCAGACATCTAGGAAATGATTCAATTCCAAGATGTACACGAAGATCTGTGGGAAGAGTTGTGCGTACTGAAGTGTGGTGGTGACCAAATCCTAACCCACCCAGGCCCGGCAACCTGTTAACTCGTCCAACCAGGTTAGCTCACGTGTGCGTGGAGCTCAGTGACATTCCCCTGCCCTCTTGCTTTAAGCGAGGGCTACCCAGAGCTGGGAAGATGAGCTCCTTAAAACTGTACATTTTCAGCTCCTTAGCCCCGTGAAACTGAATTTCCTGGATAAGATGCGATGAAATCAAAACACAGGAAGCTTGCAGGTCCCTTGCAGACCTCAGTGTTTGGTTTTCAGAGTTTTGTGTTGACAAAAGCAGCCTTATCGTTCTAATTGATGACAGTCCAAATTGTAACTTACAAAACGACTTTTTGCTAATGTACCAGTCTTCTCCCTGTTGAGGTTCCTTGTAAAGCTTTGTTTTAGCCCAAATGTATCTTTTGATGAGGAGGAGTTTGAAAATCACCACTCTGAGTTCTGCAGAGCTTTAACTGACCTAATCTTTTTTTTTTTTTAAAGATTTTATTTACTTGACAGAGAGAGACACATCGAGAGAGGGAGCACAAGCAGGGGGAGTGGGAGAGGGAGAAGCAGGCTTCCCACGGAGCAGGGAGCCCGACGTGGGGCTCGATCCCAGGACCCTGGGATCATGACCTGAGCCGAAGGCAGACGCTCAACGACTGAGCCACCCAGGCGCCCCTGACCTAATCATTTGTAATCTACAAGCAGATTGATCCTTAGAAGAAGGTCTTTGGTAGCTACAATGTTACGGTAGCCACTTGTTGTTTAAAAAAAGAGCCAGAGAGTATGTTGAAGAAGGTCGACTGAGTGTGTTCTGGGACATACAGGCTTCTTGACCTTTCCTCAGCTGATGCTGGGGCTGGCAGAGATGCACCAGCCTCCTCCGTCAACCTGTCACCCCATCTACTGTGTCTGTCTTCCGAGCGGGTCTCTCATTCTCAGCACTGTTGGCATCTAGGGCTGGGGGATTCTTTGTCCTGAGGACCGGCCTGGGCACTGTAGGATGCGGGGCAGCCTCCCTGGCCTCTGCCCACTCACTGCTAGTAGCGCCCATCCCGATGGGGACAATCAGCACTGTTTCCAGACATCAACAAATATCCCCTGAATGCACACTGACCCCCAGTTCAGAACGAGTATCTCAGAATAACTAGGCTGTCCTAAAGCTTGGATCCAAAAATTTGCTTTCCGCAACGTGTTGTCTGAGCTAAGTGAGCGCGCGCGCGCACACACACACACACACTCACACTCACATGTGAAGTCAAAGACAAACACCACACAATCCAGACAACTTTGTACGGAAATAGTGTTGAAATTTGAGAGAAGGAAGATAACACCAAGGCTATTTGGAAATGACTTTAGAGTTTGTTTCTTTCCATTCCTTCAATTCAGCTGCATTGGAGGAGGGTTTGTTTTCAGATGACCAGGTTGGTTCATTCTCGGGGCCAAAATATATAGTGATGAATTGATAGATTGATTCTCTGAGATGAGTACTGTCTGGTTGTAATTGGAAGCCTCGAAGGAAAACAGTATTTCTGGCTCAAGCAAAAAGGCAGAGACCATGTGTTTATCGCCTTTCTCTGTGGTGCAAATCCGAGTGGAGTTGCTGTTAGCATGGGACCACCTGGGGAATGAGCCAAAAAATTTGATCTTGATCTAGTCAGTTTTGCTGGATTCCCATCCTGGTGTTTCAAAGTGGTCGAGCCCATCTTTGGAAGTCTAGTAAAACATGAGAAATGACCATAAAAACCATCCCGACGTGCCTGCAGCCCCAGTCACCAGCAGGGAGCAAGAGCAGTCAGTATCTCCCCTGCTTTCACTGGTCTGCACTGAAGGCCGGGAGTATTCACATGGAGCTTTTTCAGAAAGCAAACAGAGCCAATAGAAACAGGGCATGGGTTCCTTCCGGCTGCTGTCTCGAAGCTTCCTTTCCTTCCCTCCTCCTCAGTGCGAGCCCTCAGCAAGGCTGACGGAGTAATTCGCACGTGACAGAGACTTTGTCTTTGAAATTTGAACTCCATTTGGTTAGTCAGTCTATATTTGGGGAAATAGTGCAATAAGGAAACATCTTAAAAATCTTGGTCTTTGGGGCGCCTGGGTGGCTCAGTCGGTGAAGCGACTGCCTTCGGCTCAGGTCATGATCCTGGAGTCCCGGGATCGAGTCCCGCGTCGGGCTCCCTGCTCGGCGGGGAGTCTGCTTCTCCCTCTGACCCTCCCCCCTTCTCGTGCTCTCTCTATGTCATTCTCTCTCTCAAATAAATAAATAAATAAAGTCTTTAAAAAAAAAAAGTCGTGGTGTTTGGATGGTTACACAAGCGCTGATGTTGGCGTTCCCTAGTGAAGTCCCTCAGACTTGTAGCTGCGGAGATTGGCCCTAGTCCCGTGTTGCCTTTGCCTCCCTCCCGTGCTTTTGTTAAAAATTGAGATATAATTCACATACCATAAAATTCATCCTCTTAAAGTTACTTTAAACTTCATTGAGTTTTAATATATTCACAAAGTTGTGCAATTATCTAATTGCAGAACATCATCATCACTCCAAAAGCAAACCCTATGCCTATTTCCAATCTCTTTCCATTCCTCCCTCCCCTCAACCACTGATCTACTTTCTGTTTGCATGGATTTGCCTGTCCTGGACGTTTCATCTAAATGGACAAATGCTTGTCCTTCTGCGTCTGGCTTCTTTCACTTAGCCTCGTGTTTTCGGGGTTCATCCACATCGTAGCTCGAGTCAGAACTTCGATCTTTTTGTGGCTGAATAATACCCCCATTATATGGATAGAGCCGTACTTGGTTCTGGTAATAATGACCAGTGACCTCCCACAGCTCTGCCCGGCCTTATGCTGGGAGCCGTGTTGGGGGAGGGGACCAGAGGGGCAAACCTGGCCCCCAAGGACCTCACAGTGTCTTGGACAAAATAAAAAAGCTACGAATAGGGCCACCTGGGCGGCTCAGTCGGTTGAGCACCCGGCTCTGGATTTCTGCTCGGGTCGCGACCTCAGGGTCGTGACCTCAGGGTCGTGGATCATGGGTCAAGTCCCGCGTACGGCCCTTGGCTGAGCAGGGAGCCTGCTTGGGATTCTTTCTTTCCCTGTCCCGGTGCCCCTCCCTGCTCGCGCGCTGTGTCTCTAAGCAGAAGAAGAAAAGCCGGGAATAGAATAAGCAATGGAAACGCCAGCCTGAGAAGAATTTGGAGGAAAAAGAAAGCATATGAGGAACGCTTTTTGAGAAAAACAAGGAATGCAGTTGGTATTTTTGATTGTGGAAAGAATATGGGTAAACATCGGGGCTATTGATTTAAAGCCGCAGTAATACGTGCTGTTAGTTAACGTCTGTTGGGTCAGGCTTTCTGACGGATTTTGAAAAACAGAGTAACTTTGCAAAAGTTAACCACCGATGTTGGCAAAAGTATATGGTAGGGGTGAAACGGAAGGGGCGAGTAGAGTCTTCGGTTTGTAGCTGCTCACGCTTGGGAATGTTTTATCATTGTTCCTGAGATACAGTCTAGTATCTTGCATAGTCAACCTGGGCAGGACTTTGCTAAAAAGAATGAAGAGGAATTTTATTCAGAAATTAAAACATTTAAATGTTTTGCGGCCTAGGACGCTTCAGCACGTTTCTGAAGATCTCCACATCAGACTTTGGCTGTCTGTCGCTACCATGGCCCTCCGGGGACAATTTCAGGATTCTCTCTAACTCTTCCCTGGTCAGGGTGTCTCGAGGGCCATTCACTTGGTCTTTCTGGAGGCTTTGCCAACTCACAGAATGTTCCACTTCCCCGCCTGTCCGTGGGCGTGGGCCAGCTGGTGGAGGGCTGGCTGGCTGGATCCGTGGGACGATGTCCTCTGCACCTGTCCTCCCCTCCGCCACCCACCCAACCCCTCACTGAATACAGCTGTGTCTCGGTAAGTTGCATGCACCGATGATGCCACCTCGGTGCGTAAAGTCAGGGGAAAGACCTTTAAAGAACGGTTTCCTTACTGATGGAGCTTGAGCACTGGTACCTGAGCAGGTGTAGAGAAAACTCGGTACACGTACAAACTCAGTGCACACATGATTCTTTTTTAAATGTATACGTGTGAACACTAAAAGTAATGACTCCAGTGTATTAAACAGTGAGTGCTGAACATTGTCTCCAGTGACCTAGCTCCAAAGCTGCTTCGAGAGTTCTCAGTCTGGACGCTTCAGTGCATATATTGGAATAGAACGTAGAGTTTACTTTTAACCTTTCGCTGTGCAGGTGCAAACAAAGACCTGAATCTTTGGTGTTCGTTTCTTTTCTTCTTTTTTAAAACTCCAGTACAGTTAATGTACGGTGTTCCCTCATTTTTCACAGGTACAAGATAGTGATTCAGCAATTCCATACATTACTCAGTGCTCATCATGATAAGTGTACGCTTCATCCCCATCACGTGTTCCCCCCCATCACCCCGCCCACCTCCCCTCTGGTCACCACCAGTTTGTTCTCTAGAGTTAGGAGTGTTTTTTTTGCTTTGTTTCTTGTTTGTTTGTTTTGTGTCTTCAATTCCACACACGAGTGAAATCATATAGTATTTGTCTTCCTCTAGGTGTATTTCACTTAGTGTTACACCTTCTACATCCATATCATTGCAGATGGCAAGATTTCATTCTTTATTACGGCTGAGTAATATTCGATTGTGTGTCTTTGGGTGTATACACACCACATCTTCTTTATCCATTCATCTATCAATGGGCACTTGAGCGCGTCCATAATTTGACTATTATAAATAATGCTGCAATAAACATACGGGTGCATATGTCTTTATGAGTCTCATAATCTTTGGGTAAATACTCAGAAGTGGAATTACTGGATCATACGGTGATTCTATTTCTAAAATTTTGAGGAACCTCCATACGGTCTCCCCACAGTGGCTGCACCACTTTGCATTCCCACCAACAGTGCAGGAAGGTTCCTTCTTCTCCACATCCTCACCAACATTTGTTTCTTGTGTTTTTGATTTTAGCCATTCTGACAGGTGTGAGGTGGTATCTCCTTGTGGTTTTGATTTGTATTTCCATGATGTTGAGCATCTTTTCATGTGTCTATTGGTCATCTGGGTGTCTTCTTTGGAGAAATGTCTGTTTATGTCTTCTGTCCATTTTTTCAGTTGGATTATTTGTGGTTTTGGTGGTGTTCTGTAAGTCCTTCATATATTTTGGATACTAACCCCTCATTGGATAGGTCCTGTGCAGATATCTTCTCTCAGTCAGTAGGAGATCTTTCAGTTTTGTTGATCGTTTCCACCACTGTGCAGAAACTTTTTATTTTAATGTAGGCCCAATAGTTTATTTTTGCTTTTGTTTCCCTTGCCTCTAGAGACTTATCTAGAAAAATGTTGCCATGGCCGATGTCAGAGAAATTACTGCCTGTGCTTTCTTGTAGGACTTTTATGGTTTCAGGTCTCACATTTAGGTCTTTAATCCATTTTGAGATTCTTTTTGTGTTTGGTAAGGAAGTGGTCCCCGTTCATTCTTTGGCATGTGGCAGCTCCAGTTAATCCCAGCACCGTTTGTTGAAGAAGAGAGTGTGTCTTGCTCATTGTATATTTTTTCTCCTTTGTTGAAGATTAATTGACCTTGTAGTCATGGGTTTATTTCTGGGCTTTCTAGTCTGTTGTATTGATCTATGTGTCTGTTTTTGTGCCAGTATCATACTGTTTTGATACGACCACTAATATATCTTGGCATCTGGGATTGTGATAGCTGAAGATTGCTTTGGCTATTCGAGGTCTTGTGTGGTTTCAGACAATTTTTAGGATTATTTGTTCTAGTTCTGTGAGAAAAGCTGTTGGTATTTTGATCGGCATTGCATTAAATCTGTAGATTGTTTTGGGTAGTATAGACATTTTAATGAAATTTGTTCTTCCAGTCCCTGAGCATAGAATGTCTTTCCATTTCTTTGTGTCATCTTCAGTTTCTTTCATCAGTGTTTTATAGTTTCCAGAGTACAGGTCTTTCACCTCTTTGGTTAAGTTTATTCCTAGGTATTTTATTATTTTTGGTGCAATTGTAAATAGGACTGTTTTATTTTCTTTCTTTCTTTCTTTCTTTCTTTCTTTCTTTCTTTCTTTCTTTCTTTCTTTCTTTTTAAAGATTTTTATTTATTTATTTTGACAGAGAGAGAGAGATAGCGAGAGCAGGAACACAAGCAGGGGGAGTGGGAGAGGGAGAAGCAGGCTTCCCGCCGAGCAGGGAGCCCGATGCGGGGCTCGATCCCAGGACCCTGGGACCATGACCCGAGCCGAAGGCAGACGCTTAACTGACTGAGCCACCCAGGCGCCCTGTTTTCTTTCTTTTAAAGATTTTATTTATTTTTGTGAGAGAGAGAGAGTGTGGGAGCATGAGCAGGAGGGGGGTGCAGAGGGAGAAGCAGACCCCCCCCGCCCCCGCTAAGCAGGGAGCCTGATGCGGGGCTCGATCCCAGGACCCTGAGATCATGACCTGAGCTGAAGGCAGACGCTTAACTGACTGAGCCACCCAGGCGCCCTGAGACTGTTTTCTTACTTTCTCTCTCTGCTGCTTCATTATTAGCGTATAGAAATGCAGTGGATTTCTGTATACTGATTTTGTATAATTCATCTATGAATTCTAGTTTTTTGGTGGAGTCTGGCAGGTTTTCTATATATAGTATCATGTCACCTGCAAATAGTGAAAGTACCCAATGGTCAGTTGTGATAATGTTACAGATTTTTGATGGAAAATTGGTGGCAGCTCATGGCTACCTGAAGGCCTAAACTGAAAAATAAGAGTAATTAGTTATGATTTAAAGAATTCTTAGTAATGTGAGAGTTGGGGAGCTATGTCAGTGATACCTCAGTTAAAGTTGGAAAAACAAAGAGTTGAGATCTTCAACTTTTTTTTTTTTTTTTTTTTTGCTAAGACTGCATAATGAGTTAAGCTGTCTTTGAATAATAGCACCATTTATTAGGGTTATGAGAAGCTAGGTGACATATGAGCTAAGTATAAGGAATGGACTTGCCGTGCAAAAGCTGTCACAATGACCTCAAGGAAGGGCTGGTGGCTGCTGGCCCCAGGACTGTTCGCTTAGCCTCATCACATTCAGTTAGCCCCATCCAAGTGAGCTGACAACAAGCCCTTCTAGCAAATCTCACTTAGTACTTGTTTATCTCTGATAGGGTGGTAATTATGGTCATTTTTCATAAGGTTGAACAGATCTGTATGCTGTGTAGTTAATACATAATCTGACGTGTTATAGCCTGAGGGGAAAAGGGGGCAAATGTTCGTCTGAGGAGTGGAATTCAGAAACAAAACAGGAGAGTGAAAATGTGTAAGCTGCATCTAAAATATCAAGGCAGTTCACTGGGGGCTAAAGAGGTGCTACAAGGAGGGAAACAGCCCAGGGCAGACTGATGCCCCGCAGCAGACTCGGCTTAGTTTACCCCCACGCAGTGTTTCTGCTGCAAGTGTCAGCCACCTCTTCTAAATGGGCATCTTGGGATTGAGATCTGGCTTGGTCTTGGGCTGTCTTCTTCCTCCTTTTTCCCAGCTGCTTTGATACTGTTTTTTTTCAGTAACAGGGAGCTATGCATGATGCAGAAAATACTGTTACATGGGGGAGAAAAGACCCAGAGATACAATTCAAAGGGGTTAACACAGTTAGACTTTTCTGTACTGTTGTGGTGAACTGACTTATTCATCATGTTCTGAAGCATCTGTGACTTTAGGATTCACTCCAAGGCCAGTCGGCTCACCCTGAACCTCCATTAGTAAGTATCTGATGTGGGGGTCAGGCACTTTCTAGGCACTTAACATAAGTTAACTGAATTTGATCTTCAGCAAATTTTTTTGAGCATCTGCTATATTGTCAACACCATCTTAGTCGGAGGGGGGGTAAGTGTCCTTGAGAAATATAATGTATGAAACTTACAAATAAGTAAAGACAATGCTGTTTTTATTTGAAAAAAAATGTGTAGTGTTAAAGGAATGCAGAAAATGCAGGGACTGTGTTGGTTTGGGGATCAAGGGTGAGAGTTTCTGGAGGAGGTGATGTTCAGGCTGGGTCTTGCACAGCAGAGCAGAATGGGAGAGGGGAAAGATAAGCAGACAGGGAAGACCTTACATGGAGACATAGAGGAGAACGTCTATGTGTACGGTTTGGGGATGGCCACAGCATGGGATGGTGTGACCCGTTGGCAGAAGCCAGAGAGGCAGGTTGGGAACAGATGATGAAGGGTTTTTGCAGATTCTGCTAAAGAGCTTGCATGTTATATGTGGCCGATGAAAGGCCAGTTCAGGTTTTTAAGTAAAGAGAGACTTGGATTTGCTGAGAAGAGGACCCAGTGCATCTGTGTGGGAGAATTGATTTGATGCTCATGTTTTGTGACTGTGGCAAGTTTCCACTGAGGGCATCTATTGTCATTTCTTATGACAATGGCATGGAAAGTACCATTTCCTCACACAGTTGCCCTCCTGTAACCCTTGGTCTTTGCACAATTTATTGTTCTCTCCCACAGTTTTGTTTAATGCTTTGATTATTTTTTAAATTGCAACATAAATAGTGTACAGTGTTAGCCTAAGGTGTATAATATACTAATTCAGCAGTTTTATCCTTTAGTGCTCATAAGTGTGCTCCTAATGTCCTTCACCCCCCCCCCACCTCACCTCTTGTGACCACTAGTTCCGTCTATTTAAGAGTCTCGTGTTCTTGTTGGTCTCTTTTTTTCCTTTGTTTATTTTGTTTCTTAAATTCCACGGTGAATGAAATCACATGCTATTGGTCTTTCCATGATTTGTTTCACTTAGCATTATACTCTCTAGATCCATCGGTGTTGTTGCAAATGGTAAGATTTTATTCTCTCTTAAAGGCTGCATAATATTCCATTGTATGTATATACCACATCTTCTTTATCCATTCATGTACTGTTGGGTAGTTGGGTTGCTTCCATAATTTAGCTATCGTAAATAACGTTACAGTAAACACAGGGGTGCGTACATCTTTGAAAATTAGTATTTTTTAATTTAGTGTCTTTCAGTATGGGGCTTTCCCAAAAGTTAAAAATAGAACTACCCTGTAATCCAGCAATTGCACTACTAGGTACTTACCCAAAGTATATAAAAATACTAATTCAGAGGGATACTTGCACCGTGACGTTTAGAACAGCATTATCTACAACAGCCAGACCATGGAAACAGCCCAAGTGTCCACTGACTGATGAATGGATAAAGAAGATCCAATGGAGTATTACTCAGCTATTAAAAAAAATGAAATCTTGCCATTTGCAATGACATGGATGGAGCTAGAGAGTATTACGCTAAATGAAATAAATCAGAGAAAGACAAATACCATATGATTTTGCTCATATGTGGAATTTAAGAAACAAAACAAATAAGCAAAGGTAAAAAATAAGAGTGGGAAATCCAGATACAGACTCATAACTATAGAGAACAAACTGATGGTTTCCAGAGGGGAGGTGGAGGGAAATGGATTAAATAATGATGGGGGATTAAGGAGGGCGCTTGTGGTGATAAGCACCAGGTGTTGTAAAGACGTGTTGAATCCCTAGATTGTACATTTGAATCTAATATCATGCTGTGTGTTAACTAACTGGAATTTAAATAAAAACGTAAACATTAGCAGGGCGCCTGGGTGGCTCAGTCAGTTGAGCGTCTGCTTTTGGCTCAGGTCGTGATCCCAGGGTCCAGGGAGTCGGGCTCCCTGCTCGGTGGGGAGTCTGCTTCTCCCTCTCCCTCTCCCTCTGCTGCTCCCCCTGCTTGTGCTCTCTGTGTCAAATAAAATGTTTGGTTTTTTTTTTTTAAATTAAACAAGCGGGAAAAAAAAAATACTGCCTGTCTCTCCCACAATCCTTCATTCTCCCCCACACTTGTCCGTTCTCACTAGTCCGTGTCTCTCCCATAGTACGTTTTTTCCTACCGTTTCCTCTGTTCTCCCTAATATCCCTTTCTTTCTCGTTACCTTTTCTCATTCCCGCAATTCCCCTTTCACTGCCATGATCTTTGCCTTTCCCACAGCGCCCTATTTTTCTCATCATCCGTCTTTTCGCACAATTCCCCCCTTTCTTCTGTAATCCCTTTGTTCACGTAATTCCATTTCTGTCCCACAGTTCTCCTTCGTTTTCCATAATCCCTTGTCTCACCCACAGTCTCCTGTCTCTTGTGCAAATCCCTCTCTCCCATAATCCCCTTTGCCCTACAGTGCCTTGTCTCTCCCACAATTTTCCATGCTCTCCATAGTCTGCTTCTCTCAGTTCACTTTCCCACAGTCTTCCACTTTCTCCCACAATTCTGGATTCTTTATTGCCTCTCACAAGTCTGTCTTCTTCTACAATGCTGTTTTCCTGTTTCCCTGTCTTTCCTAACATTGTTTCTTCTTAAGTCCCCCGTTCTTCCCCACGGCCCCCCGTTCTTCCCCACGGCCCCCCGTTCTTCCCCACGGCCCCGCGTTCTTCCCCACGGCCCCCCGTTCTTCCCCACGGCCCCCCGTTCTTCCCCACGGCCCCGCGTTCTTCCCCACGGCCCCCCGTTCCTCCCCACGGCCCCCCGTTCTTCCCCACGGCCCCCCGTTCCTCCCCACGGCCCCCCGTTCCTCCCCGCGGCCCCCCGTTCTTCCCCGCGGTCCCCCGTTCTTCCCCGCGGCCCCCGTTCCTCCCCGCGGCCCCCCGTTCCTCCCCGCGGCCCCCGTTCCTCCCCGCGGCCCCCCGTTCCTCCCCGCGGCCCCCCGTTCTTCCCCGCGGCCCCCCGTTCCTCCCCGCGGCCCCCCGTTCCTCCCCGCGGCCCCCCGTTCCTCCCCGCGGCCCCCGTTCCTCCCCGCGGCCCCCCGTTCCTCCCCGCGGCCCCGCGTTCTTCCCCGCGGCCCCCCGTTCCTCCCCACGGCCCCCCGTTCCTCCCCGCGGCCCCCCGTTCTTCCCCGCGGCCCCCCGTTCCTCCCCGCGGCCCCCCGTTCCTCCCCGCGGCCCCCCGTTCCTCCCCACAATTCTCCCCCTTTGGTTTTCATGCTCCCTCACAGCTCTGCCGCTCCCCATTCCATTTCTCTCCCCCAGTCCCTCATTCTCTCCAGAACGCCCATCTTCCCCACAGTCCTCTTCTGTCCTGTAGTCCCTCGTGTCCTCCGCACTTGTCCACAGCTGCCTGTCACTACCGCAGTCCCTTATCGTAGCCTTCATTCCCTGTTGTCACTTGCCCGTCTCACTGTCACGCCGGGTGCCCCGTGGATGGCAGCTGCTGGGGAAGTGCGGTAGAGAACACACCCAGGCCTCTCACTCTCGGGCCCTCCCTAGATCCAGGTCAACACCCTGAAGGTGATCCAGGCCCAGGTGTCTGTGTCCTCCGTGGCTCATGGGTGCCCACGGACTGGGCTTTCTGAGCGAGGGCTTCGAGGCTTGGACGGAATCCAGGAGCGACAGGTGAGGGTGCAAGAGACACCCAGTGTGCTTTCCTCTATCTTGGGTCTGTGTGGGGCCAGGAAGTTTCCAAGAACCTGCCTGGGCTGGCAGGGCTCGTCAAAGAGAGGGCCTAGGAAGGGGGCTGGCCCGTAGGCATCATGAGCTTGCTGGCATCTGCATATCCTGCAGGGACACCCGTCAGGTATTCACACTTTGGACCAACAGAGAATTAGTACAAATCCCCCAATGGCCTCATTGGATTATCATGTCAGAGACTTGCTCAGCCAGCACATTCCCTCTTTCTATGGAGACCTTTAAGACCAGAAGAGAAAAGCCCTGGGAATGCAGGCCTGCCGGCAGGCCCCCAACCACAGGCCCCCCGGGACGTCAGTGCAGGCTGGGCTGGGCTCAGGTGGCTTGGCTCCAGCCACACTGGCATCTGAGAGAGCTGTTAGGGTACAAATGCATTTTCTCCACGGAGCCCCAGGGGAAGGATGAAAGAACAGGGAAGTCTTAAAAAGCCACAGGATCCCAGGAAATGCCCTAAAGTGTGAGGTCACGGGGGAGTGTCCTCAGCCCAGACCTTGATCACAAGCCACCATGTGATAGCCCCCCCCGAGTCTTTGAAAAGACCACAGAAGTCACACACAAGTTCCCATGAGCTCAGGATGTCCTCATAAACGGGGGGTGACCCTGTGAAAATCGAATCTTTTTGAAGTGCCACCAGCTCCTGCAGCAGCAGTGCAGTCTTGGACGGGTCTTCTAGAAGCCTTCGCGGCTGGTGCCTGGTCTCCTGGAAGAGCAGGCTACCCGCTCCAGCTGCGGCTCTTCTCCCACCATTCTCGTTGGTGACCCCAATTCTCAGGATCCGGCTGTAGGTTCCGTGACCATAATCAGGCCTTCCGCCCGCCTTCGACATTGCCCCGTGCTTGTAGTGCTCGGGACACGGAGCCTGACGTGCTCAGACCCGCGCTCTCCCAGCCTTGTCCTGATCCAGCCCCGGGAGGAAGCTCTGCCTGCTGGGGGTGCGTGCGTGCGTGTGTGCGTGTGTGTGTGTGTGTGTGTGTCGGGGGGCGGGTGGGGGTCCCTGCGGTGCCGTACTCGGCTCTTCCTGGTCAGAGCGTCACCTTTTCCTGTAACTCAGGCTTTCCCAGACACCGATGCCGCTCTCCCCTCTTCTCCAGACAACACTAGCGTTCGCTTTCCTTCCGCGTTGCCCGCAGCTCCGCATGCCTCCCTCTTTCAGTCGTGCCCGTTCCTGCCTTGCTTTCTGCTCCTCAGCCTCAGTCAGTGCCGTGCCAGAGCTGCACCCAGCGGGTGTCAGGGCCCTTGCCGCACGCATCCACGCGCCAGGTGTTGCCTTCTGTGTGCCAGCTGCTACCTGGGCCGCTGCGGACACGGTGGTGACTACAGTAGACAAATGTCTCATCCAGTGGGACTGTCCACTGCAGCGGCAAAGACAGAGAGTGACAAATACAAATGATTGCACAGCATTTCCAGGGAGCGAGAGGTGCTGTGAAGAAAAACAAACCCGTTAAGGGCAGGAGCGTGGCTTTAGATGGGGTGTCCTGGATTTCTCCCTGAGAATGAGGGAACACTTGAGTTGAGATGTGGAAGCCGAGAATCCTACCGCTGAACAACCACTGCCATTTGAATTGAGATCTGAATGAAGTGTAGAAGGGAGCCGTGAGAGAATCTGGAAGAACTTTACAGGCAGAAGTGATGTGCAAAGGCCCTGTGGTAGAACTGGGCTGGGAGTGTGAGAGAGGCCCGTGTGCCTGAGCGTTGTGAGTGAACAGTGTGACGTGAGTGGAGACTCCAGTGACCAGCAGGGCCCATTGGTGGATGGCGTTTGAGATTTAGAGATACTCACGAAGGGCAGTCCCTTGCCCCATGTACAGGTGAAAAGGCCGCCCTTCTTCGTGTCTCCCATCTGAGTGTTCTGCACGTACAACCTAGAGCCTGGTGCACAGCAGGCATGGCTGGATACTTGTGGAATGAAAGAACAATTGTGACATCTGTTCCAAAGGATCCACTCAGGTTCTGAAGGAAGGTGTGTTACTGGCAACGGTTCAACAGACCTTCAGGATTACGCTTTTGGCGGGAGTAATTTCGCTGATTCGCACCCACTCCCCCTGCCCCCGCCAAAAACCACGTGGCATTAGCCACGAAAAGACAATTCAGAGGTGTTTTCATTTGACAGGGGTTCGTGGTCCCCCCCCCCATTGGGACCCCTCCTGGACTTGAGTGCAGGTGACCAGGCGACCGTGGGGTCCTGTTGCCGAAGGTAGCGCCCCCTGTGGCAGCTGCCCCACAGCCGTCACACAGGGCCCCATGATCCCTTGCTCCCTCGCTCCCCTGCTCCCCACCCGTGACAGCACAGGGCTCCACAGCCTCCCTGTGTCCACAGCCAGTTTCCATTTGATCTACAGCATCCCTGTGGTTCGGCCGAGACGCCCGCGTAGCCACCAGTGCGGAGGCCTGGAAGAAGGGATGCAGGGGCTGAAGGTGGCCACGGAATGGTGCACTGGTGGCCCATGAGAGACCCTCAGGGACATTGACGCCGTCACAGTCTTTTCTCTTTTCCTCCCCAGGTTCTGATGCCAGCACAGTCGAAATCCATGTCGCAAGTGTGTCCCGCAACGAAAATGAGATTGACTCTGTTCCCAAACCCCAGGGAGACCCGTGAGAGGGATGGGACAGGAGCCCAGACACCGTGTGCTCAGGCTCTGCATTCCTCGTTCTGTAGAACTGTGTCCTCCCCCAGATCTTGTCATCACCCTGTTAGGGTTTCTTCCCGAGGAATCCCTCTGATGAGAGAGGATCCATGAGCATGACTGGGAACAGGAGGAGAATTCCTTCCAGACCGGACACAGAGCAGCTTCTCCAGACTCTTAGCTGCCCTTGGTTTTTCGGAGGCTGGCTACTGTAATGTAAAGGTCAGATCCAGGTCTTTAGAAAAGTTAATAAAATAAAGTAGTTGTAACTGAGCTCCCGGCCTGACTCGCGTGCCGTCTGAACAACACCTCTAGCAAATGCTCTAGAGCAAAGTCCTGATGACGCCGGATACAGCAGGATAGAGAAGCGGCAGGACCAAAGCGGCAGCTGGGGCGGCTGCGCAGCGTGCCCTTCGCGTGCCCTTCACGCGCTGCTGGGGGCAGGGAAGCGGCCAGGCCTCCATCACTCACGTAGCCGTTGGTCCCCATGCTGTACTGAGCCGTGACATAGTCCGAGAAAACCTTGGGACCCGCTTTAGATCATTGCCTAGGTTGGAATCTTTCTATCAGTTGGAATCTGTATATATTTAAACGTTTCTAATGTATTTTTTGTTTATTGGCAAAAGTACTGTAGTGTGCGTTGGAGTTGCGAGCCACCTCGGTAGGTCTGTAGAAAAGCCAGACGCGGTTTTCTCGGGACCCTGCAGACAGCTCTGCCGCATGGCACCTCCCTTCATGTCAGCCAACTCCCGTTTGCTCTAGAAAAGCTGTCTGGGAAGTTTCTAGAGTTGTACTTTTGGAGAGTCACTTGGTTGCAGATGGGCTTCCGGGCACACTTGGACCGTGACCACGGTTCCCAGGGCCGTGCATTCCTAAGGATGGACCCGTGTTAGATCATACCCACCGTGATCCAGAGTGTCAAGGAGTTGTGGACGCTTAGCTTTTCGGAGTGGAGCTGCCTTCTTACTCTCTCTGTTGACATTTGGTCTCCCCCAGCGTCAGAAGCCCCCCTTCTGCGTGAGGCTTCCCCCAGTGGCCTGAGGCCAGCCCACCCCAGAGGCAAGAGATGCCGTCTCCTCGCTTCCCGGCCTCCCTGACACCCGGAGCGGGACACAGGACCTGGCAGCCAGACCCCTCTCCCAAGTCCAAGTTAGAAGCCAGTGCCCAAGGGAATGGGCTGACAGAAGCATGTGTGAGAGGGGTTGGCGGCAGGCACACCCGCTTTGGAAGCAGCTTGAGTGGTTTCAGGGGCCACAGTCTGGCGTCCAGCGTCACGGTGTGGGCAGCGCCTGGTGCTGCGTGTGTGCGCGCGTTCCCTGCATGCGACCGATCCCGACCCTGATTTTGGCTGTTCTCGTCCGTGTGGCCTCCAGGTCTGCTCCTCCGGAGAGTCCTCGGAGGGCCCAATACCCTCATTCATTCTTCTCGGCTTACACCGGCCGGAGTCAGGTTCAGAAGCTTGCAAATAAGAACCCTGTCCGATGTGATGATCCAGTTACAAGTCCTAGACGGGGTGTTCACGTCCCCTGGGGCGGGGGAGGGGGGACAGGGGGGCGGAAGGTGCATGAATCCCTCCTCACGCCTCCTTGGCAGGCACCGGGCGAGCCCGTGGATGCCCTGGGAACACGCGAGCGGGTAGCGTATCAGGTCACCCTAGTGGGGAGAGAGAGGTGCCCAGAGGAGTAAGCGAGAGAACGGCGGGCCGCCTGGTTTGAAGCAGTTTCCTGGTCAGGCTGGTTGCTGCAGGGGGGCCTCGTCACTGTGCTAGAAAACCCGGGGGTGCGAAGGGCAACGATCCGGTGGAGAGAAAGCAGTCTTGACGGGAGAGATGTTTTCATGAAGGCGCGGCACCGGGGACCCAGGAGTCTGGGCTGGCCGGACACACACAGGCTGTCGTAGCTGGGACGATAGTGTGGGTGGAAAGATGAGGCGGTGCCTACCGGGTGGCTTCCGTGTGATTTCAGTTTGTCGGCCAGTCGAGGAGCCGGTCGGTTTATCACACCTTAAAACACCCGTTGAGGACTGTGCTCGTGTCCGCTCTTCCAGGAACGCTCTCACGTGCACGCCCCGCGCCGTCTGGGGAGAACGAATCGCAGCCGGCTGTCTCCTGTGGTTCCCCCAGTCGCTCTGGCTTGACGAGAACTATGGGTTCTGGCCCGAGCCCCCGTTCTCCGGAGCACCTAAGGTCGGCGGAGGGCAGCTCCGTGCAGAGCAGTGTCCGGCACCCCCCCCCCACGCCCTGCACCCCCTCGCGGGCCTCACCTTGTCGTGGGGGAGACCCTTCAGAGGAAAAGGAGTAAGACTGGGGGGCGGGGGGGGGAGAGAAAAAGCATCGGCCGCATTCTGAGGGGCTCGTGAGGGGTACCCGGCACTGCCTCACACGTCCTCCTGCCCCTTCTCCCGCACGTCCAGGCGGCGCCCGGGGCTCCGTGGGCAGCAAGCACAGCCCGCACACGCAGGCGCCCGGCAGCCTTCCCGCAAGCACGGAGAACATTCGCCAGCATCCCCAGGAACCGCACCACGATGCGGACAGGTGGAGTTCTGTTGAGTGACTGCAAGCTGCAGATGCCCCAAAATAAAATGAAGTCCAGCTTCCTCCCTCGTATAAGGAACCCCGTTTAAAGCTGTGTGTTCCCAGCGAAGCCACACGGTCCCATATGCCTCTATCCCGGGGACCCGCTGTGTTCTCCCCACTGCCATGCTTGCTCCTAGGTTCTCCCCAGGACCTTCCTGTGGCTTTAAGGTGCCTCACCCTCCCGACAGCACTGGGACCCGAGTCCTCTGCTTCGTTCTAGTGCAGCATCAAGTTGGAATTGGGAAGGACACCGTGACCTCCCTGGTGACTCGCACGGTGAAAAAGTACCTGCCCAGCACTCTGCCTCTCCTCACGGGCTTCCTCCCTAGTGCTGGGCACAGCGCTCCCCAGTCATCCCGTAATGCCCAGCAGCTGACTAAAGTGACACCTTGGCGTGTGGCACAGAGTAGAGGTCGGTCAGCGTCTGTGGACCGTCTGCATTGCCGCGTCTGCCATATGCCTGTGACTGTGGGCTCCTCCAGTGGCTCAAAGCTCGTCCCTGAACTCCGACTCCCTTTTTACGATCGCCAGCCTGGGACAATGTAATGACGAAGGGATGTGTGGAAACGGCCCCCGTTATGGAACCTTCGGCAGTAAGCAGGGGCTGGTGTTCCCCACGCATCAGCCGGCCCTGTGTCGGCAGAGCGGTCCGGGGAGGAGGCACTCGAGTTGTGAGAAAACGCATAGTGGGGGTCTTCATCCACCCATGGCACCATGGGCCCAAGAGTTAACCCCGCGAGAGCAAGAAAGCACACCCACCAAGTTCTCTAGTATCAAAATAGAGCGATTTATTCAAGACACTGAGTATGATCTGTTGATTTTCTCTTGAAACAAATGAGCTACGACACACAAGGTGATTCTTCTCAGAGCGCGTGAGGGTGAGTGGGGGCGGAAAACCAAACGGGGGTCGATGTGGATGGAACAGAATCTAGAAAATGCAGACAGAGGACCACATCTGGCTGTACGTCTGACACAGACAATAAAAACTGCAGAAGCCAGAATTCAAAACCTCAGTGAGTGGCGGAAGGAACATTTCTGCATTTGACAAGAAACACGATTTAAAAAAAAAAAAAAGTGGAACAGAAGGCTAAAAATAACAAAGCAGACCCTTACATTTGACAAAGTGCACTTCACTCGGCTCCATGATCGAGGTTTAGAAGGACAAAAGAAACGCCAAGTCCTAGGTGTCGTGTGGGGTCAGACGGTGGACACCCTGTCACGGACGGCCCTCGGTCCCCCTGCCGCGGGGCAGCATCCCTCTGCCCGGTGGGCGTGCGGGACACGCTCTTGGTCACTCGAAACCCAACCGGAGATTCGGCAAAGGATCATCGTGTTGCTCTGACTTCAGAATCAAGGATCCATTTGGTCACTAAGACGTAGGCATTTACCCACAATTTCTCAGAGCTGGAAACAAGGACAAACAGGAACTGCACCCACGGGCCATCCCTCGATGACGGAGGTGAAGCTGCCGGCCGTCTGGCAGAGGGCGAGTGTCGCAGGCTCGATGGCTGGCAGTCGTCGTGCTGAGGATGGGGACGGATGGAAGGGGCGCTGCCCGCCCGCGCCTGGTTGGTCCCTCTTCAGGCCCGCGGGGAGCTCCTCGGCAATGGCTGCTCGGGGAAGCTAGGGATGCAGACAGTAGGCCTTCGTCCTCACCAGCCAGGCCTGTGTCGTGCGTGGCCTTGCAGCCCTTGGCTCCTACCTCATCGTTCCTGTGTGACTCAGAGTCACCAGGAGGCTACGGCCCGGGCTCCTGACCTCCCTGTGAAGATTATCTACTCAACCCCTTACAGGATGTCTCGCCATGGCCACCCAACAGTGTCTGACTTATAAAACACAAGCCATGTCCCGACTACGGGACAACTTAAGCTCTGTAGAGGTGACATTTTTACTTGGTGTAGGGAGTTGAGATGGTGTTGGTCTGGACCCCCCAGCAAACTGCACCCCAAACCTAATGATGTCTTGGGGACAGGCAATGAATCATCGTCTGCTATCTTCAAAGATGGGAGTGGTGACTCCACAGAACTCTGACCCCTGGGCTAAGCATTTAGGTAACAGAGCCTGAATAAAATACCCAAGTCGGACACAGAGGACTTTTTGGTCTCGTGTAGACAGGGCGTGAATGACTCCGATATCCAAGCCAATTAATGATCTGAGAAGGATGCACACACTCTGGTCTTTCTTTGTAGCCGGTCCCGGCCCATTCCAAGTTCTGTAGGAAGGCCTTGCCCTGCCCGGCCTGTTGGGTTTTGGCTGCATGGGTGGAGGCCACCCTTGAACATCCTGTCTCATCGCCGGAACACACACCCAGCTGACCCCTGCCCAAGACTGGACCCCCCGCCCCCAGGCCTGGCCAACTTCCTCATCCCTTCCCGTGCCTGCTGGGAAACAGAGGAGACAGGAGGCGTTATCTTTCAGTTCTTCGCCATTGTTCACTTCAAAACTAGGTCCCTGTTGGGTTGTGACAAGAGTACAAAGGTCACCTGATCCAATGAAAGGAAACTCCTCTAGGAACACAAAGCCATGTTTAATTTTTTAAAAACAGTAAAAAGATTCATTATTTAAAAAAAAAAAAAATCTTTCTCCTAGTCTCTTGCAAGAGAAAGAAATTATGAAGACAGCAGAGATTATTAGTGACGTTTCTACCTAGGTCATTCACCTCCGGGCCTGAACATCTTCCTTCCCTGTTCATTTCCGTCATCGGGAGAGCAGGGGAGATCCTGGAGCCTTTCAGGTCAGCGTTGCGAGGACGGGTCACCCTGCTCTCGGTGACGTGACCACCGGTATCTACAGTGCCGTCCACGAGATGTCGAGGTGACACGGAGCTCAGCTGTTGAGTTGTGCCTGGCGTCCTCGATACCGTTTGGTCTGGGGACTGCTGCTTGGGGTCAGAGGGCACCGTTCTTCGGCCCCTCTCCCACCGGCTACGAGGGTACACACGCCCCGCGAGACGCAGTGCTCGTCTGCGAAGCCCACAGCGCCGGGCTCTCACTCTCGTGGCAGAGCAACCCCGTGACCGAGGCACAGGACCGACCTTTTCCCACCCACACTTCTAACCGCCTTTCATGAAGCTGAAGGGAAAGGAAAAAGCGACCTCAGACCCTGCCTGTGTCTTCCTAAAATTTGTTTAAAATATGAATCACACAAAGCTCTCTATGTCTGATGACCATTTTAGGATTTTAAAATTGTTTTAACATAAAAATATTTTTTTTTTCCAAAAATACTCCGGGCTCTCTCTCTTATATTTTTTTTTCTCCTGTAAAAAGTCCCCCTGCCCTGCCTGCTTACATAAAGCACTTATTACGCGCCGAAAGTGCCCTTGAGACCTAAGATCCGAAGCAACTATGAGAAAGGGACAGAGAGAGCGTGAGCGAGGGGCGATGGGGGCAGGGGGAGGTGGGGGACGGGAAAGCTGTCCGTCCACGATTTCGTCATGGTGTCCATGAGGCTCCATCCACTGAGGGTGTACTGCACACCAGGACCACACGGAACAAAGGAGAAAGGTGCAGGAGGGGCAGACGACGGGAAAGAAGCAACAAACCAAAAACAGTTTCCATCTCAGACTGAAGGCCCCCAGACGACAGGATTCCAGCCAATAGAAAAACCACCGGACAAAGAAGATTCTAGAAAATAGAAAGTGTTGGGATTACAAAGTTGCGCATTTCATCGGTACAAACTGGTCTTTGAACATCCTTTGTGAGAACTGTAGTGTCCAAATTGTTAGGGAAAAAACAAACCCGCCACGTGGAGGAGAGGCCCCCCCCCCCTCCCCGCCCCGCTTTTGGTTTATCACAGCATTTTTGTTTTTCCTTTTTTTGGCACAGCTTTTTTTTCCTTTTTTTTTTTTTCCTCGTCCTCTTCTCTCAGCCATCAGAGCCCGTTCTGGATGGAAACCAAACCGTGCACCGTTTAGCTGGTGGCTTCGTGCCTCCCAGGCTGAATGTTCTGGGTGGAAACCATTCTTTCCCCCTTTGATAGGACTGTGTATACTTCTGTTTTAAACTTCTTGATGAAGGTTACGGAAAAATAGAGACTCCCGCGGCCAGGGATGAGCTGATTTCCAAGTACACTCTAATGCAAGTCAAGTTCGTACAGTTTTGGAGCGGATAGAACCGTGTCTGACGAGCGTTGCACCCCCACACATTCACTGCTGGTCCGTTACAATTCTTTCTTTTCTAGAATATTTTGTGTTTACTTCCGAAGATCTAAAACACACACCTGCGAGGAAAGAGGAAGTGACTGTTACCTTCACAGACAACGCCAAGAAGCCTTTCGAGCCCTTAGACCAAATCTGGCCCATCACCCGTGTCTTGCGAATAAAGTTTTACTGGCACACAGTCACGAATGCGCAGAGAAGCTCGAATAAGAGACGAGTGGCTTGGGCATCTGACCAGCCAACCCCGAGCAAAGAGCACTGCATGGAAAAGCCAGGTCAAGGGCAATGCTTGGAACAAATGGCAGTTGACGCTTATGTGACGAGGTAGAGGACAACTCCAGCCTGAGCACACGGATGCTGGGAACGTCGGGGGCCCATGCTGACCCTTGGGAAGCCCGCCCAGTGTTGCCCCCCCCGGCTTTGGGGCTCAAGTGCAGGAACGAACCAAAAGGCGAGACATGTCATGGAACCAGAAGAGGACCCCTGGGAGCCAGGAGACCTGGAGAAGGGAAGGTCCTGCCTTTACCACCACAGGGCCCAGGTCAGGGGCACAAACATGGAGCGAAGGCAGGAGCAAATGTCCTAGCTTCAGCACCACTGGCATTGGGGCCAGATACTTCCCTGCTGTGGGGGCTGTCCTGGGACCGGTAGGAGGCTGGCTGCACCCCTGCCCTCCACCCACCAGATGCCAGTAGCATGCCCACCCCCAAAGTAGGGCCAACCAAAAAAATGCCTCCAGACTTTGCCCAGTGTCCTCACAGGGACAGAATCCCCATGGTTGAGAACCACCAGTTTCCCTGAGAGGATGTTAACCAGAATGACAACCTGGAAGGGAGGAAGGAGGCGGCCATTCTCAAATGGAGCCGACCCAATGTGATCCAGCCCCGAAGTCTCCTTCCCCCAAAACACATTCAATTTCGACACCTGCTGTGCCCCAGGCCCTCAGAGACCAGGACCCATCACCACCCCCACCCCCCCCCCCCAGGAAGTGCAGTCAGGTATCAACCGCCTGGCTTTTCCTCTCTGCGCCCTTGCCCTTCCACTCCCCCGCAAAACATAGGTGCTGCTTACGGAGCCGTCGGACGCACTGGCGCCCACTTTGTCCCCTCGGGCATTCCAGCACACCTCGAAGATGCCGCCAGTGCCTCGGTAGCTGTGCACGAGACTCCCACTCTGCAAAGCAAAGCAGTCACCACTCAGGACGTGACTCAGGGATGCGCCGGCAGGAGCCACTCTCGGGATGTGACCCCGAGATGGTTCTCACAGCAGGTCATCGTGGAGAGCTTATCTCTGAAGTTTGCAAAACAGAAACTCAAACAACTTTCTGGGAAACTTTCCGGTGGCTATAGGTGCGTGCCTCTCAGACGTCCTACCACGGGAGCCCAAGGTGCCCTACGGTGGCTCGTGGCCTGGACTTGGCAGGGAAGGCCACACGCCCCTCGGCGCCCCTGCCCCCCGGGTCTGATGGTGCCCTGCAGACTGGGACAGCTGTTCCCAAGGAACAAGTCAGCAATGTTTTTGTTTTGTTTTGTTTTTAATATTTAGGGTACCCATCTCACGGAGAATTAAAGCGAGTTTTAAAATATCTCAAAGAGGGCGCCTGGGTGGCTCAGATGGTTAAGTGTCTGCCTTCGGCTCAGGTCATGGTCCCAGGGTCCTGGGATCGAGCCCCGTGTGGGGTTCCCTGCTCCACGGGGAGTCTGCTGCTCCCTCCGTCTCTGCCCACAACTTGTGCTCTTTCGCTCACGCTCTCTTCCTTTCTCTCTCAAAAAAATATCTAAACTATTAAAGAAAAATAAAATCTTTAAAAAAATAAAAAATGTCTTGGGGCGCCTGGGTGGCCCAGTCGTTGGACGTCGGCCTTCGGCTCAGGTCATGATCCCGGGGTCCTGGGATCGAGCCCCACATCGGGCTCCCTGCTCCGCAGGAAGCTTCCTTCTCCCTCTCCCGCTCCCCCTGCTTGTGTTCCCTCTCTCGCTGTGTCTCTCTCTGTCAAATAAATAAATTTAAAAATCTAAAAAAAAAAAAATAGTAATAAAATAAAAATAAAAAAATAAAATGTCTCAAAGAGTGTTGTGATTTATACAAACGGGGTGATAATGAGGGTGATCATGATCTGACGAGTTTTTGACAGCAGACTGCACCTAATGAACGATGTCATTTTACAAATCCATCCAGCATGATTTCCAGCAAGTATTTCACGAAGGGACTCTGGCATGGTGTGCCTGGGGTGAGTTTTCCAGGAGGCCTATCTAGGGCTGTGAGGCTCAGCTTGGCGTCAGGCTGGCTCCACGCAGGGCCCACCATCGCCTCTCCTTCCGCAGGAGGATGTGTTCTATGTAAGGCAGTCCCTGGGAAGCTTGGGGTCTCAGTGGACCCCTGCACCCCAATGCCAGTTACCTTGGCCCATCCCCCACCTCCTGTCCCAAGGGGAACATGGAGTTGAGAACGCAAATGCATCCGAATGTCAACCAAGCCCAAGGGAATCAAGAAGAGAGGTCATATGAAAAGGGGAGCAGGGAAGCCGCCTGATCCATCCTGAGATGCAACAAAATGGATCACTGGCTATTTTCAAGGACTCCTACCACACCACCATCTCCCTTCCGTTAGGAGAACCAAGAGCTGACTGCCCAAGATAACACCGTACTCCACTAGTGCCTGTCCGTTCTATCTTTATATTCAGATTTCTGCGATCCTCAGGTATGGCCAGAGAAACCTACAGTGGCTACATTTAATCAAATATCGTCTCCTTTTAGTTCTGAGAACAGGACAACCCACTCTCGGCCTATCCTTTGCTACAAACATAAAATATTTTCACTCAAGAATCATTAAATGGCACGGGCACTGCAAATCCTCTCTCCTTTCTACTCCTTGATGTGCTCCGTGGGGCCACAGGTGGTGGTGGTCTCAGAGGTGGTCAGGGCTGGCCCCAGGCCAGTTGGCTGCTGCCCCTGGAAACCTCGGATGGGGGGACACCTCTCCACCTCCGACCTCCGATTCCAGACGGCCACGTCTCTGAACACGCCTGTGCTCGAGAAGCAGATGAGGCAGGGAGGTGGTTTGATGCAGGAAGGTGAACAAGCAGAAGACGGGGCAAGCGTCGGGGAGGGGACCCACAGCCCGGACGAGGCACAGGGCAGGCGGCACTGAGCCTGCCTGGGGTCTGCCCGGGGAGGGCAGGCTGGCTTCAAGCCATCATCTGGGGCAACTCGTTCCTCAGCACAGCTTCCCCACTGGCTGCTCCTAGCCTGGGTCCCCGAAAACACTGTTTATAGGGCATTCCTCTTGGAAAGGACTGGGTCACAGGAAGCGGAGGGATTACCTGAGTATTCCAGATATGCACACACTTGTCAAAGGAGCCACTGGCCAGGTACTTCCCGTCGGGGCTGAAGGCTACACTGTAGACCGGTTCCTGATGTTTGGTTAGCGTGTGGATGCAAACGCCGCGCTCCACGTCCCACAGTCGAACCGTAGAATCAAACGAAGCACTAAGAAGATGGCACACAAATCATCACCACAGAAACACCTTGCTTTCTTTCCGTTTCCCTAAGATGTTTAACGGATATCATGAGTTCTTTGTGAGTTGGACATAGTGAAAACAAGGCCATAGTTTTCAAACAGATCTCTTCTTCCTTTCTTTTGGGGCTGTTATTAGGGACACAAGCTGATACCCACATTAACTTCTCCCTGCATTTCCTACAGACACAGATGATAAATATTTGCATAGAATATGGACCACGTTTTCTAAAATGCTCCCATAATTTAAAAGATAACCTCTACTGTCAGCAACTGAAATACCAATAGTTTGCGAAAATAGCAAATTGAGTGCATAAAACTGAAACCAACAGGAATTAAAATACAATCCCATCCAAATATGCGATCACACTGCCGAGCGCTGCAAGTCTGATTACTTTCCCATGTGAGAGAACAGCATGTATCACAGAGCTGCTACCTGGCATTTGGTCCCTCCACAGGTACGTTCCCTTCCTATCTGCTGACCGAGAGGGTCATTTATGCTCGTCATGGGTACCGTGGAACACAAGTACCTTCAAGGCCATCAAAACCGATCGGAGTGTGTTCTTTAGCACAGTAATGTAAGTGGATTTTAGGACAGTTACTCGAAATGAGGGAACTATGGCCACCATGTTCTTCTGGTTCTAGCCTCTCAGTGGATGTAGGACTCCCTTCCAGTACTTGCTTAAGAGATGGCGCTGGGTCGAGCGCTTGCAGCAAACAAGAGTCCTCACTGCTCGGCGAGGCTGCCCGCCGCCCTGCTGTGTGGTGAACGTGGAGGTCTTCCTGATTTACACAAGGCCGCCACCTTCGCCTGTACCCACAATCCCACTCTCCCCCACCGCAAGCACAAGCCCATGGCTGTTCCGGGTCACGAACCATCCCTGCCAAGTCCCCTCTCTTCCAAGCGAAGCAAACACACCCACACTGCTTCCAGCTGTGGGCTCCACACCCTCAGTTGCCCTGGCATTCAGTCTCAGAATCTCTTCAGTTCGCCCCCTAAATGTTCTTTTGAAAACACAGTACCTAGAACAGAATGTTACATCCTGAATGGGGTCCAGTAAGTCCTGGGACAGACCAATTCCGGCCTGACTGGCCACCCCGCTCCTCCCGGTGCTGGGGCCCCAGGGGGTTCACTCTATCAGTGGTTGGGTCAGGTTTGGCTAGAGCTGGGGAGCCCTTTGTCATCGCTCACAACGCTGCCCACCTGCCGCTGCAAGTTGAACCAAGGAACCAAGCCCCGTGTCCCCACTGAACTCCCGTTTCCTTTCTCTGTCTTAACAAAAACCTCCACCAAAGCCAAGTGCTCACAGCCTGGACATATGACCGGTGCCTCCTACCAACCTCATGGTTCAAACCATCCTTACACCTCAAGTTAGGTGTCACTTCAGAGTCTTGTGGGTGCTTTCAAAGCGAGCTCACCATGTCATTTAGTTTGGAAGGACCCGCACACATTTCCAACACACCTCAGTGAAATTTCCTGTTCTCTTGGGATACGAGTAAGTTTTGCTGGCCCTGTGGCTAGCCTGGCCACGGTGAGGGAGCAAGGCTGCTTTTAGCAACCACGCCCGGGCTGTGGGCCATGTGCGCTTTACCTTGCTAGCATGATGTTGGAATTTGGGTTGCTGGTGGCTGGCCCGGTGGGACTCCACTTTATGGTGTAGATCTCTTTGCTATGAGCCTGAAGGTCATGGACACACGTGTCCTGCTTCATACTCCAGATCTAGAGAACAGAAGACGAGCAATGTGAGCAGATGCCGTTTCTCCAGCCAGGAATGGTTCCACAGCACTCATTCCGTGAGCTCTTGGGAAGCTTGCCGCCCGGGGGGAGTGTGGCCAGCCAATCAGCAGGTCACCCGCCAGGGAAGGGGGGGGGCAACATGCCAGGGTGCACCTGTGAGAAAGGCCAGGGGCAAGGAAGGAGTCTCTGCAGGACCCTCAACGGATCAACGGGAAGGAGCTGCAGGACAGCGACATCGAGTCAGAAAATGGGGAGAGAGGGCCGGGGACACACTCATCAGTGGAGGAGCAGCGACCGAGCCCACGGGGTTGTACACCGCACAGCCTGTCCTCCCAGCACTACCTTTAACGTCATGTCGTCAGAGCAGGATGCTAGCAGCATTCCAGAAGGATCCCATTTGATGGCATTGACCTCATTCTGAAAGACAGCAAAGGGTTTTCATCAGGAGAAAGGCTTGTGAGCAGATCCCACAACCTTCCAGCAGGGGGCAGCAGTGCCTCGTCAGTGCCACCAAGAGCCCCTGGCATCGAGGCTGGATCTCAGACTCCACTGAGAAACCAGGGACTTTCCGCGTTTCCCTTTATCTTCCTGTCTCTGACTCTGCCTTCCACGTTCATACACAAACAAGGCCATACACCGTACGTAATCCGCCACCCTCGACGACGTTTCTCTAAGGGAAAGAAGTCACTACTAGGCAGTCAAATGAATTTACATAAAATTCAGGGCAGGGCAGAAAACCAGTAAGAAGGACCACGGTAATTTAAAAACTGCCTTTGAAAATCATTTTCCTACGTACTTTCTATACCACGGCTACTTCCTGTCTAAATCCATACCAGACCCCTCTCTTTTCGTGCTGGGGGTGGGGGGGGGTGTGGAAGGTGACGGTTTAGGGCCTCGGATACACAGGAAGGTGTAATCCGGATTGAAGACAGGATCGAAACGCCCAGGTGGTAACTGTTAGGAATATACCCATAAACAACATCCCCGAGGCGGGCAAGGGGCTGGAAATCCAGTGCAAACAGCAAAGCCAGATGCTGCAACCCAGCGCAGGTAAAAAGTTCTAGCAGGCAGTTTCAAGTGTGCTGTGGGGGGGGGGGGGGGGGCAGAAAGGAATGAGGCAGCAAAAAGCCTTCCAGTTCCGGGGACCAGATGACCCCGAGGCTGAATCCCGCAGGACGAAGGCCAATGCCCCGCCGAGGGACAGCATTTATAAAGCAGCCGCTTTATAAGCAGGCCAGTGGGTGAGCTAAGGGAGGCCGGAGGGCTTGGACTAGAGACGGGTGTACGCACGTGTGCACGAGAAAGCGGACGCCGGACGCCAGGAGAACCTGGGGCCCAAGGACAGCCTCAGCCTGCGCAGGCGGCCACGGTGGCTCTGGCTGCAACCGTTGAGAGGAGACCCTATGGGCAGATCTCTCAGGGCCCGGAGTGTGGAGCTGTACCCCCTCCCCTGACTGTCCTCAGCTAACCCGAGGGTGTAGCCAACTCTTTCCCCACAGTGCAGTTTGCTCTCCCCGATTTTGCAATCCAAGTCACATCTCCCAGGAGGCATCCAGGGATGGCTCACAGGGTCTCGGGAAGAAACGAGGCTCAACTACATTTAGCTTGTGTCTCATGCAGGATGATGAGCAGCGAGAAGACCCATTTAAAAATGTGCGACGGTGACCCAGTCGCAAGTGGGACCAGATGGAAGTCGTAAGGACTTGTATTCAAACCTGCGGAAGAGCGTAGGGTTAGGGGAGAGCGGGAGAGACGGGGAAAGTAAAGAGGGGGGCGGTTTAGAGACACAAGGAGACGGTAACAGGAGAGCTGATGGCCTGTGCTTTTAGAAGCAGGCCTGGAGGGCCGCAGGAAAAGGGGGGCCCCGTGGCAGTGAGCGAGTGCTGAGACAACGGTGTCCGTCAGTCGGGCAGGTGTCCCAGGAGGGCTGGGGCGGGAGGGGGTTTGGAGGCTCCGGGGATCTGATCTGGAATAGCAACGAAGAGCCTCGTGAGCCCCACACTAAGGAATCTGATGAGACGTCAACTGGTCTCTGAGCTTCTTGGATCAGATGTTGGTATTTTCCCCCCAACTTAGGAAAATGTGGCCATTAATGCTTCATATGACCTTTGTGCTCTTTTTTCTCTCTCCGTTTCACATACTGGCTGGAGGGCTTCGTACGGTCCGTCCGTCATTAAGCCTCTCTGAGAAAGTCTGTTCAAGCTTGTATCCATTCTTTAAATCGGCTCATTTCTGGGATCTCGCTTCAGGTTCCCTAGCCTTCCTGCAGTCTCCCACCTGCTGCTGAACCCCACCACCCCGCCGTGAAGATTGTCGTATCAGACGGTCTCAGGTCTCAGATTTCTGAAACTGGGTTTTCTTTCTTTTTTTAAAGAATATAGTTTTCCTTTCTCTGCCAACGTTCCCCGTCTATTTGCTCAGTATGAGCATCCTTTCCTGTATGTGCCTGTAGATTTTCCTAACAGCTACGTTAAAAAGGCTTTCCTGCAGAAATGAACACTGACTCCTGAAGGTCAGGGTCAGTCCTGGCGCCACTGCCTGCCCACAAGTGCGTTAATCCAGCCACCAGCGACGCCGCAAGCACCTTCTGGGGAACCATGGGCCCATCATCGGAAGTCACACTTACTGTGTGTCCCTGGAAGGTTTTGACCGGGCGGTCACAGCCGAGTCTGCAGACGTGAATACACATGTCGGTGCTGCAGGAAGCAAAGGTCGTGTTGTTCTGCCAGTCCACGTCGAGGGCGGGCGCTGCAGGGCGGGGAAGGGGGGCGGGGCGGAGACACACTGGCATTTACTACTGGTGCACACGCTCAGCCGACTTAAAAGCAATTAGAAGCAGAGTCAAGAAGCCTTATCTAGTAACACAATAAAAGAACGTGCCCAGTGTGAACACAGCCTCTTCTCAGAGTCCATAAAGACCTGTCCGTGCACATCTGGGATGCTGAGCAGACGCTCTGGAGAGACCCCGTGGCGGCTGCCGTGCCCTGTGGCCTGTGGAGTCTCCGGGCCCCCCGACATGGGGATGGGGGTTCGTGAGAACGTGCACTGCCCCCTCTTACACCTTGCTGCTTCCAGAAATATCCCCGTGGCGGGCTGATTTGATGTGTTTTAGATGGGAAGAGACAAGGAGATGAAAAAGATTTCATATCCGATGGTCAAATATTTTGATTTTAAAAAATCTCCTGCAACACATTAATGCAGCCCATCAGCCGGAGGGGCCTTACCCTCTGGGGACACAACTGGGCTTAGGGCTCAGGACGGATGATGAGCACCCTTTCTGACTCGTGGGCCTTTCCCAGGCCCAGGCGGCTCCAAGAGCTCTGCTGAGGGTTTGGGGGAGGGTGATGGACTTTCTCTGCCTCCCGGCGCTCCTCCCTTCCCCAGACCGCCCGCCAGACTACGCAGCATCCTCGCTCTGACACAGGAGGAAGAGAGTGAGGTTCCCGCAAGCCTCTCGTCAGAGGTTTCGTGGACTGATCAGTACCCTAACCATGTCTCGTGTGTTTCTTTTAAAGGCAAGTCAGCACTGAATCGGGAGAAGAATCCAGATTTCTCAGGATATGCTAACGATCAGATTGCCCCTCCCGATCTTCCACAGGTGGGTAACTGCAGGGTGGGTTCCCGAGTGCACTTTGCAGGTGGGAGCATTTGGTGGGGAGCGAGCACAGGCGTGTTAAGGAGCCGAGAGCACCTCTTTGTGCCCCGCCCCCCAGCACTGGGTTTCGCAGTAACCCCACGGCTCCCGGCACACCTCCTGCCTGGGCACAGAGGAAGGAAGGCACGGATCCCGTTGGTCAGAGGGATGAGCCCGTGCACCAGAGAGCTAAGACCGCAGCTGCTATCACTGACAACACTGCACCGGCCAAGTCCTCAATTCCTGGGCCGCCCTCTGCATTCAGGGCATGCAATTCATACACTTGGAAACAGGGCGATCCGGGGGGGCAGCTCTGGGGACACTGTCTAGCACCTGGTCGTAAAAATTAACGTCCACTGACCCTTGCCGTCCAGAGAGGGGGACCCTCTGTACTTGGGTGGCTGGCTCCCCTGTGAGTGGGCCCCTGCCACCAGGACCCCCGGAGCCCCCAGGATGATCGCACCATTCGGTGTGGGTAAGCGACAGGAGGCAAGGCATAGCGACTCTGGGTCCACATGCGCTCCCTGCCCACACGTGGGCCAGTGAGGTTCAGCAATCAGCACCACTCCAGGCACAGCCTGGCTTTGTTTTGTTTTGTTTTTTAAGTTTAATTTTGAAATGCTACTGTTGATCCAGGTTCCCCCAGTCGTTGCATTCTGCGGCTCTACGGGACAGGGGCAAGAGCAGAAGGCCGACCCTGGTACAGTGTGTGTGTTGGGAGGCGGGGGGCGGGGCTTGGTCACTTCCACGTGCACAGGCAGCTCTGAGCGACCACGTGCACAGGCAGATCCAGAACCGTGCCATGGTCACCGAGAAGCCCCTCGTGCCACTTTATACTCACACCAAGCCCTCCCCTGCACCATCCCTACGGTCTGGCTCCACTCGTGCGTTCTCCAACAGTTCATCATCTCAAGAAGGTTCTACATAATGGAGTCATACAGCAGGCGACCTTTGGAGACTGGTCACATTGAGACCCCTTGACATCGATCAGGCTGTTATGTGTTACCAACAGTCTGTTGGTAACGTGCTCCTTCTTATTGCTGAGTGGTAGTCCGCGGTTAGGCTCCGAGCTAACGCTTCCTGCTGATGGTGACGGACCATGGCCCTAACAGGTGTTCATGGGGAAAAAACCTAACGAGCCAAAGCAATTTCTCAGATCAACCCATCAACTCAGGAGCTTCTGAATGCTGACAAAGGGTCCTCCTTATAAGCTCTGTGTTTTGCTCCAAAAAAGAGCACACTTCCTTTTCTTTCAAGTTACCATCTTGAACAGTTTCTGGCACTCTCCTTCACACTAAAGAAAAAAAAAAGAGCAAACAACACCTGGATCTTACTGAACCAGCAGTGGGGACCTATACCCCATTATGGTGAAAATTACGGGTGAGAAGGTCTCTCAATATATAAGAAACACATGGGTGGTGTTCCTGGGCCAGTGGGATGCAGAGCCCTTCCATGAAGTCTTAGAAATGCTTTGGGAAATACTACATTCTGCTGAAAACCTTTATAAATGAATTTTTTTTTTTTTTTTTTGAGATTTATTATTTTTGGGAGGACGGTGGAGGCCGGGGGACAGAGGGAATGCCCTGGCAGACTCTACACTGAGTGTGGAGCCCGACACAGGACTCAACCTCACAACTGAGACTGAGGACTTGAGACCAGGACCTGAGCCACAGTCAAGAGCTGGACGCTTCACCAACAGCATCACCCAGGCGCCCCATAAATAAAAGTGTCAGGGGAGTCTTACTGATGTTTATCTTGGGCATATTTTTTCTCTGAAAAGAGGAATCCAGAGCTGTGTTTCAGATATGCCCTCCGACCACATGGATGAGGCACACCTGCTCTTCTCGAGCTCTGAATCCGTTCCGGTATCGTCCCCGGCAACAAAGGTTGGGACACTTGGGTTATTTATGCCAACAATGCAAGACCACCAGGAAGGATCCAGTCACTTGCTACTTGTTCTGCTATGCTGTATGGAGCAGAGCTGTAATCTGGCAACATGCTCAGAGCCATGTAGACTGGCTTGCCAGACGCTGGGCTTGTAAGGCGAAGGACTTCTTAAGGAATTTCCTTTCGGGGTGGTGGAAACGTTCTGGAACCAGACAGTGGTAACGGCTGTCCACCACGTGAACATGTAGTAGTTTTTACTAACAGTACATATCATGTGACCTACACACCCTCCCCTGCCCCACACCACCGAGGTCGGAACTCCAAGCCACCTGCGTCTGGAGCTGTGCCTACTTCCTGGTGAGAACATACATTCTGGAATATGTTCACCCACTTCCACATCATCAGTGGTGTTAGATTAAAGCAACACTAAGAGCTAAATTCCCTGGCATCCCACGGGGTGTATCCGGTGTGGACCCCAAGCTACAAGGACACACGGGAGAGACGTGCTATGTCTGCAAAGGACCAGGGTACCAGCTACGACACCAGGGTCCCCCGGATCAGGAGAAAGCACAGCTGAAGGACCATGTGGAGTTGGCGTCCAGGCGTCGGAACCCAGTCCTGCCTCGCGGAATCTTTGGCTGTGTCGGCTCCCTGGACGACCCACGTCCCCTGCTTGGGGCCCCTCCCTGGGCACGGAGATGGGCTGTGCTGCCAAGGGGAGTCCATGGGGCCAGTGCGTGGATGCAGACCATCACCATGCACCCCAAACTCCCCGTCAGGGTGCCCTGAGAGAATAGTAAACACTCCCTCCATACGTGTAGATTCCCTCAAAATGGAGGCGACATTTCCTGCTGAGGGAAGGAGCGCCCACTCCCTTCTGCCAGGTCTGAGCCAATCTTTATCGCAGTCCGTCCTTGTGGGAGGTGGCCGTCTGTCCTTAAGGGGCCACATCTAACAGTAAGACTGAGCTACACAGAGTGTGAAGGGGCAGGTGGGAATCCGGGTAATTAGAACTCTCTAGAGCCCTGGCTGCCTCATGTAACCTGCTAGGACCCCAACACACAAAAGGGACAGGGTGAGGTCCACAGTGGTGGCTACACATCCATGCGGGGCAGACGGACCCCCACAGGCCTGACGCTGCTCTCCACAGGAGTGCCCACGGGCAAGGCTGGTCCTTGGCCCGAGACTGGGAATTTGGATGTCCAGAGGTTTCCCACCACTGCCTAACAGACAAGAATGGTGTCCTGTGCCTAAACTGTGCCAACAGCGGGCTGTGTGCTGAAGCCCTCCTGCCTTCCCTCTGGGAGTCCGGAATTGCGGCACACGCCAAGCAGGGGTGCCTACGGGGACCAGCCCCCAATTACAAACCTCAGGCACTGAGTCCTAATGAGTTTTCCTGGTGACTGACCCTTCCCATGTGTTGTCCCAACTCGTTTCTGGGGGAATCAGACGCGGACTGATTCCGCTCGGAGAGGACCCTCAGAAGCCCTGGACGTCCCCCCCCCCCGCCATGTGCCCCTGCCCGTGGCTTCTGCTCTGTGTCCTTCCGCAGTGATGCATCTCAGCCCCGAGGACAGCTATCCGTGGAGTCCGGGAGTCCTGCGTGGCCCCGGGGAACCCCAGTGCAGCACCTGCCTTGGGACAGCAGGAAGAAGGCACCCACACTGCTTCTGTGCTTGGTTCACTGCTGTGTTTTTTTTTTTAAGTTCTGAGCAGGCAGCTGTTGAGGGTATGTGTATCTTGCAAAGCTTAAGAACAAGGCTTCCCACGAAATGCATTTCCTTCCTACCAGCTACGTCTGCGGACTCCTTCCTGCAAGTTTTCACGATTACTTTAAGGGACATTTCCTAGGGCTATGAATTCCTATTTTGAATTATTAAAAAAAAAAAAAAAAACCCACCACAAAAACTCACCGGAATGAAACGGAAACTGTTGTTTGGCTTCTCCTGTGTGGGCATCCCAAATTATTGTTGTCTGTGCTCCGCAAACAAAAGAAAAAAGTTAGGAACTATTCTTCATGGAAAGATTTTTCTAGAAAAATTTAATATACAAGAAAAGACTGTGAACCACCCCTTTCTTCTAAACTAGCACTGTCCCAAAGAGATACAATGTGAACCACAAAAGTCATTTTTAATTTTCTCGTAACTACATTAGAAAAAAAAAGAAAGAAAAAGGGGCGCCTGGGTGGCTCAGTTGAGTGTTGACTCTTACTTTCGGCTCATTTCGTGATCTCGGGGTCCTGGGATCGAGCCCCAGGTAGGGCTCTGTGCTCAGTAGGGAGTCTGCTTGAGGATTCTCTCTCCCTCTCCCTCTGCCCCTCCCCTCGTACACATGCTTGTTCTCTCTCTCTCAAATAAATCTTAAAAAAAAAAAAAGGAAAAAGAAATCGGTAAAATTAATTTAAACAATACATTTTAGCTCACTCCAATGTGGCCAAAATATTGTCTCAACACAGAACTGATACGTAAACATTAATGAGATATCTGGCATCCTGTGTTTCATCTAGATTTTTGGGATCCAGTGTGGGTTCTATGCTCAGCGGTCCGATGGCCACATTCTGTGAACCAACAGCCACATGTGCTGGTGGCTGCTCCACGGAACACTATCAGGAAAAGTGCCCCGATGGGTGGGGATCCCCCTTCCTCCCCAACAGACACCTGCTGATAGACCTGCCACGAGGCACCTCGACACAGCTTTCTAGCACTTTGCCAAATGCAGAGCTCGAGAAGCTGGCAATTCTGACCCTGGCCCTGACCATCACCCCCCCCGCGGCACGGATACCAGATCCAGCACAGCAGTGTGTCACACTGGGCCCGGGCACGAGTCACCGCTGTACAAATACGGAGAAAAATGATCTCCACCTTGCAAAGGAAAGTAAATCCTGAATCCTTAGGAACTTAAGGGAAGACAGGGAAGCAACCAGATGCAGCTCACTGACAGATGGGAATTGGGTTTTTTGTTTTTTAAAGATTTTATTTGAGAGAGAGAGCATGAGAGAGAGGGAGAAGCAGGTTCCCCGCGGAGCAGAGAGCCTGACATGGGGCTCGATCCCAGGTCCCTGGGATCATGACCTGAGCCGAAGGCAGACGCTTAACTAAGCCACCCGGGCGCCCCATGGGAATTAAGTCTTAATCAACTGGAATTTCTACCTTAACTGGAACTTTTCCACCTCCCTGTCCATAGCACTTAAGAATCTGCTTTAAGAACTGCTTATATTTTGTTATTAACTGCAGGAAATTGCAGATGAAATCCTCAGAGCACCAAGTAACTTCGAAACTCAGTTCTCTAAGTTTGGGCCCAGCTCTAGACCAATGAACTTTTTTTTTTTTTTTTTTAAGATTTTAAGTCCTCTCTACACCCAACGCAGGGCTCGAACTCACAAGCCGGAGGATCAAGAGTCGTGCGCTCCACCGACGGAGCCAGCCAGGCACCCCTAGACCAATTAACTTTCTTTGTCGTTTGGTGGAGCGTAACTCTTTTCTTAACAGAGCCACTCCCAAGTGTGGCAATGCGGAGACTACATAAACTCTTTCACTACTTCTCTCTGATACAAGGCCACACACCGCAGCAGCAATCCTATCACCTAGCTGGTGTTTCCGCTACGTATACCAGGGACGAAACAACACATTAACTACACAAAAGCTTTTTAAGACTGTGATATACCCTGCCACCACGCCTTCTAGGTTAAGCGTGCAGCGAAGGTCAACACCAGCACCCCTGTCCATGACCCTTCCTCCCTCGGCATCGAACACTCTCATTATTCCTGCCATGGCTGATGAACAACAGCAGAGCGTGTAGGACCCAAACACAAAGTGAATTCCAAATGTGCATTCTCCGTGGCTGTCCGGCTCATCACCCGGCAGAGTCACAACCGAGAGGAAGGTGGAAAATCAAAAATGGAATATACAAAAAAGAGCCCCTGTGCAGGAGGCAGGTGAGGCTGCAAAGAACTTTTTAGGAAGTGTGAGGAGGTCAAAGGGTAGAAGTTACTGGCAATCCGGGGCGTGCACCCTGGACCCGGGTGTCCCTAGGGAAGTGAGTGCAGGTGCCTGTGAAATGGGGCCGTTGGCACCAGCGCTCACCTCCTCTCTCGGGAGCCCTGAAGAGGCCAACCCGTACAGTGAGCGCGACGGCACTCTTCACTGACCTAGAGGGCTACCCTCTGGGGCGGGGGTTGGCACACATGGTCACCGGCCAGATAGTGAATACCTTAGCCCACACCCGTCACAGTGTTGACAGGTGGTGTCTACTACTGTCCATTCACTGTAGAACTCAAATGGATACCCAGCAGTAACGTAACCAGGTTTCCAAATGATCCTGACGTCAGTAGGAAAACGTAAAGCCCTTCGGAAACCACACGACAGTCTAGTCCTCAGACCCAGTCGACAGCTGTAGAAACACAAACCACTCCTGTCTCCCTTCGGCTTCATTTCTCGAGAATACTTCCTCTCCAAAGTAAGGACTTCCAATTCCTGCTGAGTCTCAAGAATGATGTAAGCATTCCTTCCACGTTCTTTGGGGGTCCTGATTCCTGGCTCTTGGCAACTGAGGAAGCAGACCCAGAGAGAGTGGGCCACGCTCAGAGCCAGATGATGCCTGCACCTGCCGACTCCTTGCCCACCTATGGCTTCTAGAGGCCCTTGGCTGCTCGCGGCCACTCGGACCTGACCCCGTCCACCTGGCAGCCCTGTCCAGGCACAACACGTGTGCCGAGCGTGCCCCGTGGGCCGCCAGGGATGTGCTCCCTCGTGGGCGGGCCCACTTTCCTCCAGCTCTCAAAGAAGCCTGCAGCCCACGACGGGAAGTCACAATTCACCGCATTAGGGAAACAGAAGCCTGGCGAGAGAAAAGGGTTTGTGTTTCCAAAACTGCTCAGTGGGGGAAAGGTTTCTGTCCCGTGCACCCCACGCCACTTTGCTTTTCAACCACTGGATACATGCAACTGGGGGATTTCCTCTTTCCATCGCTGAATGACGTACCTCAAAAAAAGGGGGGGAGAGGCTCTGCACAAAGGTCTGTGGAACAGTACAATATGTTGAGAAAGTACGTGTTATATATGAACGGTAAGACCAAAACCACAAAAACAAAACTTAAAGCAGCTCTTCTGCCTTGTTAAGGAGGAGCAGAAAGCCTCAGAATTAAACACAAAAACAAAAAAACCCAGGATGTTACCCAGAGATTAAAAGTAAGTCAGCATCTACAGATCAAAGAGACATTTGTTTTTTGAGACCTATTTTAAGCGAATACTCACTTTGTCTACACCAGCACTCAAAATGTAATTCCCCTTTTTGTTCCATTTCAAGGCAAAGATGGGGCCTTTATGCTGCCCTAAGGTGCTGGCCAGGTTGCCTGTCAGGTAAAGAAAGAACAAACAGGCTGACTTCAAGGCCACGGTCGGCAGGTCGGCTCACTGCCAATCGCGTCGCGAGGCACGCCTCCCACCGCACGTGGGCGGGCCCGGCTCACCGTCTTCGGTCCATATCCGGGCGAAGCCGTCATAGGAGCCTGTCGCCAACAGCGTCCCGTCGCTCTGCAGGCCAGAAACACACACACACACACACCGCCAATAGCTCGGTGTGAGCCAAGACGGCGCCTCGCCGGACCCCGGGGCTGGAGCAGCCTCGGCTCCCAGTGAAGACACTAACGGAGCCCCCGGGACCACAGGAGGCCCCACTGCTCTGAACTGGCGACCTACGGTGTTCTGCCACAACATGGGGCAGACGAGGAAAACGCACCGCACCCAGTCACCCTGCCGACGTCCCGAAACATGCCATCCGAAAAGTTACAGGGACACTTGGAGGCACTGACCACGGCTGTTAAAAATGCGCTTGCACACAGAGCGCAATCTGTGACGCAGACAAACGCTAAAGGAGTTCAGAAGGCCTGCGTGCTTCCCAAGGGTAAACGCCTGTAACACCCACCGCCCAAGCGGCGAGCCGGACGGTCCCTTTTCCTGGCTGCCTGTCCCCTCTCCGTCTCCTCAACCCTGGAACCACCGGGCTCATTTGCTCAGGGACCGAATGGGAGGCCCCCGAACACCCCGCTAGCTGTCTGCCCAACACAGCCTTGCTAGACGCTCTCACAACGGGAGAGAAGCCCCGGGGGGCAGCGGTGGTGGCTCACAGACCCGACAGCCCGCTGCCCTATGTCTGCGCCCCACGGAGCCTCGCCGGGGCGCCGGCCGAGTTGGAGCTGCTAACGCATCTGGGTGGTGGCAGGTGCTTACGTTCCAGTCCAGTGAGGTCACGTCTTTATTACTCGGCACGTCGTGTCCCCCTTCTCGTATACAGTGCCTCAACACGAGCTGCGTGGAGCCCCCATTGCTGTTCTCATTAAGGTTCCATATTCTTGCCGTTGAGTCTCCGGATCTGTAGAAGGAAAGCGCACGTGCATTCATTCGGCTTCCCGTTCAAGCGCAAACAAAGCCCGGCAGCCTTTCTCGGGCTGCCTGTGTCAGCTAGCTCTGGCCTGTGGCCTCGTCTCTTCTTAATCCCGCTCACTGGCTGTGTTTCTTGCCTCACCACTTTTGTTGCTTTTAGTTTTTTTTTTTTTTTTTCCAAGTAGGCTCCACACCCAACGCGGGTTTGAACTCACAACCTTGAGATCGAGTCGCATGCTCTATTGAATGAGCCAGCCAGGCACCCCTTTGCAATTTTAAGTATCTTTGCATTGCTCCCTACCCCACTGAGGACACAGGGCGGAGCAAGGGCTTCTTCATGACCTGGGAAGGAGGGCATCATGGGGAGTCCAAGGTCTTGGTCCACACACCAAGGAGAGGGGAGCATGTATTCCATAAGGCACAGTTTCAGAAAGGAGAGAACATCCCAGACGCCCCAGACCCTGGGGCACCCCCGGCCTAGCAACCTTACCCGGAAGCTAGGAGATCACTGACAGGGTTCCAGGCACAAATGAACACCTCAGACTCGTGGCCCCGAAGGACTGTGGCTTTGTTGGGTGGAATCTCAACGTCTCCATCTATTTCCATTGGTTTCGAATGATTATCTGTCACAGGAAACAGGAAAAGACATGTGGCTAACCGGTGTATAAAGGAAGTAAGTTCTCGGCGCACCTGAGCGTTAGAGACACCTTCTTTTTATTTTTTGTTTTCATTTTTTAAAATTTAAATTCAGTCAGCCTGTTAATAGTATGTCACGGGTTTCAGGTATAGAGTTCAATACACTACCAGTTGCATATAACACCTGGTGCTCATCCCACGACATGCCCTCCCTAATGCCCATCACCCGTTACCCCATCCCCCACCCACCTTTCCTCCAGCAACCCTCAGCTTGTTTCCTGGAGTTAAGAGTCTCTCATGGCTCATCTTCCTCGCTGATGATTTCCCCTTCAGTTTTCCCTCCCTTCCCCTAGGATCCTCTGCATTGTTTCTTATGTTCCACGTATGAGTAAGACTATATAATCGTCTTGCTCTGATAGAGACATCTTTTTACGTGCTAGGTTAACATTACCTCTGACGATTTTAACTGTATCATGACTTTTGTGTAATTTAGTAAATGTATTACAGTTCTTTATTTCAACAGTCTCCAAATTTGATAGAGAAATACAAAGTTATTTATTCTGTATAACTAGGGCCACGCTAAGGTCTAACAACCACCACCATGGTGAGGCTGGTGGGGGGGGGTGGGGGAATGATGAGAGCTAGGTCGAGCCCAAAGGCCACACTGGTCTCCAGACGGGATGAGACATCTTATCCGTGAGCACCTGTCTGAGGTATCACCTCTTTATCCGTGACGCGCACTCCCAGTGGGAGAGGCCACCACTCTTCCAGCGTGCCCACCACCCTGCACCCACTGCCTGCAAACATCCTCGTACTCATGGGACTGGAGTGCTCTGTTTTTCCCTTCTTGGAGCCACCTCGTATCAGACTTCTTACGCCAAGCAGAGCTGCCAGGCTCTCTAACCGAATAAGCCCGCCCTGGGTGACTCATGGGATCTGGGTTCTGAATTCCCGGGTAGGCCTGGTGACCGTGGAGACAAGCACACTAAATGCCACCCTTAAGAGAACCATTCCGGAAGGTGGCTGTTCTTCTCCCAAGTGGCAGGATACAGAAGATTCTTGAAGGTCAGGATGAACGATCACTTCGGACACCACAGTCTGGCCTCAGCCTGCCTTGTAGCAACATGACCACAAACTGTAGGTGGCCCCAGGCTTCAGGAAACAAAGTAAAAGTAAGGATGATGTGCCATGCCAGAGAGGAAGTAGGAGCGAGCCCTTGGGTGTGCTCCCTGGAGAGTGACAGGTAACCCACGGGCACCCACGAAATGAAGGCTATCTGTGTGTGAGCGGCCAGTCTGCTTTAAGGCGTGTACCCGTCTCTATGCAGCTAAGTCCCGTTACATTTTCTTTTCTTCTTTAAAGGCTCCTTGCCCAGCGTGGAGCCCAGTGCAGGGCTTGAACTCACAAGCCTGAGATCAAAACCTGAGCTGAGATCAAGAGTCGGATGCTTAAATGACTGAGCCACCCACATGCCCCAACCACTAAGATTTTCTACCCCCCCACCAGGTTTAAAAGAAATCAGTACAATTCAGAAGTCTGCAAAATTTCTGTCTTGGCAAACACAGATTTCTTGAAGTTCACCACTTACAAATTCATTTCTGTGATGGAAGACTAAGAAAACAATGACCCTTAGTTTCTTCCAGTTTCATTTTTGAGAACTTGAGGGTTGTATTGCTTGTGAGTGGATAGGCACTAAGCGATATGCGGCACGAGCTGCATGTTGTCTTCTTCCTTCCCCGCCCCATCCTCGGGACCTGGTTAACAGTGATGATGGAAGCTACATGTGTGAAGTCCTTCCATTTCTACGCTAGACTCATGGCCCATACGTCATCCCACTTATTAGAATCTGCATTAAGCCTGTCTGGGTTCCCCATCTGATGGCGGATCGGATTCTGTAGCTGAAGAGAATTCGTCACCCTGTGTCCATGGACGAGAAGCTGCCACAGCCTGGCTGCAAGCTGCAGCCTCACCTGGGGCGGCTGACCAGCGAGCCACACGTAAGTGAGCCACATGCGAGCGCACACAGGCACGTACACATACACATAGGTGTGTAACACACATCCTGCATGTGCACGCACACACCGCATGCTTTCAATGTAGGCCCTGAAGCAGTCTTTGAGTTTATAAGCCACGTATCAGAGCGGAGTCCGGTTCTCTGGGTAGAGATTCAGGCGCTCTCATCAGCCACGTCCTTTAGGGCAATTACCTAACACAGACTAAGCGCCCAGCATTTGGGCAGGACCACATAAGGCCGCACCTGCTGTCTCCTGGGGCCCACTGCCCGCTCCATAAGCATGAGCTTGGCTAGTACAGCAAATGCCGGCCCAACGCGCTCAACACTGAAGGCCGGAGAGAGGACCAGGGGCCTCCACAAACGAAACCCTTTGATGTGGCACAGTAATCACACCGTACATCTTACTGTTAGAAAAAACGAGTTCTCTGAGCAGCACGACTTCCTAAAATCGAGGATGTGTGCGTGAAGGCTGCCACGTCTAAGGAATCCGATGAAAACAAAGCGTGAAGCTCTTCCCAGCAAACACGACGCCAACCCCAGGACTCCGAGGAATAGCCAGCAGAACCTGAAGAGTCTGCAACTCCCACGGACTCAGGAGAGAAACCGCCAGAAGCTCGCCCACTCCCAGAGCCCCGCACGTACTTATCGCGTGTGCTCCGTTCTCCTCCCCGTTCACCGTGGCCTCTCCGTTCTTTGGTGGGTGCTGCTGGGCCACGGCCGCCGGGGCTGCCGTGGCCGCCGTGGCCGCTGTGGCCGCTGCCGCCGCCGCCGCCACACTGGCCTGCTGCTGCTGAGCGAGCTTCTCCCGGAAGGCCTGCTGCCGCGTCTGCACCACGTCAGGCATCACAGCGTCGATCAGGGACAGGGACTCTATGGGGCGGCCGTCGAACACCGTGCCATCCTGGGGAGAGAGCCAGAGGGAGCGGCCGTCAGCTCCTGGGGCCCGGCGGCCTCTGCGCTCCAGGCCCGGCAGGTGCAGGGCCCAGAGTGATGCCCAGAGAGTCACGGCGGGCCAGGGCCAGGGGGGCAGAGTGGGGGGTGGGGGAGGGGGGACGGGGTGACCAGGGATGCGGCTCAATGTCCTACAGGGCCCAGGCCGCCCCGCCACAAAGAATCATCTGGCCCCCACGTGTTGAGAGTGCCGAGTTTGAGAAGTCCTGCCCAGATGTTACGGTAAGTACAGAAAGTCTATGAACCACCACCCTCTTATGAGGGAGAGGCAGCTCTCTGGAAACCTCAAGACCAAATTAGAGATTTTGGCACCATTCAGGTTTGATTCCTTGTACGCGTATCCATGTGACTCAATAAAATATCCATCTGCTGCCATTGGGGTTCAGGGTGTAGACTAAATGCAGCTGTGAAATATGGGCCACAGCATTGCTCAGTCCCCATGAGTGTTTTTTCAACTAGGTTTGATTCTCTGGCTTCTATCTGCAATGAAAAAATTCCCATACACACTGAACACAGGAGGAAGTTCTTAGAAATCGTTCCAAATATCAGAGTCAGACAATAAGTCAGTGCTTCTGGGTTGTGGCTGCTGAATGTGCAAACACGTTTTTGCATATTCTGAACTTCAATTACTTCAGAAATTAGGAAGAAGTGAACGTCAGGACTTTCAGCTGGACACGATCGAAATGACACGTGACCCCAGCTGACTTCTGACTATCATACAATATTGTATTTGAAAGCAAGGAAACAATAGGAAACCCTGGAAAATGTGTAAGCAAGTAGCCAGTCACCTCGTTGGCCACCTTCACGGTTGGGTTCTGGCCACGGCATGGCCAATGTTGACCAAGCGGTCAGCACGCTTCCCTACCACCTTCTTCATAGAGTCACGCCTCAAATGGACAACTACTCGGCAGGAAGTAGAAACTGCCCAGAATAACGAAAACACCTCCCAGTTTAAACTCTGGAAGCATGCTGTCCCTCTGTTCAGTGACCACAAACTGAAGTCACAAATGAGGTGCCCTTTTATTCATCTCCAGACATGCTAGAACTTGGAAGTGAGGAAGAGACGCCACGAGGGCTTCTCGACAGACCGAAAACATGGAAACCGGGGGACGGAAACATCGAGTGGCAGCATCACAGGATCTGAGAGCTGATTGGGGCGGGGGGGCCCTCTGGTACACGCGCTCCTATCCCATTTAACTGTTTTGTGGAAAAGAGAGACCAGACGGGGCCTCAAGGGGCTGGTGGAACATGGCCTCCAGGCACCCAATCCGAGAGGAGGAAGGAGGAGAGGGCCACTCAGGGAGGAACGTGCACAGGACAGGCAGAAATTCGGGTGTTTTTCAAAGATGTGGGTTTTCGGAAACAGGTGGAGGAACACAGGTGGCCGAGTACAGGATGTATTTCTTTTGTAGGTTTTTAAAAGCTACAGAGAACGCAGAATAAGACACGCTTGTAAGGAGCAGGTCCGTTCCAAGCGAGGGAGTGTGGAAGGAATCCAGCAGACGGGCCACGGGTGGCGTGGCCGTGACTGGTTTCCGAGCTGTTCCACGGTTGCCGGGCTCCGCTGGTGGGGAGTCCAGGCCACCGGCCCGTGCCCCGGGTGCGCACGTACCTCGTTGATGCTGATCTCGGCCTCCACATACTGCAGTCCCTTCTGCAGGATAGAGATGAGAGCAGCCGGCGGCACCAGCGTCCCGTTGATATTGGACTGGCTGATGTGGCTCTCGATGCCGAACGTGAACGCCGAGTGGGAAAAACCTGCAGCAAGAGACGGGGGGGCGGGGGGGGGCATAGGCTTTCATGAGGCCCAGCCACGGAGAGCCGACAGCGGCTGTACAGATTGCAGGTGCTCGGGAATAGCCGGGCGGGGGGGGGGGGGCGGGGAGCGGGGGGCATGGGCTGGCCAGCTCCAGTGTGGGGTGAAGCGGCACCAACGGGCAGGGAGACAGAAGCGATGCAGCGGCCCCAGACCTGCGTGCAGGGGACGGAAACAGCTTTAGAGGTGGGGCTGTTTCGTTGTTATTGACAGCAAAACGGAGCATAATCTGCCCTGGATAATTGTTTCTTCTTTTTTTTTAAATATTTATTTATTTGACAGAGAAAGAGAGAGAAAGCACAGCAAGGGGAGTGTCAGAGGGAGAAGCAGGCATCCTCGCCGAGCAGGGAGCCCGATGTGGGGCTCGATCCCAGGACCCCGGGATCATGACCCGAGCCACGCAGACGCTTCACCACCTGAGCCCCCCAGGTGCCCCCTGGGGAAATGTTTCCGTTGCAGAAGTGCAACTCTGGGCTTTCTCCCTGTGTTGCCGTCACTCGTTTCAGAGCTCCCGGCTTTGGTCTCTTGAGCGTCCCCCGGCCCAGCCGCAGTGCACACAGGGCGCCTTTCTGGAGGCCGGGCTCCGAGCGCTCACGGCAGGCGGGGGGCGAAGGCACCACACAGCCAAATATCCGAAGTAGTAGAGACCATTCTGGACCCAGTGGGGTGGCTTGAGTCAATTTATCTAATAATCGGTAACTTTCCCTTGGCAATGGGATGCTGGCTCCTCCCCGTCCCTCCCTCAGCACTCGTCAGGGTGGTTACCGCGTGTACAGAACAATGCCTACTTCCAGAAAGGGAGGTGGCGGGACAGGGCAGGGGGTAAGAGGTGCTGGGGACCCCTGGGGGGTCCGAAGGCGATCGGGAACCTGCTGTGGCCACCGCTTCCTCAAGCAGAGTAAGGGGGCACCCTATGGCGGAGCTCCCGGCTGCTGCAGATCTTCCCTGCAAGGGGGCAGCCCAGTCCGCTGGGGGTACCGTCCCCTTGCTCGGTCTGGGGTGGCCAGGGGTGCCCGGGAGCTGGGAAGTCTTGTGGAGTGCAGGCCTTGCGAGTAACAGGGGCCCCTATGCTTGGCTCCCTGCCTGGAGGTGGAGTGGGGCCAAAGGCACTCCCACCGTGGGGCTCTGAACTCTCTTACCGTGTACACTGGCCGTTCATCAGGCAAAAGGGAAGGCAGCGGGAGTTCTGGGGTGAACCCTCCAGCTGCCAGGACGTTCTGCCCATTGTGCAGCGAGAATCTGCTCGTCCCACAAGGCTGGACCGCTCTGACCAGTCTTGGGGTTACCCCTTCAGCTCTGCCAGCCCCCCTCATTTGTAAGGGGGGATCCCTCAAATCCCGCTCCCTGGGGGTCTCCTCCATGAGCACCTGCCCGTCACCGCTGGCTCATCCTACATGCTGGTGGGCCGCACAGGGCTCCCTGGGGGGGTCCCCGCTACTGGCCTGTGCACGGCCTCCCACACTCATGCTGCTAGCACCCCACCTTCAGAAGCCAGACCCACAGGGGCATGGCACAGGCCCCGCCTTCCAGCAGATTTCCACATCGCGGCTCTCTGCCTTCCCCAGAGCAAAATACAACCAGCCGATGCAATAAACGCAGCGCTCAGCAGATGGGAATGTTCCTCCGTGAAAGGAGCTTTCTGGGTTTACATTTTCCTCTCCTTTTCCCCCATCGACTTTCTGCTGCTCCTCAACCCACCCATTCATCCCCCAGTGCCTGATTATAAGGAATATATAAAATACGTCCTTTATTTATTTTGAGTCCTGTGCCAGCCACGGTGACTTACAACAGGCTGCAGGTCCCTTCCCAAACCGCACATGCCTACGAGCGCCGCACAGGCCCGCCTCCGAGGCTCCCCCACCATCTCCAGCCTCCGAGGGTCAGAGGCCAAGGCCCTCTCCACCCGCCTCCCCTCTGCCTTCGACCTTGCCCTCCATCTCAGACCTTTTCCCCTACCCCTAGGGCCAAGCTGGAACCACCACCCCGTGTTACCCAGTGACTCTTCCCTGGACCTGCGCATGGCGGCTTCCTTACTCAGGACTCTTCGTGCCTGCTGACCCCACTCCCCACTCTCGGGGCCCCCACCTCCTCCTCCATCTGTGGACCGCCCCCTCCCCAGGGGCGAACAGGGTGGAACACTGACTTCCATAGCCGTTTCTTGTTTCCTGGTATCTTTCCAAAGTCCACCACGGGGCCACACCCACCGCAGGACTCATAAAAATAACAGGCAGCCCTTACTTACCCGGCGCCTGCTCGGGGCCAGCACTGCCCCACGCCCTTGCCACGACCTCGCTGCCACGACCTCCCCCACCCTGGGCCTCTGCCACCCTGACTGCGACGTCCCCTTCTATCAGGCAGGTCTCGAGCACCCTGGGTGCTCAGGCTGACATCCGAAGCCAGGCAGCGGGATGCCACTCTCAGCCCACCAGGCGACTCCACTGAGAACCGTCCACGGAAGCCACCAGCGGAGCCCCGCGCCGACAGCCAACACGGGAGCCAGCCGACTCGGGCACCAACAGCCGACACGGGCGCCGACAGCCGACACGGGCGCCGACAGCCGACACGGGCGCCGACAGCCGACACGGGTGCCGACCGCCGACAGCCGACTCGGGCGCCGACCGCCGACACGGGCGCCGACAGCCGACACGGGCGCCGACAGCCGACACGGGCACCGACAGCCGACACGGGTGCTGACCGCCGACAGCCGACTCGGGCGCCGACCGCCGACACGGGCGCCGACAGCCGACACGGGCGCCGACCGCCGACTTGGGCTCTGACCGCCGACACGGGCAATGAGAGCCAACACGGGCACCGGCCGACTCGGGCTCCTGCAGGGGAGGCGTCCCTCCGGGTGACTCACAACATGAGCGGGGAGGAGAGGTCAAGCCTCTGCTCTACGTCTCGTGCGTCCAGCCAGCAGCTGTACCTAAACCCTGCAGCCCAGGGGACTCACAGACACTGATTTCTCACAGTTCTGGAGGCCGGGAAGTGCACGGTCCAGGGCCCAGATTTGGTGTGTGGTGAGCGCCGATTTCTGATGCTCACACGACAGAAGGGGCGAGCTAGCCCTGTGGGGGTCTCCTTCATAAGGACACGAATCCCATTCATGACAGTACCATGCTCACAACCAAATCGCCTTCCAAAGGCCCTGCCTCCGAATACTATCACACGGGGGCTGGGGGGTTAGGATCCCAACAGAAGAATCTGGGGGAGACCCAAAATGTGGTCCAGCAGAACACGTCCTTCCTCCATCCCTTCCTGCTTCACCCTCTCAAATACGGGCCATAGTGCTACTCAAGGCACACACAACAGCACATCCTGACCTCATGACTGCGGTTAAGCAAATCTGGGCACTCGGTGCCCATGATCTTCGAGGTGGCTGTTCAGTCAGTGCTGTTACGGCTTACACACAAGGACAGTAAATACTGGAGAAGTTAGGTGACGGGTCCAGGGTTCATGCATGTGCTGAGAGGCAGAGGAAGAATTTCAACTCTAGCTACGGGGTCGCAAGATTCATCGTTTCATCCGACCCTGAACACCCACAGGCACAGGAACCAGAATTCTTCAGTTCCCTGGGTTGGATGCCAACTCCGTTTCCCAGCCGGAACTCGCCGGCTCCCATCAGCCACAGCCACGGATGCAGCATAGGCAACGTGCAAAGGGCAAGCTGCAAGCCCACTTCTAACCCAATGTTCCACTACGTCCTTGATTTTCTTTTGCATCCGGTGTTTAAAGGTCACGTATAAGGTCTGGTTGCCTAAGTTTCTGATCTCTGTGCGTCATAATGCTTTGCGAGTTAGATCCCACTTTTGGAGACATTTGGACAACCTTCAGTTGAGGCTTGCTGCAGGAAGGGGACGGAGATGAACCAAGGGCATGGGAGTCTCAGACTGAAAAGAAGCTGGGAGAGGAATCGCTTGAATGAACCTCCCCCACTGAAGAAAAATGATGACTCAGCTGATGAAGGTGCACGGGAGCGCCATGAGCTTGAACATCTGTGATTAACATTTGTGTCCTCTACTGGGGGGGGGGGGGCGAAAATTATGACTGGAAACCAGATATCTTCATAAACACATGTGGTAATAACGTTCCATGTCACCACTGAAACCAGTCCTCCTATTTGCTTATAAATTTACACGAGCTGCATTTCTCTGGGCGAATCTATGCATAGCCTCTAAATCAATGGTTTTTTCATCCATTTGTTTGGGAGACTTTCTTCTTGACTTCGAGCCACCCTGATTTCACTGAGGCAAGCAGGAGGGCCAGGTGCAGAGAATGTCAGGAACAGTCAGGAGCGCTGGGTCCGTCCTCGACCCCCCACTGAGTGCCTGGGCCAGGTCACTTCATTTGGCTGGGCCTCTGTTTCCTGTTCTGTGTTGTGGGGATAAAACATACCTCAAAAGGAGCTGATGCGAGAACCAGATGTGAGACCAGCAGGCCTGCATACATATTTGAATCTAGAGAAGACCCTGAACTAGTAGAAACCTTCCTTCTCTGTCTTTCCTTGTTTGTTCAGTGAGGAGACTGGATGAAACCATCACTCGGATACCTTGCAGTCCTGATGTTCATTCATCATGGAACAGGGACATGTCCACAGACCATGTGAGCAAGGCCTGTTTCAGCAATTTCTCTTACACCCGGGTTACTGGAGCTCTGCCGTGCGCCAGTGTGTTGTGTAAGGCACCATCTTGGAAGACTGGCCCCTCCAGGCAGGATGCTTCTCCTTGGGGCGCCATCTTGGAAGACAGGCCTCTCCGGGCAGGATGCTTCTCCTCTGGGGCTGGCCCAGCCTCCACCACCACCAGCACCCCACTCCTCCCAAATGGACTAGGCAAAGGAGTCTATTCATTTGCAGTCTGCCAGAGTGGTCAGACTCCTTGCCTTACACCTCTTGAGCTTTCAGTGCTTCTCTTCTTCCACCCAAGGGGACATCAGTAGGAAAAAGCACATTATGTCAATGATGGAGATGGAAATACTCAGGGACTAGTCCAACAGCAGGTGTGGAAGTTGTTAAAAAGGAGAATAAAGAGCTTAGCGGTACCTGGATGAAAGACCTGTGTGAGGGCAACGTGTCAGCATCCCTGGTGTGTGACACTCAGCCGGCCTGGAGTCACTGCTAAAGCCAGCAGGCTTGCCACCTACTTAGTAAGAGGTGGCCCAGCTAAAGCTCTCGACAGCAGGATTTCTCAGCTGTGGCATGACTTGACATCAGGGCCAGATCCTTCCTGGCTGTGGGGAGCACCGCCCTGTGTGTTGTAGAATGTGGAGCAACACCTCTGGTCTCTACCTACTGGATGACCATGGCACCTCCTCTCCGTCACGACAACCCAACGTGTCTCCAGATACTGCCTAATTGACCCCGACATGGTTGAGAACCAGTAACCTAGAAAAACTAAACCCCCCAAAGGACACTATCCACAGTCTACTCACACTTCTGCTTGACTTACAAACACAATGGGTGGATGCTTGTCACCCTCTATATGCACTTGGTCACAGAATTCAGGTAACACACAGTAACGGGATAACCAGATAAGGTGAGAGTATTTCCAAGGAGAAAAAAGGGTGTACTCATGATCAACTGGGGAAAGTTTAAAATAAGCACTACCTTTTATATAAAGCATGGCGAGATCTTCAAGAGGAAAAGTCCTTTCTGTTTTCCTCACAAGAGAGGAAAAGAGCCTGTGCATGAATTGGTCTCACCCAACTAGGCAATAAAAGTAGATTTAAAACAAACCAAGTACATGTTTTCTGTTTCTTGCAGTTACCACATCGCTAAACCACACCTCTTCCACAAAGGGCTTCACAAACCATATGAGTTAGTGGTACAGTTGAACCATTCCACCCAGTTAATGCTGGCCTCACTCGTCAGCAAAACCTGCTAAATTATCGCTCTCTGGCCCTTAGAAATACTGCTTATTTGGCAGAGAAAAGCAGACGTATAATACTCATGGCAGCTGTGAGGGTGGTTTTGTGTCTTCAGCCGAACCGAATACCAAGGGCACCGATTTGAGGCACCTATAAAAGCAGAATCTTTATGAAATATTTAATGAACTTGCATGCTGGGAATATAGACAGCCACCCAAAGCCAATGGGCATGTTAAATTCTAATTGTCTAGATCAGGGGAAGGCAAAGTGAGGCCCAAAGGCCAAGTCCGGCCCACTGCTTGTACTTGCAAATAAAGTTTTCCTGGAACCGTGAGAAATAAATGTGTGCTGTTTCTAAGCCACTCCGTCTGTGGGATTTTGCTGTAGGAGCCCAGAGGCACTCCACCTGACGACGCGCGGATAACAAGGGCAGTGGGCGTTTAGTGCAAGCTTCCCGTGTCAGGCAGCGGCATACGAGATTTACAGATGCTATGGACGTCACCCAAACCGTCACAGTATCTGCCCTGATTCAGCACGCAGAGTCTGGTGTTTTCCTTCTCAAGAGCCATCAAGAGCCTGCAGGCCCAGGCAAGACCTGTCGCCTGAGCCTGGGCCTGGAAGCCCCTCGAACCCAGCCGTGAGCCGGGGCATCTCTCAGGGGCTCCCCGGGCGCTTCTGCTCAAAGCACGTACCTGCTTCCCGCTTCCCTGGAGAGTCCTTCTGCTTATTCTGGCCTCTTGGTCTAGAATAGGGGTTCATGGTTGTCAAGGGAGGGCGATTCTGTCCATCCGCCTCCCCCCACCCCCCCGCCCCGGCAGATGCAGGCAATGTCTGCAGACACTTTTGGTTGTCACAGGGGTGTGTACGTTGGGGGGGGGGCGGTGCTACAGGCATCTAACAGGGAGAGACCAGGGATGCTCAGCATCCTACAGTGCAGAGCACAGCGCCCCATGACAAAGAGGGGGCCAGGCCGACTTTCAACAGTCAGAGGGCGAGAAAGCCGGCTCCCGAACGCCCCTGTTCCCCACTGCAGACACCCGCTCAGTCGTCATGGCTTCGGCCGGTTGGCCTTGCTCTGCGGAGGCCCGTCTTGTCCTCCCGGGAGGCAACGTCTCTCCTGAGCTCTGGCAGCGCCCAGCACTCTCCATTCTTCCGCATCTCCCAGCTTCCAAGGAGACGGAAGCTTCCTGAAGGGAGGAAGCCCATCTGCATTCCCTTCCTGGCACACAGAGCACCCACCTCAGGGCAGCAGCTATGACTGCAGATGGATGCAGGTGAAGGAAACTCAAGGAAGGCTGAGAAAAACTGCTCAGGCTGATGTAGAGAAGGGGCAGTAAGCAACAGAATAAACCGGAGTCCTCGCTATTTTCAGAGTAAGAGACTTGAAGGAAAAAGACAAGAATGAAGGATTTAGGGCTGACAGTATAGAAGGAAAACAGTTTTTAAACAAATCTAATTGCCATACGAGCAACAGTTGACAAAAGCACCAAAGACAACTCTTGGCCGTACGTATACCTGAATTGTAAAATGATTACAATATTTGAGAATAAGAATAAAGGTAATGATATTCAGTGTGTATTATGTGGATTAGCCCTTTTCATGAATTAGCTCAGGGCTGGCAACAATCTATGAGTTCGTCTTATGAACTCCATGTTACTGATGAGGAAATTGAGTCACAGAGCAGTTAAGTGATTCCCCCAAGGGCACAGAGCTCGGAAGTGGCCATCTGACCCCTAAGTCCATGTTTATTTTTTTTTTAAGATTTTATTTGACAGAGAGAGACAGCGAGAGAGGGAGCACAAGCAGGGGGAGTGGGAGAGAGGGAGAAACAGACTTCCCGCTGAGCAGAGAGCCCAATGCAGGGCTCGATCCCAGGACTCTGGGATCATGACGTGAGCTGAAGGCAGTCGCTTAACCAACTGTGATCCACCCAGGCGCCCCCCGAGTCCACGCTCTTAACCCACACACAGGACACTCTGGAAATTGGTTTAGAAACTTCTAAATGATTCAAAACGGCGCCCCTTCAAAAAAGAGGAAGAAGATCATTTTATCAGTAACACCCATTTATATTACATTTTTCAGCCAGCTAAGCTGCAAACAAGATCTATGTTGCAAAACCGACGCAGAATGCTTTCTGTATGACACAAAGCAAACTAAGATGAAGTGTATCTTTCAACAACACTCCCCTAAAGAGAGCAGTGTTAGGGATAAGAGAGACCACAAACAGAGTCAGACGCAGCGATGGAGGAATTGGGCGCGGTTTCTCTTCGCTTATAAAGATAGCACCCTTCACCAGGCACTCCAAGGCCTGGGTCTGTTCTTATTTGCTTCCCTGGCTTCCTTTTCCGACAACAGACAGGTGGAATTAAACAATTTCCAAGGCCCCTTTCAATTCCAAAACTCTATGTAGAAGTTAGAAATGACCTCTGTGCGCCATGAAACCCAGAGGATTTTCACTTACAGAGGTGACTCAGTAGCCACACAGAGGGAGGGGTTCATGCCACCGCAAGAAGAACGGATCACTTAAAATTCCCGAGGGACGGAGCCCTGCCACACCACACAGGGCCACACGCAGGGACCAGGAAGCCAGAGAGACGGAGGACGGAAGTGGGACTAGCTTTTATGAGTACAATGGAGGGGCAGCAGCTAGGTGGGGATGTCCCTCATTGGACAGGAAGTGAAAACACAAGCTGCAGAGTCTGTGGTTGGGAGGTAATAGGATTTTCGCGTGCCGGCGGAAGCCACCCTGTGAGGGAGAGAGGTGCACAGCCCCGGCCGTTGGCAGGGCCCTGTGGCTCGGTGAACACCCTGCTCCCATCTCCCAGGCTGCATGGGCTGCTCATTTATTACGCAGCACTTCCTTAGGTTTCTTTGAATATCGACATTCCTGTAACATCCCTCCTCACGCAGGATCGTCAAGGTCTCCGCACCAGAGCTGCGGCTGTCTGGCCCTCGCGGGGACAGGAGTGACTGGAAGGGGTGGGGGCGGGGCGGGTGCTGATCCAAATAAAGACGGCACGGAGGCCAAGGGCGACGATGTGGGAGCTGGGTCCGATAAATCAGAGAAACACACACACAGAGACGGAGCTAGAAGCTGTCAACACAAAACGCATACCCTCATCTTTGGAAGCTACTTTGCTGTGGGTTCACTTCTGTTTGGAAGTGACGGATTAGTCTCACCAGAGGATTACATTTTCTGCCCAAGGCGCCGTTCTTATCATACGGAAACTTGACTTCTACCCATGGTAAAAAGCATAAAACTATGTTGAGAATCCTTTTTGATTTTACAGTCTCAATCACTGCATGTGTGCGTATCAGCTTTATGATTCTTTGTCCAAAAAAAAAAAAAAAATCCTCAAGACCCAGCCGTCACTTTCTCTCCTAATTCTGACACTCGGGCACAGAAAGCGCAGTGCAGCGAGAACGTTTTTATGGGCTGCAGACCTGTTCTAGATGACCTGCCATAATACGGAATTTGGTGTAAAATGGAACGGTCTTGGATGGCGCCCAAAAGAAATACCAGAAGGACCTCATTAAAATAGGGTTTCGCTTATAACATCTGGCCTGGACCCCAAGGGTGGTGGCTGAGTACAGCGCAGGCCTCTATTGCAGCCCGTGCGCACTGCCAAGATTTTAATATCCTCTCAACATGGGAAACATCCAGGAGGGGAAAGCATTAGTCAGGTTATAAACTAAGGTTGCTACTTCCTCCCCGGCCAACAACTGGCTCGGGGAGAAGCGGCCTGGCGAGGGAGGCTGCTGTCCCTGCCGGGTTCCCAGAGCCCCGTGGGGGGACGTGCGAGGAGCCGCCTGCGCTCCAGCTTCCAGAAGGACACGAGGAAATGCAAGCAAAGGCGCCACCTGCTGGCACCAGAGCCCCCCCCCCCCCGCCCCCGGCAGTCTGAACCCTCGCGATTTGAGGTTCGGAAATCAGCAAATACGAGGAGCACGGAGGCCACGCCAGAGGTTCATAATTGAGAACACCGTTAGCGCCTGGGTGGCTCAGTTGTTAAACGTCTGCCTTCAGCTCAGGTCACGATCCCAGGGTCCTGGGATCGAGTCCCGCATTGGGTTCCCCGCTCAGCGGGAAGCCTGCTTCTCCCTCTCCCACTCCCCCTGCTTGTGTTCCCTCTCTCGCTGTCTCTCTCTGTTGAAAAATACATAAAATCTTTAAAAAAAATTTAAAAAAATTAAAAATTAACTTACGAGTTTGGGGAAAACAGAGAAAGCAATTTAGAAGAGAGAGGAAATAAGTCACATGATTCTGCACCTGCTAAAACTGCTGTTCGCACGCGGGAGAATGTCTTCTGGCCCCTTCCTCTGTGCAAATGGGGTTTTATGAGAATTCTTACTCCCATACAATTCTGTTTCCCTGCTTCTTTACCTAACACAACAGAGGCATGTCCGCTGGTTGTTACGTGGTCTCGATAGCCACCATTTTGGCAGACCGCGTGCACTCATCCTTTACTCACACTAGCTTCCGATTTACTTTCAGAACGGAATCAACGGCTTCCACATGCATGGGGCTCGAGCGTTTCCGCCCACCCTTAACCTGTGGCCAACCCAACTGCCCGGTATTTTCTTGTCGTTCCTCCCATTCCGTGTCCTTCGTCCCTGTCAGCAAGCTGGCTCCTTCTCCCTGAACCCCTTGCCGAGCCTCAGGGCCCTCCTCAACCCAGCTTCATGATTTTGCTTGAAATGCTCTCCCCCTTGCCTTGCTTGCAAAATTCTAGCTCAAACATCGCCTCCTCTCTGTGCCCTGTTCCGGGGGTGCTGCACTCCCTTTGCACACACTTCCAAGGTTACATTCATCAGCCTCTGACAGGTGACCCTCTCCTCTGTCCTTTGCCCCCTAGCACCTAGGGCAGTGCCACCAGGCAAAGTACACGCCCTCATGAGACTCCCGCGGAGGTGAATATCGTGATGGCTGTTCTATTCCAGGACATCGAGGCCTCCCTGATGGCACCCAAACCTCAGACGGTACCCCAATTAAGTTTAGGTAGCACAGGAGCAAACACCTTAAAATCTAAGTTATTTATTTTAATATGTGTCATGCATATGCAGCTAACAGACTGGCACATCTCCGGAACTGTTTCAACTTAAGGAAAAAATTAAGAAATATTAATAAAATGTGGCAACATGCTGTAGATGGGACACAAACTGTTGAGGCTGGGAAATACGCACGGAGACCCAGGAGAGCCACAGAAGTTTGCAAAGGGAAACGGAAATAAAGAGCACTCACCACACACACACTGGGTTGCAGGTAAGGGACACGGGGGAGGGCGGAGAGGAACGCCCGCATTCTGTTAAGGACCTTGCACGGAGGCCTGCAAACTAAATCACGTGTCATGATTGCTTCTGTGCTTTAAAGATGACATGAAGAGCTGTGACAGACACTCAAGTACCTAAACACTACAGAAAGTTGTCTCCACCCTGCTCTAGGGCAGAGACCCGGACTAGGGGATGGAGCCAATAGGTCCTGAGGAAAGCAATTTTGGAATCCTCAACTTCTTTTATGAGGACAGCAGAGCCCAATACCCACACCTAACAAGGACGTTCAAAACAAAACAGGACACCCCAGTTTCTCCCAGTAAGATAAACGTGAATACACCAGACACGGTATTAACAGACCAAATTCAGAAACATATAAATAAGGACAAAATGAGCCAAGTGGGGGTCCATTCCAGGAACGCAGGGTTTAATGTCAGAAAGTGAATCGACGATTTCACCACAGTAACAGAACCAGGAAAAATCATTTAAGAGAGGAAGATTCTGGAGTCAGATGGCCTGCTCCGGATCCTAGCTCTAGCACTATCCAGCGATGTGGCGTGGGCACGTCACTGCCTGCTCAGCACCCGGGCTTTCCCACCTGGACATGCAAACATGGTTGCACCTGCTTCCGAGGGGGTAACAGCTTTATTCACCAAGTACTGAGACTCGTGTGTGGCACGTGATAAGTGCTCAATAAATGTTAGCTCTGGGACTCCAACAAGGTCGTGACAACAGAACAGAAGCAACACTGGCAAGACAGGAGCAATGCCTGGCTGGCGGAGTAATAGATAAGAACGCAAGATGGGGGCAGTAGGAAAGATACTCTGGAAGGTGATGGAACAGGAGAAGTTGCTCCTTGGAGGGCGGGGGTGATCAGTGGTCAGGAAATGGCAGTAGGAGTAAGTGGGATTATATTAAGGAATGCCTGGGAGCAGTGCACCCAAAACAGCAGTCTGCAAGGCAAAGGAGGGGTTGGGGCGGGCCCCCAAACTGGGGGTCGGTGGAGAGGCAGGGGTGGACCCCCAGGCCGGGGGGGTTGTCAGTGGAAAGGCTGGTGTGGACTCCTGGACTGGAGCATCGACGGGAGATGCACAGGTGAACCCCGGGCCTTGGGGAGAAAGCAGCACACTGACCTCAGACACAGATGTGGGAGGGAAAGGAAGGGACGTCCCCTTGGGGACCATGGCGTGTATGAAGTGGACGGCGGAGGGGGCACAAAAAAAGCAACATCCGGTGACACGGGACAGGAGGGGCAGTGTTGGGTCCAATAGTCCAGATGACTTGCTCGTCCGTCTGGAAGGAAGAACGGGAAAGGGAAGGAGTTGGCAGGAAATAAAATAGAGGAAAGCTGGACACTGTGAGGTCACATCTAAGTTGCAGAGCAGGCCGGCCTTAAATGTCATCGTGCCTGAACTTTGAGGACAGGCACCGTGACAAGGGGCTGCTGCATCTTGGCTAAAAGGGGAAACTGGAACCATCTCAGACTTCTTGTCATCGCCAGCTCTGAAAGTAGGAAGCGACAGGCTCCACCTTACAGGCATCTTCAACAGAGCCTCAAGTTGTTTTGATGTTCACAGCAATGGAAACTATTGGGCTACACCGAGCAAGACACATATTTAAACAACTGGAACTTATAAATGATGAAAGAATTTTCATTTTAATTGCTTTTTATCCCCTGTAACAGATTAACAAGCACAAGAACGGCAAACTGTGAATCTTGGCGTTTACACACATACAAATCGGAAGTCAACTCAGGAAAGGTTGTACGAAATCGCCTGGGAGCCAGGGTAGTCGAGACGGTTGAGAACATCTGGGACACAGGAAAGAGCAACTTCATCATTCCGTGTTGTCGCTCTAAGGGGCTTTATCATCAAACCAGAACAGTTTAGGACAGAAATAGACTCGTTTTGAATGAAGAAGAGCTCGTCTGCAACTAGCACCATTTCGGGAGAGTTTATAACGAAAACAGTTCACACGCACAGGACTGTCGGCTGAGGACCGCACCCCATAGACTCTGCTGTGCAAAGGGAACAGTGGGTATGCTGCTTTGGTGGAGGACTGTCAATTACTGATGCCACGAAGCTAGCTGGGGCAACGGTTTATTCTTTTCTAGATGAAAGGCATGGGTATCACCTTCTCCAGCTACTTAACCGCCCCTCCGTTTTTCAGTTGAAGTACCACATACACACAAATGCACGCATGATGGATATGCAGCCACAACGCAGACTTAAACTTTGGGACTGTGGGAGTGGCAGCCACAGAGCTCCCCGAGTTCTCCTCTGTCCCCGCTCAGCGGATGCTGCATGCCTACAGGACGGACGCCCGATGAAAACCCCAGACACCAAAGCTCCGGTGGTTGGAACACTTCACATGTGTCCCTGTACATGCTGCTGGGAGAATCAAGTGCCATCGTGTAAGTCCACGGGGACGGCATACCTGTACGCGTGTGCTTAGCTTCCCCTGGACCGGGCCTCACGCAAGTTCCTGTGCTGATGCTCATCCGCTTCTCTCCCCCCTCAGCTTTATGCAGAGAGGAGTGCCCTACGACATCATGTCCGTTCCCGCTTTAGAACGTGATGATTTGAAAGCCATATACATCGTGAAAAAAATCACCCCGATCACGTTAGTTAAGACCTCCATCACCTCCCAGACTTATACTTACCTGATGTGGCCACAACACTTACAATTTACTCCCTTAGCAACTTTCAAATATGTAATAACACTACATTGAACTTTATAAGTCAATGTGGGGGCGCCTGGGTGGCTCAGTTAAGCATCTGCCTTCGGCTCAGGTCATGATCCTGGGATCCTAGGATCGAGCCTCGAGTCGGGCTCCCTGCTCAGTGGGGAGTCTGCTTCTTCCACTGCCCCTCCCCCTGCTCGTGCTGTGTCTCTCTCTCTCAAATAAATAAAAGCTTTAAAAAAAAAAAGTCAATGTGCTGTCCGTTATAATCTAGATCTTTTTGCTGTAATTAAACATGAGCATAACCATTACTAAATCGTGTGACTCCCCTGAGCAAATCGTAGGGTCTGAGGATGGTGTTGGGGAGCCCTGACGCCCCATCACAAACGCGCTGCTCACAGCCGTGGGTAATAGGAAGGCATGTCTTGTTACTGTTCCGCAGGACTTCAAAGGTCCTTTCACCGGACAGTAACACGGACACGTTAATCAGGTCTTCCTTATCTATTATGTGATGAAACGAATACTTCATAAAGCAAAGGTGACCATTATCTCAAAGAAATGCTTGCCTTCACCATAAAGATCCTCTTTTTAAACAGGGACACACATTAGCAATGTAAGAGAGCCACTGCAGTCAAAATGTATTTTTAGAGACTCAGCTGAACAATAAGCCCTGAACTTTTGTTTAAATTAAGATAGCTGAACCATTTTAAAATGATTTCCCGAATCTGTGGAAACGTGTCTTGCATAAGAAGGCATTCCGTGGTCCTAGGAAACACAGCAGAGCCGACCAGGTCATTTGTCAGCTGCTGGGATTCCAGTGGGCAAAACGGCTTTTATCATTTTTGTAGACACAAATTATTCACTAATATTAAGAGTAGTGCCCTTTTCCTGGTTATCTAACCTCCTCACCAGGAGCCAAAAAAAAAATTTTTTTTTTATTTTTTAAATCGGATGGAAAGTCTGCTATTCCCAATTATTTTATTATCTGCTGGAGAAGGCTTTGGCAGACTTCCGCCTTCCCCAAGGGGAAAAAATACCCTGGAAAACTTTAATAAAAATGAGGACTGCATTTTGCTCATTGTTAAAGTCTATTTGAGTTCTGCAGCAAAAGAAATCAAAATATAGCCCAAGAAGATAAAGTGTGAAGAAACAGGATCCCATTAAAACCCCATTTACTAATAAAAACCAGTTGGAAGAAAAACATCCTGGAACTACAGGACACACATCAGTGGTTGTCCATCAGGGGCGACTTCACCCTCCAGGCTATATCTGGCAACGTCCAGAGACATCCTTGGCAGTGACAGCAGCAGGGAGAGGGAGGGTTCCTGGCATTTAACGGATGGAGACCACAGGGCTGCTCAAGATCCTAATACCAGGCAGCCCCAGAGGATAAAGAACGAGCTGGTCCCGAGTGTCAAGAGTGCTGAGGTTGAGAACCCTGGCCGTAACGAATGGGCTGAAAGCCCCTGAATCATGACACATGATGTGTGGTCCAAGTATCTCCAGGGATCAAGACGCTCAAATCTGCCCACCGCTCTTAGGCTGACCACATACGTGTTATAGAATGCTTTCAGCTCAAGTTCATAAGGGGGTCTTTTTTTCCTTGCCTCTCCATTTTATTTTTTCAAGAACCAACAACCCCAAGGTCAAGAGTCACATGCTCCAGGGCGCCTGGGTGGCTCAGTCATTGAGCGTCTGCCTTCGGCTCAGGTCATGATCCCAGGGTCCTGGGATCGAGCCCCGCATCGGGCTCCCTGCTCGGCGGGAAGCCTGCTTCTCTCTCTCCCACTCCCCCTGCTTGTGTTCCCTCTCTCGCTGTATCTCTGTCAAATAAATAAAATCTTTAAAAAAAGAAAAAAAAAAGTCCCACACTCCATCAACGGAGCCAGCCAGGCGCCCCCGTAAGGGGGCACTGCAAAAACATTTTAGACTCATGTGAAAAGGAGTGGGGAAGAAGCCCTGCACAGACTTTTATATCCCCAGTACGAATGCAGCGCCTGCCCAGCGTGTACAGCCCCAGTCAAATGCAGAATTTCTTCTCATAATTCCCCAGGAAAAGCCAGACAGGTGGGCACGGCACACAACGTCCACCTGAGTTCGCTGAATTCCCAAGGATGCAACACTTTGAGCTCTATACGAGACAAGTGCTGCTCACCTTCAGATGGTTGTTCATTATTCTTCTGTTTCCAGAAGGCTCACAAGGTTTCTGTGGCCATCCGTTTTCAAATGAGTATCGCCGTTACTCAAATCCATTATACAAAAAAACATCCCCATCAAAGCCTGGGCCCACAGTATGGCTGATGACTTGCAAATTTTAATTAAAACATCTTCACTGTCTTTGTATTATTGACCACCCTCTTTCTCTCTCTCTCTCTCTCTCTCTCTCACACACACACACACACAAAACTGCAGATACTGGAAATGCAAAACTGTGTTTTGGGTTCATGTTTTATAATTAGGAATTATAAAAATTAAAATTGCACGTACAATTTTATCCTGTGTATCCACATGCCACGATCATCGCCAGTCCAGACACAGCGCTCTTCCATGCGCACAGAACAACTCCCCGCCAAACTACCCGTCTGTAGTTACAGCCACCCCAACCCTAGCAGCCATGCCTACGGTCTTATCACCTTAAGTTCAACAGATGGGAGCATCCAGGATGCAGTGTTTTGATACCGGCTTGTGCTAGCCAGCACATTACTCTGGTGACTCATCCAGGTTGTGGCACGTATCCAGAGTTCATTCCTTTTTCCTGCTGACAGGGAGCCCAGGGTCTGCAACCACAGTCTGCAGAGCCGATCACCCACCGAGGCACATTTGGGGAGTTTCCAATATACGGCCATTACCAATGAAGCTGCTCTTTTCCATTTCTTTTTTTTTTTTTTAAATAACTAGATTTTATCAGACAGCAATTTAGCTTACAAATGGCACTGTGTGCGCCAAGGACTTGTCCCTAACGCTATTAAAAAGCCCTTGAATGTAGTAACGTCAACGTGGAAGTCAGGTGTTTTCTTCTCTTCCTTCTGAGACCCCAACCTCTGAAATAACGTCTACGTGAAACTTCCAACCTGTAGCCCTGCGACTTACCGGTAAAACACATGAACACAGAACGTACCATCTCAGCCCTTTCTGAGTGCTCCGGGTCAGTGACATGAAGTACGTACACGCTGCCGGGGACACATCCCTGCCATGCCTCTCCAGAACTCTGTCATCTTCCCCGACTCAAACTCTGTCCCCACCCAACACTAAGCCCCCGTCCCACCCTCTGCGCCCCCAATAAGCTCTGTCCCACTTCTCGTCTCTATGAATCTGACGACTCCAGGTGCCTCACAACAGCCGATTCGTGCAGTATCTGTCCTGGTGCGTCTGGCTTCTGGCATCAACACCAGGCCCTCCAAGTTCATCCACGCTGCAGCCTGCGTCAGAACATCCCTCCTTTTGTAAGGCTGCATGGCAGTCCATTGGGGGGGGGGGGGCACACTCTATCTGTTCATCTGCCCGTGGACACTGGGGTTGTCTCCACTGTGATTTTCTGAAAGAACATTCGACTGCAGCCCTAAAGACAAAGCTCATCTCTGCAGGAAGGGAGCACCGCTGTCCATGACGTTCTCCAACATACCTCCTGCTACAACAGCTCACAAGTCTGCGATGGTGAGCGGGGACAGACGTGACACTCCGTACGAACTGCTCATTATCTCCAACCAAGCAGAGGTTCTAAAAAAAATGCATCAAGAGGCCAACAGAAGGGGGCCGGTCATTTCTGAAGTAACTGACAGCTCCCCGCTCAGGAGGCAGGGCCTAGAGAAGGGTTTCTTCCACTGATGAACTACAATTCCCAGGGACTCTACTTGAATCCAGGCGGGCTGGCTTTAAAAAGTGCCGTTTTCGGGGTACCCTGGTGGCTCGTCACTGAAGCGTCTGCCTTTGGCTCAGGTGGTGGTCTCAGGGTCCTGGGATCGAGTCCTACATCGGGCTCCCTGCTCAGTGGGGAGTCTGCTTCTCCCTCTCCCTTTGCCACTCCCCCTGCTAGTGCTCTCTCTCTCAAATAAATAAAATCTTTAATAAAACAGAATAGAAAGTACAGTTTTAAAAGTCCCAGGTCACCCGGTATTGTTTCTGAGGGGACCTCTGTGCCCTTGTACTGTTTCTGAGGAAAGGGCTGGGCATCTGCTGTGGGTGGCCTCCCCAGAAAAGAGGAAACCCACCCCCTCAGACCTGTCCCCACCCCTACAGGGACCTTGACTCGTTCACCCAGCACAGCCTAGCTCTCTGTCTTAACCAAACAGGCTTCTTTCCTCACCTGGCCCCAGGAAGCGGCTGTGCACACATGCGTGATTTTGTGTGTTCCTCTGCACAGCTGACACCCAAAGAGAGTAAAGGCCATCTGGCTAGTGAGAGGCCACATCTGGCTCTGCAAAATCCGCAGCATGCAGCCTGGGGCTCCCTCAGGTCTGACTTCCTGCTTTGCCCCGTCAGGTATGGCTCGGATCCTGACCCGTGAGGCGGGAATCACTGACACTGTGGTGTTACAGGCAGCCCTGCTCCATGACAGTGGAGGACACAGACACCACATTGGATGAGGTGGAGCTGCACTCTGGCGCTCAGGTGCGGCGTCTGGTGGAGGAAGTAACAGATGACAAGACTCTGCCCAAGCTGGAGAGAAAGCGGTTGCAGGTGGAGCAGGCACTCCACAGCAGTCCCGGGGCTAAACTGGTGAAGCTGGCAGACAAGCTGTACAATCTGAGGGACCTGAACCGCTGCACCCCAGAGGGATGGTCTGAACATCGAGTCCAGGAATACTTCAAGTGGGCACCGTAATCTTTCCAGAAAGTAAAAACTGTGTGTTTAGAACAGAACCACCTTTACCTTTGTGCTGGGGCATGCTGTGGAGACAAAATGCTGCCTAAGCCTCACTCGCTCTGCTCTTACGTCCTAACCATGCTGACCTCATTCATACTGGGGCATCACAGGGCACGGAAAAGGGTGCTTGGCACCTGGCCAGGAAATCTTTACCATTTGTCTTGGCTCCATGAAACGAATGAGAAACGGCACCTAAGTTCTGCTGTAAACCTTGAAAGGCTGAGCACGTTTCACTATCCTCCTTGGATGATACATAATCTAGAACTATCCAAGGACGATACGTAATACAGAACTATGTGTGCATTATGTAAATCCAAGGAAACATGCCTAATTCCATGTAGCTGGTCAACAGACGTGTAGATACGGCTCTTCAGGAAAACAGAACCCGTCTAAGACGTAGAGTGTCATTTCAGGAAATTGCCAGTGCTCCTGTGAATAACGTATGCATTGTCATGTTAATGGGAGCAACAAATGTGCATAATAAATCGGCCCCTCGAGGACAAATCATAACAAATCAGAAAGGAAGTTCTGTGTATCAGGAGTTTTCAATCATACCTGAAACCCTTCCCAATGAAGAAAGAAGTTCATCATCCTGGTGATTTGTGAGATAGGATAAATCCATGTTTACCATCGCCTGTAACGGGAAGCTCCTTTTAGTACCTGAAATGTTTGAAACGACAGCCCTCGGGGCTGCATTGCGGGGTAACACACCTGCAACCTGACAAAACAATTTCTCACTTGTGTTTTCTTTTTCGCTAGCAGAACCACCAACCGTCGTGCAGCGGTTTTATGAAGGTGTGCCTCTTTAAGTGGGCTGCTGCTGTCAGTCCCAAAACACGAGGTGGGGAGACGCTTGAGTACCCGTGGGTGTGCGAGCAAGGCAGTGTGCGGACTTTTAGTAGCCACCCTACGTAGGGCCCAGTCTGTAGGAATCGTGCTTTCCGCCCGGAAGCCCACCCAGATGGACGTCCGGCCGGTCCTGAAGCTCAGTCGTCTCCCCGCGCTGCAGAGCGGTCTTATTTTTATGTCTGCAGTGGCACTGCCTAGGGAGGAGACTGCATGCATCTGTGGATGGATGCTCCCTCACTCAGCAGATCTGGGCGAAAGTCACTGGCGGAAACCATGACCCCGCAGAGGTTCAAGAAGGCTAATTTTAAACCCAAAGAGGAAGCATAAAGCGTCATCGGTATGCTGCAGATCTGTCTGATGGGCTGACGTCCTTTTACCTACTTTCCATTTAGGCCCTGCGCTACGGGCACGAATCAGCGCCGCCAACCGCGTCTATAAAACCACTGCTGTTTCTCAAGTGCCGCGCTGCCCAGTGACACTGAAAAGGATGCAGAGGCTTCTGATAACCTTCAACCCACACTTATCACACGAGCCAGCAATCCCACGCCTACATGCTTACCCCAGAGCAACGAAAACACCGTACACAGATGTTTCTAGTATATTTAGTCGTGATCGTCAAAATCTGGAAACAAGTCAAATACTCTTCAACAGGAGAATGGACAAGCCAATTGCTACACATTCTTAAGATGGAATACGACTTAGCAACAAAGAGCCGACAGCCGACGCCGGCACAGGATGCTGAGAAGACCAGCCAGGCTCTGGAGGCTGCACGCTGCCCGAGTCCACAGAAACAACCCTCTTGCAGAGGCAGGAGGCCGGGGACGGGGCACAGAGTGCGGCTTGCCAGGGGCTGTGCGGGGGAGAGGGTCTGGTTACAAAGGGGCCCGGGGGGAGTTTCTGGGGTGATGGACTTTTCTATCATCTCGGTGGTAACTGGTGCTTACAGGACTGGACACATTTGGAAAAAACTGTCAACCCGTACTCTACAAAGGATAAATTTTACTGCATGAAAAGTATACCCTCATTTAAAAGCACAGATGCAACCCATGAAGGGTGAGACTGCCGACCGAGACCATGGAAAGCGAGTCTGGTCACCATTTAACTGCTGTGGAAAATCTGGCTCCAAACCCCCAGCCCGTCTCTCCGCTTTAGACTCAACCGTGACTCTGACCCAGCTCCATGGACCATCCTTCCGTCTAGCAGGCAGGGAGCTGGCCTTGCAGACGCGATGTAACACAGACACTCCCTCTTTTTTTTTTTAAATTTTTTATTGTTAAGTTAATCACCATACATTACCTCATTAGTTTTTGATGCAGTGTTCCATGATTCACTGTTTGCATATAACAGCCAGTGCTCCATGCAGAACTTTAATACTCACCAGGCTAACCCATCCCCCCACACCCCTCCCCTCTAAAACCTTCATTTTGGTTTTCGGAGTCCATCGTCTCTCATGGTTCGTCTCCCCCTCTGACTTACTCCCCTTCATTCTTCCCCTCCTGCTATCTCCTTTTTTTTTTTCCTTAACATATATTGCATTATTTATTTTAGAGGTACAGATCTGTGATTCAACAGTCCTGCACAATTCACAGCGCTCACCATAGCACATACCCTCCCCAATGTCTATCACCCAGCCACCCCCTCCCTCCCACCCCCCACCACTCCAGCAACCCTCAGTTTGTTTCCTGAGATTAAGAATTCCTCATATCCGTGAGGTCATACGATACACGTCTTTCTTTGATTGACTTATTTCACTCAGCATAACACCCTCCAGTTGCATCCACGTGGTTGCAAATGGCAAGATCTCATTCCTTTTGACGGCTGCATAGTATTCCATCGTGTATATATACCACACCTTCTTTATCCATTCATCTGTCGATGGGCATCTTGGCTCTTCCCAGTTTGGCTATTGTGGACATAGCTGCTATAAACATCGGGGTGCATGTACCCCTTCGGATCCCTACATTTGTATCTTTGGGGTAAATACCCAGTAGTGCAATTGCTGGACCGTATGGTAGCTCTATTTTCAACTTTTTGAGGAACCTCCATACTGTTTTCCAGAGAGACACTCCCTCTTCTGACAAATCCCCCAAACCCATGCATTTCGGCTCTTTCACCAGCAGGGTCTGGGCAAGTCCAGGCGGCCAGCCTCCCTGCTTGTGTGAAGGGCCACCCTCCAGCAATGCTTCATGTCCACTGACCCCCTTCCCAATTGGGTCTGGGAGAAACTATCTCCTTTATAACTTGGATTTGGGGATGAAGCCCCAGAGGAAGCAGACTCACAGCGACTCGCTTACTGACATTTCCCACTCTTCATACGGACTTGGAATAGGCGTCAGCCTCCCACACTACATTCAGAAAAAAGCAGGGGCAGACAACTCGCAAGGCATCCACTCTTTGGAGGAGCTGCTCACACCAGCCTATGCAGGCTGAAACCCATTCCTACGCCTTGTTCCCTTGCTTCCATCAACCTTGGATGGTGAGGCGAGCTGAAGGCAGGGTGGGGGAGCCCTCAATCCGCTGCTTTACAAACGGCGCAGCCGGTAACAGTGACTACGCGACAAACCCCCACAAGGCAGAGGCCAGCAAAGTCCTAGCCCTCAAAGCCGAGCTGCCACAGCTCCGGCACAAGCCAACTCGGCCACTCTGGTGCCGGAGCCGGCAATTCCAGCTTCTTCCTGCCTCAGCGGCAAGCCTTGCTCACTTGTTCCTCACTGCACGTGAGCAGGTGGGCTGGGACTTTCTGGGGCTGTCCCCGAGCGGCGAGGCAAAGAGCACAGGGACCAGAGAAGCAGCGGTCTACCTCACGCAAGGCCATCCCCGGCCCACCGCCCCCCTCCCTTCCTCCCCTGAATCCATCTTCCTCCACACAAGGCATTAGGATGGGGCCTGCTGCACAAGCCTTTTGCCAAGAGAGAACCTCCTGGTGCCTTCTGTCAGAGAAAGCCGGATTGCGAGGCGTTGAGGAATGAGTCACCTATGGGAGCGCTGGGCTTATTTTTGATGAGTGGCTGTAGGTGCGCGGGGGAGAGCAGGGATGCCTTGCAGGGGAGGCACGATCAAGGGACGCATTTTCTCCCGCGGCCCCCCGCCCCCTGCCCCGGGAGCTAGAGAGCAGACACCAATGGGCTGAGAAGAAGCTCTTTGCCCTGGGTGGGCGCTCAAGAAATACGGGCCAAACCGAAACCTGACGATTTGAGAAAAACATGTAAAACGACCCCAAAAGGACCTCTTGTATTTCTTCTCTGCCTGCTTCTGAACACGCCCTTGTGGGGGGCTCCAGGACTCACACAGTCTTTAGAGGAAAGCACAGGCATGCCTTTCGGGAAGACGCTCGCCACACACGTACGTAAGGACTGACACAGGCAGGAGAGGAGCTCACAGGTACAAAATGCACAGAAATCCTATCGTCCCGGGGCCCGACTCCCCTCCTCAGCTGCCTGGTGACGGAGGCCTTATCAACAAACACGAGAAAAGGAAGGTGGCCTTTCTGGGGGAGGGACGGTTTCCGTGTTTATTCAAAGAGGCCAGCCGCCTCCCCAGGGACCAGCCAACCGAGCACCCTTGCTCCAGGCTGCCCAGGCTAGGCACAAGGTTTTCACATCACGTATTTATCCTGAGGATCAGCTTGTGATTTCTTCACATATTCTGTGTTTTTGCCTCCATCCTATCTTTGTGCAGAAGGATGCACACAGAAAGGAATCGTGAATTCAACGCTGAAAGTCCACACGATAGCACCCGTGCTCTAGGTGGGTGGTTCCCCAACTTCCCGGGGTAAGGTTTGAGAGCAGCGCTGGTGACTCCCCAGATCCACAGGGCTGAGGTCATACATATTTTATCAATTTCTTTTATACTACGTTGGGCAACAGCCAATCCAAATGATCTAATATATATATATGGAGAAAGAATGTGCACTTCCCATGAAAAATGCTAGCTGGGGTCCCCAGGGACAGAGATCCAGGACCAGATGGGGAGACATGTCTGTTTATAACACGCCACGTTGTCCAGTGTTCTTCGTTACTTTTGCCCAGGATAATCACTTCCATTTTTTTTTTTTTTTTTGCAGGGGAGGAGAGGCTCTGGTGGGGCAAAGAACTTGGTTCAAGGGTCAGAGCCTGAGCCATGCGGTCTGCATGTAACACCCGCCCAGCTCAGCCTTCCTGGCTGACTCTGGAAGAGCCCGGACCTAGGGGCTCACAAGCTGGTTTCCCCTCATACTTGGTCTTTGGAAGACAGAAACCCAGGAACTGGTTTCCTTTTTGAAAAATCAAGTTGCAAAACATAAACGATATGATACCAAGTGTATAAAGTGTAAATATGCACAAGGCCAATCATTATGGGTTGAACTGTATCCTGCCCCAAATTCCTAAGTTGAAGTCCTAGGGCCCCTGTCTAGGTTATACTGGAGTCTGGTGAGGCCCTAAATCAGGAGGACTATTTCCAAAAGGAAAGGATCCTGAAGGGAAGAGCTACAAGGAGAAACGGGACAAATTCGGACAGAGGTAGAAGCAGGCGGGGAGAAGGCCGTGTGACGATGAAGGCTGACCCGGGCGTGATGCCTCCACAAGCCAAGGAGCACCAACGATGGCGGGAAACCCACCAGAAGCCAGGAGACAGGCATGGAACAGAGCCCCCTCAGGGCCTCAGAAGCAACCCCTACCGCCCACACCTTGTATTTGGACTTGGGTCCTCCAGACGGTGAGACAACGTACTTCTGTTCAAGCTGCCCCGGACTGCGGTACTTCGTTACAGTGGCTGTCCCGAACTAATACCCCAGGGTCCACACTGCTTAGGAAGACACCGTGGGCACAGGAAGTGCACGGGGACCACAAACACCAAACTGGGCGGGGTGGGGGGGCAGCTAGCACTGAAAGGAGAGAGGGGGCGGCACCGCACAGTCGGACACAGGCACCCCTCGGGCCTGGAACTGGTGTAGCTCTTATCTTGGGCGGGTAGGTGGTAACAACCGTGTTTCTCGTAAATGTCATTATGTACATCTCAAATGAAGTATTTAAAAGTTTTAAAAGTTTGAAGACATTATTTGCTTTAGAAATTAAAAATCCATTAACATTAATTAAAAAAGAATTCAGAGTCTTGAGCATTTAAGAAAGCACCCACAAGCCACTAAATTGAGTGGAGGCTGCGCCGTGGGGGGCAGCTGCGACATTGTCTAATGCACGAATCTAGGCCCGGAGGTATCCGAGGACGCCTCAGAGGGATGTCTTTGTACTGTGACAAAGCCCTGCCAGCCCCCTTCCCTGCCCCCTGCAGACACCAGCTGCTGTTGGCAAGCTGCACCCTGTCCCCAGGGAGCACACAGCCGGCCTGTTCATTGCTAACAGGAAAGTAATGGCTTGGTCATAATCAGAAGTGTCGGAAGAAACTAGAACTATTCCTAGGTTTTAGGAAATTGCCAAGGGCCCGTGGTGGGGTGTGGCTGAGGAGCTCAAAAGATCAGTGGTCTTAAGGCTGAGAGGTTCACATATACACACGCCATGAAGACACCAGCCCATCCATTCATGCCCCTTTCTAGGTCTACCCCAACTGTTCTTGACCATAACTGCAATCTGATCTCATCTGGGCAGAAAGATCAAGGGAAGAAAGTACACACGCCCCATCCCACCCCAGGAGCAGGGCAGCCCCAGAACCTTCTCTCCCGCAACTCTCTTAACAAGAACGTCGGCTGCTCTTCTTCTTCCCTAGCCCGGTTTCTCAATCAATGGTGGATGGTCCTGCACGTGGCATATTGCAGCTGAGTTTCCCACTGACAGAAACCCAAGCCCCTTACCTGACTCCTGGAGATAGCGATACACCAGGAAGTTCACCTCGTCACTGGTTATGCTCATCTTAGCCTCACCTCGCGGCGATGAGGTCCGTACGATGCGGGAGCCACCCTCTGTGAGACAAGAAAAAGTGGGAAAAGAGTTTTGAGACACTGCCTGTATTTTTGTCCCAGCATTCTTTCTTGAGACTGAAAATACCATACCCATGATGGGATAACCATGAAGGTAACTGTATGACATATACGCACGATGGGATAACCATGAAGGTAACTGTATGACATATACGCACGATGGGATAACCATGAAGGTAACTGTATGACATATACGCACGATGGGATAACCATGAAGGTAACTGTATGACATATACGCACGATGGGATAACCATGAAGGTAACTGTATGACATATACGCACGATGGGATAACCATGAAGGTAACTGTAATTTCACAATGACATATATATGACATCTATATATCCAGGAGAAAGGTTTCAAAAAAATAAAAAGAGAAAAAGGCGTTGGTGTATTTAATAAGGCTGGGATAGGGTCAGGGATAAACCACACTAATGATACGTGTGCACTGTGAGCACAACATACTTGGTAACGAGCAGGAACGGAATCCTGAAGTGCACTCTGATGGGCTTGGGTGGGTAAGACACTAAGCACTTTTCCAGACAGAGAAGATTCGTGAGTAGACCAGAAGTTATGTCAACACCCCTAGGGCAGGTGACCACATGGACCAGATTGCGCCTGTTGCTCTAGGAAAAGATGAATCACAGTACCTTTCACTCCAAGTTTACGGGATAAACCCAATGGTCACTCTACCCATAGGCAGCACTGAGAAGGAAAACACACACGAGTGAGGAGTGAAGTATGCATGTCACCTGAAGTGTGCATGTCACATCATTTCTATAAAGAAGCCAGGTCTCAGGAAGATGGAGCATGGACAGAGAGCAACCAAAAAGAGAGAATCTGATTTTCTCCACAATGATCCCAGTTAGCATATGAGCAAGTAACCCCAAAGAGAGGAGAGAGAAGTCAATCAAGCAGCAGAACTCTTCTTAGACACCAACAAACTAGAATGTAGACGTCAACAACAGCACTCACTCCAAAAAGAGCCAAAGCCAAGAAAGGCCATGACACCTTTCAGTGAGGTCACCAACCCCAAACATTTTTGGCTGTGGGGGAACTGTCTTCAAAGTCCGCACTGTACATTTTCAGGCATTTTTACTGGTGGCAAAACTTTTATCGTTAAATGAGAATTAACTTTTTGTTTACTGAGAATAAAGATTAAAGAGCAAAGTAGACCTTCAAGGATTCACACTCAAGGCAGTTGTAAGGGACACACCCAGTGAAGCCCCATCCTGCTAAGATCCCCTCCCCAAGTGTGCGCAGCACCTGTGACTCACTTCTACCCCACGGAATACATCAAAGGACAAGGATGTCACTCTCCTCCTTAGGTTATGTGCTATGGCAAGGGTGACCAGATGTCATTCTAATTATTATATCATATAAGACTCTTAGCGGCCTAGAGGGAGACACTCTCCTGCTGGCCTCGAAGATAAAGGCTGTCATCATGTGAACTGCCCATGGAACTGGGGACAGCCCACAGGAAGCTTTGCACCTCAGTCCTACAACCACAAGGAACTGAAATTCTGCCCAGAACATGAGCTTGGAAGACGACCTCCTCCCCTCCGCCTGAGCTCCAAATGCGGATGCAGCCCAGCGACCACCTTATCTGCAGCCTTGTGAGGCCCTGAGCAGGGAACCCAGCAAAGGCATGCCTGGACTCGGGATCCAGACAAACTGCCAGATGAGAAAGGTGTCGTTTCCAGCTCCTGGGGAAATTTGTGGTTATCATTAGGCTGCAATGGAGAACCAATACACTGCCTCTTGGGTCATTCCAATTCTCACATTAGTTACCAGAATTTTGCCACTCAAAAAGGCTTACCTTCTTTAGTTACTTTGGTGATATTCTGTACTTATGTATATATTGAAAAGAAAACCTGACAGTCAAAATACAGATCTGTCCTGAGGTTTATTTGCATCCTGGGGAATTCACTCATAAGACGGTGTTAGCAAAATATTAGAGACGAAATAAAAAGCTATGAAATCAGAGCATAACCAAATGGGGGAAAAAAAACACCCATTATTTAAGGGAGAGAAAGTAAACAATTACAAAAACCTGTACCACAGAACGCTAACACTGAAGAGACTTTTGGTACCGTCACGTGGGGCAGTAACGACCAGTCAGTTACAAGGCCGAATTCACGCTACTGTGAATGGTCGGGCCGCGGGAAGGTGATCAGGTCATGAGGGTGGAGCCCGCATGAATGGGATTAGCACCCTTATAAAAGAGACCCCCAGAGAGTTCTCGGTCTCTCTGCCAAGTGAGACACAAGGAGCACATGCCCATCTAGGAAACAGGAAGTGGATCCTCACCAGATACCAAATCAGCCAGAGCCTTGGTCTCAGACTTCCAGCCTCCAGAGCCGCAAAGAAGGACACGTCTGTTGGTGAAGCTGCCCCATCTGTGCCATGTTGTCACCACAGTTTGAAATGCCTCAGACACCACCCTTGCTCCATTCTCTTTTATTCTGTCACGCTGGGTGATCAGAAAGAAGTAAAATCTAACAGGCTCTTAGCGTCGGTACTTTTGACACTTGGGGCCAGATGATCCTCTGTTCTGGGGCCGTCCTGGGCACTGTAGGATGAAGGCCAGCACAACCTCGCCCACCCCCTAGAGTTAGGATGATCAAACACGTCTCCAGACGTTGCCAAATGTTCCAAATTGCAAAACTGCTGCTGGTTTTCTCTGGAGAGGAAAAATCAGCATTTTGTGTTTGACAGGAACCGCATTTACGAAGATGCAGGGAAATTTGGGGCTGGCTCACAGGTGTTACTTAATGACACAGCCATGTAACTAAAAGTCATCCTTGAAAATGCACCCATAAGAGCCAGGCTTTTTCAGATAGCCTACGTAAAATCTTTCTACAAAATTATCAGGAGTTTCATTAGAAAATAAAATATGGATTTCTTCTTTCAGCATCCAGATATTTTTTGTTTTCTAAGCAGAAAATGTCCCAGCTCCCCCAAGAGCCACGTTCTTATTCGCCACCCACAAGTGTCTGTAGTCTGCACATGTGTTCACACAGGACTCTGGAGCAGGAGACTATCACATCCTCGAGACACCAAGGATTGTGGGACATTTTCGTTAGGCTGGCGTTCCTCTCTTTTTTTTTTTTTAAGATTTTTATTTATTTATTTATTTGAGAGAGTGAGAATGAGAGAGAGAGAGAGAGAGAGAGAGAGCGCGCGCACATGAGAGGGGGGAGGGTCGGAGGGAGAAGCAGACTCCCCGCCGAGCAGGGAGCCCGATGCGGGACTCGATCCCGGGACTCCGGGATCATGACCTGAGCCGAAGGCAGTCGCTTAACCGACTGAGCCACCCAGGTGCCCTGGCGCTCCTCTTTTTCTTCATGCACCGTCCTTTTTTTGCAACTAGGAAAACTTCTGTTTCAGGTCTGGCTCTCCTGCTTTCTGATCATGGACTGAATTTCTCTCTAAACTTTTAAGTTAGGATGAGCTTTTCCCAATACAATGTTAACTTTGTAAAGGCTTTTTCACTTGTAAGCAGCAGAGAAAAGACAACAGAAAGCAGCCCTGGCCTGCAAGAGAGCCAAGTGAAATGTCATTGGGTCAACGAGACTTGTCCTCTGTCCCCGACGGTTCTACATCAACTACACAGTTTAATTTTTGAAAACACAGTAATTGGATCACACCTCCCCCTCAATTGAACATCTTCTTAACTAGGTTTTAAATGACTATTTCTTTTAAAATCTAATTCCAGGGGCGCCTGGGTGGCTGAGTCGATGGAGTGTCCAACTCTTGATTTTGGCTCCGGTCATGATCTCAGGGTAGTGAGATCGAGCCCCACGTCTGGCTCATGCTCATGACGGAGTCTGCTGGAGATTCTTTCTGCCCTCGGCCCCTCCTCATGCACACATGCACACAAATGCTCTCTCTCAAATAAATAAATGAATCTTTCAGAAAAATAATAAAGGGGCTGAGCCTGGGTGGCTCAGTCGGTGAAGTGTATGCCTTTGGCTCAGGTCATGATCCCGGGGCTCCCGGGATGGAGCCCCACATTGGGCTCCCTGCTCAGCAGGGAGTCTGCTTCTCCCTCTCCCTCCTGCTTGTGCTCTCTCTCTCAAATAAATATTTAAAAAATAAATAAAACAAAAATAAAACCTAACTCCCCTCCAAAAAAGGATTTACAGTAACCAGTGAAGTACAACGTACATATATATTTTTAAGACTATTTCAATACAGACACAAGAACATTTTTTGAACTGACCATAAATCTAACAGCAGTAGTTCAACCCACTTCAACTCCTTGGGTTTTTGTGGGTTTTTTTTAAGATTTATTTATCTGAGAGAGAGAGAGAGAGAGTGCACACGAGCAAATGAGAGGGGCAGAGAGAGAAGAAGACTCCCCGCTAAGCAGCGAGCCCAACACAGGGCTCGATCCCAGGACCCGGGATCATGACCTGAGCCGAAGGCAGACCCTTAACCGACTTGAGCCTCCCAGGCACCCCTCAACTCACGGGGTTTGATTACACTGCAATCAAGAGAAACCAACAATTAACAGGGTGTATAGCTGCATACATCTAAGCAATGTGCTTGAAGGTGGTGGTGGTGGTTCTGATGGGTCCACTTTACTTTGACACCAATGGGTAAAACGGCTGATCTCCACTTGACAAAAGTTACTGTTCAGACCAACCTCAGCAACATGCCCTCCTAAGCGTGGGAAGTGAAGTGACCTCTCCTGTTTCGTCCTAGAGCAGACGTAAATTTCACAGAAGGATGTGAGAATGACATGCTGCATTTCCACGCAGGGTTCTGCGGTGCAGTTTCACGTGAGGAAATGCACTGATGTTCGTGGCGTTCAAGGTCTCCTAGTGTAGCAGCGACCAAGCGGGGGGTTGGGGGGCCCCAAACAGCGTGTGCGGTTTGGGCGTCAGCAAGGACACTCCATCTCTCCGGGCAGCTGCCACCTTCTGAGGCTGCCCACCAGCGAAGACGGAAGGAAGGTGCCCCTGTCCTCCCTTTTACTGTGGATAACCGGTCGTGAGCCACCCCGGTGGCAGGAGGGGTTTTAACTGTAGCATTACTACTTCCCAAGCCCCCCACTCCTGCCTCTGCTTAAAGATGAAACGGCTCTTACTGATGGAAGAGAAAAAGTCAGGCCAGGCTGTGAATCCCTGAGCGTGAGCTGCTCTAGGTCTGTCCAAGTTCTACTTGGGGACGGGACAGCCAGGGTTCTCTACATCAGACAAAGTCAAATTTACAGGAAGGGCTCGGCTCAGCTCCGTCTCTCACTCTTTGGTTTTTAATGCGAAGAACAGAACATCTAATTTAGTATCATAACCCCTACAGCGCACAATTCATTAAGGACATTGACACTGTTGTGCAACTATCCCCACCGTTTATTTCCAGAACCTTCTCATCTTCCCAAACTGAAACTCCATTAAACACTAACTCCCCATTTCTCCCCTGCCCCCCGGTCCCTGGCACCCACTCTTCCGTCTACTTTTCGTCTCTATGAATTGGGACTCCTCCAGGGAACTCCTCAGACTGATTTTTAATTTATACACTTCATGTCAAGAAAATGAAACAATCTGAAACAACCAATGGTCTGATTTTAAGGGGAAGCAACAGCATACCGCGGCCACAGGACACCTCTCTTGGGGCCTCATGACCCCATCCGTGTCCCCTGCGGATGCTCTGCAGAGCCACTCAGCAACCGCCCCCATCCGATGAGGTTCTGGGCTTCACACTCATGAGGCTGATGCATCGTGGCCCGTGTTGGCCCGTCCCTGTTTTGAAGGTCTTTCTCACCACTCGATACCTCAGCCAAAATAACAATGCCACAATAACGAGTGAGCCCCCTCACTTCACCTCACCCTGCCTCCCCTCCATGAGACACTCATACCGGAAATGAGAACACAGGTCCGGCACACTGAACTCGGGGCAGCTGATCTGTTTAGAGGCGCTGTAAGGCTGTCAAGCCCAACACAGCTCTAACTCTGGCTGGTACTTGATTAAGTTATCAGCAGCGTGTATTAGTTCCAGCAAACTCCTCCTAGGAAAGAAAGCCGTGTAAAGAGAATGAGAAGCCTTCACACCGAAAAGCAGCAGCTCCTTCACGTCAGATAAGCATCATCGGATCCTATCCCCATATTTACTGAAATCCTACTGCTAACAGACACACGTACTTTGCCCGGCATTTTCTGTGCTCAAGGAAAATGATGCATGAGCAGGTAATGGAGAAATTAGCGAGTATCTGCTCTATTCAAAGCATGGGGTTTTGGGAATACCAGCAATTAAACACATTCATACACACACTGGCACCCACACTCACTCACACACACCTCTTCCTTTAAGCTAAGACCTCTATGCAAATAATGAAAGGCTCCAATAGTTAAGCCCCCACAAGCCCCACAGAGTATTACAGGGGGAGGCCGAGTTCCGAAGAGGGAAGCTTTGGAAGAGGGGAGGGTAAATTCCTGCTGATGAACACAGCATCTGGGGAGGAAGACGGGAATGAGAAGGCAGTACAGGAACCGGGGTGGGGGGGGGGGGCGCACTGCTGTTTAAGAACAATTCTGACCTTGTGTGATGATACCAAACGCTCCCCAGGACCCAGAGCAGGAAGAACGCCGTCTGTGCTAAGGTTTGATGTGAAACGCCATTAATGTCTCTCATGTGGGGTAGAGGCTGACTTGTGTCCTCTCTTCACTCTGGAAGAACGATTTTGGTGGGCACATGCCTGTGCTGCCCGCAATAAAGTCAGGGTACAAATGTATGGGATTCGGGGCGCCTGGGGGCTAAGAAGCCAGACAGCCTGATTTCTCATCATATCGCCATCCCTTCCTAGCTCCAGATCAGCGGGCAGGTTATGTGACTCAGTTTCTCATCTCCAAACGTAGGCTAACGAAAGCCCCTACACCTGGGAGAGGCTGTGAGGGCTAAACGCTTTAACAGAAATTCTCAGAGCAGGCCCTCACGCACAGCAGAGATCCACGACTTGCTAGCTATTCCTCATATTCAGCCAACAGGGCACATCCCCAAAGAGCGACCAAAGGGGGCCTTCTGTAGGCATCGGTGGGACACACCACCCTCAGCTAACGGGCTCGGATCCAGTCCCCGGTGGTCTGCAAACACGCAAGCGGCACGTGTCAAACCTGTCAAGCAAGCACCGGCTGGGGACGCAGCGCACGTCTCAACCCCGAGCTGGTTTCCAGAACGGCATCCGTGCCCATCTCCAGTTCTGAGAACTCCAACGGGTGCTTTCCAACCTCTCCAGTTCCAGGGTAAAAGAGCTCTGGCGGCACTGGGGCACCCTCCTCAGCCTCTAACAGAAGGGAAACAACAACAAAAACAAAAACCCGGACAGCTCTGGTTTTTAAAGGAGTGCACTCGGGTGCATTTTCTTGCCTGACCCAGTGTTGATCTGAGACACCTTCCATCAGGTTGATCTGAGGTCTTTAGTGCGCGGAAAGGGGAGCAGCGTCGTTCCCCCCCGCCCCCGCAAGCGAAGGCCATGACACCCCCTCCTGGAGCTGCCTGAAGACGAGGGGGCAGCGTGCCCAGGGCTGACGGCATGTGCTCAGCGGCCCCGCCGAACAGAAGCGTTCCAGCACACTCGGTCACTTGGGGTTGAAGCCACGGAGAAACGGAAGGAGAGTTATTTATAGTACTGCTTTTTGCGACTGCATCTCAAGGTGGCAGAGACTCCTATTAATCACGGTTCCCTTCCCAAATCAGTGCAAAGTTCAGTCGCAAGAGAAATGCTGGTGAAGGGTTTCATTTTATCTAGTACATACTTACCCGGTTTTCTAGGCTAGCATTCTCCCTGAAGGGAGGGGATCGCCCCCAAACAACAGAGTCTGAATGGCCATTTCATTATCTTAAACGTAATAACCCCAAGAGACCTACTTGGGAGTTGGCGCAGAACTGAAAGGCAGAAAGGGCCAGCGTCTTGCCAGCAGGAGGGGGCCTTGTCCTGAAATAGTGGGCAAGGTGTACACATATTAAAGGAGGAAAACAGTGCGAATCCTGTACCATGAGAGGGAAAAGTTTCTCTTCTAACAATCTGCCTCATTGTGAAATATTTTCCTAAACTCTTTTAAAGCAGCCCTTTTCCTCCAGGGATGGAAGAAAGGTTGTCTCATTTCTCGTCCCTCCTAGCCTGTTGGCGTTGACGCTGGAAGAATCCATGGCTTAAAGTAATCTTCTGGAAAAGGCTCAGCTCTCCATGCAGCCTGAACACTGAGAGCCAGAGCTGCTGGATAATCTGCTCAAAATGACCTCATCCCAACAAAAGGCACTTTCTGCCTTTCTCCGTGGACATTCTGACTCGAGTGTCGTGAGTCCTATCCTCCCTGTTCGCTTCCCTCATGATGTGTTTCTCTCTTTCAGTGGGAACTAGATTTATTTTTATTACACCATCAGTGACCAGTTGAAGATGAAATTTTTAGTGCATGCAGTAACGTTTGCATATCATCCTTTTCTAAAGTCTGCTTGGGGACCAGCTTACGTTGGAGGTGAAAGAGGCTTGCTTTATCACTGTGCATTATCTCTTTCTCCTACATAATTGTCATTAAGACAACATGTAGCTATTCAAACACTTTGCTGTTCAACGAGGATATGATTCCATAAATTATGGCACTTACAGTTTGACCCCAATTACAGGAAAATATACGCATGGAAGATACTGGGTGAAAAATACATGAAAACATGAACAGGGGTTTCATGGTAGTTGCTTACTTTCTTGGGCTTATCGTCATTTACCAGTGAGTATATGTCTTTTATTTTACAGTAAGAAAAGATACCCCCCAAAGATAAAGATTTTCCACCAAGCTTACAGTTATTTACTTGCAGTCAGATGGCCCAAAATTATAAACCTAATCAAACAACTATCATTTTATTACTAAAGTCCTAGCAACAATCCTACCATTTAAAATATGGGAATAAACCAGTAAAATGAGATGAAGTCCTTAAAAGAATATTTCATGACTGGGGAAAATGTCCATGATACAGTGTCACGTAGGAAAAAAGTAGGTTTCAAGATGGAACGTGTATAATGCCAAATTTTGTTTTGCAGGCACGCATGTGCGCGCACACACACACACACACACGGAAGATAACCCTCCAAAAAAGTCTCACATCTATTTCTGGGGGTGGAATTTCACTGGAGTTCTCTGTGTGTGCTTTTCGTATTTTCCAAATCTTCTATGAACGTGAACTGTTTTCACATTCATTAAAATGTAATTAAAACCTGGCAGAGTCTGCAGAAATAATCTGCATGAGAACAGCTCTGCACTTCTAAGTAGGAAATGAGGCTACAGGGCTGGGAGCGCAGAGGAGGGGCTCCTGTGTTAGGAAAATAATGCCGCTCTTCACGGAACAAAAAACATCCCCGGGGTGAGGCATTCAGAAAGGGTCCTTTCTGCGCTTGGCCACCCTTCTGGGTTAATTCACGGCTGGCTGGGGCCTTCATCCAAAACCCGTGCGCACTTCAATAGCAGATGCTGACATGACAGGAAAGGCGTCCGGTCCCTGGGGTTACCCCTGAAACCATCTGCATGCCTCCCAAGTGGCCACAGAGTCCTCTCTCCAACTCTGCAAGCTCACCACCCTATTTACTGACCCGTCTCTGCCGTCCAGGGCAAGACCCCGAAGGAAGCCTTCCTCAAAGTGCTCCACCTAGTAACAGCAAACCGCTGCTCAGACAAACTGCGTCACAAGAGGCAGACCACGGACACACGACAGGCAGCACAACTGTCCTTTGCTCGTCCCATCCCCTCTCACACTACAATGTGAGCTCAGGCACCCCAGACTTCCCAGCACACCGCCAGGGAGACACCGCCAGTGACGGCCCCCACGTAAGAGCTCTGCTTTTCCCATGATGTTGGTTTAAGCCAGTACTCGCAAAGAATCTGTAAATCAGTGTCCAGATCAAATTACCTTTAAGACTGAAAAACCTGAAGCAGCTTCTCTACAATGTACATGAGGTCCTCACACGAATTTAGGAGACGCGCGGGCTGGTGATGAAGCCTCTGAGACACTGTGATTCTCACCACATATGCAGGATTTATTTTGGCCTCGACAGTTCCCTTTCCTGTGTCAGGGAGTCGTGAGTGAGGTCATCTGCTCACAGAACATGGCCTCTGGAGTTTTGAAAAGTAAACCCTGTGGCTTTCTCTAGAAGATAAAAAAAGCAGGCGATGCCTCACCCACCGAGTGCCGTGGGTCTCCTAAGTCTTCAGAGAACAGCATTTTTTGATGCTTCAATTTAAATGAATAACAGAAACATTAAAGATTTATTTATTTATTTATTTGAGAGAACGAGAATGAGAGAGAGAGAGAGAGAGAGAGTACATGAAAGGGGGGAGGGTCAGAGGGAGAAGCAGACTCCCCGCTGAGCAGGGAGCCCGATGCGGGACTTGATCCTGGGACTCCAGGATCATGACCTGAGCCGAAGGCAGTCGCTTAACCAACTGAGCCACCCAGGCACCCTGAATAACAGAAACATTAAAAAAAAAAAAAGTTTAAAGGGGTGCCTGGGCGGCACTTTCAGTTAAGCAATTGCCTTAGGCGTGGGTTGTGATCCTGGGGTTCTGGGATCGAGCCCCACATGGGGCTCCCTGATCAGCAGGGAGTCTGCTTCTCCCTCTCCCTCTGCCCTGCTCATGCTCGTTCTTGCTCGGTCACTCTCTCTCAAATAAAATCTTAAAAAAATGCTTAAATATGGGCGCCTGGGTGGCTCAGTTGGTTAAGCGACTGCCTTCGGCTCAGGTCATGATCCTGGAGTCCAGGGATCGAGTCCCGCATTGGGCTCCCTGCTCAGCAGGGAGTCTGCTTCTCCCTCTGACCCCGCCCCCATGCTCTATCTCATTCTCTCTCTCAAATAAATAAAATCTTTTAAAAAAATGCTTAAATATTATGAACCTAAGTATGAGATCTAAGAGTCCAATGATCCCCCTATTTGTGTCAGCAAATGCAGGAACTCAGTTTTATCATCAAATGCTCAGCAGCTCACATCTTCACAGCCACAAGACTGGTAAGATTTAAAATATAAAATATGGATATAGCAAGCGTGAGTAGGCTTTCCAATCTTGGTACTACTGACATTTGGGACCACCTAAATCCTGGTGGTGGGGCGTCCTGTGCGCTGCAGTGTGCTGAGCAGCGTCCCTAGCCTCTGCCCACCACATGCCGGTAGCACCCCTCCCCCTGAAAACGGTCTCCAGGCAGGGCCGAATGTCCCCTGGGAAGGGGTGAGGACTTGCCTCTGACCAAGATCCCTTAGCTGGGGCAGGTACACAGGTCCAGGACCACTCCTCATGACATGGCCAGACAGCCCTCAAATTCCTCAAAGTCAGAGCTCCCTGAACATCCGCAGGGTCTCTGCTAAGTGACCACAATATGGATTCTGTCTTAATCCCATCATGGGCCTCGCAGAGCTGTACCTCCTGATGTCCTCCCAATTCAAAAAGCAGAAGGTAGGAGAGGCAGAAACAAAACAGGTGTGTTCCTCTAGGTAAGAGTCCACAGACTGTGGCCTGAGGCCAAATCCCACCTGTTGCTTCCCCTTGTTGGACCTGTGCGCTATGACTAGTTTTTACATTTTTAAATGGCTGAAAAGAATCAAAAGAATCCTATTTTGTGGCTCATGAAATTGATCTGACATTCAAATCCCAGTGCCCATAAATAAAGTTTTATTGGCACTCCCCCACATCCATTCACTGATGTACAATCGACGACTGTTTTTACACCACCACAGCACAGTGGAGTGGCTGTTAACAGAGCCCGGCTGGCCCACAAAGCCTCAACTATTTACTCTCTAGCCCTTGACAAAAAATGCCACCCTTGCTCTGCTTTTCTCAGCTCTACCGAAGACTTTCCTGTGTCTACACTAGACCTGCCTATCTACCTGCCTTGTCTGTTCCCGGCTTGAAAGCTGCCTGTTTGCTAACCTGCAGGTGATGCCCCAAAACGTGGATGCTCCTCAGGTACAAACCAACCGCTTGAACAGTGAGAGCAGGGAACACCACCTGCCACGGTCTACCATGGTTACCAAAATCCCCCACAAACATCCAAAGTCATCTCTAAAGCTCAACACCAGTGCCTCACACACAGTAGGTATTCAATGTGTGCTCAACTCAACTGAAGCTTATGTTCCCTAAGTACTGAGTTAAGTCCCAATCAAAACTCCGAGGACCGACAGACCTCTCCCATCTTCCCCAACATTCCAGAAGATGGTTCAACTACATTTCAAAAAATACTGGCTGATGGAAAGTTGTGGCAGTTCATCAAAATGTTAAACACAGTCACCATACAGCCTATCGATTCTACTCCCTGACATACACCCAAGAGAAATGGAGACGTGTGTCTGCACAAAAACTGGCACACAAATGTTCAGAACAGCAGTAATATGAATAATGATGATTCACAGTAACTGAAAGGTAAAAACAACTCAAATGTTCATCAACTGATGAAGAGATCAACAAAATGTGGTATAACCATACAATAGAATATTACTCAGCCATAAAAAAGATTCACAGGGCAAGATGGATGAATCCTGAAAATATTAAGTTAAAGCCAGTCACAAACTCAATTAACATTTTACAAATTTTTGTTTTTATAAGCAAACTACATTTTTCAAATACTTAAGTAAAATATCAAGATTCTTACATATTTACTTTGTTGTTTTTACATACTTGGGTGTTTTTCTTGGGGGGAGGGAGGGCAGAGAGAGAGAATCTTCAGTTAGGCTCCACACCCAGCTCAGAGTCCGCTGCAGGGCTCCATCTCACAACCCAGAGATCATGACCTGAGCCAAAAGCAAGAGTCCGACGCTTAACTGACTGAGCCATCCAGATGCCCCTTTACATACTTGGTTTTAAACAAAAATACCTCAATAAGATTCTTACTGTAGTTAAATTTAGGACTATCACTTTAGTTCCGATTGAATTTTTTTTAAAGCAATAAGCAAAATTCTTAAAATTATGGAAGTTCTGTGGGTTTTTTTTTTCTCTTAAAAAAAAAAAGGGAAACAAACTGAGGGTTGATGGAGGAGAGCGGGGTAGAGGGATGGGGTAACTGGGTGATGGGCATTAAGGATGGCATTTGATGTAATGAGCACTGGGTATAATATAAGACTGATGAATCACAGACCTGTACCTCTGAAACCAGTAATATTTTATAAGCTAATTAATTGAATTAAAAATTAGCAAACTAAAAAAAAAGAAAAAGGCAACCAAATTGATAATGGAAAAAAATACAAATACAAAAAGTAAGTAACACAGCAAATGAAAAAGTAAATAATAAAATCAAACTCTAAAATCCCATCTACCAAAACACAGCACTGTTAGAGAACTGGTTGTCAGTTTTAGTTCGGTATATGGGCTTCAACTCTTGGCACCTGTTTGATGTGCTCTTCTGGAAACTTTATCATCTCCTAGATCTGTAAGTAATAATCTACATGTTGTTCTCATTAAGTTTCAAGGTTAACTTGCAAATCAGTTTGCAGATACACACAAACTGCATTAAGAAACTCATAAAGCACAGGGGCACCTGGCTGGCTCAGTCAGTAGAGCATGCAACTCTTGATCTCAGGGTTGTAAGTTCGAGCCCCATGTCTGGTGTAGAGATTACTTTAAAAAAAAAATGTAAAAAAAATAAACTAATAAAGTATAGAATTAAGTTACAGGAGATAAAATCTATACTCGTGCCTAACCATAATTACTTTTCTGGCTTAATTTTAATTCACAATGTTGACAAGAAAATTTGGTTTTAGAAGGTGTCATCCTCTCCTGGTAAGACCCAGAAAAGTCTGTAAAAGCTGGTTCAGTACCCAAAATTTGTGGAAGGCAATAAAACGCGAATTCATCATTTTAGCCCAGAATGATTTCCCAGTGCTCTATTACCTTCACTTTCAGCAAGGAGAAAGACCTGCAACTTGAAAAAAGTCATTTTAAAACGGAAGATGTTCAGTTTGGGCAAAATGCACTTCCACCTCTCCAAGGGATATCGGCTCAAGGACAAAGATGCAACAGCAAGTGGGTTGCTTACCTTTATGGTGACTTCATGTGTAGACCTCTGAACCAGTGAGCTCCCCAGCATCCGATCATATAAACTTCAAAGTGTCTGCCGGGAGCTGCCTGGTGAGAAATGAGGAGATAGGAAGAAAAAACTTAAAAATTCCTTGGGAAGTATTCACCTCTGGCCTCTCCCATTTCGTGGTTTTTTTTCTTTTTCAAATCAGTGGCATTGTTTCCCTTTTTCATCTCAACTCAAACTTAACACGTTTTATTATGTCACAATCTCTTACACTTGAACACAGACTATGCAGTTTTACCTGCAAAGTGAAAGACGAGAAAGGAGCGCGGCCAGCCTGTATTATCATATGTGTAGAAATCCCGAAAGGAAAATCTCCAAGTAAATAAAATTAATTTTAGTTCAGTTATTGCTACTGCTATCCTTTAATGAGAATCAATGCCTATCTGAACTGCTTTTGTCTTCGGGGCTGTGTCCTATGCAACCAAGAAACTCAACCATACACACCTCTAAGAGAAGAAAATATGCTTTAAAGAAACTTTATAGACCTCACTTGGCCTAATGCTTATAACAGCCTTGCGTGCATGTCCATGTGTATATACACCCTCATAACACAAAGAAAGAACATTAGAGTCTTTTTCTTCCTTTTTGGCTTCCCTAAAATAAAGCAAAAGAAAGGCACTGACTCACTATGGCTCAATTTATCCGTTATTGTCATACATTTCAATTTCACGAGGGTTCCGCCATTTGTACTTCTGAAGAAGCCAGGTTTGCAAGGTCCTAAGTTAACCTTCGTATCGAAAACGTTTCTACTTTTTGGTCAGTATAACACTACGCAATCAACCCGCAATGGTTTAATAGTATTTACCTTCTTCCTCATATAATTTCCTTGGTTATGAATGAATCCAACTCCTACATTTAAATTATCTACTATTGTCTATCAGCTCAAAATCTAAGGAAATTAACTGCCTGCCATTTTCTCTAAATTCTTGTTCAATCGTGAGTGATAAAAAGGTGCCAGGGTTAATATGATTCAAATTCACCAGTGAAGCTTATGAGCAAAGGTGTTTCTTATTAGTAAATGCAGAACCTCATGAAATGTTTTAAGGAAATTCAAGTAAATTACTCCCAATGAGTCATGTTTATAGCTATGCTGCTCAAAGAAAGGAGATTAAAAAGATTTTACAGGTAGGTTCATAGGCCCTTGAGTTTCATTACAGTACATTTTTTAAAAAACACCATAAGGATATGTAAGATAAAATAACCAGGGCGCTTTTTAAAAAGCTACCATTGAAGAAAAATGAGATTTAAACAAAATTTCCCTACAACTCTTTGAATAGAAGTTATTCACCAGAGTGAGGCAGACATAAAGGAATATTGGTTTTGCTCATAAAATAAAAATACATTCCATAATGAAAAAATTTCTGTAGTAGAGATAAAATAGGACAACCGTCCTTAACAGTACCTGAAGCAGAAAGCAAATTACTATTTTCAGGATTGAGTTGTAAATTACCAGAGCGGGAAAAAAAAACAGCCTTCTGATGAAATCGCTAAATACCATAAAGTACCAAAATATGAGCAGATGTCGCCACAATAAGCCCCAAATTGCTTGGAAATTAAAACACTAAAATCCATAATAATTCAATAAGTAATTAATACATAAACAGCTCTTATTACAAGCTGTTCAGAAAAATCTTTAGAATCAAATTCTCATTCTTTGGTCCAAAACAGATGGTAACTCACAAATGAGAGTCTTGGAATTGAAGATTATCTTTTATATATGTTGTTAAACTCAGGAAGTGTAATTAACATCATCTGTGTGCTGTAAACACAAAAATGGGTAAATATGACTGGGCAGCAATGTTCTTCTGCTTATGCAACATGTCAAAATTAGTTTATTGATGGAAACAATAAATTAAAAATGATAAATTCGATCTTCCAATACCTAATCGTAACTGATTTTCCCATGATCAGTACCCAGATAGCATGACCACCAATGAGCAGTACTGGCAAAAAGGTTCATGTACTGCAAAGTATTGGTGTGAAATGCCAATGATTTTAACATATGCAATATATTCTTTATTCTCAAAGGTAATAATAAATATAAAAAGGACTTCACAATTTCTTGGTTGCTCGCTCCTCAGCTCTAGGCACGGACAGTGTAGACCTGTCCAGCAGAGTCCTTCCATGTGGAGGTACAGAGCCCTCGGAACACTCACCATGTTGTGCAAACATCCACTGTCAAGTCCCAAAACATTTCCATCACTCCCAAAGGAAACCTTGTACCCAATTAAGCAGTCGCTGCTCATTCCCTGGCAACTACCAGTCTACTTCCTGTCTCTCTGGATTTCCCTATTCTGAACATGTCACATCAGTGGAAGCGTGTCTGGCTCCTTTCACTAAGCAAAATGCTTTCAAGGTTCAGCCATGATAAAGTGTGTATGAGCACCTCATTCCTTTTTGTGGCTGAATACTATTCTACTGTGTGGATGAACTATGCTTTGTTCGTCCCTCCATCAGATGATGCCGGGCATCGTGGCTTGCGTTCACCTTCTGCCCATCGTGATGAGTGCTGCTATGAACATTCATGTACAAGTATGTGTTTGAGCCCCGGTTTCCCATCCCTTGGGGCATACACTGTTGGAGGGGAACTGCCCTGCATCAGCTTGCCTTGATCCTCCTTTGTGGAAGTCCCCTCCTCTCCAGGACTGACAGATGCAAACGGGACAGGCAGAGAGGTCTGCACGGGGAATGGACGTACAGGAGGGAGCCAGGGAACCCGCCAAGCCTAAGGCACCACCTGGCAAACGGCAGACAGCTAGAGCTCACCAAGAAGAAGAACGCTCTCTCCCTACTTGGAGCAAAGCAAATTACTCTCCCACTCAGAAGCGCCTTAAAGTCTGTCAGGCAACCAGAGAAACTGGACTGGTTTTGTTTTGCCCTTGCCCACCTCCCCACCTCCCCCCAGGTTTAGCACCAAAGTTCTGAGTTTGGGGTTGCTCACAACTCCGCTTAGATTTATCAGGGACACTTGAGCTTGACAATGGTTGTCCAGGTACCTTCTCAAACATAATACTGAATTTTAATATTGATCCATACATGTGATACCTAATAAAAGCATGGAATTATCATAGTGTGTCCAGTGGTTTCAACCAGGGCCGATGGTGCCTTCCACCCCGGGATATATTAGGCACATTCTGGAGACATTTTTGACTGTCACACCTGGAGGAGGTGGTCCCATGGCAACTAGTGAAGAGAGACCAGGGAGGCCGCTGGACATCCTACACCTCACAGCACAGCCTCCCCGCAACAAAGACTGATCCGCCCCAAAATGTCAATAATGCTAAGGCTGAGAAACTTTAACAAAACAGCTTTTAGACTAAATTCTTCTCTTCATGACTTCTGATTTTTACTGTGAAATATGGGAAGGTGAAATAACACTTTCACGCACATCTTAGATTCAGAAGGAAGCGTCTAGGGGGTCCTTCCACAGATTGCCATAATGCTTCCTTCGTCATTGCCCAAATTTTCAAAACAAATCGCCCACATGGATCCCTAAGTCAAAGGGACAGACACATGTTTTGACTAGTCATAAATTAAATGCTTAAAATATAAATATTCTATTAATTCTATTTCTTGATAGACTAGAATCCAATTTGCACCATAAAGTCTTTTTTTTTTTAATTGCCTATGGAGACACCAGCATGGTGCAGGACTCGGGTCTCCTACGGCCAGCCAATACCACATGCCAGCCAGGGAAGGAAGCCAGCACAGAAGCAGATCATCCTGCCCCAGTCAAACCGTCGGATGACTGCAGCCCCCGCTGACCTCTTCACTGCAGTTTCAGAGAGGCCCCAGCCAGAACCACGCAGCCGAGTGACGCCAGCAATCCAATACATGGGGAAGGGCAGGTAGGAAAGATGTGTGGGGGCAGGGTCCCCTTCCAGCAAGTGCCTCTGCATCACTATCCACAGGCTGGGGACAATCATGTGCAGAGCTGCTGTCAGGAAAACCGAGAACCAAATGAACTGGGAAGCCAAGCAGCCCAAAGTTTGCCAAAGCGTGTTCCTCAGAACAAGGTTTTCTAGGCGGTTGGAGTGCATTTGGTCTGCATCACCTGCAAAATGGTTCCACCATCCAAGAGAATCGGAAACACTGGGTTTCATAAAGTTATTAAAAAGCAGTAATAGTATAAAAAAACAATAGTGCCTAACACAAAACTGCACCTATTGTTTGCCCGGCTCGGTTCCACATGCTTTGAACTCATGTCATCCTTTATTAAATAATGGAAGAAGCCTGCCTACCAGACCCTCATGTTGTGTTTTCACTGCTGTACCCCAGGCCCCACCACCAACCGCATCACACCAGGTGATCACACACAATACATGATCATTCTGCTCTCAGGATTCGCTCACAGCTCCGAGCCGTAGGCAGCAGGAATTCTGCAGAGCACCTTCTTCACCGAGCTTCACTTCTAGCAGGCTCCTCCACGTACGCAGGCGTCCCATGGGTGAGGACGCCTCATGGTCAATATGCCGTGGTTTGCCTAACACTCCCAAAGTCCTCTCTGAAAGGTTTGCCAACAATATGCTGAAATTTAAAAGACAATTTTCTGATTGACTCTGGACACATCAGTCACTAGACATTCCAATTAATTGAGGTTTAGCTGTTGGAAGACTGTGTTCTCCAAGAAAAATATAAAAACACACTTTTTAGAATTTGAAAGCTTGAAATCTAAAGATGACAGTACTTGACTAAAATGAACACAGTGTGCCAAGATGGTAATGACTTATAAAAATAAATGTTACTTTTAATATTATAATAGTATCAAGAAATAGGGCAGTTCTAGATAAGCCTTTATCCATTGGGAATTAATCAGGCCATCATCCTCATTTCTCTTTCAACTCACTGAACTAGGAAAATGGGTACTGCAAAGTGAAAAGTGACAATGCATGAATTATTTCCTCATATCTTATCTTTAAAAAAAAAAAACTCACTTTTGGAATACCCTTAATTTAGGTGGATTAATTCTTGCCACTGTAGTAAATGTGTGCCTTTGTCTGTTTATATGTAAGACCAATGAGACAACACCGAAGGGACCCCCTTCCCTTTTAAAGTTACACTTATGACCCAGGAAAATGTTTTTGTATTGTTGGTGATAAAAGATCCTAATTTGGTACGCAAATTCCACGGGCCTAACCTTTGATGTTCTTTAAAAATAAGCTTAGATGTCATAAACACATAAATTAAAAAACAAGGAACATCTTAAAACATTTTTCGTTTAAAAAGAGTCTGCATGGCGAGGGCACCTGGGTGGCTAAGTCAGTTAGGCGTCTGCCTTCGGCTCAGGTCATGATCCCAGGGTCCTGGGATAGAGCCCCACCTCGGGCTCCCTGCTCAGCGGGAAGCCTGCTTCTCCCTCTGCCTCTGCCACTCCCCCCCACTCATTCTTGTTCTTTCTTTCTCTCTCTCTCAAATGAATAAAAGAAAATCTGCACGGTCAAATGACAATATATGTTGTCCAATGTCTACGGAAAACATTTAGTCCGAATGTTTTTGGAATTAACCCTGCAGTATTGTTAGCTGTAGGCGGTAAGCCTGGGTGTGCCATCAAGTCTCCTTTAGGGCACACGAACTAGGCAATGGGTCATTACTGTGCCAACACGAGAAAGTTTGGAAACATGGCTACTAGTGGAGTGTGCCCACAAGGCCGGCAGCGAAACGCAGTCACGGCTGACAACCCGTTCACAAGTCATCTTGTGTGTCCCCTCTGCACACGACCAGGCACATGTCCAAGAGCTTCCTGTATCACAGCATTCTCCATGCTCCAAGTAGACAGCAGGGAGTTACAAACCATACAAAACTAATAAACACTGATTTTCATGGTGCCCAAACATGGGGCAGGGTTCATTTTACTCTTTGATCATAAAACACCAGTCCTTAGATACGGTAACATGTATTACTTAGAGCAAAGCTTCCAAGATTGAGTAAGTTTGGGAAATTCTAAGTTAAAGAAGATAAAACAGATCCATAAAGCTGAACAAACCCCAAGCGGGATATACACCAGAGAAAACCCTAACAAGACACAATCAATTTCCTGAAAATCAGCAGTAAAAAGAAACTCATAAAAGTAGCCAGGGAAAAAAAGCACAAATTACACCCAGAGGGGAAGATAACAGAACTCATAAACTTCTTGTCAAAAACAATGTAAGCCAGAAGACAATGGAATGAAATTTTAGAGAGCTCAAAGAATGTGTCAACTTAAAATTCTACTCTCAGGGGCGCCTGGGTGGCTCAGATGGTCACGCGTCTACCTTCGGCTCAGGTTGTGATCCTGGGGTCCTGGGATAAGGCCCGCATCGGGCTCCCGGCTCAGCGGGGAGCCTGCTTCTCCCTCTCCCTCTGCCCCTCCCACTGCTCACGCTCTCCCTCTCTCTCTCTGTGTCTCGAATGAATAAATAAAAATAAAATAAAATTCTATTCTCAGAATAGCTTTCAAAAATGAAGACAAAATAAAAACTCTTTAAGACAAATGCAGAGAGAATTCAATGCCAATACGCCTGTCCTACAAGAAAAATTAACTGAAGTTCTTTAAGGGGACAAAAAATGAGCTCAGATGGACCTCTGGATTTCTGCAAAGGAAGGAGGGGCAGCAGAAAGGGTAAACAGGGGGGTAAATATAAAAACATTTTCTTCTCATTTTAAAATTTCTTTTACATATAGCTGACTGCTTAATGCAAAATTAGTAACTGTATTGTGGCTTCTTAAACATCTGAAAGTAAAATGTATGACAAGAGTAGTACCAAGAAGTAGGAATGGAAGAACAGACCTACACTGTTAGGTCCTTACACATGATGTGGTAAGAGATACCAATGCAGACTGTGGCAAGTTAAAGACCGTTACTGCCAGCATTAGAGAAACTCTAAAAATTGGGGCGCCTGGGTGGCTCAGTCGGTTGAGCGTCCGACTCTTGATTTCAGCTCAGGTCATGATCCCAGGGTCCTGGGATGGAGCCCTGGGTCAGGCTCCCTGCTCAGTGGGGAGCCTGCTTCTTCCTCTCCCTCTGTGCCTCCTCACCCCCCACTCATGGGTGTGCTCGCTCTCTCAAATAAATAAACAAAATCTTAAAAAAAAAAAAAACACTAAACATTAAAACAAAGAGATATAGCTAATAAATTAATAGTAAAGTAGAATCAGAAAAAAAATTCTTAATTTATACAAACATATGCAGGCAGTTTTGACCCCTGAGGGTCATCTTCCCCGAGGGCAAAAACGCCTGGAGAGACTTGTGGTTGTCACAAGGTGGGGGGAGGAGGTGCTACTAGCATCTAATGGGTAGAGGCCCCGGTAACTGCTCAACACCCTCCAGCACAGAAGACATCTCCCCTGAGAGAAAGGATTAACTGGTCGCAAATGTCAACAGAGCCGAGGCTGAGCAATCCCGATACGAAGGTAAAATGTCACAACTCTTCCAAGTCAACTCAGGTTGCTGGCTCTCGGTGTGGAGAGACAGCCTCTACGGTAAGCTTCTGATTTTTAACAAAAACATAGTCTACAAAGTATAATCTCTTAATTCAGTAATGAGAGGCACACACATCAGCTGTTTCCATCATGAAAATTCTTGAGCAGCAAGGCTAACTATGCCCTCACCTACACCAAATCACACCCTGCCCTGCCCCCACGTGCGGAGGAAGCGGATCTTCTATAAAGGCCCTTCACATCCATTATGTAACACAGCCGCCCTCTTCATTATTCCCATTTTGTAGGTAAAAAGACTGAGTTCTAGAGAGTTTAAGTGAATCTAGACTAGTTTCACAGCTTATAAGTGGTAGGATTTTAACCCCAAAGTTCTGGCTTTGATCTGAGTGGTTGTGACATTTCATATCATACCAATTCATAATTTACAGTAATTTGGATGGAAGGGAGGTTAAGAATTTATTCTGCACAATGGAAATAAATAGGAATTTGCAGCTGGTAACATAATTTATTGAAGGGAAGTCTTCCAAACACTCTGAATAATTGATTTCATATATGCAACACGTTACATGCGATTCATTCGGCTCATCGTTTATACTCTGAGTTGATCTGAAATGGATTTAGCCATTTACACTGTACCAACAAACTACTGCGTTCAATTCATTTTTGGATTTTCTGTGATACATTATTTTTTCCGACCGACTCGCATCAGGCTTTCCCAGCCAGGGAAAGTCTGACACTGTCAGGTATCTAGACCCCAGTAGCTGGAATGAGAGTGAGCCACCGTGGGCTCTGCATTTTGCTCACTCTCTCGTTAGGCAAAATCCAGACTGATTGGAGTCTTCGACCAACACTGAATATTTATGGAGATCATTCATTCACAGGCGAGAGATCACTGCTCTCACCAAGAAAGCGGCAGTGTGCAGTCAGTTGAGGAAGTCAAACTGTGGAAAACAAGTTTCCTTTTTGATCCACGGAATTCTGATCCTTAGCAGTAAGCGCCATGCCATTTCTACACACCCTCTCTGCTGCTCAATCGGTCTTTAAGATGTAGCACTGCCCTTACTCCATCACTGGTCCTGCGTACTTGCGAGGTTACGAGCAGCAGTAATTATTAGAGTAAAGGATTGTAGAATCAAAGGAAACACGTACGACGTACCTCAAAAGTGTGCATTCACATCAGACCCGATTTCACGTGTCTGTAGCTCCTGCATGCGAGTATTTTCCCATTCGTAAGATGAACGTCACTAACCCTGTAAGAACTGCAACTCCTCCATCTACTTTCAGACATTTCTTAACGATCTGATGTGGCTCCTCTGAACCCACTGGAGGGGTGATGCCACTCAGTCAGCCCTGGAAGACTCGAAAGGACACACAGTCTGGCTCTCTCAGGCCCGAGAACCAAACAGTTATGTCTTCTTCTTCCTGGATGTAATGGGGCTGAATCGCAGTGACACCAGCTTCGTCCCGTGTATGACGGCTGCAAATGGCAGGGTGTAGTATTCAGTCTTTGGGGAAACAAATAGGTGAGGCAGTTTGCTTGAAGCACGACCAAGAATTCTACCATCTCATTAAAACGCACTGTGACGTAAACCGTGGGAGGCAGGCAGGCACTGCCGCCCTCTGTAAATGAAGGACACAGGACACGGAAAGAGAACATACCTTGTGTCCAGAGGAGGGCCTAGCGTGACATCGCTCAGGGAGACTCATGTTTTCTGGGGCGCCTGGCTGGCTGGCTGGCTCAGTTCGTAGAGCATGGAACTCTTGATCTTGGGGTCATGAGTCTGCGACCCACATTGGGCACAGAGATTACTTACAAACTACAACAACAACAACAAAAACCAGAAGAAGAAAGAAGAAGAAGAAGACAATGATGACGACTTGTGTTTTCCCTACAATTTAAAAAGGCGACTGAGGGGCACCTGGCTCGTTCTGTCAGTAGAACATGTAACTCTTGATCTCCGGGGGTTAAGGGTTTGAGCCCCACGGTGCGTGTAGAGATTGCTTAAAAATAAAAACTTTAAAAAAATAAAAATAAATAAAATACCAAAAAATACAAAGGCGATCGAATCTTGTGACAGAGAAAAGAACACATGATTTAAAAACTTTTAAACTTGGGGCACCTGGGTGGCTCAGTCATTAAGCTTCTGCCTTCAGCTCAGGTCATGATCCCAGGGTCCTGGGATCGAGCCCCGCATGGGGCTGGCTCCCTGCTCCGCGGGAAGCCTGCTTCTCCCCCTCCCACTCCCCCTGCTTTGTGTTCCCTCTCTCACCAACTCTCTCTGTCCAATAAGTAAATAAATAAAATCTTTAACAATGAAACAAAAAACTTTTAAACTTCCTGTGAGTCAAAGAGCTCAGCGGATGGGTCATCAGAATCCCCAGGTCTCCGAGGGCTTCTGAGGGTCCCACTGGCTTCCGAGTCTGAGCTGGGATGCTGACGTCACCCTAAGCAGAGGCTTCTCATGTTGCCCAATCAGGAATACACAGGCCAGAATGTCCCTGTGTGGTGCAAAGAGAAACACCGGCGTTTGTGCGCCGCTTCGAGGCTGCAGGAACGCCGAGTTCAGCGTGCCGCTGTCCCCCACACCCCCAGCAGCTCAGAGACTCTGCACGAGCGCTGCCAGGAAGGTGTGAACCTGGAGGCAATCCCAGGCCAGCTGGCCCTACACACCATCGCCCTCCCCCGCAACAATGTCTGTCTCCAGAGTGCACTTTTAAGGGACTCTTAAAATTAAAAGCTAGAAAGCCCAACTGCCCTTCTAGCGGTCTGCATTTCCCCTGAAGGTCAAACTCTGACCCCAATTGTGCTAGCCCTTGTCCATCACGCTGTACTTACACCCCGTCTTTGTTGGCTGCCTCCTCCCTGGATTGCAGTGTGGTCTTGTTTCCCAGAAATTACACTCAGTGCTGGGAAAGGGTCATGATCCTTTACAAGGCAATCTGGCAGAGTCTCGAAGAAGCATCACGGCCCTGGAGTGAGGCCGGCGTGGCTGAACCCCAGAATCCCCCACTGGAAGCTGGGTGTCTCCTGATGAATAACGTAACCTCTCTGTGCCACACAGCACAGCGGTCTACAGTTACACTGCACAGATGCACGTATTCAAATATATGCAAAGCCAGACACGTAGGCTTGTAACAAAGTTATGACTATAACCACACAGAACAGCCACAGCCGTAACACCCTGGCCGCTAGAATGCTATGTTCCTTTTGTTCTATTCATCATTCTCTCACGTTTTTAAAGGAGGGGGGAAAACCGTGAGCCTAAAAAAAATAAAACAAGATGAAACTTATTTGTATTTTACCACCATTAAAAATGTTTTAAATAAATAAAAAAAAAAAAAACCCCAAGATGAACCTAAAAACACTTACGCCACTCACTACTCGAGAGGAATACGTTTCAAGATGTTTCTTTAAAGGGACTAAAACAGTCACACAAGTAAACCTGTGAGGGAATCGAGTTTTCCTTTCAACTGGAACATAATCCCATTTGCCTGTGGTTTCCTTAAATGGAAACATACTACTTGGTACTCGAACAACCGACTTTTTAAATGAGCAAGTGTGTTTGAGAAAGGAAGCAAGCATAGTGAGATGGAAAAAAAAAATCGAATCAGACTAACTGTGGACACTAACATTCCTGAACAGCGTAGTGAATGCTACCTTCACGCTCTGCTCACCAAACGAGTTCACCCGCCTACCTTCTCGCTTTTATCAATACATCTTACCAGTCTAGTGGGCAAGACTTTTCTTCATGCAGATAGAATTTCAAACACAATCTCAAAAAGAGAAAATGCCAATGCTCCATTTCCTCTAAAAAGGAAACATAGGAACAGTAGAATTTCAGTGTATTTCCTAGTTTAAGCTTAGCCTGATTTCCTTTGAGCCTGTTCAAATTTCTGTCGGGTCCTAAGATCATGTTCATGAGGTACAGAAAATCCTATGGGGATGGACCTACAAGGCGTTATGCTAAGTGAAGTCAGAGAAAGATAAATACTATATGATTTCACGGATACAGAAACAAAGAACAAACCGATGGCTTCCAGCAGGGGAGGGGGGGGGGACGGGGGGGGCAAATACCTTTAACGCCTAAATATACAGGTACCCACAGTATCCATTAAGAAGCTCTGGCGGGGTCATGTCTAACCACAAATTAAACTCTAAACAAAGTGTTACCCTAAAATGATACCCTGAAGATTTCATTAAAATGAAGGAAGATGTTAAATGGCGGAAATGGATGCTTTTTCAGATTTCCGGTTGTATGAATAGAACCTTTTACAACCCGTACGCAGCCCGCACTGCAGAGAAAAGCTCTTTGCAAAAAAAAAAAAAAAAAAAAAAGTTGAAAACACCCTACAGTTCCAAGTATGACATTTACATGGTTTTATTAAAATATCACAGATTAAAATGGAAGACTGCCTTTTAGTAGGGTACAGACCTTGTCCAAAAAAGTGGAGGAAAAAAAAGTGAATTTTGAGAAATCATCCTCAAATTTGGTTCCTTCATTGGTCAGAAATTTCTCTCTTATTCGATGGAAAGAGAGAATTCCTTAAAAGACAGGACAGAGAGACAAATTTTGGAACTGGGAATGAAAAAGGAAAGGTATCTGAAATGGGCAAGCCTTGAAACTCAGCTGGGGTTAGGGCGCCTGGCTGACTCAGCAGGTAGAGCATGCGACACTCTTGATCTCCGGGTTGTGAGGTTAAGCCCCACATTGGGTGGAGAGATTATTTAAAAATAAAATCTTCAGGGCGCCTGGGTGGCTCAGTTGGTTAAGCGACTGCCTTGGGCTCAGGTCATGGTCTGGAGTCCCGGGATCGAGTCCTGCATCTGGCCCCCAGCTCGGCAGGGAGTCTGCTTCTCCCTCTGCCCTCCCCCCTCTCACGTGCTCTCTCTCTCAAATAAATAATAAAATCTTAAAAAAATAAAATAAAATAAAATCTTTAAAAACAAACAAACAACTTGATTGGGGTTTTAAACTCTACACCTCCATAGGGCTTCAGCAATGAGCACTGGAGGCTTCCGTGTGGGGAAAAAGGGACACAAATGAGGTTTAGAACAGTGCGATGAATGAGGTGGATAGCGTGATGTACCTACAAAGACCCTTGGAAAAGCCCGTGTTCCACATGCACAGTGGTGAACAGCCGTAAATATGCTTGTCTAACTTCTTCCAATTCTATCCTGTTAGACCAGAGTTGGCAAACTTGTTCATAAAGGGTCCGAGAGTAAAGAGTTTCAGCTTCAGGGCCCATATGTTCTCTCCCTGTTACAGTCACTCCACTCCACTCTACCTTTGTAGGGAGACACAGTCAAGCACAACACGCAAACCAATGGGTGTAGCTGCGTTCCAATGAAACTTTAATGATGTACAATAAAATCTGAATTTCACAGAATGTTCATGTATCATGACATTCTTCTTCTTTTGATATTTAAAAATGTAAAAGCCATCCTTAGCTTGTTGACGGTACGAAAGTAGGCACTGGGCTAATTCTGGCCTGTGGGCGTTCGCTAGCTCTTCTGTTAGATAACATGAGTCATGGTTGGATGCCATTTCCATCACATCTCACCAAGATTACTTCAAAATGAACCCTCAGGAAAACAGTATGATGGTTGCCCAAAACATTAAATAAAGAACTACCATATGATCCAGCAATTCCACTTCTAGGTATAGAACCGAAAGAACTGAAAGGAAGCAGCTGAAGAAATATTTGGACCCTGGTGTTCATATAGCAGCAACATTATCCACACCAGCCAAAAGATGAAAACAACCCACATGTCCACCAATGGACAAATGAATCCACAAAGCTTGTATATATTATAAACACACACATAAAGACATGATGGAGTACTAGCCAGCCTTTGAAAAGAATAAAATCCTGACACACACTACACTGTGGGTGAACGCAGAGGACATTACGTTAAGGGAAATAAGCCGGAAACCAAAGGGCAAAGGTGTATGAACCCACTCGCGTGAAGTAGCTAGAGTATCTAAAAACAGAGACAGAAAGTGTAATGGGGGTTGCCGGGAGCTGGGAGGTGGGCAGAAGGAATGGGAGTTATTGCCGTAACAGGTACAGTGTTCTAATGCAGGAAGATGAGAAAGTTCTGGGGATGGATAGTCAAATCTACTCAATGTCGCTATACTACATACTTAAAATTTACCATTTTGACCATGTTTGTTTTATTTTTTTAAAGATTTATTTGAGAGCAAGGGCGAGCACGGGTGGGGGAGGGGCGAAGAGAGAGGGAGCAAGAAATCCCCAGGAGACTCCACACTCAGCACGGTGTCCGACACCAGGCTCAATCCCAGGACCCCAAGATCATGACCTGAGCTGAAATCAAGAGTTGAGCCGGCCGAAATCTTGAAATCAAGAGCTCAACTGGCTAAGCCACCCAGACGCCCCGAAATGGGAAATTTCTATTATGTATATTTATACCATAAAAAAAAAAAAAAAATCTCAAAGAAAATGAACCTTCGATGCAAATGCATTTCTTCCAAAGACCCTACTTGTTGGTTACAAAGAAACTTAGATCAAAACGGTGGTGAGAGTTAAATTGCACATCAGTCATCTTACTTTGAAGTGAGCCTCAAGAATAAATGACCACTTTCTTTTATTGAGCCAGTTTCAAACCCTTAACCATGAAATACAAAATGGGCTCAGTTATCCTCAAATTCATAGGTGACACTCTGAGATACTTCCTGGTGGAACAGAGCCATTCTCTAGAAACAATTTCAGAATCTTGGTGCTTTCTGAAATTATCTGAACGTTAGTCAAACCCAGAAATTCTTAGGCCAGTGTCTGTCCTTGGAGAATTTAGCTACATGGTAGCAGAATGACACATTTTGGTTAATTAAATTCATATTAATCTTTGTGGCTGGGAAATGGGACGGAAGTTCTTGTTCAATCAAGATCACAAAAGCCATTCAAAAAATATTTAACACATTATGCCGTTAAATGATGTTCAGCACCGTCCTTGTGGTTGTTGGCAAAAACTCTAGAAGCCTAAGAAAAGTAAGTGTTCAGATTTAATTAATCTCAGCCAAATCATTTCTCCCTACCTCAGATGAAAGCTTCAAGAAAAAAAAGGAAATTTCGGCATTATTTCTTAGTGGAAGCTGTTCCCCTTCCTTTGAAACAAGAAAGGAGTTAATAAGATGATGACACTAACAAATTTCTCTCAGAAAGTTTCCAGATGGCGGGTTCACACTACTCTGATCTTCTCCAAGCTCGTGTCCGTGTTTACGAAAATACAACGGGTTATCAAATAACTGTGGCACCTTAAGTTTCTGAAAGGCATCCTTCTGACCTCTGGGCCCCGCCCACTGACTGCCTCAGGGCAGGCCTGCAAGGCCACTCACTTGTACCGAGAGAACTCGTCCCTGGCTTGAGCCCCCAAATGCATTTCTGGCCCTGGCCCTCCCAGTTCCACACTCATCCCCCATGATGTCCACCTGGAAGTCCAACCAGCATCCCAAACGTGGCCTGTCCACAATGGAGCCCTGCACCTACCCTCCCTCACCAACGTGCCCTTCCTCCCTCCTGCTGTCCCAGTGAGTGACACCTCCCTCCCTCCCGGTGAATGACCCCAGACCTGGCCTCCTCCAGCCAGGACATCGGCTGGCGACCTCTGCTGAAGTATCCCAAATCTGGGCTTTCCCTCCTGGCCCCAAACGGAGCTCCGCGAGTGGACAATGAGACTGTCCTCTGCCTGGGAACCGCCTGGAGCCACCACAGCCCCTCCCCCACCCCGCAGCCAGCCACCTGCTGGTGCTGTGACAAGGCACTGGAGGGTTTCAAGTCCGAGCTCATCACCCTTATGTCCTGCAAGGAACTGCACACAGCTCTGATCCCGGGCCCTTGTCAGACGCCAGCTCCCATCACATCATGCCTGCCCCGTCTCCTTTTCACCTCTCAAGTTCCTGAAGCTCCGTCCCATGGCCCGGCCTCTGCACTCCCGAACTCTGGGCTGGCTCTCCCCAGCTGCATCCTCCAGACTTCAACTCAACTGTCTCCTCCTTAGGAGGCCTTCTTACCCCTACCATGGAACCCCTTCCACCCAAGTCACTTGGTCACATGATCCTGCTCCTGTCCTTCACAGAATGTGTCGTTAACCAAAGTGTCTGTTTCTCTGTCTACTGCCTGTCTAGCTCCAGCAGAGCAAAGGCCTCTGCATCCACAAGCCTGAGCTCAAAGGGTGTCAAACTCAACACCTGTATCCACAAAGCTGAGCTTTGTGCTTCATACAAGAAACTTCATAAACAGCTAAGTACATATGACAAAAAAACAAACAAAAAAAACTTCAGAATACCCTAAGATGTACTTAACACCGAAACTCCACTGAATATTGCATTTTCCTTCTTGATGACTCATGCACCATTTTCAGGTCTTGCAGGGCTTTATAATAAGCGTTAATGATAATCATATAGTAGGAGTAGAAGCAGAAGCTGTGTGATATCACAGCCGTCTGAATTTATAGAGTTCTGAGTAGACAGCGGTGCATCCCCGTGTCTATAAGAGTTTAGTATCACTATCACATAAACCTTACAACCAAGTTAGTCCAACATCTACGTAACGACTAGACTTCACTCTTCACTGTAAGGTCTAACAATGAAAAGACAAATAGTAACCAGTTCTCATGAAGGATTCTGCTATGCCCAGCAGCCAGGATAGTCTTCAGATACGCTGTGTCCCCAAACCTGTCCAAGGCTGCTCCCCTGCGCTCCGCTGTCCTCGCCCCTGTCAACTACAGACTATGGAGACGTCACCCGAACGAAGTATGAGTGCACAGAGAGCCTGTGACTAGCTTTTCATGGAAACGAAGCTGAACGCTAGACAGGACGAGTGTGCGTCCTCTTCACAAACGTCATGCGATTCGGTGCGGGCGAGACAACCAAGACCGGGGTAACGGTGCAAACCTGGGGAGACGCAGAGTAGAGATTTCTGTGCAGTTTTCACGTGGAAGAACGAGAAGCTAGAAACCCAGCACGATGTGCCAGGCACTATGGATGCGGTCTCTTGGGGGAAAGTGCTGGCTGGGACTCCCTGGAGCAAAGGGGAAGCCCGCCCTCCCTCCGAGGACTGGCAGGTGACCGGGTAGCCCCATGCCTCAGGGTAAAACAACGAAACACACAAGAGGTGTGTGCCTCCTTTTTTAGGATTCCCAGCTTTTCCTGACTTTTTCAATTAACATGACAGTGCTCACGCCAGATTTTGGGGGAGGGGGCTAACTCCCCACGTTATCTCTGGGTGATGAATATGCGTTTATAATGTGCGCAAATCAAGAAGTCCTTTGGGCTTATACCCTGAAATTCTAAATAGCTGACAGTAACTGCTCACAGGGTTTGGAGTCCAGAGGGGGCCCAAGGTTACACGGCTACGGCTTCACGATGCAGCAAAATCGCCATGCTATTCCAGACAGCAGCCCCCACGCAAATCCTCTGAAGCTCCTTTACAAAATGAAGTGTCTACAAGTGCCTAATACAGAACATAAATAAAGATTATTTTCACTAAAACTGGTTTCTTAGTATTAGAAAAGGATGTTAATTTGAAATAAGTAGATTCAAATTGAAATAGGTAAGTTTTCTACCTTGTTAAATATCTTAGCTTATAAAAACTCCTTTCATGAACATTCGGTCCTAAAAGCAGCTTTCTGCAAAGGGAAATATATACCTGTAAGATACAATCAATTTTTTAAAAAAAGGAAACAAAATGCTGATCTTTGATCGAGTCCCTCAACCTCTCTTCACCTCCACCTTCACAGAGTGGCTTAAAACTCATTTCCTCCAAACGCGGGTGAGGTCTAGCCTTCTTGACCCCAAGAGGAATGGTTTGCTCATTGCCTCCTTGGGCTCCCAAGGTGTATCCTGTATGTAGCGTGTGAAAGGACCAACTTCAGTGTGCTGGGATGGGTTCCTTACATTTCTCGTGTCTCTGCCAAATGCCAGACCTAAGACCTGTATGTATCCCTGACTGCATTTACCTCTCTATTCCAGTGGTTGCCCACTGGGGGGTGACAGTGTCCCCCCAGGGGACATTGGGCTATCTCCGGAGACAGTTTTGGTTGTTGCGGGAGAGTTATTGGTACCTGATGGGTGGAGACCAGGGATGCTGCTCAAGATCCCACAATACAGAGGACGGCCCCACCAGCCCAAGAACTAGCCAGCCCCAAATGTCAAAACTGCGCAGGCTCAGAAACCCATTATGTCCCCTTACGGAATTTATCTGTTTTTCCTGCAGCCAGTGTTCATGTTCTCTACAAGTTTAACCTTTTTTTTCTTGCTCCTATGTTGTCTGCAAGACACTTTCTTCACTCTTTTGGTAGGAACTCAATCTCGCTTATATTTTTCCAGCATTCAAAGACTCTCCACATGGCTCTGGGCATCACCGCAGGGAGGCCGTCAATCCACAGAGTTTTAATGTTTCTCTCTTCTAAAGCTACTGTCCTTAAAAAATAACGGTTCGATATATTTGTTCGAAACAAATATATTCTGCCTAAATTGAACAGAATAAAACACCATACGCCACTCAGTTTTATCAATTAGCGGTGAGATAACAACACTGCTATCAACGTAGGGTAATTACCACAGAATATTTATATTCAGAGCATCTTCTTCATCAAGACGAAAACAAAACAAAACCACACACGCACAAAAGGAAAAAATCCCCAAGGATGGTCTGAGTCACAGAGATCTCAACCTCAACTTCTATCTACCTAGAAGGCACTTTGAAATTTTTATTTAGTTATTTAAAGTCATCTCTACCCACAATGTGGGGCTTGAACTCAACAACCCCGAGGTCAAGAGTTGCGTGCTCCTCCGACCGAGCCAGCCCGGTGGCCCAGAAGGCAGTCTGTACGTGGGCCTGCAGCGTTCTGTCCACCATCAGAGCAGGCTCAGTGCAGGGATGGAAGGGAGGTGGGAGAAAAGAAGACCGAAACGATCAGATACACACAAACAGGCTCAGGATTTCCAGGGCATCTATTTAAAACGCAGAAGACGAATCATTATGAACACTAATTCGTCACAATGCCTGCCTCAGAAGGCAGTACCTGCCAGACACCAAAAGACTAGCCAATTTAGCCAAAAACGATTGGTTGAATTAAAATTAAATTAAAAACACAGGCACTGTACCTCCTGTCTCCCCCGTTACACCACTCCTAGTGGATCTGAATGGCTCAATTACTGAAACAGTGTCACACGGATGAAGCCCACATTTAAGTACCTGTTGCCACTCGTCTGCTGCCCCGTGGACATGAGGGGTGTCCAAGTCGCCATAAACGTGAGGAAGCAATCCATCACACACCGAAGCCTCAAACGGCTAGGTCTAACTGCATTAATCTCTTCTTAATGTCTACGGGGCATAAACCTGCATTTAATGAGACTATTCTCACCGCATGGAAATCCAGCATGGCAGGTCAGGAGGGGCACTTAGAACCAACAGACTGGGGAAACGTGAGGATGATTTACAAAGCTCCTCAGAAAGCAAAATACTACCAAAGCCTTGATAATAATAAAAGTGCTCCATTTGCATACGTTTTAACAGCATCACCACTGTAAGAAAACATAGCCTGAATTCTCCTTATTGGGTCAGAACACGCTATTAGAACAAAATCAGGGGCTTTTCTTAATCAGCTCACCTCATTCAACCTGCCATGATTACAAACCTCTCGGTAGTTTAAACGAGATCATGCTCAGGGAAAAGCATTATGTTTGCTCATTTCTACACAAACCCCAAGAGAAATCAATTTCACTTTACAATTTTTCTAATTGGCAAAGGTACATTAAAAGTGTGCGGTTTTTTTTTCAACCAAGTAATATTATGTAAGAGAAAATGCTGTTTTACCTCTTTCTCGAAAACAAACAAGAATTTAAAAAACTTGAGTTTCTAATTACACAGCCAAAAATCACAAAAAAATAATTCAAATATACCATAATCACTTTTAAAAGTAACCAATACTTCACTACTTTTACTGTATTCTTCCTTGGTGGCAGAGGTGGAGGTGCGTATGATTGTTAGTATCTGCTCTCTGATAAATACTGCCAATCCCTGAAATCTATAAAATGCAGCCAAGTGATTTCACAGGCTCTCATTTTTAGCACCACATCTAATGTGTCACACAGAGCACATATTTTTCAGCCCACCAGAATGAAAGATTTTTGTCTGCTCTGTTCACTGCTATATTCCCTGCATCTAAAATAGTTCCTGATGTACACACAGTAGGTGCTCAATAAATACATGCTAAGTGGCTGAATGTTTTACGCTGAGAGATGAAGTGAATGCAAATGAAGAACAGAAGTGTTCATCGAGAGCTTAATGGGTACAAATATTATGCCACATGCTGGGCGGGGGGTCGGAGGGGAAGATCACAAGTCCCTTCCCGTGCAAGAAGCTCGCGATGTATGACAACATGCACTCATGTCAACTCCCAACACTGCATTAGATTATGTCTGACCTAGGATAGGAAAGACAAGAGAAACTCTCCCTTTCATCTTGGCTACTCCATTCTGCCCTCAGAACACAGGGGAGATCCTATTCCGTTTTGTGGACAAAGAAAGAGGTCTCTGGTCACCTGGCAGAAACTCAAGAGTAAGTACTGGGGGCAAGAGACAGAAAATGCTCACAGCTGGGCTTCAGCAGATGGGACAGAGATGTCCTTTGTCGAAGCTCCCGCCACACCGCGCATGGCTCCTGTAGTCTAGAATTCTGCATCTAACGTGTGGTGTTTTAGTAAAGCCACCTTCACCAGAGAGGCAGCAGGGACTAGAGCCGAGCCAGCTAGTCTCTCCTCACCCATTTCCCCCTTCATCCTTGTCCAGAACAGGACAGCTGGACTTCATGTGGGCCCATGGACACACCCTCCCCAAAGGACCCGTTTTCCATGAGACCCAGTTCTGGCCAATGACTATGAGGAGAGGTCAAATATGAAGCTTCATGGCTGCCTTCTTAAAATCACAGTGCTGCAATAAACAAGTATCACCGGCTGCTCCATTTGGTGACATTTTTCTGGATTTGGCACCAAATTTTATTTCGCTAGAGCCCTGGGGTGTGGTACCACCTAAACAAAGCTTGGAAAAGGGGCCTTCATCAGAGGAAGCATCCCTAGGCTCAATCCCCGACTCTGAACTTGTAAGTTTCCTATGTCAGGGCCAAGGATTCAACCTGTTTGACACCCTTCATCTTGAGTGTACAATGGGATTCACCTTTTTTATCTCACAGGGATGCTGTGAAGGTTAAGAAAAACAGCGTGGACAGAGCACTCCCTTTCAAGTGAGATGAGCCTTGCCTTCTCGTGGCCAACTCTCAATACTGGGGAGCTTGGTGGAGGTAAGGGGAGGTGGCCAGGCCTGAAAATGGCCCAACACTGAGCCGAACAAATCATCAAGTTAACTCACTGGAGTGTACCGAATGCTTTTCCAAAGGGGAGAGTGAAAGCGGGGTCTGAGATTTGATCATTAACCTAGAGCCTGTAATTTCGAGCATCACTTCCTTCCTTTGTTATAGGAGAACTCTGATGGAGACCGGCACTGTCCAACAGAAATAGGTCAGCTTCTATATAGCTTTAAATTTTAAAAATGTTAAGAGAGACCTGTAATTTTTCATAATACATTTAAATTTAACCTAACATATATGCAAAATAGCATCATTTCAACACGTACTCCATATCAAAAATTACTGAGATCTTCTACATTCCTTTTTCCAACTCAATCTCCAAAATCCCCAACGTCTATGTATTTTTTTACTTATGGCACATCTCGATGAGGAAACTAAATTTTCACTGGAAATACATGACTGCTATTACAGTTCAGAAAACGTAGAGGGGAAAACACAGATCACATTATCTCCGTGATTCCCAACATACTTAAACGTTTTCTGATAACTAAGTGTTGATGTTTAAACTTAAATCAATGAATCAGAGGGGGAGACGAACCATGAGAGAACGATGGACTCCGAGAAACAAACTGAGGGTTCTAGAGGGGAGGGGGGTGGGGGGATGGGTTAGCCTGGTGATGGGTATTAAGGAGGGCACGTACTGTGTGGAGCGCTGGGTGTTACCCACAGACAATGAATCACGGAACACTACATCAAAAACTAATGATGTACTATATGGTGATTAACATAACATACTAAAATGAAATTTAAAAAAAAAAAGGAAATACAATTTTAAAGTCTGTTCTTCAATGACACTAGCCACATTTCGGGTACTCCATAGCTCCACGTGGCTAGTAGTCACCTAAATGGACACAGCAGGTCAGCATGGCTACTAAGTAAAATCCTTTGATTGTGGGTCTGCGGGACAGAGGGATATGGGGACTTTCTAGGCCAGATGATTCCTCTGTAATTGGTCCACATGCAGATTTTTAAATTATATGCCCACATTTTTTTTTCTCGACCAATTCCTCATATTAATAAATTATCAAGGCTTAAAACTATCTCCTCCTAAAAATAGCATTGTTTCTTCTTGAAAATTACTTTTCATATCATGAGCTAATTTTCGTAATTTTAGACAGATACTGGAGCTCAGAGTCTCAGACTGGACCGACCCATGAGTCCACATTTACAGCATGGACTGTAAATGCAAATTACACACTGAATTTCACAGACAAGATGGTAGGAAAAAAGAAAGACAAAGTATCTCGTGGATAATTTTTCATAGGGATCACTTGTGGAAATGGAATGAGAGTCAAACAGAATATATTCTTACATTACTACATATTAAATTATGTATTGCAATATTAACCTGATATATGTTAAGATATGTTGAAATATTAATTTCACTGGTTTCTTTTTCCTCTGTATTGTGGCCACTAGAAAATTACATTTGGGGCTCCCATTCTATTTCTACTGCACGGCACCCATGGAGATTGCTCTATAGTGCCCATAGGCTCCAACATGCTGATGGTAGTCACCAAGATGAAAGCAGAGAGTTGTTTTAGGTCACATGATTCTTGTTTTAACTGTGACCACTGGCAGTGTTTTAATTACATGCCGTAACATCTTTATTTCTTGACCAATTCGAAACACATTAATAATCACAAACCGTTCTAGTTGAAGACTAGCTTTTTATTGGGGAAAAAAAGCAATTTTCTGTTTGAAGTTACTTTTAATATTGTGAATTACTAGAAGTTCCATCAGACACCTAAGCAAAGCATAGGTGAAAGCCTGTAAGCCTTAGAATGCCGAGGTCATGGGCAGGTCACCCGCGGGGTGAGCAAACAACCCAAGGCTTACCTCTGCTCACGTTATACATTTTGATTTTGGAGTCACCTGGCCCAGCAGGTGGCACAAGTCTCATTTCCAGGTAAGGACCCAGGTTTTCATTTTGGAGCTACCTGGCCCAGCAGGTGGCACACGTCTCATTTCCAGGTAAGGACCCAGGTTGGCTGAAGCTCCCTCATCTCTAAAACAGGGGTGACGTCACAACACCTGTGCCCCGCTTCCTTGCGCATGGCCACAGGAACACAAAGGCAACGAAGACTGGGGGCACAAAACATCTTGGCCAGGACCACCATTAGTTACTCTTGTTAATTACTGTTATATTAAATCTTCTTTCAGGTATGACATCCTCTGCGCCTAACTAACTTCCAGGGATCACCTCAAGACTGAATGAAGCCCCACCCATTACATGCATTGCAGAATCAATGCGGACAGGTCTCGAGCCTCGAGTTGGAGGGGGGGTGGGCAATGGCATGCATCTGCTCAATGACGCAAACCGTGCACTCAACGGTCTTTGTTTTAGTAACAGGAATATTACTGCCGCCTTCAGTTCTATGTGGAACCAAAAAAACTCCGCCCATACGATGGAGCAGCACTGAGGAGAGGGAATCCGCTTTGCCTGACGGTGACACTGTGCGAGCGCACCCCTACGCCCTGTGAAATGGAGTTCAAATCCAAAGTCACCGACCTTGAGCACGTTTCGGAGAGGAACGTGAGAGAAGGCTACTGTTCCCTGTTCTCGACTTCTGTGCCTATTGCATACCACAGAGCAAAGAAAACTCCCGGTCTAGGGTAGGAAAACACAGAGGAAATGGAACCTCGAGTCCTAAGGAAATGCCCCATACTGGAGAAATAATGGCCATTTCCCCATGGACTATCTCATCTACTGAAACCCGGCAGGAAATGACTCATTCGAGCCCTGGCTAGCCTCTTCCCTATTCAACGTCCTTGAGCAAAAATACACAGACACCACTAAGATGCTACAGCTGTAATGTTGTAAAACGACAGGTATCCCACCCCAGTATTATCATAGCATTTCTTTGAATAAGGACTTCGGAGCGCTCTAGAAAATAACGCGTCCCGAGCGTATGATAAAATGGCTCAGTGCTTCACACACAGCACAGAGCTTGTCACAAAGTAGATACTCGATTAATTCATTTGCATAAGAAGACATATGTCACACATATACACACATTCGTGCGTATACACACATCCTTTGGAAACACTGAACTTTGGCTAATGATGAGTAGAAACAAATTAGCAAGTTTGCCAATTTATAATTATATTTTAAAAATCTTTTATTGGCTAACATAAGAATCTGTGCTTTTCCTACAGCTGTCATTCTATAAAAATACTGACTTTTGATAAGCATACTAGGAGAGAGAAGATGAGCGGAATCCACGTGTCTTTGTGACATTTGAACACATCAACTCACATGATAACCGGTGGTCTTACCTCTGGTGCACACGGACTCCTTGAAGGAAAGTGGGTTGCACCAATGACATTAGAAACATAGGTGGAGGTATAACCTTAGTAAATTAACCTGCTAACTTCCTTCCTGCTTTCTGGACATAGATCCTGTTTAAAAATGCAGCCCTAGTATGAAAATTCACAGTTAGGCTCAAGTCAGGGGACTAATGTGCCAGCAAACAGCAGAAATGACCCATTTAGCTGAAACTCTGACACTGCAAATCCTTGAAACAACTGGCATTCAAGGAAAATCCGGAAAGTGTCACGATCAAAGAACCTGAGGTGTGCCTTTTAAAAGGGCTTTTGTCCAATTCACAGGGGAAAAAAATGCAAATGGCTGACAAACAAGATAAAATAGTCCACCTCATTAGTAATCAAAGAAATACAAACATATATATATTACATATATATATATATAAAGATGCCATGCATTCCCAGCTCAGCTGACTACCATCATGGGAACTGCTTGAGAGGGCTGTCCACCCCACCCCCACCCCCAAGCTCTCAATACTATACAATTGGAACAACCTTTCAGGAAAGCAATTTGGTAATCGGTCTCAAGAGCCCTACAATTCTATTTCAAGCAAGCTATCCTAAAGCAAAAATTGGAAGCAATCTAAATCTCCAACTACATGTGTTAAATAAATTACAGTACATGAACTTGACAGGAGAGACGCATAAAAATATTTTCATTATGAGATGTTGGTAGATGACCAAAGGCTTACTCTGTAAGGTTAAGCGGAAGATAAGCATGACAAAGCTGAATATACAGTATGCTACGCCCACACATTTATAAACATTTGGGAAAAAATATACCAGAATGCTGATGGGGAACTTCCATGGGTGGGTTTCGAGATGTCTAGTTTCTTTCCATGCTATTTTATTTTTTCAAATTGCTCACAGCACGTCATTTTTAAAATCAGAAAAGACTTACGAAAACCCTGGCAAGCAAAGAATCATTACTAGGTTCCACATCCGGTGAATATTTTTATTTTTTCATTTGAGAGAGAGAGAGAATGAGAGATAGAGAGCACGAGAGGGAAGAGGGTCAGAGGGAGAAGCAGACTCCCCGCTGAGCAGGAAGCCAGATGTGGGATTGGATCCCGGGACTCCAGGATCATGACCTGAGCCGAAGGCAGTTGCTTAACCAACTGAGCCACCCAGGCGCCCCCACATCCGGTGAATATTAACAAGATAAGTAAGAGAGCTATTTACTATTTATTTCTTTTCTAAAAACATCAATGATGCTTTTCCTTCTATCGTGTAATGTGTTGGGGAAATTCTTTTCTTCCCTAGGTATACACACCGACCTCCTCTGAGTCACCTTTTTGAAGTTTTATGATGCTCAAGTCTATGAACACTACATTAAATATTTATGATTGATATTTGCTGCTTCTAAAAATACATAGAGGAGAAGGTCTCTTAACGAGGCCTCCAATTTGATTTTCTCGCTGAATTAACCAGGACTGTGCACTCCACAGATGTGCCTACAGCTGCCCACGGGCCCAGAGCTCACCGCACTGGGGCCCCCTGCCTTCCCCGTGGGCCTAGGGGCCTCCCCGCCGGAGCCCACACCTGAGCGCTTCATGAAGTCCCCGTGTCCCCTGGCCACCAAACCCGCTCGTGCCGGCCGGACCTGCTACGTGCATCTGTGAAAAGGAATTCGATATTGTACCAACCTATGAATTGGGCGTGCAAAACTTTCTTTCCTCCCACAACTAGTTGCGATGCTGTGTTACAATGAGACCAACCCGAGACCGACCGCCAAACGCATATGCGTCGTCGAAATGGCTGTAGGGCGGACAAGGGGGGGAACACCCGTGGGAAAAGGCAATAAATTCGTGGGTGGATTCTGCAGAGAGATGCTTCCACAAATCCCTCCCGGCTCCCACTCCGCTTGTTACAGAAGCCGGCACTGGAAATGGCAGAGGAAGCATCACGGATTCAGTTTATGACAAGAGTTGACCCGGATCCACAGTACAAGAAAGAGCTCTATCCCCCTCTATCGAGAGGGTGGTGAATAAACCTGCACTTGGTGTACTTTAACCTAAAACACAAACAATCCCCAGGAGATGAAGCTTAACACGTTTGCCCTGAGTGTGGGCTCTGAAAGAACTGCACAAAGAAAGGGAAAAACAGTAACTGCAGAGTCAGAGACCCCCGGCATCCACCACCAGCAAGTGACCAGGTTTAGCACATTAGACACACGGCATGCAGACGGCACATACCCTTGATAGGATGTGAGCACAGGGCTATTGGCCTTTGTGGGTTTTGTCCCTAAAACTCATAATCCCAATCTGATCAAGTGGAAAACATCAGCCAAACCCAAACTGAAGAACATTATACAAAACGCATGCCCAGCGTTCCTCAAAATGATCAGGGTCGTATAAAAAAAAAAAAAAAAAAGTCAAGTCTGAAAACTGTCACAGCCCAGAAAACGTAAGGAGACAGCACGACTAAATTCAATACGGTGCCCAGAGTGGGATCCTGGCACACAAAAAAAAGACAGGAATGAAAAAATGGGTGGAACCTGAAAAAAAAAGTCTGAAATACAATTAATAAAAAAGTTTTATAATAATGTATAGGAGTATCATTTCTTGTGATTCCCCCGTTTACCCGATGCTCTCTGATACCGACCAGCCCTGGGTCCCCATCCTGCAGGTCAGATGGCGGGCCGGTGCCTGAGAGAATCCATCGCAGAAGCAGCGGCACCCGTGAGCCACGCGGGGAGAGAACCTGCGCACATACGTGAACCAACCCACCCACCCAATCTGGGTCAACAGCTGTTCCTGCAGGCTGCCACCAAGAACTCGTTCATAGTGATGAGTCCGCCTCACTGCAAATCCTCAACACATGAAGATCGTTAGCCTTTCCCGGAGGAAACACCTACCCACTCCTACCAAGTTACAACTTTTATACAGATTTCCCATTTCCACCATTCAAAATGCTCTTTTCTCTTTATTTATTTTTTTTTAAAGATTTTATTTATTTATTTGAGAGAGAGAATGAGAGATAGAGAGCACGAGAGGGAAGAGGGTCAGAGGGAGAAGCAGACTCCCTGCCGAGCAGGGAGCCCGATGCGGGACTCGATCCCGGGACTCCGGGATCATGACCTGAGCCGAAGGCAGTCGCTCAACCAACTGAGCCACCCAGGCGCCCGATGCTCTTCTCTTTGTTATTCCATTTTTATTTTCAGCTTCCTCCCCCTGCCTTAACCCTTTGGATTATTCCCCTTAGCCAGACTTGAATAACAGGGATGAAAATCCTTCCAGGAAAAGCTTAGAGCAAAAAGGGGGAAATGCCCTTCAAGAGCTGGGTCAGGGCCACTAACAGTAAAGTCTGGTACCCCCAAGCTTCACGCCAAAGCAACCGGCCACATTTAGGGCAAGATAGGGCCTTCCCATGCGGCACCAGAACTCAGAAGTGCAGGTCAATACATCACCTGGAAGCTTCTGACCTTCCAGATGCTGACAGACACCATGTGACCTGGCTCCTGCTTATGATGTCCTGGGGCTCCGAGCTTTGGGTCCGGGGCTCTCCACTCAGGAAAGGCACTCCCCTCTTCTGGACGGCAGCTGCCTTTTCCAGAAAACACGAGAGCTAGACGAGAATCTTAAAGATTCCTTCTCAACTCGAAAATCAGGATCCTATGAAATGCTCATGAAGTCATCCTGACTTTGTAAAACGGAACTCCTACTCACCAGGTTCATTTCTCTACATCTGATGTGCCTTAAGTTACTGTTCAAAAATGTCTGCCTTTATTACTCTATCCCGCCCCTTACGGCCGTGTCTCCGGGGCGTCGCCCAACACCTGGTGCACACAAGTTCTCAGTATCTGCCGAAGGAAGGAAGGAAGGAAGGAAGGAATGAGTTTAGTGCTGCATGAGCAAAGAGCATAGGGATGCTGCATCTTTGAAATCATGAGTAAGAGAAAATTTTGTACAGTATGGTACTGGCACAAAAATAAGACACACAGATCGAATGGAACAGAATGGAACGCCCAGAAACGAGCCCACAATTCTATGGTCAAATCCTCTATAACAAAGGACGCAAGAATATGCAGTGGGGAAAAAAAGAGTCTCTTCAAGAAATGGTGTTGGGAAAACGGGACAGCTACATGCAAAAGAATGAAACTGGACCACTTTCTTAAACATACACAAAAACAAATTCTAAGTGGATTAAAGACCTAAATGTGAGAACTGAAACCATAAAACTCTTAAAAGAAAACACAACAGGCAGTAATCTCTTGGACAGTGGCCTTAGCAATATTTTTCGGAATAGGTCTCCCCAGGCAAGGGAAATACAAGCAAAAATAAACAATTGAGACTACATCAAACTAAAAAGCTTTTATAGAGCAAAGACAACCATCAACGAAACGAAAAGGCAAAACAAAACCTACTGAAAGGGAGAAAATATTTGCAAGTGATGTATCCAAAACGGGGTTAATCCAAAATACGTAAAAACACAGAAAACACACACACACAAAAATAATCCAATTAAAAACGGGCAGAAGACATAAACAGACATTTCTCCAAAGAGGACATCCAGATGGCCAACAGACACATGGGAAGATGCTCAAGATCACCGATCAAGGAAATACCAATCAAAACCACCAAGGGCCATCGCCTCTCACAAGTTGGAATGGTTAGAATCAAAAAGACAAGAAACAGCAAGTGCTGGCAAGGACATGGGGGAAAAAGGAACCCTTGTGCACTCTTGGTGGGAATGTAAATGGGCGTGACCGCTGCTGAAACAGTATGGAGGTTCCTCAAAAAACTAAAAATAGCAGTGCCACATGGTGCAATAACTCTACTCTGGGTATTTACCCGAAGGATACAGAAACACTAATTTGAAAAGATACAGGCACCCCCATGTTCACTGCAGCATTATTTACAACAGCCAAGATATGCAAGCAACCCAAGTGTCTACCAACAGATAAAGAAGATGTGCGGTATATACACGCGATGCAATACTACTTAGCCATATAAAAGAGTGAAAATCTTGCCATTCATGACAACATGGCTGTATCTAGACTGTACCAGGTTAAGTGAAATCAGCCAAAGAAAGACAAATACCACATGATTTCACTTCCATATGGAATCTAAAAAACAAAATGAATGAATAAACAAACAACAGCAATAAAAATAAATAAAAATAAAAGAGGCAGGCTCACAAATACAGAGAACAAACTAAACTAGTGACTGGCCAAGGGGGCAGGTGCTTGGGGGGATAGACGAAATAGGTAAAGGGGATTAAGAGGCACAAACTTCCAAATTATAGAATAAATAAGTCACAGGGATAAACAGTATAGCGTAGGGAATACGGCCAATACTCCTGCAATAACTTTGTATGGGGACAGACGGTAACTACACTGATCACAGTATTTCATAATGTGTGTAATTGTTGAATTAGTGTACACCATAGTGATGGTGTACACCTGGAACTAATAAGTCAACCATACTTGAATTAGCAGTAAAAATTCTGAAGAATTTTCAAGAGAGATAAAATTCTGTAACCTTTGGGAACATTTCGGGGGGGGGGCAATCTCATGGACTTTTCTCTCGTTAGCTCTGCAGAGAAGACAGTAAAGAAGGTAATTCAATTTCACTATCTTGAAAGGGAAAGGTCAACATTTCCTAAATGTCTTGGGGTAGCAGGATTGTATGGAGGGGCAGCAATCCTGACAGTAACTGGAAGATTAACAGGGATACACAGTGAAGATGGGCACTGATAAGGCTCATCCATTACGGACTCAACAAATGTTTCCATTTGACTGGAGGGAAAACGATTTTGTACAGTATGTCTGTACAAAACGGAAACGAGAAAATGATTTTTCTGTCCAAGAATACAATTAAGAGCACAAAATAAGCACATAATCATTGTTCTTTAACTAACTGCTAGGTAGTAAAGTGAGAGCTTTATGGTGGGTTCTAATGGTTCCAGAGGTTATGCCACGGGCATGGCTAAATAAAGAATTTCTCCAGCATTTTTTTTTAAAGATTTATTTATTTATTCGAGAGGGGGGCAGGCAGAGTGAGAGAGAAAGAGAATCTCAAGCAGACTCCCCACTGAGCACGGAGCCCAACGGGCTCTCACAATCCTGAGAGACCATGAGCTGAGCTAAAATCAAGAGTCTGACGCATAACCGACTGAGCCACCCAGGTACCCCTTCCAGCATTTTCTGGTAATCTGTAATGTACTCAAAGGAGAAATTCTCTAACCAAGATGCAAATTTTGGGGTGTAAAAGAGTGCTGTGGTCAGGCAGCCTCTTACATGGCACCAGTGAGCCCACCTCCTGGTATTCAAACCCTGGCCTAGCCCAACCCACATTTACTAAGATTGGTCCATGTGAGCAATAGAACATGGCGGAATTGACGGTATGTCACTTCTGCAAGTAGGTATGAAAACTACTATGGTTTCCAGCACTTTCTTTCTCTATCTCCTTCTCTCCCACTCCCTCTTCCCCTCTACATTCATTTTTCTCATATGGATCACTCACTCTGGGGGGAAGCCAGGTCATGAGCAGTGCAGAAGAGAGGCCCACAAGGTGAGGAACTGAAGCTTCCTGCCAACTTGCTCATACATGAATGAGCTTGCAACAGATCCTCCAGCTGGGACAATTTTCAAAGATCGCAGCCGGGGCCAACCACAGGACTACAACTCATGAGACACCCTGGACCAGACCATCCAGCTCATCTGTACTTGGATTCCTCTCAGAACCAGTAAGAAATACTAAATGTTTCTAACTTTCAGCTGTTGATGTTGGGATTATGTGTTACACATCGACGGATAAATAACACAGGGGCTAAAACTGGAGTATACTAGGAGAAATGAAGGAATCTGGCCTAGAAACTAACCACATCCATCCACTCCCCGTCCACCACCTCCAAGCCAATAATTACTATTTAATTCCATTTGTCTGCCTTAGCGCAAGCAAACAAAGACCCAAACTAAATGGATCTATCTTGCCACCATCAAATAGTTCTCTCTTTTTTTTGAGAGAGACAGCCTGGAGCGGTTGCAGGGGCGCGGGGGGGGGGGGGGGAGATGATACAGAAGGAGAGGGAGAAAGAGAATCTCAAGCAGGCTCCACACCCAGTGCGGAGCCCAACATGGGGCTCCATCTCGCGACCTGAGCCAAAACCAAGACTCAGACGCTTAACCCACCGAGCCACTTCGGCACCCTCAAATAGCTCTCTTTTAAGAGTAAAATCTGTGTCTATTGAGTAAGTCATTTACCTCCCAGATTCATGCAGCCTGAGAAACCACAATGATATTTTTTCCCCCTAAATCCCCAGCAAATACCTTGCTCCCCTCAGCTAAGCATTTCCATGTCCAAATGGTACAAGCAATATTTTTCATTAGAGGAGAAGACAAGTTCCTGCTTCAAGTTCTTGGTTTCCTATGAGGTAAATCCTAAACTTGTCTGATTTATTTTAGCAAATTCTTGACATAAAAACTCAAGAAGCTGGGCTGTATTTTGCATCACCACAGAACAGCAGATTTGCCTGAAAGAGTCCCTTTGTGGCTTTAAGCTACTTATGTTACCTCATGTAACAGAATTTAGATTTTTTACCTCCAAAGCAGAATTCTAGTTTATTTGGTTGCCTTTCTCATGAGTCTCACATTAATGGCCAGAATGGACAGAACTGATGGATGCATACACGCTCTAATTGGGACTCTAATTATGAAGCTGGATCTTGTTTGGGGAGTGTAATTATGATGTGAAATCATATTCCCTATTGTCAAAAAACTGCTACTGGAAGCTGATCCTCCAAGGCCCCCAGTCTGTCTCCAAGGGCTGAATTCGGGGACAGAACACCCAGCTGGTTACCCCCTGTTTACTACCTGTTTACTACAACAATGCAGAGAGAGAGGAAATTCCAAGGTCCAGGTTTCACCTTCCACGCTCAGAGACTTGCAAATACAGAGCATTTTTGAGCAGATGTGTTATTTGACACGTTTCCCTCAAAAAAAAAGAGCCAGAGAGTCTTGAAAGATGTCTAACCCCGCATCAAAGACTCACTCGCAGTATAATTTCTTTCAGAGAAAACTGGACAAGACTCCATGGGCGCGCCTTCGGATTCCAGGCACCAAGACCCCATGGGCACAACTGTCCCTCTTCCTGCCCCCCTATGGTTAGAACAGAACGGGGGGCTGAGCTCAGAACCACCAGGCTCTGCCCCCCCCACCCCCGGCGGCCAGGGGCCTTGAAGAGTCCTTGCGGTGTGGCTGGATCACAGAGTATTCCAGGGGACAAGGCGAGTGGGCCCACAGATGACATTGTCACCAGGACCCGGGCTCATTCCTCCTGTTCAGTCGTGTGAAGAAGCCCCGTCAGGCAGCGCGACAGAGAGCAGGTTCCCAAGCTGGAAGTCTGAGTCAGTGCACAAAGCCGTGAAGCGTACCTACCAGAAACACCACCCTGCACCTCTGTGAACTGTGCTTACCCAAAACTCCCCTCCTGACGGGCAGACCGTTGGAATCTGCAGGCCCCTGGCAGAGAAACATGAAAGAAAAAGTCGACCAAGTCAATGCTAGCCTCTGCCTGGCTTTTGACCTCATCACTTGAATATGCTCCTACGTACCAAGACTGCAGCAGCCTTGACCTTTCACAGAACACTGCACATGGAGCGTTGCTGTATTTACATGCTAATTTTATTAAAGACAAAGAATTTTTAACTGGACTTCTTTGCTTGGCCTGTAAAAACGTCTAATGACCGCGGGCATGCGTCATGCATGGCTGGGTGGCCACCTGGGAGTAGCGGGGCGGGGGGGGGCGGGGGGTGGTTCCTGGGAGAGGAAAGGCACGGTGGGATGAGAAGGTGTGGGGAATGACCACTACTCTGGGTTGAACTGTGTCTTCTCCAAAAGAGAGTTTGCAAGTCCCAATCCCCTGCAGAACGAGATCTTATTTGGAAACGCGGTCCTGGCAGATGGAATTCATCAAGATGAGGTCATACGGAGTGGGGTGTGCCCCTGATCCATACCACTGCTGTGAAAACAGAGACACACAGAGAAGGCAGGGGATGGAGGGATGGTTCTACAAGTCCAGGAATGCCTAGGGTTCCTGGCAGCCACACGGGAAGCCAGGAAAGAAAAGGAAGGATCCTCTCCCCGAGAGCCCTCATTCAGAGGGTGGGTGGTCCTGGGGACACCGTGACATCAGACTTCGGGTCTCCAGAAGCGAGAGAATGAATCTCTGCTGTTCTAAGTCCCGCAGTGTGTGGTACACTTTGTTACGGTAGTCCTGGGAAACGAAAACCACCACTAACCGTGAGCTTGGCTCTTACTCTCTCACCAAATCTGCTGGGAGGCAAAGGTGCCTCTGATTGGCTTTGGTCCTATGTCTGACCTCGGCTGTTCCCCACTCAGAAAGATGTCCCAGCTCAACAGCACTGACACGTGCGTCCACTTTTCCCTTCGTGTCCGGGGACACACCTGGGGTTCAGGTAGGACTGGAGAGAGAGGACATAGCAGATTTCAAACTACAAATCTGGTATTTTAGGGGTTACAAAATGTCCACAAATGTACACGTATAGGCGTGTTTTACGTGACTGGGATCCAAATATACGTCCATATACGCATTTTTAGCTTTTGTAAAGCAGTGTGATTGTTACTGTATTTATAAAAATCACTAGATAATTATTCTAAAAACAAAGGTGGTGCTGTGGGTTTCAGATCAATAGGAGAGACACTAGACTACAGCTTAGCCTGGCCCCAGGGTCTGTGACATCAGACCACAGAACAGATGAGACACCATTACTATAATGAGCTCTTTCTCCAGTCCCAGTAATGAGTCCGCTCGAAGAATTAATTAGGAATTCTGAAATGGCTTCCCTTAAAGGAGAAAGATTGGTTTGTCTCGAAGAACATTAAGCAGCGCAAATCTGTATACACACTTATTCACCTGCTTTTATTCTCACCGTTCAGGATGGCTGAAAAGCAAAGGAATCTTCATTTACTTCGAGATCTCTCCAGGGTATCATTCAACAACTCATGCAGCGAGCCTCCTCGTTTACAGCGACTGGTAGGCATGTCGACGTGCCTAATGACAAACGTCCCAGTATCTAATCAAGAACGAGGTTTGCCTTTAGAACCTCTAGTTCTACAGTTCCACACGCAGCCAACCGGGACCGATTATTAGAGACTGTAAAGAGACGAGGGGCGCCTGGCTGGCTCCGCAGGTGGAGCATGTGACTCTTGATCTCTGGGTTGTGAGTTCAAGCCCCACGCTGGGTACAGACATTACTTAAAAATACAGTGTTTAAGAAAAAAAAGAGAAAGAAAATATAAGAGACTTAAATCACTTAAAATCCCCAACATTTGTAAAAGGAAAAAATATGGCTTATTATCATTAAATAGCAGATACCTTGTAAGAATTGAAATGAGTTTCTATACAAGAAAAAGAGAAACTGCAGTCAATTTTACCCAACATTTGGCATCCATTTAGCGTGAAAGAAGTCACCTTTTGACTATCTAGTTCATCAGCTACCATTTAAAAATACACTGACATTCAACTTCAGAGCGATAAATTCAAAGGACATGAGTCCCGCATCCAGGACCAGTCACTACTCTTGATTCTATTTCACCACAAAGCTTTGCGAGCCAGGAATTCTCAGATCAAGCGTCAGGGCTTCTGAGAGAGACAACGCACTGGTCAAAAATCACTCAGCTTGCTCAGAGAACTAGCGGCAAGACAAGGGGGTATTCAAATCCCCCCGGAGTAGAATAAAAGAAGAAGAGAAACCTGAAGGTGTATCCAGAATCTGTACTTCGTGGTTATGAATATTCTTGACAGCCCTGAAGTCACCTAACTTAGCTTCAGCACTGGTATGAGGCATTCTAGAAAGTTCTATACGTGGGAACCACACACAGCACAGAATACTACTGTGCTTATTATAGTCTCCCTCAAAAAGATGACATGCGTGAAATCATAGAAGGAAAAGAAGGACATCACATGGTCATTACGCCTTTGACCTCCCGTACACACATTCCGTATTTCCATCTAACACAAGCACACACTTGTAGGCCAGGCTACAACTCCAGTGCCTTGTTCCCTGTGGTTTCTTTCCATCCTCCGGAGACCTGACACCTCCTCGCCGGCTGTGGTCACAGCAGTGGGAGAGGGGCCCGAAACACAGCGGCCGCGGAAGAGCACAACGACAGAAACGTGAAGTGCGGGCCAGGACGGAAGATAGCACTCTGCCTTACGTGCCTGTTAAGAGTTTCAGCCCCTAGCTACACTTCTGGGAGCTGTGGCTAGGTCTGCCTTGACCACCTGCTTCCAGAAACAAGTTCTGTCCCTACAGAGGCTGCCCAAAGCTGGACAGCTATTCTCTCACCTTTCACAATTCACGGAATTAAGGGGCAACACTCTCACGTGTACCCTGCCTGGGGAGGACATTCCTGCCAACCCTCACTCACCACTCCCTTCCTGAACAGCTCCACAGAACCCCACGTGGCCACGAATCCTGGCCCTGTTCGACCCAAACGTCCACACTGGCCCAACCGTGAGCACGGGGATTAGCGGAATGCAAGTGTGGGGTACACGGGTATCGCCCTCCAGGCCCTGAACACCCCCCACCCTCAAGTTCTGCTACAGCCGATCACTAATGTGGCTTCCCCAGAGACTCAGACTCTAACAACGCCAGAAGTAACGCCCCAAACACTGATTTATGACATCATCCTCTACTGAGCAAAACCTCCAGCAATCTCCCCCACACACGTAATTAAGTCCACATGTCCCGACGGGTTTGTTCCCTCCACCAAGAAGAACCTTTGCTTTCTCCTCCGGATAAAATTCCATTCCGGAAAGGTCCAGGGGAAACGTCAATGCTGTCCTGAAGCTTCTGTCAACCCTCTTGAGCAGAATCAGACGCTTCGCTCTGCTCGCACAACAGTCAGGGGTCTGGCCGTGTTCAGGCGTGTCCTATCCAATCCAATCCCATAAAAAATTAAGTTTCATTTACTGGTATCACCTTCCGTGCATGATACACAGGAGATACTCACCAAGCGTTGGCTGCGCGGAATTAAAATCAGATGTAATATTACGTTAACACTATAGGAAAAAACATGGCTTTCCATGGATCTAAGCCCAACACGGACAGGCTTATGGGCCTCTTGGGTTTTACAAGTCAATTAAGTACTTGTCAACAAGCATTTCCAACCGGGGTCAGAAAGGGTCATCAACAGTACCTAGGTGGAGAGGAGAGTATCCTTCTGTTACAAAGGAATGATACCATTCTCTGTGGTACTTTTTCTAAGCTCCTAGATCTCCACCATAGGTAGTTAAAAGCAAATGAAATCCTCGTGAGCTTTGCTGCTCCAACTCAAGGAGATACAGCAGGGCCCGACATGGACTTCCCATCACGGATGCGGGTTTCATGCATCCATCGACAGCAGAGAGTTCCAGATAGAACTGGGGTATCTCCCTCTCCCCTGCGCTTCTGTGGGGTACATATATGATCACCAGTCCCAGACAGATGAGCACCTCTTCATTTTATAGATTCCCCCCCAAAGGAAGTTTCAGCAATACCCCGAGAAGGCCAGCGCTCGTCATCTTTACATAAAAGAGACCACTTCCTGTAGCTGCTTATACACTCCAGTTCCAAAGGGACGCTGGTCGTCCGTCTTGCGTTGTGCTCCAAGGAGCAGGTGTAGGACAACTGGTTCTCATGTGCTAGTTCTTCAGCCGCGTTAACACAAAATCAGCTCTTAGCAACTAGAGGACGGTACGAACGCACACGCTTGATTTCTTAGTAACAACTATTGCTTTCCTGTGACCCCAAGAGGGCGGATGCCTCTCCCTCGCCCAGCAGGTAGCCCCAATGGGAAAAGGAAAGAGGAACGAGATCGGTGCCGGGGCTCATTCACGTTTTCTACGGGAAGACCGCCTGGCACTAAAGTGCATTCCTCCTGGAGACTCATATCCAGCTCTGGCCCCATAAAACCCCAGGCTATTTGTCCACAGCGTCCGATCTCTTCCACCTCTAACGTCTGGGGGTGCATGCACAGCACCCGGCTCGTGCTACTGCTCCGTCTCCAAGGATGACGACAAAGAGAACCAAAAACCTCATTTCCTCATGTTCCAGTATATGTCGTGTTTTATTTTCTAATCAAGATCTTGCTGGTCAACCACATATTCTTGTCTTAAAAAATTTTGTTTTTGAGGGCAGGGGAGGGGAGGAGGCAATCTCAAGCGGACTCCACCCCGAGGCTCGATCTTCTGACCCTGAGATCCTGACCTGAGCCAAAACCAGGAGCCGGACGCTCAACTGACTGAGCCACCCAGGCGTCCCTCGATCGCATATTCTTAGCTGTGAGCAAAATCTGTAACGTATTCATGGGCAGGCTTGAGTTTTGGGGAGACTTACAACCAAAAATAAATTCCGAATTACAAACAAGTCACTCAATGCATTGCACCGGGAGTGGTAATATGGTCAGAGCCACACAAGGAGTGAGGAGAGGGGAAAGCCGAGAGCAGAGACTTCTGAGAGAACGCTTCTGGAAATCGAGCAAACTCCCCATAAAAACTCAAAGATCCATGGCTCACAACCTCTGACACGGGAATCCACCTGCTCTCCTGCGTCTGGGACCCTCTTCTGCCAGCTCACTGCGGTGACCCTAGGGCGCTCAGAAAGACCCTCAGCCACCAACTCCAGCCAGGCAGCTGTGCCGAACCCGAGAAGGAAATAGGATGCACGGTGTTACAGTTGAATTATGTTCCCCCAGAAAGATATGTGGAAAACCGAACCCCCAGGACCTCACAACGTCACCTGATCTGGACATGGGGTCTTTGCAGAAGGAATCGAGGTAAGTAAAGAGCGATGTCCGTTTTCCTCTCCACTGCCCTAAACTGAGGAGCTGCTACACAAATCCTGGATACCCTTCATGGACTAAAAGACACGGAAAGTCTAGAACCAGTGTCTTAGTTTCACAGGGCGACCATAACAAAGGGACACAAGCTCGGACGCCTAACAGAAATGTATCCCGTCACATTCAGGAGTCCGGAAGTCGGAGACCAAGCTGTCTGCAGGGTGGGCGCCCTCGGAGGGCGAGGGAGGGAGAATCTGCTGCAGGCCTTCTTCACCCGTGGATGGCCGTCTCCCTGCTCACGTGCACCTGGGTCCAAATGCCCTCTTTTTATAAGGACCAGTCATGTTGGATCAGGGCCCACGCCAATGACCTCAGTAACTTGATTCCTTCTGAATCTCCAAACAAGGTGACATTCTGAGGTGCTGGCAGGTGGAGCTCCAATGCATTTTTGGGGTGTGGGGGGAGACACAGTTCAGTCCATACCAAACAGAGACACAGACTATTTGATTCATAAAGCCCTATTAGTGGCGATTATTAATAACATACACACAGAAGGAGAACACTGTTTAGAGACAGGCTTAGGGCTGCCTTACAATTCCTTCCCCGGGCTTGCTCTTCAGAAAACCCTCTGAGCCTGCACCTCTGGGAACCAGACTATGCCAAGGGCTATCCCCGCCACACAAGTCCTGAAGGACACATCTGACTCGAGGACTGCTCGATCGAAACATTTTCCATAAATGTTGGGCATATCATGCATTTCTTTCTTTTAAAAACCGCATTCTGTCAGTGTCTGTGGCTTTGGCATTTAGAAGGTACTGGGGCCAGTGGGTAGCTGAGTATGTGTGTGGGATGGAGGACCGTGAGAGTGAGCATTCCCCGTCGTTCCCAATTAATGCCTTTGGGAGGAAAAACGCTCACAGAATTTCATAAAGAAAATGAAAGGCAAAGAATTCCACAGGGCCATTAAGAACGTCAGTGGTAGAGGCCCTTGGTCCTCTGAAAAGATAATTGAACTCACATTCTAAAATAACGCCTCAAGTCCAAGTCTTCGGAAGGATGTGCCTTCCCTTCCTACAGACCCTGAGGCTTGGCTTGTTTTTCCCTGAATCTCCCACCCACTTAGGTCTCAGCTCTCCTCCAAGACAATTAGTCTCGTATGACTTTCTCCTTATGAATATTTGAGAACCAATGTCAAAAATTTATAGCCTCCATCCAATTATTTATAACGAGGTACTTTGGCCCCGATTACGGTTATAGGAAACCGTTGGGCCACGGCGCTTCACGGTCCTGCGGCTTACCGCTAAATCTTCCCCAAAGGGGTTGGGGGGGGTGGGGATTGCATGAAGCCATGCGATCATTACATCAGCTCTCTCTACCTGCGTGGACGTCTGCACGTGTTCCTTTACGTGAGAGCAAAGATGGCCACGGGACCACTTGGGGTGTGGCACAGATGACGACACACGCCTCGGAGAGAACCATCTATCTGTACCTGGACTTACAGCAGGCAAGTTCTGTGCTGGGAAAGGTTTTTCGATGCCTTGTCATGCTTCCGCACGTCTCGTACACACGTAATTCACATATCCACCAGCCTCCGTGAACGACTTGAAAGCGACATCTAAAATAACAGAAACTCTACCGCAGCCGGACGACTCCTCGATGCGAACGTGTGCATCTCCAGAGAGCACGGCTGAACCCCGGGGCTGCGTCAGCGGGTGGTGCTCTGGGTGAGCGAGGACGGAGAACCTCAGGGTTCGACTTCTGCCCCCCTGCCCTGCCAGTTTCTAGGAGCCACCTACACGTCCCCGAACTCCAGAGGCCATGACGAGAGGGAAGGGCATTCAACAGGTGATCTCAGAGCCTCAGAGTTTAGCGCGGTGGTTCCCCACCAGGGCGATTATGCAGCCAGAGGACGTTCGGCACGGTCTGCAAACATTTTGGGTTGTCACAGTAGAGGCGGATAGGTGCCCCTGGCCTACACTGGGGGAATAATTATCTGTGATGGGGCCGTCCTGTCCACTGCAGAGTGCTGAGCAGCATCCCTGGGTTCTACCCACTAGATGCCAGAAGCATCCTCCCTGGTCCACTTGTAACAATCAAAAATCTCTTCAGAGACTGCCAAATGTCCCCTAGAGGGCCAAATCCACCCTGGCTGAGAACTCAGTCTAGGCGAATGGCTGATTTCCTTGACCCCTTGTTTGTTTGTTTTTAAAGATTTATGTATTTGAGAGAGAGAGTGAGAGTGTAGTGGGGGAGAGGCAGAAAGAGAGGGAGGGAAAGCAGCAGACTCCACACTCAGCACAGAGTCCGATGCAGGGCTTGATCTCACGACCCCAAGATCATGACCTGAGCCAAAAATCAAGAGTCCAGACGCTCAACTGACTGCGCCACCCAGGAACCCCACGACCCCTTGTTTTCTACGGATACTCAGATTTACAGGGTCAGCTTGTATAACGATTATAAAAATTTCTTGTCTTCCCTACTAGTCACAAACAACTTGAGAGAAGGAGCCACAGAGACCATCTGGAGTTCAGTGTTTTAAACTATTTTGGGCAGGGCGGGGCGGGGGGGGCAGGCGGCCTGGGTGGCTCAGTCGGGGAAGCCTCTGCCTTCGGCTCAGGTCATGATCCTGGGGGTCCCAGGATTGAGTCCTACATCGGGCTCCCTGCTCAGCGGGGAGTCTGCTTCTCCCTCTCCCACTCCCCCTGCTTGTGCTCCCTCTCTCGTTTTGTCTCTCTCTGTCAAATAAATAAAATCTTAAGAAAAATAAATTAAAAAATAAAAAAGTATTTTTTTTTAAGACTTCACATCTATATTGTTCAGTGATGAAGCCACACAATAGCCTGCAACATTCTCCCACATTAACTAATGCAACAGTTTGCTCCCTTCCATGGGCTACAGAGTCTCCTTGGGATTCTGTTCACAAAATAATTTACTTCATCCAGCTCAGGTGAATGGTGAAAGGTCACAAAATCTAGACAGGAAAAAACCCCACACATGCAGGGTTTCTGCATATTTGATTTTCAGCTCTCCTCAAGTTTAAGAGAATGACTCCATGTAAACAATTTAAAAATTAAAACGAGATTACTTCAAACTTCAGGGACCACATCTCCAACACGCACTGCGTGATCTGCTGGTGTATTCCTTCAAACGCGGTGTAGGACATCCTCAATTGCGTGCTGGCCATTGGCACGCCTGGGCCACTGCTGCCGAATCTCAGCTGTGAAAATCTGGCGCCACTGGAAACGCATGCTGGTGAGCAACCCACTGGGGGGCCACTGCACATACAAGGAAAAATAACCTCAATTTGTAAGCTGTGCTCATTTGCACCAAGGGCTTTCAATTCTTAAAATGCCCTCGGGAGTCAAGTCATGATTAAGAATTCTCTTTCATCTCCAACTCCCTTTTCCTAAAAGCCAGCAAGATCGTGAACAGAAGGACACCTAACTTGTCGTCATGAGGAGCGATGCAATCAGGGACTCTATTAAGGGAATTATTTATTATATGAATCCTCTAAATTGAAAAACTGAAACAAGATTAACATTTGGGCAAGAAGGTATTTACATTTCAAACACAAAATAATGAGTTCCCTGTTTATCAGCACGGTTGTTAGGCACCACGCTGTCACCAAATGGAATCAGCACGTAAATACACTGACTGCCCCTTATTCCTGGCAGAACAAACCGTCACCACTGGAGTTCCTGGGTCACTTCCCAGCCCAACAGGGCCCTGGGCGAGCCGCATGTGTGACCGAGTCAGGTCGGGATGAGAATCGTCTGTATGTCACAGGGCGGAGGGGAGAGCCCAGCTCACCGTCAGGAGACTCTGCCGACGGCAGGTGTGCGAAGCCCCCTCCCCATTCAGGGGGCTCCCAAAGTGATTCTGAGTCTCGTTCCAAAGCATAATTTCTACAGCCTCATTCTGCAAATACAAAGGTGAGAAAACAACTGAGAGGGGAGAGATGGAGCGAAGGGAGGGGATTCACCCGACCCTTGGTTCTATTTGGTTTTGACGTGTATACAGAGCTTACAGTCACCAGGCGGGTTTGACTGGACGGTAACTTTGCTCTGGAAACCTTTGAGGCCAGGACCCTGCCATTCTGGTAGCTGACACTGTGGTCAGAAAAAAGTGGAAGTTTTGAAACCTCTTGGATTACTCCTTAAAGGGTTAGCTCTCAGATGGACTAAAGGCAAAATGAGGGCATGTGAAGGGATGGGGGAAAGCCTAGCAGGAGGCCGGTAGATGCTAATAACTGGACACAGGAAAAGAGAATCAGCTCGGCAAGCACAAGTTAGTGATTCTGAGGAAAGATCTCTTCTGTCCTAAGTCAGGATGTGGGCTGATGAAAATGCTTAAAACAACAATTCAATATACCCGCATCCTATCTTCCTTAAAGTATTTGGCTCCAAAACAATGCATTCTGCTTGAAGCTCTTCACTCACAGACGACCAATGCAAGGATCCCTCAAGGCGGAAATCTATTTCTCATGGATTCTTAAGACATTAGCTTCCAAAAAGATCTGCCCCTATCTACACACCCACCACAGAGATGGCTATGGATGAATTCCTCTAAATCCCAGAAAGAGTAAATCAGAACAAACAGAGCAGCTTCAATAGGGAATACTTTCATAGAGAAATTTCCCTAAGAATAAGTGCTGTGAGTACAACACTATCAAATCACTGCCCTTTTACCCTTTTAGGAAACCTGAAAACTAAAATGCACTATTCTCTACCTAAAAATGTGTCCACACACCACTATGTTCCTTTTAAAATAAAGATACCTAGAGAGCTGGTTATTACCATCTCATGCACTGACGTAAAAAATTGTTGGAAGGTGTTTCCTTGGAATCTCAAACAGGTTCCTGCTGGGAGAGCGCCCTGTTTCACAAACATCATCTAATTCACTCTGCTGCTTGCATGCCCCTAATCTGGGATGCACAGTAAGAGCACCTTCCTAAGAAATACACTTCCTTGAATAACTATACGCCATAGCCCCTCAAATCCTATTATGGGCAGGTTTTTTGTTTTTGTTTTTTTTTTTTAGAGAGCGAGAACATGCACACATGTGAGCGCGGGAGGAGGAGGGAGAGGGAGAGGGAATCCCAGACAGACTCCACGCTCAGCGCAGAGCCCGCCATGGGGAACGATCTCACAGCCCCGAGCCAAACTAAGAGCGGGCAGCTTAACCGACCGAGCTCATACCAAGCGCCCCCCACCTTCTGCATCCTGTTTTAAAAACCACTTCCCCCCCGGGGCACCTGGGTGGAGCACCTGGGTGGCTCAGTCGTTAAGCATCTGCCTTCGGCTCAGGTCATGAGCCCAGGGTCCTGGGGTGGAGCCCCGCCTCGGGCTCCCTGCTCCGCGGGAAGCCTGCTGCTCCCTCTCCCGCTCCCCCTGCTTCTGTTCCCTCTCTTGCAGTACCTCTCTGTCAAATAGATAAATAAAATCTGCCAAAAAAAAAAAAAAAAAACAAACAAACCCATTTCCCGCTGAGCCCAGCCCAGTAACATCCCCACTTGGGAGCAGTTTCTACCCTGTGAGGGCAAGGCCGGCCCAGGGGTTGGTGGGAAATTCCTGGAAGGAAGCCAAGGTGATGGAAGCGCTCCATGCCAGCAGCCTGCGTCGTCCTCAGGGAGTGGGAGGGCAGTGTGTATGGGGGCCGGGGGGTGCTCCAGGCATGGGCTCCAGGTGGGCTGTGGGCATGGGAGAGGGGGAACAATGCTGGGAGGGGGGAGCTGGGAGATGAGGGAGGGAGGGAGATGGGGGTAGGGCAGAAGATGGGCCTGGGGGAGGGTGGGCTTGGGGAAGGGGCTGGGTACTGGATGCAGGAGGGGAGGGAGGCGAGTGTGAGGTGGGCAATGGGTGCGGGCAGGGAAGGGCAGGTGAGCGGAGAAAGGAAGCCAAGCCTCTAAGCCTGGATACCCAGGACTCACCCCCAGATTAGGGCGAGCCTTTCCTATGGTCCCCTGCAGGGTCTTAGACCTCTCCCCACCAGATCTCTCAATCTCAGTGGCAGGTCAGGTGGGGGCTATCTGGGGTGGTCGTCTTCAGTTCCAGAAGGAGAGCATGAGTAGCCAATACCCCTTCCGATGCACGGGATATTTTATCAGCAGAGCTCATGTGAACACGACGCTTGGTGCTGGAGAGCATTTTCAATGCATCTGGCAGAGGCCATCAGGCTAAGCCGTGAGTGCACACTCCCCAGCCCACAGAGAGATCCCCGGGCCTCACAGAGGTTTGTCACCTGGGTGTCAGTTAGTAAGCAAGACTGAGGACTGCACCAAGACAGAGAGAGGGACCGGCTCTCCTTAGGTCTGTAGTGAACCTTCGTTTGTCACTGTGCATCCTATTTTGTCACCATGTAAAGAGTGACAATGTGCCCCATTTGTCTGCAACACAGAGCACAGAAAAATCATAGCCTCCTGTTTCCTCACCTCATGCCCATGCACCCTAATTTTCTAGCAATATGTAAACATGAAGATGGGGTGGCTACAGATCCCCTAAACCAAAAAGATGCCCATGCACGTCTCACCACAGACTCATGCATTTATTTTCCCCTCAAGCACAGATGTATGTTGATTGCATGACAATTTGCAGAGAACCAGAAAAATCGTGCTTGGAAACCAGTTACAAACGGTGGCAATGAATCACTCTTAAATTCATCTTTTTTTCATGGCGGGGGAGTTCTCATGCCAAAGAGAAACAGGGGTGCTGAAGCTAACAAACTGCCACCAGGAGCCAGTTCCAGAACAGTCACCTATAGCCCATATCCGGGGCCCACCACCACAACTGACTTGTAGCGCAAGTTCACTGAATGCTGGCTGAATGAATGAATGCCTTTACTTGGTCTGACTCAGCCAGACAGGGGCAATTCCACTACCAGAACATACTTTGATTTCAGAGAGAGAGAGAGAGAGAGAGAGAGAGAGAGAGAGAGAGAGTGTGTGTGTGTGTGTGTGTGTCCACACACGCGGGGGCAGGGGGGTGAGCACGGGGGCGGTGAGGGTGTCAGAGCGAGAAGAGAGAATCTCAAGCAGAGTCCACACTGAGCACAGAGCCTAAGGGGGTGAGCACGGGGGCGGTGAGGGTGTCAGAGCGAGAGAGAGAATCTCAAGCAGAGTCCACACTGAGCACAGAGCCTAAAGACATGGGGCTCAATTCCCGGACCTGAGATCACGACCTGAGCCTAAATCGAGAGTCAGACGCTCCACCGACTGACCCACGCAGGCACACCCCCATGACCAGAATTTCAAAGAGATTTCAAAGAGATGATGTACCACATCCCCCCATCAACCTGTTCAGAGGTTAGGCGTGAAATCAAGCAACCTACGCAGTAACTTAGGAAACTTCCTTCCCACAAAGCACAAGACAACACGTAAACTGGACAGACCCCTGAGCACTGTGCCCGCCCCCCCACCCCCAGACCCCAACGTGGGCAGTGTACCAACCGTTCTTCTAAATGCTATGGGGCCATAGGGTGGCATCTCAGCCATAGCAAGGAGTAGAATTTTGATTTGAGCTGTAACACGCAGACAGACCTTGAAAACGTTATGCTCTGGGAGACACACCAGACAAGACCAGAAGGACAAATATTGCAGGATTTCACTTAGATGAGGGACCTCGAATAGGCAAGTTCATGGAGACAGAAGACAGAGGTTATGCGGGCTGTGGAGAGGGAGACACTGTAAGAGTGAGCTACTGCATAATGGGTACAGTTTCCTAGGGAGGATGATGGAACAGTGTTAGGTAGAGATGGTTGACTGCACAAGAAAATGAATGGACTTGAATGCCACCGAACTACACATTTATGGATAATTAAAATGACGTTACGGGCGCCTGGGTGGCTCAGTCGATTAAGCGTCTGCCTTCAGCTCAGGTCATGATGCCAGGGTCCTGGGATGGAGCCCCACATCGGGCTCCCTGCTCCGCGGGGAGTCTGCTTCTCCCTCCGCCCTTCACCCCACTTGTGCTCTCTCTCGCTCTCTCAAATAAATAAAATCTTTAAAAAAAATAAAACGACATTACGTATATTTTACCGCATATAGAATACGGGATGGACGTGAAGGTTTTTGTCATTATTTAGTCGCTTCTTCGATGCTATAGAATGAATGGCCCGCAGGTTAAGATTTCTCTATCAGCGACCAAAGGAGGTGAGAAGTCCCAGCTACAGAAAGTCCCCGTTACGCCACAAGGAGTTGTGACAGGACAGTGCTTCTTTAAATGCCCTTTAGTAAAGTGCTGGGCAAAAAGAGCTCAACAACTGAGGCAGTAAACAAAGTGGGCACAAGGAAATAAATTATTAAGTCAAAGGAAGAAATAAAAGAAACTGGAGTCCACAATAAGGAAAAAAACCGCATCAACAGACAGAAACTTTAAAGACATTTAAAGGAATAAACAGTTAAAAAACACACTTGTCTCATGAAAAATTTATTTTCTATTCCTATCCAAAATAGTTTAGATTTCCAAAATTACATCAAAGCTGTTCTTCTGGTGAGCAAGTGGCTTTGTTTTAGTCATTAATAAACGAGCGGACAGATTCCCAGCGCCTGACCCCGGGGCACTTTCCCACGTCGCACCTACACCAAAGGACCCATTTCCCAGACACGCCCCGGGAGGTCACAGTGCCCTCTTCGTGGGAGATGCCTTCCTCTGGTCTCCAGAAACATGCTCCTCATCAGTCACGGCCTCACTCCACGGTCCCCCCAGACCTCTGGCAGGCAGGTGCAGCCCCACAGATCCATCCTCGCCATGCAAGGAGGAGGCTCAAGCAGGAGTCCTTCCTGCACAGCAGAAGGGGCAGCAGCCTGGCTTCCCATCCGGGCACTCTACACTCTCTAAGACGTTTGATGATCAGCTGCTCTGGGCACTTCCCGCCCCCCCCGCCCCCACTTAATTGCAACCGGCACAAAGCAAGCGGTGAGTAAATCATCCTTGAACGACTCCTTTTCAAAATAACAAAGATTTATTTTTAAAGTATTTAAATATGTCAACACTAAGAGACAGCTTAAATCAGCTGGGACGAGGAAAAGCAATCAACTGGGACACAGAGCATTGCATCTGAGGAAAGACAGACAGCGGACCGAGCAGTTCCACGATGCCTTCTGCATTATAAAATGATGACAGAAGATAGCGTCACCAACTGGCCCAGTGTTTGCAGCATGGGGGGCAGGTACCGTGCTGAGCGCTTTCCATGAGATCTGCATTTAATGCCAATATTAGGGGAAAGAGATAGAATTCTTCGACAGAGCACAAAAATGAGGCTTAAAACTTGGATGGAGCTTCTGCAGGAGTCCCCAGCAGCAGAGTCCCAGCCGGGACAGCAGACCCCAGGCTGGACCCACTCCAGCCTCCGCCATCTGTCCCAGGTCTTCTGTGCTGGGTCACTGCCCGTCCCGACCCAGCTTTTCCACCACTACCCTCCTCACAAGCCCCCAACACACACACACACACACACACACACACACACACACACACGCACACGCGCGCGCGCGCCATCATGACTTAGGGATAGCCGCTGAGTCTCTGGGGGAGGCACAGCCCCTGTGCCCTGCGGGATATGCCAACCAACATTCAAACAGCTCCATCTTCTCTCTGGTTTCTTTCAGATTTCTAAGAATGGGAAAGAGGGGCCCCTCCAAGGGAGGCTGAAGACAAGACTACAGATCAAAAAGAATAGTGCACAGCAATGATTTGAAACCTAGATTCAGAATACCCCCCAAATAGCCCTACTCATAAAAAGCAAAGCAAAAAAAAAAAAAAAAAAAGAAGAAGAAGAAGAAAAACAAGAAAAATCTTTTAAGACTCAAATGTGTTTAAAAGATGTTGTGTTTTAGAACATGGTGGCCTTTCTTCCAAGGAGAGAAACATAATACAACAAATTTTTTTTTTTTTTAAGATTTTATTTATTTATTCATGAGAGACACAGAGAGAGAGAGAGCGAGAGAGAGGCAGAGGGAGAAGCAGGCTCCCAAGGAGCAGGGAGCCCGACGCGGGACTCGATCCCAGGACCCTGGGATCATGACCTGAGCCGAAGGCAGACGCTTAACCATCTGAGCCACCCAGGCGCCCACAACAAATTTTTCTTAAAAGACAAGTCAACGTTCAGAATTCCAATGCAAAACTAGTCCTACTGACACAGCATTTTGTTTAAACTAAGGTCTGTTGCTACCGTCACGTGAAGAGAACATTTTGATGCACATTCTTTAGCAAGAAACAGAACTGCACAAAGTTATGGGGATGCCAACCAAAACATTAGTCATATAAAAACATGTCTAAAATGATTCCTTAAAACAAAAAAACTCTTTATTTTGAAATAGGTTTAGATTTACAAAAAGTTGTGGAAGTAATACAACATTCCCATATACCCTTCCCCCGGCTTCCCCTCATGTTCGTATCTGACATAAACACGGCAATGATCCAGAGGATCAACACGCATATCATACAATGGAGCAAACGACATTTCGTCCCTAATATGCTCTGGTATCCTTCCTTTCCTTGTCAGTCAGATCCAGACACTTTGGACACGTGCAAGAAGTTATTTTGTAGAATGCACCTCCGTTTGAGGTTGTCCAATTCCTCTCTTGATAAGATGCATTTTGGGCAGGAAGACCACAGAAGTGACAGTGTGTCCTTCTCTGGGCAACACGGTGTCCCGTGCCTTGCTCCTGGCAAGGTTAACCCACATAATGTGGCTGCAGTCGTGCGAGCTGCTGGGTTTCTTTCCCATTAATCACCACCCTTGTCCCTTTAGTAATTGGTAAATATCTTGGGAGAGATACCTTAAGAAATGCATTCTGATTGCCGTGTGTCAAATAAAGTTAGAAACTCAGTGCAGCTGAAAGGATACTCCTGTAAGGAAAGAGCAGTTGCTTTAGGATGACGTACTGGCGTAGGTAACAGGCCAGGACAAAGTCAGACCCCAATGCTGAGCAGTGTGCAATGACAGACACCACCTCTCAAAATAACCAAAAATCTTTTCATGTGAAGATCTCAACATGCTGACTGCAAAAAATGTCTCCAAAGAACGTACACACAGAGCCAAAGTTTATTCTTTTGCAGAGAAGTGAGGTCCCAGGAGGTGGGAAGAAGAGATACTTTAAGCTCATGCTAAGGTTAGCTAGTGATTCTTCAATGTTACGGATACAAAAATTAACACATGGCTCACAGTGTATAGTTCAAATGGCTAGCACATTTGTATCCTTTTCTGAAGGGAAAACTCCCAAGAAGAAATATTTTTAAATGCCATTTTTAAAAAGAACTCGAGTTCAATCATGGATGAGGAGTTAAACAAGCACATAGAGAATACTTAAAATGTCAAGGGATGTGTGTGTGAGCAAAACTCCAGGCAGCTCAGCAGGCAGAAAGAGAACCCCATCAACTCATTCCGAGTGGAACGTTTTGGTCTACTTGCCAATGATCCAAAGGATGTGCCTCATCACGGCTTAATTTGGGGTAATTTTTATCCTGACTGTTAACAAAAGTTCTATTTCAAAATGATACTATAAATATAACTAAGTTGATGGCTAAATTCATTGCCAATAAACACGACCATTAAAAAAAAAAATGTTTTCTTGTAAACCTAAAACTGCTTAAAAAAAAAAAAAAGTCTATTATTTAAAAAAAAAAAAGTTACAATGAAAAGTAGAGGAAAAAAATCCACATGACCTGAAGTTACGAACAAACACATTCTAGATCCATCATTAAGACCTAGGAGCACTAACCCAGCAGATTCATTTATCTGCAATCATCAGTTTGCAATCACGATGGGAGAGAAGCTAAGTATCAAGCCACAGAAAGCCCCCGTCTCATGTTCTTGCTGGGCAGTGTATAAATGAGAAGAATGGCTGAGGTGAGCATATTTAAACCAAGAAAGGCACTAAAGACATACTTTTGCTCACACACGCATCCCTCGACATTTTAGGCATTCTCTATGCTCTTGTTTAACTCCTCATCCATGACTGAACTCAAGAGTTCTTTTTAAAAATGGCATTTAAAATACATGTAAAACCCTCATTTAAAAATAGTACAGTAGTTCCCCCCTATCTGCAAGGAATACATTGCAAGACCCCCCGGTGGGTGCCTGAAACTGCAGAGAGTACTAAACCCTGTAGATACAACATGGTTTGTGCTTTATGTATACATCAGGCAGAGTAAGAGCTTCACAACAATAATTTAAAGAGAACAATTGTAAGAATATAATGCAATAAAACTTAGGGGAAGAGGGTCTCTCTCCCTCTCTCAAAACACTTTATTGTATCATACTCCTGCTTCTCATGATGGTGTGAGGTGACAAAATGCCCGTGGTGACATGAGCTGAGGTGGATGACACAACATCAGCCTACTACTGACCTTCTGAGCTACCGTCAGACCACCTGCTTCCAGACCACAGTCGGCCACGGGTAAGTGGAAAGCAAAATCGCAGATTGGGGTGGGAGGTGGGGGGAAGGCTCCTCCATTTTTTAAGCAGCAACTACTTTCCTAAGTAAATATAAAGGAGTGGCTATCCAGCCTCACCAAAACACAAAATCATCTAGTACGTAGTTTATGTTTTAAAAATTCAAGCAAACATTTTATGAACCTGCGCTGCAAACCATGACCAGTTTCCTTGGATTTGGAGCCAACCCGGCCCCGCTGCTCACAAGCGGTGTGACCTTGAGAAAATACACTCACTTCCCTCGCAGGCATGGGGTGGCGGATAAAAGCACCTCTCAAAGGGAACCATTGGTATGACGAAGCTACCATGCCCCAGCAGAGATTTTGGGGAGCTGGTGTCAACGAGGAACAACTCAGTGCACGTGGATCAAGGGAGCAAACACATTCACTGCAGTGGGCTGAACCGTGGCCCCTGAAAACTCTGATGGAGGCTTTAACCCCCAGGACTTGCAAATGTGACCACAGATGGAAATCGGGGTCTTTTGCAGATGGAATCAAAATAAGGTGAGGTCATCCTGGATTAGGGTGGGCCCTAAATCCAACGACTACCATTTCTGAAAAGAAAGAAGAGAGTTGGAGACAGAGGCATGGAAGGCGGCCACAGGAAGCCAGAAGCAGAGCCTGGATGATGCGGCCATTAGCCAAGAACACCTGGAGTCACCAAAAGTGGAGAGAGGGGCACGGAAGAGATTCCTCCTCAGAGCCTCCAGAAGGAACCAACCTTTCCAACACTTGATTTTGGACTTCTGACCTCCTGAGCTGTGAGAGAATAAATTCCATTGTTTTAAGCCATTCAGTTTGTGGTTATTTGTTATGGTGGCCAGAGGAAACTCATACAGGATAATAATGGTATCACGGTGTGTGTGTCAATGTATGCATTTACATGGTACATATGTTATACCACATATTACATAGTGTGTGTGTATATTACATATATATCACATATATATGCACATATTATATATATTGTATATACGCACCACATAACACATATATACTACATACATGTGTGTAAAAATCCTTCTATATATCAGAGGCATATCCTGATATATTGATGGGTGAAATGATGTGGTGTCTGAGATTTGCTTTAAGTTGCCCTACCAACAATAACAAAATACTGAGGGACAGATGTTGACAGTGGCTGAAACACGAGTGACAGGTACGTGAGAATATATGAAGTATTCCATACGCTTCGAGTTATGTTTGACAATTTCCACATCAACAAGCCAAGAGTGTCTCCGTCGGGGACCAGCAGGCAAGTATGTAAACTACATACATACGCAGCATTTGTCCCAATCTTTAACCAATGCAATCAACTCTAATATCTAATTTTATTCACTACCCTCTTTGAAAGAGAAAGAACAAAAGCACAGGAACCCCATTCACTGAAGCTGGCGAGCAACCATCCAGCCCAGTTTCTTGAAATAAATCTTACTTTCACAAAGGTCCCCTCCCCTCCACGCTTGTTCAGATGAAGACCCCCACTAGGGTGAAGAACATACACTCACATCTGTATGAAAATAAGGGACTCTTACATGCAGTGCACTCACAGCACTTGAACAGAAAGGAGGGGAGCCACAAGCTGAAAATATCACCCTTTGCTAAGGTGACCACTTCAGGAACGCAGCTCCCAATGGGATGCATCAGCAGGCTGCCTGCAAGAAAGTGATGGGCTTACAGGTCTCATTAATGCAACGTAGGCCAAGGCCAACGACAGGACCATAACGGGGGGGATCCCACTGAAAGCTACTATGAGCACAGTCTTCAAACACGGACTCGTAGTTCTGAAGCAATAATGAAGGCTGTGTCTGCACAGGCGGTCAGCTTTGCAACACTGCATCTGTCCCAGGGAAGCTGCAGCCATTTGCTGCATGGACTCCAACCCCAACGATGCTGTGGTAAATGGTTGGCTGCATTCTTGGAAAGATGCTGAACCTTCCGGATACACTGATTTAGCAAAGGCTGGGCCTGATTCTCCTAATCCCTCCTCAGGGAACATTCTGCTCCAGCTTCACCTAAATTGCCCTGGAAAGAAATGAAATCAGAGGGGCAGCTTTGAGTCCGCAGACTTCAGAAGAAGCCTCGGCAGAATCTAAATGGACAAGGGAATGAGAAACAGGACTCAGCTGGGCTGGGAGGTCTGCCTGCACCACCAGCAATCCGGCCCCTCTGATTTGCTCCACATGCAGGAGGTTTCCTTGGACGTGACCCTCACATTTCCAATTTCCTTTCAGAATTCAGAGACCTGCACATCTGGACGGGACAGGGACTTGGCCCTCTCCAACAAGACAACCTTTTGGCGGAGAATCCATCCTGCAGCGCTGAGCAAATGAAAAGCACCACAGAGCACGGATTCTCCGCCCAACACCAGTGACATGCAGGGTGGGATCCCTCTCCGTGGTGGGGCGTCTTGGGCACAGCAGAGTGCTGAGCAGCCTCCCTGGTCTGCACCCACTAGATGCCAGCAGCACCTCCCAATTTGGACAATCAAAAATATCTTTGGACACTGCCAAGTGTTGTCTGGGGTGGGGGTGGGTGGGGCGGCGGCAAAATCCCCTTTCCACGAAAACCAGAGTCCTAGAAAGCGCCTTACTGGAGAGCCCAATCCCTGACATGTTCTGGGGCAAAGCGTGAACTCTGCCTCCTTTCGATTTAACCTGGTGGACAAGAAATGGTAGAACCAATCATCATCACCAAAGAGACCAAGAGAAAAGAACTGTGCCTATGCAAGTTGAATCAGACTCCCTCAGATGGCCTTCTGGAAGGTAAAGAAAAAAAATTCTTTTGAATAATTACCATGTCGGGCCTCACGGGAAAGAGGTCTTTAAAATTTTAACTTAACTGTGTTGCAATTTCTAGGCACTCAAGATGGATGGTGCAATCACTTTTCCAGCAGCAAGGAGAACTGTAACACCACAAAAATGACAGTGGTTTGAGGACAGATCGGATTCTAACGTACATCAGAGCCAGTTCCCAGCCTGGCTCGCTCTACCTTCTCGAACCCAGGTAAAGATTCCCTGAGCTACGTCTGTCTTCACGTGTTCGGCCCCCGACTTTCTCACAGACGCCCCCGCGCCCCCCCCCGGGAAGAACAGAGCGGGGCACCACGCGGCAACGAACAGGCCCGCGTGCGGGGAGAACGCCGAGTTGTAGCCGGGCCTCCAGCCCCAAACCGCCCTCTTTCTCATCCACGTCAATGTGCACTTCCGTCTCCCACGGGGCTCGCTGGGAACCAAGAATCTCCCCCACAATGGCCACGCAGGGATCCCCACATCCAACCCGCCGGATCCAGAATCCCCACACGCTGAGGGCATCGTGGGCTGTGTAACGGGACAACCGCCTCCAGCGGTTCGCTTCCCCGTCACTCCCTCCCGGGGCCTTGCAGGAGGGCAGGCTTCGGAAGCCTGTCTCAGCTCACACGTGCCAGCAGAGAGCCAATCTAGTTATTCTCGTCCCCAATGCCAATTCCATCAGGAAGCGTTCATGCAAGAAATGGGAAGGCCGGTCCATCCGAGAGGTACAATCAACATCCTGGAAGCAGTGCTTGATAACTGCTACTCACTGCCCCCCCCCCGGTCCCCCCCCCCGCCCCCCGGCCACAGTCAGGGGCAAAAAGTTCCCATGGTAACCAAACTGAAGGTCAGTGCTGGTGAGGACGCCTTCGAGCGGGTTTCCCAGAGCACTGAGGGTGGGCACGTAGGTGGCCCATTTCAGATCTGTTACAGCCTCTTGCATCACGTTGTTGTCGAGATGGATCCTGTTATAAAAAGATGCTTCAATTCTCTGCTGAAAAGGAATTTATCTGACACTCCCTCCCCCTGCGTGTGGTTTTACTTCCATGGTTAGCACACAGAGTAATTTACACATTCACAAATATTTAGGGGGAAAAAAAAAACCACAATAAACTGCCTGGAACCATAACATAATGCCTGCAAGTCTTTGCTTCAAGGAATTTTACATTAAATAAGATCCAAAATCCCCCTGGGGCTTCGGGTTTGCCAGAGAGCTTATTTCTCTGATTTCCATTTAACTCCTTGGATAACAGTCTCCGGAAGTTGCTGACACATCTCTGGTTTTTGCAAATAGAATAAAAATCATTTTCAGAGAATAGACGCATCATGGGTTCACTTTTTTTTTTTTAATCATCAATATTATCTGCTTGGCAAGCCATCCGAGCTTCCTCAGGATGATAGATGCTGCATCCATTTGCAGGATCCCGAAAAGAAACGGCCAATTCAAGTCCCATTATGCCGGGCGCAGTCTTCCTGCCAAAGCCGCCCCTGCATCCCGTCACAGGCGACCCATTTGTACTCAGGCACAGGACGCCGCTTGTGTGGACTGCAGCATGTCGGCCCACGTCGCCCCGCCAACAGAGCCCCGTTTCAGCCCTCCATCTCTGGGGCTTCCCTCCTGCCTGCCCCAGCTCGGCGACGACGAATTTTCAATTGCAATGCTTAAACACGTATGTGTTACTAATTACAATACCGACAATTCGGGTTTCTGCGCGTCGGGGGAACCTCTAGCCACAGCACTTTGGTGGGGGGGGGGGAGCGGGGCCTTGAGGACCCAGGGAGTTGGGGGGGACCACCTCCAACCCAGGGCAGGTTTACTGGGGACCGCTCCTACAAATTTTAGCATGGCACTGAACGGGAAGTTACGGTGAATTTGTCTTTGCCAAATACTGCCAAAACTGGTTTGCAAAAGAGGACCTTTCTAGGTATCTTGGAGAGGTGAGTAAGCGAACCTGGATGTGAGGAGGGCGTCTTTGGGCACCGCAGCCCCCTCCCAAGATGCTGGGGAACGGGGGTGTGCAGAGCTAAGAGTCAGGTTTCCCTAAACTGGATTTGAGAGAACACAGCCCAGAGCAGAGAGCTTTGCTTCCCCTCTCATTTAACAACACAAAGCCAACACACTAAAGCACATCAGACCGCGGCTGTGTCACCATTTTGCCTCCTAAGGAACACCGACTTTCTGTTCCTACAGTGGATGTCCAAGCCATGCAGAGGCCGATGCCTGGCTTCCTGTCCTCACCCTGGCACCAGCGGGCTGCACGCCTGCCTGAGGCCTGACCCCATGAGCAAGCCCCATCTCTGTACTTAGGAGACAGGCCTGCAGTTGTCTCTAGCACCACCAAGGACCACGCCAGCCTTGTCCATCTAAAGCAGGGTTTCTCCATCATGGCACTTTCAACGCTTGGGTCCAAATCATCCCTCGTTAACAGTCCTGGGCACTGAGCAGCACCCCTGGTCTCCAATCACTAGATGCCACAGGCACCGTCCTCTGAGTTACGACAACGCAAAATGCCTCCAGACATTGCTAGATGTCCAAGGAAGGGGAGGGAGCGGCGAATGCAAAATCATCCACTTGGAGAAGCCCTGTCCTAAACAGCTTAAACAAGTCCCACACTGGTTTCCAGGTATCCAGCTATGTAATCTTAAATGAATTAAAATTAAAGAAAACCTGTAATTGAGTTCCTCAGGCACAGGAGGCTCATTTCAAGTGATCAAGAGCCCCACGGGGCTCACGGCTACCCACTGCCAACATGGACACGAACAGCTCCCTCTCTACACAGAAAGTTCTACTGGAGGAGACTCGAGGTTATCCAAGTTCTTCACTGTTCTAACACACGCACACGCTTCTCGAAGTCCTCGGCGGAAGAATAACTAACTGGTGGGCAATTCAAACTAACACCAGACACATTTGAGGTTCTACGCTTGGGAAAATAGGAAAAACTTAAAAAAACACACACACACACAAAAACTGGCATTTCTACAAACTGACCACTTGACCTTAACCTCGTAATTTTACTTAATACTTAAACTCGTATTTCCTTTTACTGAAGTATATAATTAACCTAGGATGTTAATATGTACACCATATTCAAGCAAGAAGACATTCACTCTAAATTTACATGTAATAAATGAAAAAACTATGAACCTGAAAAACACTGAGACTGGCCTAAAACTGCAAATGTGGGCAAAAGGAAAATGGCTGACTGCTACCTCAGTTACTCATCCAAGCAAGATCTGTCTAAATGATAGCCTCATCTCATCAGGTACTCCTGGTATCTGCCCAACTACGGAGACACAACCCCAGCCTGACTCCTGGACAACGCAGACACATGCACGAATATCTGAGCAGACACCAACCCAAGGGGCGTGGGGGACAAAAAGATCCAAACACATTTAAAAATACACTTATCTCACAAAGAACCTAAACGATAACAATAACTTTTATTTTTTTTTTAAGACCTATTTATTTATTTGAGAGAGAGAGAGAGAGAGCGCGCGCAGGGGAGAGGAGCAGAGGGAGAGAGAATCTCAAGCAGACTCCGCACTGAGTGCGGAGCCCAATGCAGGACTCGATCTCACGACCCTGAGATCACGACCTGAGCAGAAACCAAGAGTTCGTGCTTAACCGAATACACCACCCAGGCGCCCCAATAAATATAACTTTTAAAATGTACGTTTGCATCTTGAAAATCTTCCTGTATTATTTTGATAGCCAACAGTTCATTGGGTTCCTCTAGAGCTTCATTTGCAGGCATCCCCCATAAAAAGTAGTACTGGAATGTTCACGGTAGTATCATTCACGTGGTCAAACAGTGGAAACAACCCAAGTGTCTGTCAACTGAGGAACGGAGAGAAAACGTGGGGTCATTCCATATGACGGAGCGGCATTATTTGGTTATAAAAAGGAACGCAGCATTGACACACGCTACAACTTGGATGAGCCTCGAAAACATGATGCAAAGAAAAAGCAAGTCCCAAAAAGCCGTGCAGTATCTCCTTCCATGTAACTGAATGTCCCCAAACTGGTAAATCCACAGGGACAGAAAGCAGACTAGTAGTTGCCAGGGGCTGGAGAGGAGGACACGGGGAGTCACTGTTAAGGAGTGCGGCGTTTCTTTTTGGCATATTGAAAATACTCTAAAATTAAGATTGTGGTGATGGCTGCACAACTCTAAACACCTTCAAATCAGGCTCTGTCAATGAATGAATGGGATGGTAGGTGAATTATGTCTCGATGAAGCTATTCAAAAACACACCTTTGGCCAAAGCTGCTCTGGCCCACCTAGCACAAGGTATGAATGATGAACACGCTCATAATGCACAATGCCTTCTTCAGGATGGTGCACAAAGCCAAGCACGGGGCGTTTCCACTCTGATGAAGTAAAGCGGGGGTCATGGTGGTCTGGGGGTACCATCTTGACTGTATCAACACAGGGGTAACCGTTTCAAAACTCCCGTCTACAAAGTGCAGAAACACACTTCTTTCTTGCTGGTGACTCTCAGACATATGGGGCAAGCCCCCTTCCTCCATAATCCCACATAAAGTGTGTCCCAGCCAAGGTGCTGGAAGGCAAATCACCAAGCAGACCTCCTTGTGTCTTAAGCATCTGGCACATTCTGTGGTGCACTCCGGCCACCAGCTCAAGTCCCAAAGAATGATTCCCAAAGGCAGTCATTTTTACTGCCATTCCCCAAATCCCTACCTGGCCCAGTACACCCTACTAGGACCTGCGTTGCTTTCCTCCTCCTGATGAAGTCATACTGAAGGTGATGGGCTGCAAAGTATACTAAGATGCCCGGGAGGGTCCCCTCGATGTTGGAGGTGGGCCTCTCCTGCACCTGTCCCTGCCCGACACGGCGCCTGGGGTGCACACTCTCCTCAGCCTCTGGAGACAAAACAGACCCGGGAACTTGTTTTTGCCCCTGGGACCCCCACAGCCTCCTGGGGACGCAGAGTAGCTCTGCCTGCAGCCCGGGGGAGACTCCCGTGGAATACACGACTCAGTGCTCATTCTTGGCTCGGAGGACGCCGAGAGCACAGTAGCACAGCAGGAAGCCCAAACCCAAGAGTACGTGGCACATCTCCCCCTGACAGGGGGATGGATTCTGTGCCCACGCCAGCCCTCGCAAGCCACGGTCCAGAATTTCTTTATTCATAGGTTAACAGCTCACCACAGCTGCAGAGTCGAGAGGTTTCAAGAGCCATAAATCCATCTGCTCCCTGCTTATCTGAATTTCATACAAGATTAACATTCTACCTGCATCCGCTGACAAAGACAAATAGCCACAGAGTACAAAATGACAATATTCTATGGAGGTAAATACGGGGAAAGGAATTCAGTGGCAAACGTGCTATCTGCAACCAAAACTTGGGAGTTTAGGGGAATCCACCTTTTGTAAACCAGACCGTGCGTGGTCAACACAGAAAAATGTCTTTAAAGCAGATGTAGAAGATATTAAAGGTCAAATACGGTGCCTCCAAATAGGAAAGTCTTTAAATGAAATCATGAAAGCACCCAATAATGTAATTAATTTTAAAAAGAAACCATAAATTAAAATTTAAATCATACTTAAAATTAATCAGCAATATAAAATAGAGATTAAATGCAGCCCACTGTCTAAGCCAGAAAAATCCTCCTGCTGGGAGGACCCGCCTTACAAAGGAAGCTTTTCTTTAGATTTACAAAACAACAAGTGAGTGAGAGTGTCTTATTTCATTAGCTGGAAATAAAAAAGCAGGCGTGCATTTTGAGGAACTTAAAATGCCGCCAGAGCACTTTGTGAAGGAAGGTAAATTGCTACAGATGCTCTAGGTTCTGTAACAGGATTTTAACTATTTCAATGAGCTTGGCGCTTGCCCTCCACCTATTCCATCCACAACCAAAAATCAAACCTTTGCTGTCGCAGGCCTCGCAAACAATGTCCCGCTCCACCCCTAGCACCCAGCACACTCAGAAAGCACTCATTATCCGCTGAACAGATGAACAGATAAAGCCGTATCAGTTCTGTCGCACTTTGCACCAAAATGTCAAAAGAAATGCATTCTGACTGCTGTGTGTCAAATAAAGTTAGAAACTCGGTGCAGCTGAAGGGATACTCCTGTAAGGAAAGAGCAGTTGCTTTAGGATGATGTACTGGGATAGGTAACAGAGGCCAGGACAAAGTCAGACCCCAATGCTGAGCGGTGTGCAATGACAGACACCACCTTTCAGAGTAACCGAAAATCTTTTCATGTAAAGATCTATCAATGTGCGGACTACAAAAAATGTCTCAAGAGAGCATACACACATTCTTGTGCAGAGAAGTGAGGTCCCAGGAGGTGGGAAGATGAAAGCCCATTCAAGGACAGGTGCAGGATGGTTCCGGGTCATGGAGCGCGGTGGCCAGAGACGAACAAGGGGAAGGAGGCAGGAAAAGAGATCTCATTTCAAGAGTGCAGAGTGGAAAGTGGGAGGGTAGGGGTGCCTTTCTGGAAGCTTCTGTGACTGCTTTAAATACTTCCATTGCTCCTGCTTTGGAAGCTAAGCAGGTAGCACAAATGTATAAAGCTCATCTCAGAAGAGTACAGGTGATTCTTGAACAATTCAGGGCGTAGGGACACCCAGCCCCCCACACAACTGAAAATCTGCGTCAAACCTCCGAATGCCCCAAAATGAACAGCCTACTGTTACCTGGGAGCCTTATCAACGACACAGACACTCAATTTACACTTGCGTAGTATGTGATATGTTTTACGTACTGTATTCTCATGATAAAGTGGACTGGAGAAAAGAAAATGGCATTAAGAAAATCATATGGAAGGGCGGCTCAGTTGGCAAAGCGTGCGCCTCTTGATACCAGCTCAGCTCGTGATCCCAGGGTTGTGAGGTCGAGCCCTGTGTTGGGCTCCATGCTCAGCAAGGAGCCTGCTTGAGATTCTTTCCCTCTGCCCCTCAACCTGCTCACACTGGCTTGTGCATGCTCTCTCACTCTCTACTGTGTAGTATCTGTTCTTACCAGTTTAAAATAAACCTTTCAGAAAAAGAGAGAGAGAATATCATATGGAAGAGAAAATAATTTGCAGAACTGTACTATATTTACCAAAAAAAATCTGCATCTCAGCGGACCTGCACGGTTCAAACCTGTGTTATTCAAGGGTCAACTGTAGTTCCTAAGATAGTAGAATGTTGTGGGTTTTGTTATTTTCTTTTTTAAAGATTTTATTTATTTGAGAGAGAGAGCACTTGAGAGGGGTTAGGGTCAGAGGGAGAAGGAGACTCCCTGCCGAGCAGGGAGCCCGATGCGGGACTCGATCCCGGGACTCCAGGATCATGGCCTGAGCCGAAGGCAGTCGCTTAACCAACTGAGCCACCCAGGCGCCCCAGGATGTTGTGTTAATAGCACTTGAGGATGTGCATGAGGAAAGGTCTGGCAGTTTGTATGTGGGTACGACACAATTTCCCCACAAGAATCTAGAATCATTTGCTATCTCTGTCTAAACAGTAGTGACGAGCCAGTCACAAGGGATCCAACTTTCAAAATATTTCTTTGTAAACCACTCAACCATCCAACAATGGATGAACAGATAAACCAAACGGGGTCTCTACATAGAATGGAATATTATTCAGCTTCAAAAAGGACGGGGATTCTGACACATGCTACCACATGGATGAACTTGGGAGATATTAGACTGAGTGAAATAAACCAGATGCAAAAAGACAAATATGGCTTGATTCCAACTTTGGGGTACCTAGAATAGGCAAATCCATAGAGACAGAAGTGGAATGGTGGGTGCCAGGGGCTGGAGGACGGGAATCGGGAGTCAGTGTTTAATGGGGCAGAGTTTCTTCCTGCGAAGGTGACGAAAAGTTGCACAAAAATGTGAACATGACGACACTGAGGTGAAACTCGAAAATGGTTAAGGTAGTAAATTATATGTTATGTGTATTTTATCACAATAAAAAAGAATCCTCTGTAAATCTCTTAAACAGGTACTAAGTAAAGGCATGGTCTTTCCCTTGCAGTCTTTTTGCAGGAAACTATTTTCATGTCGGGGGTTCCTTTAAAAATTTGCTATTTTTGTCCTACTTTGGGTTTTGGCTCAGGTCGTGAGATCGAGCTCTGTGTCGGACTCTGCTGGGCGTGGAGTCTGCCTCAGACTCGCTCTCAATCCCTCTCCCTGCGCTCACGCGCACACTCTCTCTCTAAAATCAATCTTTAAAAAAAATTTTGCTAATTTTGCATACAGATGTCTCATAAAGGTAGGAAACTTGAAGAATTACATAATTATTCTAAGTAATAAATTCAGAATCACTACTGACCATAAAGAAACCAAATTAGGTAAATTATTTCTCTTAATAGATTATAAATGAAGTTAAGCCAGTTAGATGCCTATGAATTATACATCTGATCATGTTGTCAAAACTGTATTTTTTAATACAAAGGACAACATAATTTAGGAATAGAAATCCAGACCTAGAGCCTTATTATTTTCCAACTTTATAGTTACATTGAGGGTTGGAGTCACTGGAGGAGGCCCCACGCGTGTAAAACTCCCCACCGCGGTGCCTCATTCTCATGCCAGAGCCTAATGTCACTACTATGAAAGAAGACAGAGGCCGTAGTTTACACATGCAAAGCTGCGGGCCATGTCCCAGACCAGCCAACCTCAACCCAGACCAGCCAACCTCAACACTACTGACATTTGGGCCAGTAACTCTTGGGTGTGGGAGGGCGGGAGGGAGGCCGTCCTGTGCCCTGGAGGATATTTAGCAGCATCCCTCGCCTCCACCCTCTAGATGTACATATCCCCCAATACACACACACCCCAAATCCTGAAAAACAGGTCTCCAGACTTGGCCAAGTATCCCCTGGGGGAAAAAAATACCCCAGTTGACAACCACGTCCTGAACTGAGAGACACTTGGGAACCACCCATGTTTACAAAGCAAACAGTAGGAAAAACAACATACTTTGATTTATTATAAGAGACAGAAGTAGTGAAAAATGTCAGAAACAAAAGAACTGTTCCATCATTTTGAGGCCCCTTCCTAGCTGTGTTACAACCAGAATCTAAAACCAATTTCAAAGAGTTCATTCTCTAGTTTAATTCATCAGGAACTTAATTAACGTCCATTTGAGTCAAATTGCAACATGAAACTCACTAGACTTTCAATCCATAGTTGGGAAGAGGGTGCGCTTTTCCCGATCTGCTTGGGCTCAAGAAAAAAGGAATAGCCAGCTTCTCACAAGGAAGCAGTTTTCCTGATAACCTGGAGGCAGTGTCTGCGGGGCTCTACGAGTGTGTTCTGGGCATTCACGAAAGCAGATGAAGACAAATGGTGTTTGAAAGAAAAGAACACTGAATAAATGTGCAGGGCAAACTGAAAGGGAGACCAAAAAGCGGAACTGTGTTATCAAACAGCACTCATCAAGGACTTTTCATCAGCTGGAGACAACAAAAAGCAACTGTGCTACCGGCTTATCCACACGGAACTGACACCTTTAAATCAAGAAGCTATGGTTCCAGCGTCACCCGCGAAGTTTTACTGCTTTTGATAAGAGAGACCAGCAACACCCCACTCTACCCCACCGCACTCTGAGCCTGCTGTAAGACCCCTCTGGGGCACCACGTTTACCCAGTTAGTATGAAACCCCCGGAACGGGGTTGGTCTGTGACAGGGCGCACCGCCCAGTTGAGATACACCAGAGTCCCTGTCTTGTCCCTATTACAATGTCCAGTCCTAATCAACTCTAACACTAAACCAATCCTTCAGGCTCCAACGCTCCACTTCTGAGCCATGGCTCCCTTTTATTACAAGTACCTGGATCATTCATGCCCTTCAATCCTTCCTGGATTGAACGAATAAAGAGCAATCGGTGAGAACTGGTCACCCATCTTGTGACTTAGACCCCAAAAAGGACGGCAGTCAGAGATGAATGAGAAAGCAGACGGCAAGTGTTTAGAATAAGCCACACAACACACACACACAGACACACACGCTCCCTCCCTCCCTCCCTTCCTCCACACTGGGCAAACAGCATACAGCCCAAAAGCAAACACTGAGTATTTCAGGGTTCTGAATCACTTCCAGGCTGTGGATGGGAAGGAGAAGAAAAGACGTAGGAGAGAGAAGCGGGAATGCACACGGACTCTACAAGACACTTGGCAGTTTCGTGTCTCGTACCAAAGGACTGCCAAGTAGGGACTAACTTCCCACTGTACAGAGAAGACTGAGGCTCAAAGGTGCTAAGCAACTTCTGGAGGTCCCAGAGGGCGTGGGTGATGAAAACAAGAGGTGAGACCAGAGCTGGCTGCCTCAAGCTCCCCACCCCCCCCCCCCCCCACCGCGTGCCTCTCCTTCTGTCCTCACGGGAACAGAACAGCCACGCCGAGGAAAAGGGCACCGCACCTTTCACTATTTCGATTCACTAACCACACCCCTGCCCCCCCCAGGGGAGGGACGAGCAGGTCCCTCTGAAGGCAGCTCCTGGAAACAGCATGGCCGCATGGCTGGTCTCTGGAGAGCGCAGCCAGGTGGTTCTCTGCAGCAATCGGCGGGGCATGGAGCCCGGGGGTCTGAGCCCAATCGCCTGCCAGCGAACAACAGCCCCAGGGCTTCCTGTTGGCCCCGCTGCGGACAGAACTGGAGGTTGCCTCCTTGAGCCACCTCGTCCCCATTCACAGCGAGCGGTACCCCAACGGGGAAGCAGCTCGATGGTGACTGGGCTCTGCTCCTTGCATGGCAGCTGTCTGTCTGTCCACAAAGGCAATCATCCGCAGTGGCACGATTCGACGCCCAGCTCCTTCCATGTGGCCAGGGGGGTCTCACCCTCCATCCGTCAGCAGGGTCTTGATGCCAGAGAGGCCCAGCACTACTGCTGTACCCTCCAAACACGGCAGCTCAGGTGGGGTTTCAGCCAGCTGGAGTCCGTTCCAGCCGCCCACTCCCCCACGGGAGCCCGGGAGCCCCACAGCCTCGCTGTGCCCTTTCTGTGTCTGGTCAATGGACCCCAACAATGGCACTGATCTCCCAGGACTACCTGAGGCACAAACTGGGGACTTAAAACAGCATCTGGTCCACACCAAAACCTGTGCACGGCAGCTCTACTTGTACTAGCCCCCAGCTGGAAAGATCCCGAAGGCCCCTGAACTCGTGAATGGATAACTAAGCTCTGGTACACCCAGACAGCGGTATACAGCTCGGCATTCAAAAGGCACGAGCCGCTGACACCCACCACCGGGATGGATCTCAAGGGCTTCAGGCTGAGTGAATAAAGGCAGTCTCCAAAGGCCAGGTGCCGTATGATTCCATCTACGTAACATTCTCGAAATGACAGAATTCTAGAGACGGAGAGCCCAGTGGCTGCCAGGAGTTGCAGAGGGTGACCTAAAGGAGTGTCATGAGGAGCCGTGCTGGTGATGTAAACGGTGTGCGTCTGCAAACCGCATGACCCGTGAACTACAGGACGTACTGCGTGGCGTCTGCAAACTGCATGAACGTATATGTGTGATACACCTGTGCACGTGCATGCAAGCACAAGCACGCACACACGAGTGCACGTGAACACTGGTGAGATCCACAGACGGTCTGCATTGGAGTCCACAGGGCCAGCATCAATTTCCCCCTTGTGATATAGCACAGGATCTCGGGATCGTGATGGGAGATGCCCTCGTTACAGGGAAGTGGGGGAGGGGTACTCTGGGACTCCCGGGCCTATTTCTGCAACTTTTTGCGAGTCCAACATCACTTCGGAATAGAAGCTTTCAAAATGACTGATTGATGAGCAGATACACAAAATGTGGCCTATTCATACAACGGAATAGTATTTGGCAAGAAAAAAGAATGATACGCAGACACGTCCTACCACACAGGAGGGACCGTGACAACACTATGCTGAGTAACAGAAGCCAAAAAGGACGCACACCGCACGACGCTGTTCCCACGAAACGCCCGGGAACGGGCAAGCCTGCAGGCACGGGAAGCAGACCGGTGCTTGTCCGGGACCGGGGGAGGCCAGAGGAGGGGGTGACTCAACTCTGACAAACGGTCCACGTAGGGCTCTGACAGAGGGACTCACACCGCGGGGGCAGGAGCACAACTCCGTGAGCAGAGCGAGGACCGCTCCACAGCACACGTCTAGTGAGCGACGGTCCCCTCTATGAACCAGCTCAGGGAAAGCGTCACCAAAACCCAGCAACATCTGGCACACGTGTGCATTAGGGCTACCTTGTCACAATTTACTGTTCTTTCTGCCCCATGCAGGTTGGTTATAAAAGTCACCTCTGGTGCCCTCTCGATCTACAGATAGTCCCTCCATTACTGATGGGCCTGAAGTCCTCGGGTACGTCCAGGCCGGTGAAAGATGGCAGCTCTAACGCTAAAGGATCAAAAGCTCCTTAGAGCACAGTGTAGGCACGGTCCAGTCCACAGTCCTTGCCCTTCCCGTAGGCCCTTTCTGCTCCCCCATCACCCCGTTCAAGGCCACCAGGCTGCTTTATCAACTTTCCCTACTCAAAAAAAGGGGGGAGGGGGACGCCTGGGTGACTCAGTCAGTTAAGCGTCCACCTTCAGCTCAGGTGGTGATCCCAGGGTCCTGGGATCAAGTCCTGTGTCAGGCTCCCCGCTCAGCGGGGAGCCTGCTTCTCCCTCTCCTTCTGCCTGCCGCTCCCCCTGCTTGTGCTCTCTGTCAAATAAATAAAATCTTTAAAAAAAAAAAAAAAGCTTTGTTGTTCCTGGCTCCTGACCTTTGCCCATAGAGTCAGCCCCCCACCTAGTCTTCAACATCTGTCGATATCCCATCCACCGCCAAACCCATCTGCAGTCTCCCTTCCAAAAGGAAGGTCCCTCCTTCTTCGGCTACTCTGCCACATGCTGTTAAGAGCCTTGCTCAGAATTCAGGGGCGCCTGGGTGGCTCAGTCGGTTACGCATCTGCCCTTGGCTCAGGTCATGATATTTCACAGTCCCAGGATCAAGTCCCGCACCAAGCCCCACATCGGGCTCCCTGCTCAGCAGGGAGTCTGCTTCTCCCTCTCCCTCTGCTCCTCCCCCTGCTCATGGTCTCTCTCTCTCTCAAATAATAAGTAAAATCTTTCAAAAAAAATAAATTAAATTTAAAAAAAGAGCGTTGCTCAGAATTCCCTCAGCAGGGAACGTCTACACCATGCATGGAACACCCATTCCCACCAAGGCCTTCTGCCGCGCCCCCAACTACGTGCATTTGAAATGCCTTACCCCCCAAAAACAAGACACATTTCACACACCTCTGTATACTCCACAATGCTCCGGAAATAACACACTGAACGAACAGTCATCCCAGAGATGGAAGATCTCTCAAACCAAGCGCTCTGAAAAGGATGTTCTTGACTTGAGAGGGCATCGGGCCTTAACCGGGTGCAATACAGCACACAAGAGAAGAGCTCCAGACCCCAGAAGGCCTGTTCTACGTGACTCTGGATTGGCTCTGCTCTATCAACAGCTCAGGGAGGGCTAAGAACGAAGGAAAACGTGTCTGCAGGGGCCTCTGTCCCAGGCCGTGCTGCCTCAGGAGGGTGCCCCAACAAGGTGGTTCTGGAAAATCCTGGCTGGTCCACAAGTGGTTACACGGTGGCCTGTCGTTCTCCACACACATACTAAGAAGAACAAACAAGAGGAGCGGAGCGTGTGCCAGACAAAAAGTCAAAAGCCCTTGCTGGTTATGACTCAGCCTTCTAAGGACAAAGAAGGGCCTCAAATGCATATGGGAAACAACATGACAAATGATACTTCTCTCCAAGGCATACAGATTTTAAATAATCATCACCATTTCTCTTTCCTAAAATCTCTGACTTCCAGAAGCTCAACGAAAAAGAAGGGTGTTAGGCAGACACACAGCATTTTCTTGCTAGCAAAATTACCTGTTACAAGAAATCTTGAGAAATCACCATTTCCAGTACTTAGAGCCAATACAGTAACATTTAATTTTTAAGCACAGAAAATATGAAGAGGTTGACAAGATATTTATTACCTAATAAGAAATCATTTTACAATTTCACTTACTCAGAGCCAAATGTAGGCAAATCCCTTCTTCCTTCGAGGGTTTACTTCCAGGCCTCTTTTCTGTCTTCAGTTACCTGTTAATGAAAAATAACCAAAGTCAGGCCAAAGGGTCCATGAAAACTTCTTGAGGTACACCGTCAACCGTTGCACAGGCCAGGAGATATCTGAATTAGGGATACGACAAAACCGAAATAATCACTAGGTCAGACGGTGCCCAGCCACCATCACTGACTCCCCGGCTTCACTCCCCAGTTAAAGCATGCAAATCTGGTCAAAAGTTTTGCTATCTCACAAGCAATTATGATCCTATCACCAGGGAACGTCGAAAACTGGAAAATCCACTCAGCTCTTACGAGACACTTTCCTCTACCCTCCTAAAGCATGGTAAGTGAAAACACAGGTATTTTTTTTTTTTTTTTTTTAAACACACGTATTTCTAAATTCAACCCAACTAAGTAAGTTTCTACTGACAAAGGCTTGTTCAAGTCCTGCGGAAAATGCAAACGGCGCTCAGTGCTGTTCCAGTATTAGGGACTCAGAGTGCCTGGGCTTGTGGAACACATACCCATCCCGGCAGGGAAAAGCGGGGAACCTGGTGATGGAAGAGCAGGGACCATAAACTAGAAAGCAAACGCACAGCGAGATCACTTCATACGACAGAACTACTGAAACTCCAGCTGGTGGTGGTGGAAGAGAACGTGACCAGGGGCAAGGAGTTTACTTACTCTGGGGCCCGGGGCAGCACTCTTTGAGGAGGGAGCGTCTGAATGGGGGCGAGAGAGGCCACAATGCAGACACAGCAAGTGCAAATGTCCTGTGGTGAGAGTGACCTTGGCAAGAGGGAGGGAGGAAGGCTTAGTGCTGGGCACCAGAAGTGTGTAATAGCAGGTCCCGGGTCAAAGAGGACCTCACAGCTCACGGAAAGGAGTCTGATCCTACTCAGGGCCCACTACACCTTATTCTTCACCCAGCACCAGAGTTAATGAGAAAAGAAAATCTGATCATCCAGCTATTAAAAAAAAAAAAAAAAGCCTTCGGGGCCTCCTGTCACGCTTAGAACAAAATCCAAAGAAGCTCTTGCTCAACAGAGAACCACCAGTGACTGGAACTGGTGCTTGGCAGGAAAGACGAGCACAAAAGGCAGACAGGGTACAGGGTTCTAAGACATTCTGACCTAGAGGACTCACGGGGGGGGGGGGGGAGGCATGTGTGAGGGGAAGGGGAGGGAAGAACCCAGTGTGACTTCTAGCTTCAGGGCTTAAGCAACAATTTGGAAGGTGGTGCCATTTCCTGAGATGTAAGCAGACTGAGGAGAGAGGAAAAGCAAGACTTTTTTACATGTTAACTTTGAAACGTCCATCATAACTGTAAAGTGGACTACTAACGAGGTAGTGAAGGACACCAGTCCGAGCAATCGGGAGAGGTCACGGTTGCACAGGTAAGTCTGGAAGTCATCCCATAACCATGATCTTCAAAAGCTACGGGCCTGAATGGGAATGCCCAAAGCAGAGTTTCTCACCCTGGGCACTGCTGACCCTGCGAATCGGATATAACTCTGTTGTGGGGGCTGCTCTGCCCATTGAGCGGCATCCCTGGGCTCCACCCCCTAGATGCTGGTAGCAATCCACACATTCGCCCCCTTTGCTGTGATAACCGAACTGACCCCAGAGGTTACCAGGGATCCCCTGGGGGGCACAAGCACCCTGCAGAGAACCCCTGGTCTAAAGAATGCAAGCCGAGGATGGAAGGCTGAGAGAAGAATGAGATGTCAATGAGACAGGGGTGTGCGGGGAGGTAGGAGGAAATCCAGGGTGGTGCAGTATCCCTGGCATCTAGGGACAGACATCTCTCGAAAATCATGGAATGACCAGCAAATAATGGCCACTGATATGGATGACAAGGAGGAGAGCAGATGACAGGATGACAAAAAACCACACTGTCTTCTCTTCCCAGCCCCACTGCATGGAAGAAATCTAGAGAGGCTTCATGGAGGCGGCAGCATTCCTGTTGGCCCATGAAGTCAGGCGACAAGGAAGAGAAGGGAGCTGCAGCTTGAGTGGTGCTGGAGGCAACAAAGGCAGGCAAGAGGGCAGAGGTTTCTAGAAACGTCAGGTGATGCTCTCAGGGTGCTCAGGAAAGGGGATGGGTGCAGCCGCGTGCCAGGACGCTGGGCAGTGGACAGCATGGGTGCCCCGTCCAGTGCCCCGTCCAGCAGAGGGAAGAGGAGGCCACCCGGGGAAGCTGGCCCTGCAGACAGCACACTCCCAGCAGGGGCGACTCCAAAATACCAGACAACCTGCACCGTTCCTCCCAAGCAGGAGCCAGGGGGCCCCATAGTTGAGCCGGCCGGCCATCTTTCTCTTTCTCGCTAAACTTAACAAGGGCTCGTGCTCCTGGCACACAACGCTCAGAGTCCCAAACTGTGTGAAAATGTGGACACAACTTGCCAGATAGATGCCTGACCCACTGCCCTAGCCCCCCTTCCATCTTCATGCCGCACCAGTAGTATTACCTTTAATGCTATCGTATTAAAAAAGAAAAAAAAATTAGGGGGAGAAAAAGAAGGGCAGATGTACAGACCTCACTTTGCTTCTAATTAATTATAAGAAACTCTCTCTGGACCAGAGAGTCCTCAGCTGTGAAATGAGGGTATTAAATTATTTATGAGGTTTCATCCACATCAAAAAATCTGAGGAACCATTTTCCTGTTGACTTCCTTTGTCAATTCTAAGGGAAAACCCTTGCAAAGAACTGAACCAAGAACTTGCACAAGGATGCTGGGGGAGGGACGGAGAAGGAATGTATGCATCCATCTGTCCTGCAGCCAACTGACCACAGAAATATATCCAAAGGCAGCAATATTTTCCCAAAATTGCCATAATGATTAACATTTGCACGCCAGAGAAATTCAAGTTGTACCATCATGAAAACAACGCAAAAAATCCAAAATATGTTTTCAGAAACCACTGAGCCTAACAGAGAAGCTGCAATTTCCTCCTGAGTCCTTTCTTTTTTTAGTGAGCCCTGAATTAACTGGGCCAAGAGCCAGGGCCTAAGCCGGGTACTGACATGAGGAACCCGAGAATTCTGAACACTTCATTTGCCATGAGGTTCAAGTTCTGTGTAATGAAGCTGTTGTTTCCTGCATTACACCAGTACTGAATAGCATTTTTATGTATGGCGATGATTCATTCAGTAACAGATTTTAAATCCCTTAAATCAGTGGTTCTCAAATGGGGCCGTCTTTCAGGGGACACTGGGCAATGTCTGGAGACATTTTTAGTTGTCAGGCTGCAGGAGGAACACTGCTGGCATCTAGTAGAGCCGGGGATGCGGCACACGGCACAGCCCTCCTGAGGCAAAAAATTATCTGGCCCAAGTACCGATACTGCCAAGGGCGACCGGACTAAAATTTCTGTAATTTTACGGGAGATACATCCTATACGCTTTCATGCTCCAAACCACTTTTATTCTTTTCAAGGTAATGCGTGTACATTGTTTTAAAAAGTAAAATACAGGTGAGGCAAAAGACTCCTCTTTTCACTTACAAGCGTTTTATAGCACCATCTATCCCCAATTCTACTGCCCACAGCAGCCATTCTCAAATCGCAGACTGTTTGTTTTGCTGGCAGTGATCCTCAGTATGACTTCCATGCTTCTAAATAACCTTGTAATGTTCCCTATCAGCTTTAGATATTACTTATTTGATTTTCTCACATATAGGTGAGAATTTTGGTTTTTTAAATTCCCTCCTCAATCCTATGCTAACCCTACCACATTTTCCCAGTAGTGTAACCATAGTTTTTGGTTAAATCTATATCTGACAGATATTATTTGGACAACAGAATGGGCACTGCTAAGCAAGCAATATAATATGCTATGATTCCTTTCTTATGCAACCTTTTTGTTTTCCTGGGGTTACTAATTGCATCTGTTTTTATTTCCTTAGTTTTCACACACACACACACACACACACACACACACACACACACACACCCTTTGGTAATTCTTCCAGCATTGTCCACAATCCTTTGATTCAATTTTTCACATGATCAAGATTCTCAGATAATCTGTCAGCTCTATGGGTTTCCCCCTCAATCACTCCTACATCTCCCAAATATACACACATCAGACCTTCTGAAATTATTTTTTTTTTGAAGATTTTATTTGACAGAGAGAGACACAGCGAGAGAGGGAACACAAGCAGGGGGAGTGGGAGAGGGAAAAGCAGGCTTCCCGAGGAGCGGGGAACCCGATGCAGGGCTTGATCCCAGGACCCTGGGATCATGACCCTGAGCCAAAGGCAGACGCTTAACGACCGAGCCACCCAGGCGCCCCACCTTCTGAAATTTCTTGTCTCTGTTCCAGCCTGTGGTTGTCAGCATTAGGCCTGCTATAGAGTTCATGCCACCTTGAAACCACAACATCGTGAGAATACATTCTGTCTCTTTGTTTCTAGGATCCCAAATCTCCCCTTTCTTGGTTTACTCTCTCATTTCAGTGGGACACATTCTCTAGATTATTCTACCCTTAGTTAACTAGTAGAAGAATGACTTTAAATTCTGAGTGGAAATTATTTGCATAGAATTCTTACAACTTCCAATGCTGCCGTTAAGAAATCTGGTATCATTTTGATTCCAGATTCTTTACATGACCTTTAAATCCAGGATAGTGCTTATATACTGCCTTTATCTCTGATATTCCAAAATGACACGATGAGCTTTCGCGTAATAATTTTTATATGCTTTTTATTCTCTGTTCTAGTCACCTGGTATGAAATTTCTCTCTTCTTCAGATTTAAGATGTTTTTTCCAGCGTCTTGTCCTTGGAATACCTATTAGACAAAAATCTGAATAACCATCTCCCATTTACGTAATAAAACTTTCTTCACTATGCCTTCACTGACCAATAAGGTATCCATCAGCTGCATGCAGTTACGAAGCTCCCGAAATGTTTGACTAGTGCAACTGAGGAACTGGCTTTTAAATTTTATTTAATTTTAATTAATTTAAGTATAAGTAGTCACATGTGGGCATTGGTTACCGTACTAATGCAAATCTAAAGACTATGACAAATGGGGGGAAAAAAAAAGGAGAGGCAGTGCCTATAGCACAACTCTTAACAGGATATTAAACATCAGAAGATATTAAGATGTTCAGAAGAAAAAGTGTTCAGAAGAAGAAATGGAATGGAATTTCTAAATCGTCACCACTACTATTTTCAATATGAGATTCTAGGACTTCATTCCTCATGGCTTCCAGGAATTCCTCATAAGAACTTGAAGAACCTATTCTTCTGTACAGTGGATGCTGTAGGGGATAGACGCCAAAAAGGCATATACCAGGGCAGTCTCTGGGCATTCATTCACTCATTTACTCATTCAATACATATCACAAACATAACAAATTGTTACCCAGACATTCTATGAACAATATGACCGTGACAGAAACCAGAACCGCAAAAGCCAAAACTGCAAAAACAAAATCACAAAAGTTCTGGGCACCCAAGCCAAAGCCAATCAGCCTATTGTTTCACCTCAATCACTGGGAGCCATTTTCTTCAAAGCTTAGGGCCCACCATTCGGCAGGCAGGTCACAGGTGCGCACTGAAAACAAACTAAGGGCAGGCGCAAAGCCAAAAGAAAGTCATTATTGTTTTTTCAACTCTAAAAAAGAAAGAAACATATTAGCACTGTGGAAATAGGGAAATAAATGTTCAGGGGAAATCATTTTTTATGTAAGCATCAATGTGGGAAACACATTTTCTTCATCTATTCTTCACATAAGTCATTTAATATCCATTCATTCCTGCAAAACAGGACATTTTATTGTATTTGTAGGTTTTACAAGTTCAGCATAAAAGTATGAACTACTCAGAAAGGAGAAAAACGGACACCAAACAAGATGCTTATATAAACTTGATTTCTTTTTAAATCTATTATGATGCTAATAAAAAGATTTCCAGGCTTGGAAATCAAGGCTTCTAAACTCATACTGATGTATCTGAATGCACGTGGTCAGACACATGTATCATCTACCCGCTACCCTACACCAGTAGAGTCAACCATATTCCACTCACAACAAATGAAAAATGGGCTCCTGGCTCACACTATGATATACCAAACAGATTCCACACAGAAAGACCAAGATATGGTTTGTCACATGAAAATCTGATATAAGATAAGGTAATGGCATGACCCAATTGGGTTTACAATTATATAATCCCTCTAGAGCCAATACCAACGGGGGGAAAAAAAAAACAAACCCACAGCAAATTTTAATAGGCTATCAGTCACACCGTATTTGTTTCTAAGCATTTATTATTTAAATTAGAAGGATAAATTTTATTTAATGGCATGAAACTAATCTTTAGTGAGAAAAATAACATTTAAAAGAAGACACATTAATAACATCTTCCTTATTCAGCAAACTGTCCATCAACAGTGACTTGAATCTCTCCCCACAGATACACCACCAAACTGTATGCATGTAATCCTCACGTGACTCCAATCAGTTCTTTGTTTATAGGTGACATAGTGCATCGTGAGGTTAAAAGAAGCCCAATTAATCTCTTCCTCATCTCCCAAAGCACCATCTCCACATTTTGCAGTGAGCATTAAGCATAATTTTAAATGTAATTGTCAAGCACATTATCTATTCGCTGAAATTATGATAAAAGTTTCTGAACACCATATGGTCCTGGTGTTCACATTTCAGTTTCTATCCTTTGCCAAACACATGCTCTCCCCCACTCACCTGGAAAGGTCAATTATACTGTCTTCGGTTTCAGTTAACAATGCTGCAAGCCAATCCCTTTTGTAAGATAATTAAATTCAATTATTTGCTTACATAAACACCTCAAAATTTGGGACACCAATGTCAACGATCAGGTAATTAAACAACAAAGTATTAAGACACGTGCGGCACACGCACACTCAAAAGCACATGCACACACCTCTTCCTATTCACAAAGCACAATGCTTCAAGTGTCACCTCCACATTCAGGACATCAGGAAGACAACCTAAAAATTCAAATGAAAAACTAAGACTAAAAACACCCAACACTCTTAGACAAACACACTGTAGTTTCCCTATATTGAAAGAAGTTGAATGGCAGAGGCAAACCCCCCAAATACTCAAGTTTCTAATCCATACCCCTTTGGAAACAGAGGCCTTTCAAAATGACTTTTAAACGCCAGGCTTTTCCAAAAATGCAATTTTTTTTAAAAGAGTTTTTATTTATTTAAGTAATCTCTACACCCAACACGGGGCTTGAAGTCACAACCCTGAAATCAAGAGTCACACGCTTATCCAACTGAGCCAATCCAGGCAACCCTGGAATTTTTTTCAAGTGTCAAATTCAACAGTTTGGAGAAGGGGGCCACTAGGAATCCTGTTGCAGTTTATACTGAGGGTGACTCCTGCCCCCAAGTGTTTAGACCAGCGATTCTCAATCGCATGGACGCTGGGACCAGAGGGCTCTGCGAGAATCGCCAGGTGCCCCTTGCCAGTTGTGTGTGCAACCTGGGGCCAGGAATCCTCATGCCCCCAGGTCCCTCTCCGTGCAGTGGGGATAACTAACTGAACCCTCATAACGACCTTAGGAGAACGCACCACCATTCATTCATACATGGGAAGAGCAGAGAACCCTCCCTGGCACACAGTGGACGACACCAGGCAAGTACAGGCCAAAACCGCTCTTGTCACTGTGGTCCATACGTGAGGTAATCAGCTCACAGCCTTGTCACTAAGGAGACGTGCAGCCCCGGACGATGACCTCTGAGCCGTTACATGCAGAATACGCAGCGCAGGCCCTGGCTGTCAGAGGCCATCAGTATTCGCAGTTATTAACAGAGAGCAGCTGGGGCTCGTAATTGATCCCAAGAAGCTGTTCCCAATCTTTCCTTCCCAGAGAAACAGCGATTCTTTCTGCATTGAGTGTTTTTTTAAAAGATTTATTTAGGGGCGCCTGGGTGGCTCAGTCGTTAAACGTCTGCCTTCGGCTCAGGTCATGATCCCAGGGTCCTGGGATCGAGCCCCGCATCGGGCTCCCTGCTCGGCGGGGAGCCTGCTTCTCCCTCTCCCACTCCCCCTGCTTGTGTTCCCTCTGTCGCTGTCTCTCCCTCTGTCAAATAAATAAAATCTTTTAAAAAAAATAATAAAAGAATTATTTATTTATTTGTGAAAGAGAGAGGGAGTGCTCACAGGTGGGGGAAGGGGAGAGAAAGAATCTCCAGCAGGCTCCTCGCTGAGTGCAGAGCCCAAGGCGGGACTTGATCTCACGACCCTGAGGATCATGACCTGAGTGGAAATCAGGAGTCAGGCACTTAACCGTCTGAGCCACCCAGGCGCCCCTCTGAGCTAATTCTTTACACTTGTTTAGTGGGAGACATTTAAGAACTTTTATTTCCATAACCTCATTTTCACTTCCTGCTTTTCAACAAGTTATGGAGACTCTATTCAGGGCTCCAAGGTCCCGTTTCCAACAGAGAGTACAGGAAACTGCTCCACCACACTGGCGGAGACAGAAAAAGAATTTCTGCTCCATTCAATGTACCTTCAAGCCAAAGAATTTATTTTTTTAAAATAGTGTGAGGTTTTTTTTTCCCCCCCCAGGAAAATGACTCCAGAGCGTTGCTAATTGTTATCAATCTTTCTCTCATAAAGTGATTTGACAGAGACTAGAAAGGCCTAGAAAGCTTTACCTACGGTCTGCTTTTCAGCTGCTTTTGCCCGAGTCTCCATCATACTAAATTTAGAAATATACTCTGTCTCGATGTACTTCAGCAGGAAGCAACCAGATTAAAAAAAGATGCCACTAACACACGAGAATTCAAAAGCTATTGTGAGCCAACAACGTCCAAGAAACCACACTGTACTCATTCACTAAAATACGCAGTCATCCTCCACCAGGAAAAAGGAAAAAGGACTTGAAGTGGATTCCAAACACACACACACAGACACACACACGAGCAACAATAAAATAGCTGGCGAAATCAGGGCACCAAGGACGAGCTGTTGCTGGGAGATGAGGACCATATGCAAAGCCCACGAGCGGACACAACTTAGATCAGTTGCAAGGGAACTAAAATCGGATTCTGAGTTTCCTAGCCATCTATGTACAGAGACAAATAGGAGCAGAAGTTTGTATCCAAAAAGTGAAGAACATAATTAAAAACACAGCCTCTAGAGTGGATACACGTGCACAATTTCTCCCATGGGCCCCAGAGGGGAAACTGTGGGGCTCCATACAACTCTGTTCTCAGTAAATGGGGTCTAGGACACGTTTCATTGGGCCGCTTCTTACAAGAGTTTTTAACATGAGGTAACCGCACAACCCCAAAGCATAGGTAAGCAAGTCAAGTCTGAGTGGATAAACAACACGGTGGCAGCGCACACATCTCCCCACAGCCCGTAGGACTCTCAGGATACATTTCAGAGGCGCTCAGAGTCCCAACTGGGCTGTGGGTCTCCTGGGGTCCCAGCAACACACTACAGTATATTGTAAACACATTTCAACGCCAATAAATATACCAGTTGTAGAATATCATTTTTAACAGTTGCCTAGTAACTCACTGTAAGGGCTAAATAAACTTTTGTCACCATTGCACTCAACTCCTTGCTATTTTAAGCAATGCCTCAATAAATAAGGAGAACCATCTCTTATGTGTGAAAAAAAAACCGGGTCACCGACGTAAAAAGAAAAAGCTGCACTAATGTTTAAGGAAGAAATACCTCATGGCAAGACTACATAATGGCAGTAAGTTCAATGATGCCTCTCGGATTATTTGTGCTTCCATCAGTCACCGCAGGGTCTACATGCACCTGCAGAACGGCAGTACGCATGAGACCGACCACAGTCCGTAAGCAATGCCCGCAGTGTGTACGAACACACTCCCACGTGAACCAGGAAATAATTACAGAACATCCGGCATTAAAACTTCTTTGCAAATTTCAGGAAAAATGTCATGATTTAAATAGGACTTATTTCAGGACAGCAACATATTCACTCGTCTTTGTGCTCGAGACGATGCTGGTTGATCCCTGTTCTTTCAAGGTAATTATGAACAGTGCTGCCTTTCACTCTCAAAAGTGTCCCAATATGGACAATACATTATGGGACGACCCTAGATCTTAAGAGACAAGTCAGCAATGGAGATGGCCTAGGCTCCAGAATGACAAACCAGGAACGCCAAAGTCCCAGGCACAGCTTTCTGTCTAAAGAAACATGGACTGGGGCGCCTGGGTGGCTCAGTCGTTAAGCGTCTGCCTTCGGCTCAGGTCATGGTCCCGGGGTCCTGGGATCGAGCCCCGCATCGGGCTCCCTGCTCCACGGGAAGCCTGCTTCTCCCTCTCCCACTCCCCCTGCCTGTGTTCCCTCTTTCGCTGTCTCTCTCTCCATCAAATGAATAAGTGAAATCTTTAAAAAAAATAAACACGGAGTTATTAAACCTGGAGGTCCTAACATGGCCAAGTGGGTGGGAAGGGCCCTTGGTTAGAACCACGTCAATGGTCAAAGGAAGCTTCCTCCACCTGCTATCTTGCAGTAACAACATCAACCAAGTCAACAGACGTAATGACGGCACTTCATCCTTCCCACTCCTCAGGAACATCCAGCATTACCATTTCTCCCTCACTGGGTAATGTCATGGCCACACGTCCAGGTGAGTGGGGTCACAGCAATCAAGATGGACCATAAGCTCTACTACGGCAGCAACTGCATCTGTTTATGGTTCTTTAGTACCTATCAAGTTGTAGTCACCCAATAAATAGGTGCTGAATGAGTCAACCTCTTTCTCTTTCATAACTACTCTTGCTCAGATTGTTTCTCTGGTTCCTCTTCATCATCTCATCCATTAAACATAAGCAATTCCCCAACGCTCTGTTCTTGAATCCTTTTCCTCTACCTTTGCTCCCTTGTAATACCATCCAAGATGGCGGCCCTCTTTGCAGGTAATTTTTTTTTTAAGATTTTATTTATTTGAGAGAGAGAGAGAGAGAGAACAAACGGTGGGGAGGGGCTGAGGGAGAAGCAGCAGAGCGGGGAGCCCAATGTGGGGCTCGATCCCAGGACCCTGAGATCATGACCTGAGCCGAAGGCAGACTCTTAACCAACTAAGCCACCCAGGAGCACCCGCCCCTATTATTTTTTAAGATTTTTTGCAGGTAAAAAAAAAAAAAAAAAAAAAAATTTCTTTTTGCAGGTAACTCTAAAGCTCTATTTCAAAGGCAGTATTTCTTCCACCTACTTCCTATCGCCACTTAGGTCCCTGTCCAGCACCTGAAGGTCACTATTCCAAATGCAATCTTCACTTTCTTCCCAGCCTCACATTACTATGTCTTTGACCCACCCTTTGTTACCCTTCACTCCCAGACCCAAAACTCTGCTGCTCCCACCGCAGACTCATAATCCTTTCTCTCTGCCAATCCCCCTCCCAACATTCCCTCAATCAGATGCCAAGTCCTAACATTTCGACCCTAGGAGTCTCTAACATTGCATCTCTCCACATTCACTGCCAATCCCCTACTACTTGGTGGCCCGGCTTCTGAATGACTGCACACAATTTCCCTCCTCCTGACCTCTCCCCCTGAAAATCCACAAAACCACATGAATCTTCCTAAAGCAGAGGTCTGATGTATCTCATGACTCAAAAATATGTAATGGATGACCACACGGCTTCAGAAAACAAACCCACACTCCTTATATTGGCTGCCTACAGTGCTGGTTTGTACACAGCTAGAAAAGCAGGGGCCAGGGCTAATACCACCGTCAAGAATAAGTTATCACAACACTATAAGTAGATGCCACCTATGGTAAGCAGAATAATGCCCCGCCCACCCAGGTTGTGCATATCCTAATCTCCAGAACCTCTGAACATATCAGGGTACATGACATGGGGGAATAAGAGTTGTTGACGGAATTCAGACTGCTAATCTGACCTTAAAAAAAGACTTGATCCCGTAGTATACAAGCATGCCCAATGTAATCAGGGGACTCCTTGAAATGGGGAAGAGAGTTGCAAAACAACCCATCAGAGTGATGGAATGTGAGGAAACATCAAACTGTTGTTGGCTTTGAAGACAAAGGAAGGAGTCATGAGCCAAGGATTGTAGGCAGCCTCTAGAAGCTGGAAAAGGCATTTAAAAACAAACAAAAACAAAAAACAAAGATTTTCCTCTAGAAGCTCCAGAAAACAATGTGGCCCTGCAGACACCTCAGTTTTAGTCCAGCAAGACCCATTTTGGACTTGTGACCTCCAGAACTGTAAGGTAATACATCGGTGTTGTTTGAAGCCAAGAAGTTTGTGGGTCACTTGTTACAGCAGCAATAGGAAACACATACACCCTTTTTCTTGCCCCTGAGTTCCCACTGTACTATATTCATACAATTTTATGGCATTTAACATTCTGTATTAGAGCCAGTTGACTATATGCCTTGTAATTACTGCAAGAGATAGTTCTAGGGGCACCTGGTGGCTCAGCTCAGGTCATGATCTTGGGGTCCTGGGATTGAGCCGCTCGTCAGGCTCCAGGCTCAGCAGGGAGTCTGCTTCTCCCTCTTCCTCTACCCTTCCACCTGCTTGTGCACTCTCTCTCTAATAATCTTTAAAAAAAAAAGAAAGAGAGAGAGAGAGAGAGAGAGAGAGAGATAATTCTAGGTCTCAGAGCGGTTACATTACAACCAAGTGTGGGCTCTACCGCATCTCCCATGGGAGGCTGTAGAACCAATCGAGGTGTTACTGTCCTCCCTCCGTTAGGGCTTCTGTGTGAAAAACCCGCCCTCACTCCAAATGCTTCAAACTTCAGCCCGTCCCTGAAAAATCCAAGCAAGTCTTCCAGTACGGCCTTCAGAAGCACAGAATGAAGGTTAACGACCTGGAAAAGTGCTTCGCTCAGTCTGGGAACTTATCTCCTGGGACAAATGGCACAGAAACAGCACTCAACGGTCAGAAGTCATCTTTTGGGCCCAAGCCCTGGCTCCACGGGCCCTTGGGCAAGTGGTGCCCCACGATTCCTTTCTCTGTTGGGAATTATTCTTTAATTCCTTTACTGTCTCATCCACTGAGACCAACCTTTAGGAGAGGCTCACTACAAGGCACAGATACAGAGGACCAGCCCAGTTCCTTTCTTTAAGGAGCTTGTGGTCTCTGAAGCAGGTAATGAAAATCCCTAATTTCCTAGTTACTCAACAGGTGACACTGTAGGCGTTATAACAGCAGCTCAAAAATTTCTTTGAGAAATGATAACAAGCGTTGGTGAGGATATGGAGAAACTGGAATGCTCATACATCAGGGGTGGGATTGTAAAATGTAGCAGCCATTTTGGAAAACACTCTGGCAGTTCCTCAAAAAGTTAAACACAGAACTCATATGGCCAAGCAATTCCACTCTTGGGAATACACCCAAGAAAAATGAAAACAAAGGTTCATCCAAAAACCTGTAAACAAACAAACATTCATGGCAGCTTATTCATAATAGCCAAAGAGTGGAAACAGCCCACATGTCCATAAAATGATGAATGGATAAGCAAATTATGGTCTATTTATAACAAGAGAGTATCACTCAACAATAAAAAAAACAGTGAAATATTGACTCATGCTACAACATGGATGAACTCTGAAAGCACCGCACGGAATGAAACAGATCAGACACAACAGATCCGTATTATAGGATTCCATTTATTTGACACGTCCAGAATAGGGAAATCCACAGACACACAAAAACTAGTGGTTCCTAGGGCTTAGCAGGGAGGGGAGGGCTGTCCGTGGGCACAGGCTGTCTTTCTGGGCTGACAAATGTTCTAAAATTGTATTGTGATAATATCTGCACAACTCTATGAATTTACTAAAAATCACTGAATTGTACAAGTGAATTTTGTGATTATATAAATTATGCCTCAGTAAAACTGTGTTTTAAAAAAACTCTTAAGATCCTTGAAGCAAAGATCATCTATGTATGTGTGTATAAATACTAAATAAAACATATTGCTACTATATGACCAAAAAACTCTAATGTCAAAAGCATAATTGCATAATTTAACTTGATAAGAGGCATATAGAAGGGATTTCTAATTCAAATTACGTCTGAACAATAAATTATATTGAATCAAGTCACATTTATACATAAAATGATCTTCAGCTGCTTTGCGATGAAAACCAAAATACTTAAAATGCTTCTTGTTATAGTCACAACAGAATACAGAAGATGAAACTCACTAGAATATCTGCTTATTAGGAGTCAAGAATACAAACACCTGAAGCCCTAGTTTAAATGGATTTTAAATTCAATATAAGTAGATTAAGAAATTCCATTTTCTGTTGTGACACATGACAAAAGCTTCAAGAACGACAGTAAAATATATTTTAAAAACTGCCCAATAGCTAATGAACCTGTTGTAGAGCTTCCTTCCAGACAAGCATGAAGTTCAGCAGTGCTAAAAAGGTGTCTATAACGCACCCACTTTCACGGCAGCTTATTCCTCTGAATATACTCTTCTATTTCAGACTGAACCAGTATTATAGTATCAGAATTTTGTAGATCCATTATTGTTTTCCCAGGTTCTTCCAAAAGAACCTATTCCAATCTGGTGGATCTTGGCAGCGTACATCACACCGGTAGGGTCAATGAGAAGGACAATACAGAGCTGATCCATCTCACTGCCAGGCTGTGTTTCTCACCGAAAGAGGAAGAAGAGGCCGTCAAGGAGCCAGCAGAAGTCCTGGACCCCGATCTGCGGCCCCTTCTCAGCTGGACGCCCTGGGCCCAGCGTATTCAACTCTGGACTGTACCACCGGCTGGCTTATCCACGGTATCTGTTTCTTATGGCTGTGGTTAACAAATCTGCATCCACTTAGCTGCTTTACGCAACACAGATTTGTTCTCTGGGTTCTGGAGTAAGACGTGTAAAGCGGGTCAGAGGGACGGCGGCATCTAGAAGCCGGACATGGTGAGGATATGGATTCTGCCCTGGAGCCTCCAGAAGGAACATGTCCCTCTGACCCGTGAGCCCCCATCCGTCTGACTTCTGCTTCAGTGGACACACTTCCTCTCTGATTCTGACCCTCCTGCCGCTCTCCTCCACGTAGAAGCACCTCTGTGAGGACTCTGGCCTCGCCGGATGATCTTCCCATCTCAAGAGCCTGGAAACAATACTCCCAGAACTAGGATGGGGACACCTTTGGAGGACCCCTGCTCTGTCTGCCACAACCATCAAGGACAGTCTTAAGAAATGGGAAGAGCACCCAGAGTCGATGAAACGTGATCCAGTGTGTGATGACGGCAGCAGAAACGGGCTGGAGATGGGAGTGCTAGTTTTAGGACTTTGACCAGCAGTCACAGCCCTTCTTTGGTAGACAGCTGTGAGGGGGTGGGCACACGTGGGCTCTGCCTTGCACACTTAATAGTTTAAGCTGGCCTGGTACCAAGAACCAGAGGTGGGTGCAAGTCTGGCCAGCTCCACCTCACGCGAGCCTGACCTCAGAAGGCACACAAACACTGACATCTTACCCATTTAACCCCCACATGCACGACTATCCCCAAATCATGGATAAATGGACTTAGGCCGGATGATTTTCCCAAGAGCACAGAGCTACACAGCACGAAGGCTGGCATCTGAATTCCAGACCACTCCGTCTTCCGCTGCGCCTCAGCGCCATCTTCCACATCTTCCCAAAGCCTACAGCGTCAGCTCAGTCCTCAAACACCTCCACCCCCTTTCCCTAAAACACCACAAACTAGAAATGTATGATCTCAAAGCCAGAAGAAATGCCACCACAGATTTACGGGCCCAGACGGAGGCCCATCTGAGGACTCGTGGGCAAGCGGAGCCAAGCTATGCACAACATGGCCCGCCCAGGCAGGGCCCCACCTCTTCCAGGACACTGCACACCTCACCTCCTCCCTCATCGAAGGGCCTGGCACCCACATCTCCAGCAGGTCCTGACCAGGCACCCAGTAACAACCACACCTTCCACGCAGCTCTGCCCCCAGCAATGGAGGACATTGGTACTCGCCTGCCCTTCCGACCAGATCTGAGGTTCTCAAGGGGGGAAACTATGCTCCACTCCTCCAAAAGCTGCTGAGCGCCTGGCATAATGTGCTCATGAAGCGTCTGTACCAGGAATCCATTATTCTCTTTTTCTTGACCCTCCCTATCCAAAGCTAAACAAGGAGAGATACCCTCTCCACAACATCCCGGAATACAAGCATTCCCCAAAACTATCATGTGCCAATGCAATTCTCCCCCCATATTTACAGCGGGCTCCATGTTTGCAAAGGAGTCCCTATTTCTTTACCCATCACTGCTTTGTAGCAGGAAGTTGTAAAGGGAAACCTTAGAACCTAACCCACTTATATGTGCAGACGAAAGTTCTGTTGAAATACACCATACTACGGGCACCTGGGTGGCTCAGTCGGTTAAGCATCTACCTTAGGCTCAGGTCATGATCCCAGGGTCCTGGGAGAGAGCCCCAGGATCTGAGCAGGGAGACTGCTTCTCTCTCTGCCCCTCCCCCCCACTCATGCTCGTGCTAATTAAAAAAAAAAACAAAAAACAAAAAACGCCATACTAAAAATCCTAACATATAAACTACACTTTGAAAATATGGTATCGGGCGCCTGGGTGGCTCAGTCGTTAAGCGTCTGCCTTCGGCTCGGGTCATGATCCCGGGGTCCTGGGATCGAGTCCCACATCGGGCTCCCCGCTCCACAGGAAGCCTGCTTCTCCCTCTCCCACTCCCCCTACTTGTGTTCCTGCTCTTGCTGTGTCTCTCTCTGTCAAATAAATAAATAAAATCTTTAAAAAGAAAATATGGTATCAACTCTACTTTGGACCCTTGGGCAGAACAGAAGAAGCCCTATGGTCTTAATACCACTGTCACCAACATCATCAACATGGTATATGCAACAGTGCCCCAAAATTACAATACCCTGGGCAAAGGTGGATACTAGGGGACACGTCGTCCCGTGGCACACATCATGTGTGCAGAACAAGCAGTGTTCCATGTGCACACGCATAGGTGTGTACGCTTATGTGTGTCGACATACACAGTTCACATTTAAAAACTTAAGAAATGAGGCTCTAAGACATTCTTCAGTCCAGAGTGTTTAAACTTTAGCACTACTTACGTTTGGGGCCAGGTCATTCTTTGGGGTGGCAGCTGTCTTGTGTCCTATAGGACGTCCAGCAACAACATCCCTGGTCTCTTCCCATGAAATGCCAGAAACGTTCCCCCCACTCTCCAGCTGTGACAACCAAAAGTGTCTCCAGACACTGTCAGATGCTCCCTGGGGAACACAACTGCCCCTGGTTGAGAATCGCTGCTCTAAGCTACCCAAAGTCCCCAGACGGAGTGTGGCCTGAACTATTTAAGGCATACACAGTCCCTGACACGAGAACAATCTGCTTTCCCTGATTATTGTGAATTACAACCAGAATTACCCTCTTTGAGAGGTCTTAAAAATGCAATAAATTCTGCATTACACTTTTCTGACCTACATTCCGACTAAACTATAAGCTCTTATGAAAAAATCTGCGTTTTTCCATGCAAAAAAAAAAAAAAAAAGTCCATATTTTACCAAGATGATTTTGAAGAGCCTGACAGAAACCGAAACTGCATCCTTTCATTAGCTTTACACCGAAGCCCGCAATCAGGGAGAAAGCTCAGGAGGTGGTCTTGCATTAACCCAGATTCCATCTTCCCCGTTGACCAACATTTTTCTAGCTTACATAAATACTGCCTCTAAATTACTGTTTATTTTCATTCAGCTTGTGGACAAAGAATCAAATGGACTGCTGGAAACAGAGTCTACATCAAAGCTCTCATTTTCTCCTTTTCACTACGACTCCAAAAAGGATTTTCATGCTTTCGTCTCTTTCTCCCTGCGACGAGGGCACAGAACCCTGGGGCCAAATCCAAGAGGACTATTTGTGGGACCCCAGCCCCACAGCCCCGTTTGAAAGCGACTACCATCAGAAGGGAAGGGGGCTCTGAGTGATTCCTGAGAGCGCTAGTCCAGGCTGGGCACAGCGAGGGAAGGCACCACATCTGTCCCCTTTGCCCTGCCTTCTCGGAGCGCTGTTTGATCTGTTTCTGCCATCCTCCAGGGCGTTCTTCCCCGAGTAGAAGCTCCGAGAAAATGAAAGCGTCCTTCACGCTGCTTTTAGGACCTGAGCAGAGGGGAGCCGTCGCAGTACTCTTTGTCTCCAAAATTCCAAAGCGAACTAGCTGTTGCACATTACTCAGTCCAGACCGTGAGGTGTCTGAGTCCTGCTGGACCCCCACACACATGCTCAGAAGCTACAGGCAGCTGAAGGAGCCGCAAAAAGAATTCTGTACAGTGAGCCCAAGGCACAACGGAGCTCTATGTCCAGGGGGCCCGTGTGGTACAGAAGGGAGCCAACGATTCCCTTTATTTTTACTCATAAAACGTAAGAATTTGAGTGGCCTTATACCAGCGTGGGACGTTTGATCTCTGACATCTGTTTGGAAGGTCTAATTCTATGGAGCTGGGGTTGGCAGACTATTTCTGGAAAAGGCTAGATAGGAAACATGGTAGGCTTTAAGCCAAAAGGCCAAAAGGCATCATACCTGTTACGCAATGCAGAGGTTACATAAGAAAAAAATCTCCTCCAAATCTTCACTGACAATTTTCGAAATTTTACGAACACAATTTTGTACTTTCTCGTGTCACGAAATAATCCTCTTTTGATATTTTTCACCCAACCATTTAAAAATGTGCAAACCATTCTCAGCATGAAGGGGGTACAAAACAGGTGGCCGGCAGGGTCTGGCTGGGGGCTGCCAGAGGAGACCCCTGACGTGGGGAGGAGAGGTGGCCCTCATCTCCTGGTGGCCGAGCCCGCCAGCCCAGCTCTGGGGCTGGAGAGAACACAGGATGCTGCCCAGGCAGCCACAAGGCCACAGAGGATGTGAGGAAAAGCTACACTTGGACATCCGGGAGGAAAAGGTCTGAGTCCAAAACCCACTCTTTGTGTTGTTTCTGCTAAGAAACTTATTAGGCCGGGGGACAACTTCAAGCATGAGAAAGGTGTGGTATTTTTTATAAAAACGACACTGCTTACCCATAAACTCTGTGCCTTATTTTTTAGTCATTAGTCTGCATGAATATAAATCAAGATTAGTGTTACTGCCTTACGATAGTCCTTGTATTGCACACACATAAATGGGACATCAACTGATGACACATGGTATGTTGGAGGTCTTCTCATTATGTCTTTGTCGAAATCCTTGTAATTTTCCAAAAGAGCACCAGAAATCCTAACACACTAAGCTTAATAGTAAAATATTTAATACTAAAATAGCACAGACTGGATGCTTTGATAACCATCGGTCACAAAACCTACTTAAGATTTTCTTTACGCAAATACAAGAATCAGCAATAGATCTTCAGCCGGGGGGGGGGGGGAGGGGGCTTAAAAACAGTACAGAAATGCAGAGAAAAGCACAGAAGAGTGCAGAAAGTAATGAAAATGGATTAGGAGGGGGGGCGCCTGGGTGACTCAGTCCGTTGGGTGTCTGACTCTTGGTTTCCGCTCAAGTCATGATCTCAGGGTCATGAGACCCAGCTCTGCCACCTGTTGAGCTCAGAGATCATGAGGAAGTCCGCTTCTCTCCCTCTCCCTCTGCCCCACCCCCAGCTAGCACATGCACACTCTCTCTCCCACTCTCAAATAAATAAATCTTAAAAAGAAAAAAGAAAATGGATTAGGAGGTGAGTGGGAATGGCACTTTGGAGAATACCTATTACTAGAGTTTGGACTTGTGGACCATGTAAATGTTTTTACTTTCAAAAACAGTCCTAACTCTCCAAAGGTTGGGGGGGGGGGAACGGGCGAGAGAGAGCGAGAGAGAGAGATAGAGAGAGAGAGAGAGAGAGAAAACAGAAGGGAAAGGGAAAAAAATCACCATGCAATAAAGACAAAGCCAATTTGGTAGAATGTTAACACACGAAAGTATCTGTTAATTTTTCCATGGGCTCACAATTTTTTAAAAATATCACGTTGGGAGCAAAACAGTGCATAAACCTTGGCTGCACCTGAGTTATTCTGCTCTCTGCCACCACCAGCTGCCCTTGGTAGTATTTGTCTTCCACAAAATACCTAGTTAAGTCAGTCTGCACACAGAAATAGTTCAAAATGCTCTTGTTCAGGAAAACAAAAACAAAACCCCATTGAGTTTGCATTTGTGTTGAGCTTGACCCTGAGAGCCCACTGCAGACTATCACAAGTCTGTCTGGACCTTCCCAGCCAAGGGCTGGACGGGGTGACCGCCCTCCCCTTCGCAGACTCAGGAAGGCCGGGCACTGTGCAGTCGACCTCGAGAGAATCAAAATAAAAACTGGGCCAGAACTTCCACGGACAGCACACATTTACCAGCCTTCCAGCTAGGTGGCCTCCCCAGAAAGCTCCACAGATCCCATGGGGGCAGCACGGGGTCTGTGACAGTGCTATTTACTGTGCTCTCACCTGAGTAGGTACCTAACGATTAGCAGGAGCTTGGAACATTTTAGAATAATTCACATGCATCTGTTACGCTAGGTGGTGGTACCCAGTGAGTCATAGGGTGAACACTGTTCTCAGTCCTTGCCAGGATCTACACGCAGGGGTTGGGGGTGGGGGGGCGGTGGTATGGATTTTTATTGTTTTTTGTTTGTTTGTTTTATTACAGAGAGAGAGAGAGAGAGCATGAGAGGGGGGAGGGTCAGAGGGAGAAGCAGACTCCCTGCCCAGCAGGGAGTCCGATCTGGGGCTCGATCCCAGGACCCTGGGATCATGACCTGAGCCAAAGGCAGACGCTTAACCACTGAGCCACCCAGGCGCCCTTATTGTTGTTTTTTTAAAAAAACAACAGATTACCTTTCTAAAACCCTACTGAAGTCTGCACAGAACTTTCTGTCTCCAGCTATTCTCGGTCAAGGTCAATGACCTGCTCCTTAGATAAGCCTTCAGCCTTCACCTCTCGGATTTCCTGGAGGCCACGTGGAAGAGTGACTACCTGTAATTTTCTCCTCCTGGGTAAAGCACTTCCTCAAGGGAAACCCCAGTTAACACCTCGAAGTTGTGCAAGACCCACAGCACTGACATAAGAGAAGACTTTTGTACTAAACGCTATGCAGCTTGCCCTTCCCTTCCCCCTCCCCACGCCCTGCAAGCCTCAGGCTTACTGAAAAGGCCATTTTCAATTGCATAATGAATTGTACAGCTTCGACAAGCACTTCCGTGTGGGGCACCGAGAGCTCGCTCAGCAGCTGTGCACGCCTGTGCCTTTCCTCCCAGTGTCTTCACCCTCGCGGGGCATTGTGCAATCCACCATTTTCCTAGACTAGATTACCTTTCTCATAACTTCATCTTCAAGGAGCTGGATGTCCCCCAGTGCTTGGTTTCAAGGAGCTGGATGTCCCCCAGCGCCTGGTTACATGAGCTGGCACTTCAAGGACCTATCGGCATGGGTGTTATGAGATCAAAAGCTATTCCTTGGCTGTAACAGAGAAGAAGATCACATGGCTATCAATTTGTGTACTGGAATTTGATGTCTGTGTGGGACTCCTCTCTCCCCACTGCTTCATACCGCACCTGGGCGACTTCAGATAAGTTCCTTCGAATAGGTCATTCAAAAATAGTTGCCCTTTAGACTTCATCAAGATAAAATGCTTCTGCACAGCAAAGGAAAGAGTCAACAAAACGAGGAGGCAACCCACAGAATGGGAGAGGATAATTGCAAACGACGTACCAGATAAAGGGCTGGGATCCAAGATCTAGAAAGAACTTACCAAACTCAACGCCCAAAAACCAAATAACCCAGTCAAGAAATGGACAGAAAACATGAACAGACACTTCTCCAAAGAAGACATACAAATGGCCAACAGACACATAAAAAAACGCTCCACACTGCTTGGCATCAGGGAAATACAAATCAAAACTACAATGAGATACCACCTCACACAGAGTCAGAACAGCAAAAATTAACAAGACAGGAAACAAGTGTGGGTGACGATGTGGAGAAAGGGGAACCCTCCTAACACTGTTGGTGGGAATGCAAGCTGGTGCAGCCACTCTGGAAAACAACATGGACGTTCCTCAAGACGTTAAATATAGAGCTACCCTATGACCCAGCCACTGCACTACTAGGTATTTACCCCAAAGATACAGATGTAGTGAAAAGCAGGATACATGCAACTCAATGTTCATAGCAGCCATGTCCACAACAACCAAACTGGGGAAGGAGCCAAGACGCCCTTCAAGAGATGAATGGATCAAGAAGATGGTGTTCACAGATACAATGGAATATGACTCAGCCATCGGAAAGGATGAATACCCAACTTTTACATCCACATGGAGGGGACTGGAGGAGATGATGCCAAGTGAGATAAGTCAAGCAGAGAAAGTCAGTTATCTTATGGTTTCACTTATTTGTGGAACGTAAGGAATAGCAGGGAGGACAGTAGGAGAAGGAAGGGAAAATGAAGGGGGGGGAATCGGAGGGAGAGAGGAACCCTGAGAGACGATGGACTCTGAGAGACCAACTGAGGGTTCTAGAGGGGAGGGGGTGGGGGCTGGGGTAATTGGGTGATGGGATGAGCACCGGGTGTTCTATGCAACTGATGAGTCACTGAGCACTACATCTGAGACTAATGATGTACTAAGCTACCTAACTGAATTTAAATTAAAAGAACAACAACAACAAAAACATCTACCTGCCCTCTGTAAGCACGCACGCTCCGCGACAGCCGCTAGGGCCCCAGGGCAGCACCTGGGTCGCAGCACATGGGCCAGAGACAGGCAGCACGTGTGCCCGTCTCTGGTCCTCCGCTGTCCTGGTCTCCAGGGTTTGCTTTCAAACAGAAGACAGGCCTGTATCGCCGACCCAGACCCAGGATGCGAGCAGGGAGGCAGGAGATGAAGAGAGAGGAGCTCTTTCTCAAAACCAGGAGGACACGTGGTCAGAGTCAGCCAGCATTCATGCCACCCTGAGGAGGGACACACTCAGGGGGCTTACAGGTGGCCGAGATCGGAAGGCGGACGGCCGACGACGCACCTGGACTCCCGACCCCCCTTCAGCCCGCCCGCCCAGTTCCTGCCCCATCCCCGCACCCCCCCGCCAACAGCCGCACACGCTCACACGAGCGTCAGCAAGTCCAGTCCAGGGGTGCACGGAGGGTGACCGGCACCCTCAGGTCCCCGTGTCACCAGAGACACTCTAACGTCATGGCTCTCTGAATGCACTTTCCTTGTCCCTCGGATAACGGGATAACAAAGTCTATGGTGCCCATCGACGGGATAACAAAGCCTATGGTGCCCATCGCACAGGGCCGCGGGCAGAGCCAGTGACATGCAGGCATGGTGGGAACGCAAAGCACAGACACTGATGGACAACTGTGGCCTGGGGAGACGGGCCGAGGGCTGGCACGGCATTCCTCCTGGGACTACACAGCGCAGCAGTCACCACACAGGGGAAGTGACAGCTGCTTAGGACACCACGGTTTTTGGGGAGATCCCACCCGCAACATCCCCGTGACCTGGGACTCCTTGATACGCCAAAGATACAGAGACGTGTGGCATCCCATTCCAATGCCAGCGTGTCTCCTGCAGTCTGGCGCAGCGCACATTGATGAGGTTTCAACTGCCCCTCTGTCTATCCCACTTCCTGACAATACCCCCGCTTCTTTATGGGGGGGCGCCTTTCCTTTCCCATGTGGCAAGCACTCTTGAGAACAGAGGGGAACGGACCGGGGCGCTATAACAAGATCCCAGCCCCTCCTGCTCTGGCCTCGGCCAAGGGCTTAGAAACAAAGCAAAGTGTTTACAAGCTCCCATGATTATAAAAATTTGCAAAAGCAATACATATTGACAGCAGTCCACAGTGAGGTCCACTTCTTCCAGTGTCCACACCACGAAAGAGGACAATGGGGCAGGAGAGCGATCACTATGCGCTCTGTTGTGGCTTCGAAGGGTTCAGCGATGAGGTTCCCGAGCAGCCCCGTACAGCCGCGTCATCACGAGCTGTGCGGGCCTAAGAATGCCTTGCAGGAATGCTCCCGTTTAGGACAAACCACGCAACATCAGGACTCAATGGACAGTGCCAGACGGCACACCAGGATGTGAACAGCATGGGGGCGGAGGACAAACAAGGTGACAGATGATCAAAGCCAGAAGCTATAGGGTAGGGAAAAGCCTTCCACAGACATTTGATCGGCTATTAAATCATCTGTCAATTTTTATCATTTGTCAAATTAAATACTAGAGGTTGTCCAAAATTTAGCCAGCCAGAAGTCCACGTGCCATTAACCGTAACAGGTTGTAAAGCATCATAACAGCAACAAGAGGCCACCGGGCTACAGGAAACCCTGTGTTACCCATTTTCTCACAAAACCACTGCCACAGAAACAGGTGACCTAAGAATACACAGCTTAAGAAAAAAGGGAAAAACTATGGAGGCATATCAGGCAATCCTTTCAACTCACAAGTGTTACTTTCCCAGAATGTGATATTTGCAATATCTGGTAACTTTACTTTTACTGGTTATTTCAGAGAGAGAAAGATCACATGCAGCGACGTGAGGGGAAGGTCAGAGAGAGAGGGAGAGAATCCCCAAGCAGACTCCCCACGGAGCACGGAGCCCGACGCGGAGCTTGATCCCACAACCTGAGATCATGACCCCATCCGGAACCAAGAGTCAGACGCGCAGCCAACTCAGCCACCCAGGCGCCCGGTTGATAATCTGCTAATTTTAAAAGTTACAGCTAGCCGCCCCCTCAAAACCTGTAAACAGACATCCAGTAACTGAACCCATACCTGGTGAGGGCAGTTCCTACTGGGAAGACTGCCCCACCACGGTGACCAGACTCCTGCTCTACTTGGCCCCCGCTCTGGCCTAGAGGTGGGCACATGCGTTCAGTTCAACCCACTGCATATGTGCACCCATCACGTGCACACACGCGGACACACACGTTCTGAATCTTCAGGTACTGACACAAGAGCAGAGATGGAATGGGAGTTTCCTTTAGGGTCTCGGTCACGCCGGTGTGACGGTATCCAGGCCAAGCTCTTCCTGCCACAGTAAACACTGCTGGCTTACCTGCTTCCTGCTTCTCAGTCCTGCAGAGCTTCCTTGGTTGCTGCTGCTCCCCAAATTCCATCAACTCCAACGAACTCTGTCAGCTCAATTTAGCCAGAAACTGCTTCTGTTGTTTAAAACCAGAAGGGGTGCCTGGGTGGCTCAGCTGGTTAAGCATCTGCCTTCGGCTCAGCTCATGATCTGAGAGTCCTGGGATCCAGCCCCGCATTGGGCTCCCTGCTCGGCGGGGAGTCTGCTTCTCCCTTGCCCCTCCCCCAGCTCGCATGCATGCGCACGCATGTACACATGCACTCTCTCAAAAATAAGTAAAAATTTAAAAAAAATAAAGAGATCCTCATGTACCAAGAAAATAATTATAAATAAGTAAGTAAAAAAAATAAAACCAAGAACCTTAATGGACACTCACCTGATCTACACAGGGACGTATGTCTACCGGTAAACCAACATGTCCAAGACAGATGCGTGCACGCGCGTGTGTGTCTCTTACTGTATTTACAGCTTGGTTTCCATTTCAGAACCTACCTGTAAATAACGTATATGTGTACACACACACACACACACACACACCCATACATGCTTCTAACTGCACGTAAAACATCTGGAAAAAATGCACAACAAACTATCAACAGTAGTTAGCACGTGGGTTAGGAGAGACAAAGAGGTTGTACTTCTTAACTCATCCCCTTCGGTACTCCTGTTACATTTTTTTTACACTTTTACTCCCATTAAAATTTTTTTTTCTGTTAAAATTTTTACAATTTTAACCAAATAGCATGTACCACAATAAAAATAAATGCATACAAACCTAAAAGGGGGGCCAAACGCAGAGAATAAATGCTCACCCGTGAGAAATGCTTAACCTCCTTCTGGATTTTTCTTCCCTTCCTTGGACAACAGTCACCCTTAGGCCCATCTCCCACTGTGGGCTACATGCAATCTAATCTTCAATGAGCAAAGAGGCAGAAATCTGGTTCTCTCACCACAGGAAAAGAACTGAATTGCCAAATCTAGCCCAAGTAGCTCAAGTAGCTCAAGCCCAACACCCTGACTTTCCCACATTAGGTGCTCCACATTTCATGAATAAAAAAATTCATGAATGAATGGGTTGCACCACACTGGCCTTCTGATCATTTGTTTCCACAATATTGAATTAGTACACTTAATTATAGCTAAATTCTACCAAACACATTTTTGCTTTTTTGTTTGGTTTTGCTTTGTTCTTGTACTGCCTGATTCCCAAGCTCCTTCTCTACGCTGATGAGTGAAAGGCCCTTTGTTTGCTGCGTGCGCCTATAGCAAAAAGTACATTCTGCCTCCATTCCGGATTAGAAAGAAAAAGCAAAGTTAGAAACTGGAAGAAGACTAGTGCCCCACTCATACTTAATTCAGTTGATAGGAAAAGCATTTTTATGTCCTTTAAATAACAATTGAGAAAAATATACAAACAACATAGAAAATGAGACTACCAGCAACTTTCCCTGGGGCTTGACACTAAATCACAGAATTTTCCAAACAATACCCCAAGTAGGTTAGTGAATGCATGAGCATCTTCAACCCGACTTCATTCTTAATAAAAAAAAAAATTATGGGAAAAAACAACACTGCCTAGTCCACTGAATTTAGACTTGTTTTTTATTAACTTGGTCTTTTGTCGATCTAATATAAAACATTCTGCTGTTTCTAAACGAGCACATATCTGAAGGGGACATAAATCGCCTGTGGGGGTCACTTCCCTGCGTGCTCCAACCTTCTTTGACTGAGCCCGAAGTGTTGCATTCTGACCCCACCACGGAAGGAGGTTAGCAGCTTCATGACGAGGAAAACACAGCAGGAGGACTGCCCCCTCCGAGAAGGCTGCCACCTCCGAGAAGAGGCCAGCGCCAGAGCTGGGCCTTTCTGGCTCACCCTTGCTCTCTGGCTCGCCTTCACCCACCAGATGGCTGGGTCTCTCCCGCAGGGACAACAAATTCGAACATGGCCTGAGGGCAGCAGGAAGCCAGCTCTGACTGCATTCTCTGGTTGTGAGGACCAGCCTCCAGCATGCCTTCCTCCCGGGTCCCCGCGGCCACCCAGAGCACCATTTCCTGTGACGTGCCCTCCGGGCCTGGTTCTTGGTCGTGGCCGTCCAGTACACTAGGCCCTGCAGACCCCACGTCCTGCCTGGTGCCTAGAACGTGCCCAGTGTTTGGCCTGACACAGCAGAGACGATGACGAGTTCCCATGATCTCCGCTGGGAAGCTCACACGCAGGTATCCGTGCATCAGACAAGCAGACACAGGTCCACTGGCGGAGAATAAACCTGGGCTCTGCACATGCGACACCCTCCACACAACGAAAAACACAAACACAAACACCATCCTGGAAAGTGATATACAAGGGAGAGAACTGGAACCTCCCATCGACCCTTTGCTACAAGGAAAGTCACATACACCAGGCTGAAACCATCAGAACCGAGACGAGCAGCATGAACGCCGGCCCGACCTTTGAGGGAAGGAAGACCAACAACAAGAAACAGGACAGATCGAATCTCATCGCCAGTCTCCGTAAATCATGATTCCAATCACTAACTGAGCCTCCAGACATGAAACCCAGCACAAATATCCCCAGCGGGGAACACTCAACAAACTCCTTGAGTCAGCGTCCTGAAAGAGAATCACTTTCCTTCCAAAGCCTCCCCATGCTCAAAGTCCCACCGTGCCACCCACCTGTCCTACGGAGCGGCCTCACAAAGCCCCACGTGCCTCTGCAAACCTACGTCACTGACCAGTACACAGCCATGTTCACGCAGCATTATTCACAGTGGCCGAAAGGTACAAAGAATCCAAGCGTCTATCGACGGACGAATGGATACACAGATGGCATATACACAACCAACAGAACATCACTTGTCCTTACAAAAGAAAGGAATTCTGACACAGGCTCCGACACACACCGGCCCTCCGGGACACGACACCAAGTGAGACAGGCACATCACGGCTGCATGATTCCAGTCCTCTGGGGTACCCCGAGTCGCAGATTCAGAGATACAACGGAGGGATGACCAGGGGCCGGGGGGGGCGGGGGAGAATGGGGACCAGCTTCGGTGTGGGAGGAGGAGAAAGTTCTGGAGATGGATGGCGGTGACGGTTGCACAACATTGTGAATGTACTTAAGTCCACAGAACTTTACATTTCAGAAGGGTGAACATGGTAAATTTTAGATTATATATACCTTACCACAATAAAAGAAGGTACATAAAACTTAAAATTCAGTTCTTCCGTCCCACAAGGCCTACCCATTTCAAGCGTTTACTGGCCACACCTGAACGCCCACCCTATTGGATAGCACAGAAGGCTCGAGCCCTCCAGAAAGTCCCATTGGACAGCACTGGTCTGGTGTCTGTTAACTGAGTTCCCTTTGGCTAAGGAACTGGGCCAACAGATACAACTGAAAGGTACATTCCGTATATTTACCTGGCCTATTCAGCTATCTAGTACTCATTCATTCATTCACCAAATATTAATAAACACCTCTCATCTTTGTGCTAGGCACTTGCTTCAAGTGCTGCCGAATAAAAATTAGCAAGACATTCTTCGTAGCTGAACACCCCACAGGATGGTGGAGGAGCCCACAGTTTAAAAGATAAATCATGGGCACCTGGGTGGCTCAGCCGTTAAGTGCCTGCCTTGGGCTCAGGTCATGATCCCAGGGTCCTGGGATCGAGCCCCGCGTCGGGCTCCCTGCTCCGCGGGAAGCCTGCTTCTCCCTCTCCCACTCCCCCTGCTTGTGTTCCCTCTCTCGCTGTGTCTCTCTGTCGAATAAATAAAACCTTTTAAAATAAATAAATAGGGGCGCCTGAGTGGCTCAGTCGTTAAGCGGCTGCCTTCGGCTGAGGTCATGATCCCAGGGTCCTGCAATCGAGCCCCGCGTCGGGCTCCCTGCTCCAGGGAGCCTGCTTCTCCCTCTCCCACTCTCCCTGCTTGTGTTCCCTCTCTCGCTGTGTGTCTATGTCAAATAAATAAATAAAAGATAAGTCACAACATAACACACGACATGTCGCCAGTAGCATCCAAATGCTAAGTGTTTTTGGAGTTTGTTCTTGACAACACCCATTCCAGAATGTTCTACTCTGCTCAAGGGTTGACCCCACCGCCACCCCCACCCCAAACCCAGTGCTGATCTCTTCTAAAGAGCCTCTTACTTTCCTCTTTTCCACCTACTGGCTAATTTTCCACACGCATTTTCCTTCCCATCATCTCAAGAAAGAATTAGACTTTTTACCTTCCCAAAGTTAATCTCACCAACATTTTTTCTCAAGTCCAACCTCTCTCCTCCTGTTCTGGGCTCTGCTTCATCCGCCCCCTCATCGTCATCTCTTGTCTCTCCACATCTATAATTCCAACAGTCCTCATTCTGCAAACAAGCTCAACTTCCTCTTACTGTAGGGGAAAAAATGGGTTATTGAGTTGTCTTCTTCTTCCCAATCCGTCAAGGGTTGGCAAAGTACTTCAGTAAAGGGGGCCAGATAATAAATACCGTTGGCTTTTCCAATCACACCAGTCTGTGTCCTGGGTTGCTATTTATCTTTTACAACTCTTTAAAAAGGTAAAAACCACTCTTAGCTTGGGGGCAGGAGGTGCTGGTGTAAAAAAACAGGCCACAGGCTCCATCTGATAGTATGCCAACTCTAATCTACATGTTACTCTCGGATCCTGCTCTCTTACATATAATTTTTGATGTGCTCCTCCCCATCCAAGGACACAGCTCAGTGGTTTTCCCTCCTTTCACAGAATACGTTCTTATCCTCCGAGGGCAGCCCTTCAAGACCTCAACTCACCCTCTGACCATCCGAGCTCCCTGTTCACCTTCCAACATTTCTGAGCACCGCCCGTAATAGCCTAGTCTGTGTTGTCTGTCGTGCCGCATTCACACCAGTGAATTATCTGGGAAAGCTCCTCGCCCTCACACCACAGCTCCAAGTGCACGCGCAACTTCCCTCACTGACCACCACCTTTCCAGAAATCTTCGTCCCCAGTTCAAGCGACCTTCCTGTGCTCCCATGGACCCCAAGCTTCCCTTATGTGGTATGTGATCGCCCCAGGATTCCCAGAACTAGCTATTCCTGATACACCACAGATATTCAACAAAGGTTTTCTAAAGAAGTGGCATGTCTTCTTCAAGGTCACATGAGAAGCAAAATTGAAGACGTAGTCTCACCTTGATCACTGCTAACCACCACCAAATCAAGTTTGCACAAACCCATGTGGAACCTGTGAATGTGAGAACCAGTTTCATTTAACATGTCCAGTAGGGCTGTCTCAGAAAACAGCATGCATGACAAATCATCACCAAACTCATCTGGTTTTTGTATAAATTAATTTTGTGTCTCCCCCAAAATTCATGTTGAAACCTAACACTCATTGTAATGTAATGGTATTTGGGAGTAGGGCCTTTGGGAGGTGATTAATGAGGGTGGCGCCCTCATAATGGGACCAGTGCCTTTACAAAAGACACCCCAGAGAACTCCCTCACCCCTGCCACCACATGAGAGCAGAATGAGAAGATGGTGGTCTATGAACCAGAAAGCAGGCTCAGCAGACCCAGAATCTGCCTACACCACGACACTGGGCTTCTGGACTCTAGAAATGGGAGAAATTAACTTCTGTTGTTTCTAAGACACAACCCACGGCTCCCCCCCCGGCAGTTTATGATACTTTGTCACAGCAGCCAAAACAGACTAAGACAACCACCCTGGAAAAGATTTCAAAACTCTGAGGTATTTGGGTAATCATCAACATCAGGAGCAGCGTTGACAAAACAAACATCAGGGATTAATGATCCTCAACAGAGCTGAAGCATTTCAGGAAGCACCTACGGATCATGGTCGGGTCAACGTTACCCCTTCCACGCACTCAAGGACTCATGAAGCACCTACTATATGCCAACACAGTGCTAGGGAGTAAGCAGCCGTGAGAAGCAAAACCACCTCTAACACCAAATTCTTCAGTATGCCCAAACAAGGATGCCAGGACACTTTTGTTGCTAACATTCATAGATTCATCAGGACAATAGGTGTCTCCAGGGTAGGCACCAAGATCCCTTAGGCTCCCCCCTTTCACCCCACTCCCACATCTGTGCTCTGCTCAAAATAAGAGCTCTGCTCAAAGTAAGAACTCAATAAATATTAGCTACTTGGAATCAAGTTCCAAATGATTACATGAAAGGTTTTGGTAACTCTGGAAGGAATTAGTGGATTGACCTTTCAGTAATTGCTTCAAGACCAAAAAAGAAAGAACAGTAACTTATAGTCTCTAAACCATTCTAGAAATACCTGAAACAACACAACGTCTTTGGTGAACAAACTCTGCACTTCAGTTTCTGTCCAAGGGAGATAAATAGCTCTTGTCCCGCCACCGGAAGAGAAATTAAAGTCACTCCCCTTCGACCCAATAGCTGGAACATGCTGTCTCCATCATCAAAATTCCATTAGGAGTCTTCGACCTCCACGTCATTTTACTGTTAGCTCCATTCTGTTTCTGGTGAGGTTAAATGCACCACAGCGGTGGGGAGGAGTCCCATTTGGAAGACGTGCCCTCACCTTATTAGGATTTTATAGCTGAGCTAAGGAGGTTGCCAGATAGACATTTATACTCGTATTCTGTAGAAATTATTTTGTAATTACTACCTGCGTGTAACAAATGGAACTTATTTAACTTTATAGGGCATTTACACCAATACGACATTTACACCACCTGATAAAACCACTCAGTTCTGACGCCTGGCCAAACACGAACTGTCCAATAATACCCTTACAATTTGATAGCTTCATGTACCGGCCACATAATCACCATCGTAATACACACTTACGAGGTACTTTAAAAAAACATCAAAGGTATGTATTTAGGTCCTCACAGGACAGAAGAATGCCACGACTTGTGTGTTCAGATCATCAGTTATTAAGAACAAGGTGAAACTGTGTATATTAGCAGTAGGATGCTTGAACTAACAGAGCCCACACTGGCCAATTCGGGCTGATCAATTTCAAGCCATTCTAACGCAAGGAGCCAACCGCTGAGAAGTGCTCGGCCGGCACACTGCATGACCTTAAACATTCACGCTTCCTCCTCTCATTTCCCCAACCTCCGTCACCAAGACTTCTCCTGCCACTGTGTTCAATGGGACTCGAGCTACATCACCATGATCCTCCTCTGCCCAAAATACCTCTCTGTACATATTCTTTCATGGTAATAGTGCACAGACACACTCCTAGAAACGGAACTTTAGAGACTAGTTATTTGCAGCCAAACAAACAAAATATGAAGCACAGTTCTTTAATACTAAGTGTTTGACATTAACATGAAAGACGGTCTCCAAACAAGTCACACACAAAGTATACTGTCCTTTGTTATTAATTTCGACAAGAAGTCAGAGCTGAGTCCCACCACTGGGGCAAAATTAAATAGTGCGTGCTTATTTTCACAAAACCAGAACTATTTCTCACAACTGCTCATCCTATTTTTCCGGGTCCGTGTGACTCCCCCGTGAGGGGTCTGCTGACTTAAACACCCAAAGACCTTGTTGCAGTCAGGGATGCAGGGCAGCCCTCAGGCCGTGTGCGCACGTGGGGAACGCAGACTTCTTTCCAGTTAAACATCTGGAGACAAACTTGCACATTTCTGAGCACATTCCCAAGAGTGCAAGTCATGCACACCCTTCACCCCGTTTCCTTCGTTCTCGGAACAAAACGGAGCTACATCTGTGCGGGGTGACTCTGTATCCTCACAGAGGACTGGAAGTTTCCTCCGTCTCCCGAATAGCCACAAAAATAGCATGGCTCACACGTGCACAGCACACAAAGCAAAGCCCTTTTGCGGGTGGTGGCCCCGAATCGCCTGAGACAACGAGGGTTCTGGAGCTTCTGCTGCTAGCAAGGAGAAGGGGTAGAAATTCAAGTGGGATGCTTTCTGGAGGCAGGTCTGCTCTCATGTGTCCCACCTCTTAAAAAGGGAGCAGTAAGAATAGATGACAACGACTGCATGCTAAATAAGCAAGCACCGGGCCCTCTTCTGAGCACTCAACACAAAGCAGCTTTAAAACGTTCCAAGAAGTCCTATGAAGGGAGGTGTCAAGGACCCCTGTCAGGGATGGCAGCAGGAGGCAAAGGGGACACTGACTCCAGTTATCCCAATGCCACACTGATTTTAGCAACAAAGGAGAGAAGAAAACAAAATCAGGACATTAAAAACCCTTGAGTCGTACACTTTAAATGAATGAACTGCATGGTACGTGACGTCCATCTCAATAAAGCTGTTTCTTTAAAAACCAAGAGGAGCCAAGAACGAGTGCATCTCGCTGTATGTGAATCAAACAACAATGTGATCTGGATTGAAACAAATCCTGTTTTGCACAGAGAAAGCATGCAAAGAGAACTTATGATAATAACACGTGGCCAATAAGTAAGTGTATGTTGATAAAAAAAAAAAAAAGGTAAATGATTTTAAGTGAGAGGAGCATTACCAAAAGAAGCATGTATGACTATCTCATAATGACAATGACTTCACAGACTTCGGTTTTGCTGTGAAAAAGCCACTGTCAGCGCAGGGAAAGAGAACAAAAATTGTCACCCACCATTTGTGCCTCAGCATCTCCCAGGCTAGCCTTTAGCGCAATGAGACAGCTAAGCAGAAAAGACAGTGTGATAAAACACCGATGCCGGCCAACCGGCTCCTGCACAGTTCCTTCTGCTCACCTCCCTGTGATTCACTGCCATCGCCCACAGCTTCCGTCCACACATTCCCTCCACGTCCCCAGCACCGGCACATCAGCACTCAAGACGCACGGATTTGAAGTGAACTCAACCGCAGCTGGAGACAGCCTGCTGGATGCTTCTCCTTTCAAAGCAGACTGAGGAGGACACCCAGAAGCAGAGCTAGTGTCCCCATCTGAGTTTCTGCCACCTTGATCGTTCTGGCCTGGTAATTCAGCATCCCTGACCTTCACGGTTCCAAAATACTGTGTAAATACTGCATTGCCACTTGTCTTTACTTTGGGTCTTCTGTGTGCGAGACTGTCCGTTTTTGCCTTAAAAATTACCCTGACCTTAATTTCCCCCCTCCCCAGATAACCAGCTAAAATGTCCACGGAGGATTCCAGAGCAATCTGAGGATTCTTTTTGTGGTTAGAACTTGAAAACAGCATTTTCTCAACATCTGAAAAAGGAGAAGTGTCTCTTTTCATTGAATACTTTCACTCAGAAGGAAACTAGAAGAGTTCCCAAAAGCTGTCCTCCTAATACATCTCCCTCATGTAAAAACACTTCCAAACTATAGCATTTATGTTGACAGAACTCCATTTTTACACGCTTAAGGACTAGAGAAAAAGGTCTTTGAAACATTGGAGGGGAGAGGAAAGAGAATGTAGGATCACGAAATCAGAAGAGAGAAAACCATTCCCAAGGCTGCAGAACGGAAACCTGCATTCACATATTCAACACAACTGTAACAAGTGTTTATGCTGTGAGGGGCTGCCCGTGTCCCCTCCGATGTATACATGAAGCCTCAGAAGGTGACTGTATTTGGAACCAGAGTCTCTAATGGGGTAATTAAATTAAAAAGGAGGTCATCAGGGTAGGTCCTAATCCAGCATGACTGGGGTTTTTACTAAGAGAAAACTACAACACAGATGGAGGGAAGACACACAAGCCAAGGAGAGAGGCCTCAGCAGAAACCACCACCACCGCCACCACCACCACCCTCACTGACACCTGGGTCTCAGACTTCCAGCCTCCAGGGCTGCCAGAAATAAAGGTCTATTTAGGCCCCCCAGCCTGTGGCACTCTGTCCGTGGCACCCCAAGCAGGCTAAAAACGACACGCTCTGCCACACTCTGTGCCAGGCCCAGGAAGGGGCGTGGGCATGCTGAGCAAAATTATTCTCTCTCCCACTCCTGAAGAGGAAAAGCAAAAAGGTGATGAAGCTCACGATTTACCTTGTCCCCTCCCCTCGCACCCTCTGTGCCCTATTAAAAGAGAAACACAGATGTGTTTGGACCTGATGCCTCTTTTCTCTGTAGGTCTCTGTTTTCCACCTGTGTAACAGCACTCTGCAACATGAACTCACTAGGATTCCCTGAGTGAGTGAACATGCAGTACCCAACTAAACCCCTCCCACGCCACAAGCGTTCAATAAACATGATCGTGTTTTGAAACGGGGCGGGGAGTACACCTCAGGCCAATTAACCTGCCTCTGCAGAAATAGAAATCAGGCACCAGAAAATCTGTAAAGCTCCTAAGAACCTCCAGCAGGCAGCCTGGTTGAGAAGTGAGACCCATGGAGTCCTGTGCTCTCTGAAGCAGAGACAGAAAAGAACTAGTTATGGGACGGTCAGGTCCCGTACAGAAAGATCAAGATCAGGAACCCCAGTAAGGCCCAGAAGCTTCTACCTTGAACCTCCTGACACACCCTTGTGACATCCAAGCCATTATTATGCCCAAATCGGTAACAGAGGCTACAGGGCTCACCATTCTAGCAGGGGACAGGAGAGCAGGGAACAGAAATAATCCTTTAGGTGCACTGGGCCTACAGGATGCCCCAGAGCAGATGTTTGGGGACAGCAGTGGCGACAGCAGGGAACACAGTCCCATGCCCCCCAGAGAGACGAAGATTCTAAGTGGACACATCACACCCGCAGACAGGGCAGGGCGCCAGTTCAGACGTGGGGATCCACAGAGCTGGCGTCCAAAGGTAGGCGGAGACCAGGCAGAAGGGGCGACTGGCTGACCACCCCTATGGCTCTCTTGCACCTCATCCCCTCCCCCCTCACACCAGGTCAAGTTCCTGCAAAAAACACACCCTCCCAGCGCCAGAATTATCTGCTGATGACCTGGTATCGCCTTACAAACAGCCCAGAGAAAATGCTTTCACAGTGAATATATGTTTAGATCCTTACATGGGATACTCCACTCTGAAAGGAGAGCTAGTTCTAAGTGAACACATTTAAAAATGTAATGAAAGGGGCAATTAAAGCAAAAGATAAAATGTGCCGTTCAAAAATACATGTACTTTGGCGGGGGGGGGGGGGATCCAGAAACAGCTTCCCTTTGTTACATTTTAAGATTTTATACGTTAAAGTCAATCCAGATAAATGACAATTTGAGGTGGAAAGACAAGTATAATTTCTTAAAGTCGACAGGCCAAAGGGATTTTCTCACCTTATTTTGAAAGAAAAATGTAAATATTTTTGAAGAGGCAGCAAAAAAAAAATTAAAAAAGAAACAAGCAGTACTTTTAAAAAAAGAGCCCTGTTTTTACAGCGCTAAAGTTGTGGACAATTTAAGAACACAAAAATGTGTGATGTGGTCTGTTCATTAAAATGTAGGATTTAGTATAAATTAAATTTTAAACTATAATTTACCCAGACAATAACTTCAAATGTAATAACTGAATTTGCTTTAATTGCTTTTAAATTGTGCTGGCAAAAATTTAAGGAAACTCCTAATTCCTGCCAATATATGAGAAGCAGGCAAACTCGAACACAGAAGAAAAATCATCATAAAAGCAAGTTTTCTGGGCTTTGGTGTCCTCCACAATGCCAAGCAGACCCAGAAGCTACTTACTTTAACAAAAGGGAAAAAAAAAGATGAGAGAAAAGCCTGCACTCCATTAAATTAATGCCTGAATTATAAACATACGTTCGCTTTGAAAGATGTACACTGTAAACAGGATACTTCTCGTGTATGGATTTTTTAAATCGCCTTGCTCATTGCAAAATGAATAATTCATAAATGCTCTCCCCACATCCAGGTTTTCTCCTGCAGAAGAAAAAGTTTTCTGTCGTGCGTTGTGTTTATTCCTGAGGGTGGTGTATTTTGAAACTTGAACCGGTTCTTCCATATTTTGGTAAGGGAACGCATCTGGAATGGAGATTCTCTACCGGTTTTTACACCCTGAGCCGCATAACTCCCTTTCTGCGATGCCCAAATTGCACTGGAGGGCACAAGGTGCCCCCTGAGCAGGTGCCATGAGGCAGCCCCGCAAACGAGGGGGACTCTGGCGCCGTTAGAGAGAGACCTGGCTAGCACCATGGAGCAGCACTGCACCCCGGAACCTACAGACATCCTACGAGCGCTGCACACACGTTCCGACTCCACGCACCGCACCTGTGAGCATCCTGAGAGCATCCTGCGAGCGTCCCACACAGCGTCCGGACCCCGCACGCTCCACCTGCGGACGTCCCCCCAGCGTCACACGCAGCGTCCCGACTCGGCACACTCCACCTGCGGACGTCCCCCCAGCGTCACACGCAGCGTCCCGACTCCGCGCGCTCCACCTGCGGACGTCCCCCCAGCGTCACACGCAATGTCCCGACTCCGCGCGCTCCACCTGCGGACGTCCCCCCAGCGTCACACGCAGCGTCCCGACTCCACGCGCTCCACCTGCGGACGTCCCCCCAGCGTCACACGCAGCGTCCGGACATCGCGCGCTCCACCTGCGGACGACGCATCAGCGTCACACGCAGCATCCGGGCTCCGCGCGCTCCACCTGCGGACGTCCCCCCAGCGTCACACGCAGCGTCCCGGACATCGCGCGCTCCACCTGCGGACGACGCACCAGCGTCACACGCAGCATCCGGGCTCCGCGCGCTCCACCTGCGGACGTCCCCCCAGCGTCACACGCAGCGTCCCGGACATCGCGCGCTCCACCTGCGGACGACGCACCAGCGTCACACGCAGCATCCGGGCTCCGCGCGCTCCACCTGCGGACGTCCCCCCAGCGTCACACGCAGCGTCCCCGACATCGCGCGCTCCACCTGCGGACGTCCCCCCAGCGTCACACGCAATGTCCCGACTCCGCGCGCTCCACCTGCGGGCGTCCCCCCAGCGTCACACGCAGCGTCCCGACTCGGCACACTCCACCTGCGGACGTCCCCCCAGCGTCACACGCAATGTCCCGACTCCGTGCGCTCCACCTGCGGACGTCCCCCAGCGTCACACGCAGCGTCCCGGACATCGCGCGCTCCACCTGCGGACGTCCCCCCAGCGTCACACACAGCGTCCCGGACATCGCGCACTCCACCTGCGGACGACGCACCAGCGTCACACGCAGCGTCCGGGCTCCGCGCGCTCCACCTGCGGACGTCCCCCCAGCGTCACACGCAGCATCCGGGCTCCGCGCGCTCCACCTGCAGACGTTCCCCCAGCGTCACACGCAGCGTCCCGGACATCGCGCGCTCCACCTGCGGACGACGCACCAGCGTCACACGCAGCATCCGGGCTCCGCGCGCTCCACCTGCGGACGTCCCCCCAGCATCACACGCAGCGTCCTGACTCCACGCGCTCCACCTGCGGACGTCCCCCAGCGTCACACGCAGCGTCCCGGACATCGCGCGCTCCACCTGCGGACGACGCATCAGCGTCACACGCAGCATCCGGACTCCGCGCGCTCCACCTGCGGACGTCCCCCCAGCATCACACGCAGCGTCCTGACTCCACGCGCTCCACCTGCGGACGTCCCCCAGCGTCACACGCAGCGTCCCGGACATCGCGCGCTCCACCTGCGGACGACGCATCAGCGTCACACGCAGCATCCGGACTCCGCACGCTCCACCTGCAGACGTCCCCCCAGCATCACACGCAGCGTCCTGACTCCACGCGCTCCACCTGCGGACGTCCCCCAGCGTCACACGCAGCGTCCCGGACATCGCGCGCTCCACCTGCGGACGACGCATCAGCGTCACACGCAGCATCCGGACTCCGCGCGCTCCACCTGCAGACGTCCCCCCAGCGTCACACGCAGCGTCCCGGACATCGCGCGCTCCACCTGCGGACGTCCCCCCAGCGTCACACGCAGCATCCGGACATCGCGCGCTCCACCTGCGGACGTCCCCCCAGCGTCACACGCAGCGTCCCGGACATCGCGCCCTCCACCTGCGGACGTCTCCCCAGCGTCACACGCAGCGTCCCAACTCCACGCGCTCCACCTGCGGATGTCCCACCAGCGTCACACGCAGCGTCCGGACTCCGCGCGCTCCACCTGCGGACGTCCCCCCAGCGTCACACGCAGCGTCCCGGACATCGCGCCCTCCACCTGCGGACGTCTCCCCAGCGCCACACGCAGCGTCCCAACTCCACGCGCTCCACCTGCGGATGTCCCACCAGCGTCACACGCAGCGTCCGGGCTTCGCGAGCTCCACCTGCAGACGTCGCTCGAGTGTCACAGCGCCCCGACTCCGCGCGCTCCACCTACAGACATCCCACAAGCGTCCCATGCAGCATCTGGGACTCCACGCGCTCCACCTGCGGACGTCTGCAAGCGTCCCACGCAGCGGCCCAACTCCGTGCTTTCCACCTGCAGGCATTCTGCAAAGCATCACCGGCAGCATCCGGGACCTTCCTTCCACAAGCCTGAGTTCCAGCACCGCAGGCAAATGCGGAGCGTGGCCATCACCCGTCAAAGGGCTGCCTCTGACTTTCGGATGGAAGAAGACTGTGGCCACCAGAGAGCAGAGGCGGCCAATGGGCCAGGTAACAGCTTCGACTCTGTGGGGCCCACGTCTACTACGACCCCGCAGCGTGCAGCCTTAAAGGACCAAAGCAGCCAGGGTCCCCAGTGGAAGACATCGGGTGTGGCTGCTTCCAGTAACACTTGACTTTACAAAAAGGGGCCACAGGAGTACTTTGTCCAGACACGGAGCATGATCAAATCTTGCTTCAGGCACTTCCTTTGTGATTTAATTTTAACAAGTCAGACACGGATTTTTAAATAGTTTTCCAAGATAAATAAACAGATGAAACAATCAAAACTTCTTGACTCCTTTTTTTTCCGTGCCAGTTTCCCAGGAATGGGTCAGCAACCTATTTTATCGGGGGAATGAATGCTGTCATGTGCTGCCAAGCCCCCTCCTTCAGCGTATTCTCCCCACCCCCCCAAGTGCTTGGAGTTGCGCTCCCCCGAACTCTGGCCCCAATGGGGGGAGGGGCTGAGAAAGACCTCCTTGCCTTGAGTCAGGACAGCTCAGCTGGGCCACCCCTTGGGCCCTGTTCCTTCAAGGCAGCCCAGCTTCTCCTGCCCAAACTGGCCTCCCCCAGCCCCAGCAGGTGCTGATCCTGAGAGCACCCCTCCCTCACTTCCTGCATGCTTCTCCTCATCCCAAGAGTCTGCTCTGAGGGAGCCACTCAGAAGCGGGGTCGCTTCCCAGAGACCACCAGTCAACGCTAGGTGAGTGAATTCTTGAGAGGAGGGTCTGGACGGCGTTCTCAAGCCTCCCCCTTCTTGCACTTGACAGACACCCTCCTTCAGCCAAGATGCCGACACCCCTACCCCTTATATTTCATATTCACACGAGTTCCAGGCCCTCCGGAGAACTCCTCGCTCTTCAAAAAGGGAAATCCTGTGTGTTCCTGAGACTTCCTTCAACTAGGGGAATTCCTGGCAAACTGGGGCTCTAAATAAGGGAAACTTACTTTCCAAAATGCTTCTTCAGTGGCCTCTACATACACAGAGAAGTAGGATTCAGCCGTACCGAGGAAGGAAACCCTGACACCTGCTACAATGGGAATGAACCTTGCCAACAGGAGGATGAGTGAAAGAAGCCAGGCACAAAGGACAAATACTGTACGGTTCCACTCCCTTCAACTCCCTAGAGTCATCAAAGTCACAGGGACAGAAAGCAGAACGGTGGCTGCCAGGGGCTGTGGGGGGAGGGATGGGGAAGATGTTGTTGAATGCACACACAGCTTCATTTGGCAGGATCAGGAGGGCTGGGTGATTGGCTGCACAACCATGTGAACGTATTTACATATAATCAATGGTTGCTCTGCCCATACGGTGTCCACATACCATATGGTCCCAAAAGAACAAAATATGGACCATCTGGCCTTTTACACAAAAGTCTGCTGACCCTGACACAAATGAACCAAAAGATCAAAAAAGAACTTTTTTTTTTTTTTAAATGCACAGGTAAGGTCGGTGACTAAGTATGAGCTAATGTGTCTCTGGTCCTCTTTTGTAAATAATCCCTCTGTCCCATGAAAAATGAACATAGTACCTGAGAAAATGGACCACTTCTTCAGAGGTGGGCATAGTCTTCAAAAATCTGACCTCTGGCCAACCTCTGACTCTACCTGAACCATGGAGACAGGGCAGGGGGTGCATGGACCCCACCTCTTTCTCAACTAGGGTTCACTGCCCGGGATGGCTCACCCGCTCCTGGCCCGTGATAAGCCACCCCCAATCTCCAGGTCTCGGCTTTCTCTGGTTCCGTCCCCTGGGAGGGCCCTTCTAAACTCCAGAACAGGGTAGCCCGCCCCCCACCCCATCGCCAGGAAACCACCGTTTTGGTGCCCTTATGGGTTTGCAAACACCCCACTAGTCTATCAACTGCAGGAGGACAGGAAGCAACTCTCATTGGCCTTGATATTCACCACCACCAAGCCAGGGGCCTGCACACATTAAGCTACAAACCAGTAGTCACTGAACAAATGAATCCAATGGCCAACGGATTAATAGAACACAGAACTCCACAGAAATGAAACAGCTCCCAGAACACGAGTAAAAACAAATCCATCATCTCTGGACAAGATCAGGAAATACAATGCATGTCTAGAAAACTGAGAGAGAGTGCTCTGAGAAAGAAACAGGAACCACGTGAACTATTAACACAAATCTGTACAGTCAACACTCTGCGGACCAGAGGGCAGCAGACTATGGCCCTCTGGCCGAACCCAGCCCACTGCCTGTTCCACACAGCCCACAGGCTAAGGAGGCTTTTTTACAGTTTTTTAAATGGTTGGTGGGGGAAGAAATCTAGAGGAATAATCTTTCAAGAGAAATGAAGATTATAGGAAATTCACATTCCAGTGGCCGTAAGTGGAATTTTCCTGGGACCCTGCCACACACACCCATTTGTTGATAGAGCGTCTAGGGCTGCTTTAGCACAAGGCACAGTTCAACGGAGGCCCTGAAACACCGCCCCACCATCAAAGGCTAAAATGTCTACTATCCCGCCGTCCACAGGAAAAGGCTGCCCACCCGATGTCGATGAAACAGCCCCGGGCTTTGAACCTGCCTCCAGTGACCCCAGGGCGTCCCTCCCTAAGTTTCCACATCAATGAAAGGAAAAGACCTGACCCGAGGGTCATGGATATCTCCCCCAACTTCATACTCTGATTCCTTCTGAAGTCAGCTTCAGGCTTAGGCGGGATTCAAAAACAGAAGGAAAAATGCAGACTTCATCTCCCAGAGACATGTAATCTATTCTGCTATTTTTGTTTGCTTATTTGAACTCCCCTCCACCTCCTGCCCCAAAACGAGTAGAGAGAAGTTCACTCAAGCTCATGGAGCCAGACTTCTGGCGGGGGAGTCACTAGGTATGACAAAGAGACTATGTTCTCTCTCTCTCTCTCTCTCTCTCTCTCTCACACACACACACCCCCCATCATTCTTAACTGTGGCTAAAGGCTGCACGCTCATTAGTTTTGTTCTTACACAGGAAACAGAACCAGAAAGGAAAATAAGGCAGGAATGTTCCCGTGTGTGTGCACATCACTAAATGCTTAAGCTTTCAATCCTCTCAGCCAAAACGAGGAAAAATAAATCTAAGACATAGTGCACTTCATTCGGTACTAGGCTTGTTTAAACCCAAAACGTCGGGGCGCCTGGGTGGCTCAGTCGTTAAGCGTCTGCCTTCAGCTCAGGTCATGATCCCAGGGTCCTGGGATCGAGCCCCACATCGGACTCCCTGCTCTGCGGGAAGCCTGCTTCTCCCTCTCCCACTCCCCCTGCTTGTGTTCCCTCTCTCCCTGTGTCTCCCTCTGTCAAATAAATAAAATCTTAAAAAAAAATAAAAATAAAAAATAAACCCAAAACGTCTCTGGGAAAAACTATTTTCTCCACGCAAAAACAAATAAGCAAAAACACAGAGAGCAATGCATACATCAAAAGATTTCATGTGGGGCGCCTGGGTGGCTCAGTCGCTTGAGTGTCTGACTCCTGATTTCGGCTCAGGTCATGATCTCAGGGTGGTGGGATCCAGCCCCAGGTCGGGCTCCCCACTGGCTTGAGTTGCTCTCCCTCTGCCCCTGCCCACCCTGCACGCGCATGAGCTCTTGCTCGCTCTCTAAAATAAAGAAATAAATCTTGAAAAAAGATTTGATTTACATAACAATTTAAAGCTAGCCAAGCTGGTATTGTTTTATGTGTCACATACACTTTAAATACCAAACATACATTCTTATTACAGACAAAACAGGTTATTTTCTCCAGTTCACAATCAGCTCTTAAACAGGATGGAACCAAAGGCAAAACACCACTCAGGAGACTATACGATTCTTCCGTTAAAACCCAGATAATTTCTTTTTTAAAAGCAAAACCCCGTAAGGTAAATCTCAGCAAAACCGTCGCCTTATTAAACAATTATATACTATCTGGGTATTCTAGGGAAGGCTTAGTAAAACAGGAACATGCGGTTGAGAGGGTCCCCTCCACAGTCTCTGCTGTTACAACGTACAGTTAAACATTTCCAGTTACTGTGAGATCTGCTCAAACACCTAATAACACAGGATACAAAAATAAAACAAACACATACATTTAACTCAACAATTAGGGACAATGTTTTCAATATTCAAAAGCAAGCAAGTTCAGTTTGTGACCTCCATCTAGTAAGAGACTTAATAACTACACTTTAGGTGAGAATATAAATGCGTTATGGGTTTCAATGTGGGAGGAAAGGGAAGGTACCTCGCAATTGATAGAAATCAAGAAATCCAATAAATGCCCAATAAGTTTTGTCTGTAATTAACACCCCCCCCCCCGGTCCCTGGTCCGAGTAACTACCCTTCTAGAATATTCCAGTAGGCTCTGACAGTCAATCCACTCCTCTTTTGACGCCCTCCCAGTCACTGCGCACAGAGCAATCAGAGCCTGCCTCAATGTACAGATCTGGTCATTGCTCTCCGTCAATGCCACCCGATACTCTCAGGACAAGCGCTGACTTCTTAACACAGCCCCAGAGTCCTGGCAAAGGGGCCCTGGCCCCCCTCTCTCTCTCCCTCTGCTCATCCACTCTGGAGCTTTGCACACACTGTTCCTTGGCCAGGCATGCCCTCCTTCTCATCCCTCAGGTCCCGTCTTAAATGTCCCCTCCTGTGCCTAAGTAAGACGCCCCCACCATAGGCTCACAGCCACTGCATTTCCCCAGAACACTCATGATCAGTGTTGCAACCCCCCGATGACCACTGTGTGCACACGCGGACGTCTCTGTCTGCCTCTGGCTGGGATATGCGCACCAGGGCAACACAAACCTGGTCTGTGTTGTCCGCTGCTGTATCCCCGGGACCAGGGCAGCACCTACCACACAGCACTGCCCAAACGTGTGCTGAATGAAGGAATAAATGAGCGGGTGCGGAGGAAGAACCCACCAGCTAAGCCAAGCGTTTTCGGTGGCTGGGAGCTTAGTGGAAGGCCCCTAGGACAGAGGCAGAAGGCTCCACGTGTACTCTGGGAAAGTCAGCCTCCCGACTTGGCTGGAACGTACGCACAGGCCAAAGTCCCAGGGCATCAGTGAACTAGGAGGGCAGGTGCAGGGGGCGACAACTTTACTTTCACTAACCTTTACGGCATTGCATTAGGAAGGCAGGTAACAGACCTTCGTGGAATCAGCAGACCCGAGACTTTCAAAGATTTTATTTATTTACTTGACAGAGGGAGAGAGCACAAGCAGGGGAAGCAGGAGAGCGAGAAGCAGGCTCCCCACTGAGCAGGGAGACCGATGCGGGGCTCGATCCCAGCACCCTGGGATCATGACCCAAGCCGAAGGCAGACGCTTAACCGACGGAGCCACTCAGGCGCCCCGCACCCCCCCAACTGCTGAGATTTTCAAATACTGCTGACACTCAACACGACTCAAAATGACAGGGAGTGAATGCTACTGCTCCATGGTGTTATTTAAAATATCTGAAAAGACTGTATTAAAGAACTGCAAAAGCAGATCATGAAGAGATGTTTGTACACCCACACTCACAGCAAAGCGACTCACGGTAGCAAAAGGTGTAAGCAACTCAGACGTCTTATCCACAGATGAATGGATAAACAAAATGTGGTCTGAACACACGTGGAATATTACTCAGCTTCAAAAAGGAAGGACACGCTGACCCCTATGACGTGGGTGAACCTGGAGGACATCCTGCTCGTGCCAAGAAGCCAGTCCCAAAAGGACAGATGCTGTATGCTTTCACTTCCAGGAGGCTTCTAGAGGAGTCACATTCATAGAGACGGGCAGCAGAACACTGGGTGCCAGGGGCTGGGCAGAGGAGGAGGAAGACACGCCTCCTGGGGACAGTTTCCACTGGGGAAGACGCGAAGTTCTGGACAGGGGCCGTGGGGATGGTTGCCCAGCAACGTGAACACGCTTCGTGCTGCTCAACTGGACACTTGAAAATGGTGAAGATGGTAAATTTTAGTTGCTTTACAATTTACCACAATAAAAAAGGAAGAGGGGGAGAAAACACATATTCCTACTATTCAACAAACAAATTTTGCTTTTAATACCGTGATGCCAGTACTTTTAATCACTTTCCCTGCAAGCCTATTTTTTGAAATGCATTTGAAAATGTTATTCTGACAAGCCTCTGAGGCTTCGAGGGACAGCTAAAGGGACAAAAGAGGGTTCAGGACCCTGGTCTACGAGAACGGGGCAAACAAGGAAGCCGGACTGTTCAGAGCGTTGGGCAAAAGGAGTCCGAGCGTGGCGTCACCTCGTGGGGGCCCTGAAGTGTTTGCCCCCGTGCAGGCTGCTCAGCCCCTGCTGCTTTTGGCGGGGGGGGGGGGGGTCCCTCAGCAGGCAGGTGAAGGGAGAGTGGAGTGGGAGAGGCAGGACAGTGCCAGGGAGGGGCAGAGGGGCTGGAAGCGCTGGGGGGTCCGTGATCCCAAGTTCACGGGCAACTGTGAAGAGGGGCTTCTTCCAAGTGGGGGCAGACCAGATTGCACTGGGGTCAAGGCGTGCATGGGACGAGAGCATCAAGGCAGAGTGCACGTGACTTTCCTTTGAACATGGGTGATGAGCAGGAGAAAAAACGGAAATAGGGCAATAAGCTAACAGGTCTGGCAAAGTGCTCTGTTGATTTCTTGTCATGCTTTGTGTTTTCAGTCCTAAAGGCGAGTAAAGGGTCTGCAGCGCTCAGAGGTGAGAGGTGGTCTTTCCCTACGGAACCTACAGTTTTCAATCAATCCCAAACCACATGAATTCCTGCTGAGCTCACAAAATTAAACCCACGTTTTCAACATGTTCAGAAAACCTTGCTCACAGATGGAAACTCTGAGATGATCTTTTCCTTTCTCAAATGTCAACAGAGATGATGGAGGGCTTGGTAAGAGTCGCTAGTCAACGACAGAGCTGGGCAGTGGGAATCCGGTGGAGGAGGTGTTTCTGCGTGGAGCTCTTCCGTCCCCCCCATACCCAAGGACGTCAGCCTCACCAGCGCCCTGCCGTGTGGGAGAGACAAGTCTTGGCACAGAACTCCCAATGGATGCTGAAGGTGCAGATCAACCTCCCTGGCTTAGCACAAGGAGAAGACCATAGTCCCAAACCTCCTGTACTTTACAGAAGACCTAACAAGTAATAAGAAATAGAAGCGGGTGAAATACAGGGAGCCCAGCTTTGGTTTGTGGGGGCCACAAGCCCCTGGACCTTTTCTCCCCACACCAATTCTCTGTCCTCACCTGGTCATGGTCACGTTCAGCCTTACCACAGTCATGGCATCCAGAGGCTTTGCTGACAAGACTATCCTCAGACATTGTATAAGCCCTCTTCTTAACTTGCCATCAGAAGCCCAAACAAACCATAGCCACGCGTGGCTCCCATATGAGACTATCCACTGGGTAGAGGCTACCCACTAGGTGCAGAGGCCACCAACTAGTGTGGAGGCCATCCACTAGGTAGAGATGCTATCCCCTAGTATGGAGCTATCCACTCGGTATGGAGGCTATCACTAAGTGTGGGCTGTGGAGGCTATTCACTTAGTACGAAGGCTATCCACTAGGTGTGGAGGCCATCCACTAGGTGTGGAGGCCACCCACTAAGTACAGAGGCTATCCACTAGGTGTAGCGGCTACCCACTAAGTATGGAGGCTACCCTCTAGGGCAGAAACGCAACATCTCCATCATGGAAGAAAGTTCTACTGGACAGCTGCTGAGGGTGAACCCATCCTCATGCAGTCCTGCTCTGCCTTGGTGTATGCCCCGGCCCACTGGTTTTTAAGAAACAAACTTAAGTATAGTTCAAATAACCTCTTACACAGACAGCCCCATCTAAAGTGGATTAAATTTAGCGGGCTACTCAGATTCTGAGCCGGGGTGGTGATCAGGGAGGGCATGAAACAGGAGGAAGAGACGTGGCCATTGGCTACCACGTCCCCAGACGCACACCCTCTGTCCCCAAAGTGCAGTCGGAGAGCCTAGTTGGTGTCGTGCATCAGCTTCCTTCGAGTCAGGATCCCCGCTCTCTTAGAAAATCTAGGCCCTTCATGTTAGCTCATCTCTTGGTCCGACTTTTCAGAGGAACCATTGTCTTCTCCGCTTCTAAATATTCTACATGTTCACTGCCTTCCCATCTGTTCCAAAAGAAATCTCCCTACTACTCGTCTCCAAGGCTAAACCCTGCACAATTTTCCTCCTGCAAGAAATACAGTCCCTCCCCGCTCCGTGACCTCTCTTAAACATCTCCCTTCTCGTCCACGTCCACTCAAACAGCAAGTCTCTCCTTCTCGAAACACTCTCGCCCACACTGGCTTCCAGGCCCAAGGCTATTCTGCTTCGACATGTCCTCACCTTCGGGGCTGGACCTCTCCCAGGAGATGGCCCGCTGCCCCCAGGTCTCCCATCTCCCACCCGCTGCAGACCCACCGCTCTGACCCTGAAAACCAAACTCAGATTCCCCAGAGCCACCCCCCCCCCAAGTCGTCCCCCGTGCACAGGCCTGGCTCCCGCGCCCCTCGTCACCTCCCTCGTCACTCTGGAGGACACGCTCCTTCGCAGCCATTCTCCCGGGAGGGCGAGGGCGCCCCTCAGCCTCACCTGCTGCCCCAGGCCCCCTCCTCAGCGCTCAGCCAGTCCTCGGAAACTCCCCTCTGCCCCGCGCCCAGGCACCGGTGACACCTGTACTGGAAATGACACCACAGCTCTGCTGGTGTGCTGTCCACCTCTGCCGCAGACCCTCCAGGGGTCAAAGACATGTTCTACTTATTCCGCAACAGGAGGTCCTCAAGAGATCGCTCCTAAATCCGGTCCGGCGGTCCTCGGCATCAAAGTGTCATGCGTTTCGCTTGGGTCTTCCGTAGGTGCGTGAATGAAAAGGTGTGGGGAGAGAGGGTTTAGAAAAGCTTAGGAAATGGAAACCAGCGACAGATCAAGCAGCTTGCTGGCGAAGGCCAATTCCGGTAACTGGCCCCATCCATCAAGTCCAGCTACCTGAACACTCACTGAAGAACACCAAGTCCCATCCAGCTCCTGCTCCAAGCAAGCAATCTCCCAGGCCAAGATCAAAGGGCCACATGCCCATCTCCTCACTGACTTTTCTCAGACTTCGCCACAGGAGGACAGGAGACACCAGAGATTTTCCATTCTACAGTGGTCTGGCAGCACTGAAAGTAGGTTAGTATGAAAAATTATCTGGGCTGTCACTGCTGCCTTTCGATTCTAGCTAATGTTTAACCCCTTGTCTCCCCGAGCCCCTCCGCATGCCACTCCCCAGCCAGGAGAGCAAGAAGCCACGAGCATACTTGAAGCACGCTTTTGAGAAGCGAAGCAAGAAAACGCAAGATCATCCAGACGAAGCAAGGCACTCACGGAAGGTACCAGAGCTAACACATTACTTTGCCTCGCTGCTACGTACATCACAAACAAGTTTAAAGAGGAAAGCTTGAAATTAAAGGAGCCTCAAATTACAAATGGGACAGAGTCCAAATCTTCATTGGTTTCTCACTCAGAAATGTTTTTCGCCCAGAAACAATGCTAAAAAAAATATGGTCAGGTTCCCAGCTAGTCCAGAATGGCCTTGTCAAGCCTGCAAACATAACTTGAGATGCAAAGCAGCCACGAGAAATAGACAAGTAGGACCCATACCGTGGCAACTACACAGCATGGCGTCGTGCATCTCCAACGTACGTGGTGGTGTTTCCGGGGCAACGTGGAGCTTCTCTCGAGTACGGGAGACCAGGTACTTCGGGCGAGACACGCCTAGTGACGGGTCCCTCACTAGTTCTCACCCATGCCGAAGCCTTGGGGGAAGCAACCATCAAAAAGGGTGGATGAGAGGGCAAGAAATGGGTTGTCATCCTTGTACGGGAAGCCAGCACTGCACAGGAGGTGCCAGAATGTAGTTAAGCACCCGGGGGCTGGAGGACTGTCCACGTCAGATTCTGACTCTACCCCTTCCCAGCTGCGGGCCGTTCCTTACAACTCCACTTGGACCAGTCATGTCATGCACCTGTCACCCCGGTCTTGGAGGAGGGGAGGGTGGGGGAGGAGGAAATACCCCCTCGGTGAGGTGAGGTGGCTCTCCGAAGCTGACCGTTCCCACAGTGGTGGACTCAGCCCGTCAACACTCCCAGCTTCTGGGGAACTGAGGGAAGACGCAGAAAGGGCAGGCAACAAAGGTCACTTCTAGTGATCCAACGCCCCCTCTCCTGCCACCCACACGGGCACCCCATCCCCCTTCCATCTTATTACACAACAGCCCTGCTCTGTTCTGACAAAGCCGGCACCACCCCTTTCCAATCCCAAAGCATAAACGATAAGGGGTGATACATTACCACTCCCAGGACTAGGGGCATTGTAACTGGGACACCGTTTCACCCCACAGCTGAGTCTCCAACTGTGGAGTACCAGGCTCCAGCAAGCAAGGTGAGAAGGAAACAGGGCTCAAACGAGGACGGAATCAGGAGAAAGGGGGAAATGCAAGCCACAGCAGGGAGGTGGGACATGCCTGCAGGCAAGCAGGCACTGCACACTGGCTCGGCGAAGGGCCGGTGAGTCAACGTTTCAGGCTTCCCCGGCCCAGACTCCCTCCGTTGCGACACCGTCCGTAGAGACACGGCAGACAGAGGGTTTTATAAATGAATGCGCGTGGCTGTGTTCCAATAAAGCTCTGGGACTGACATTTGAATTTTACATCCTAGTCACGTGTCACAAAATATTATTCTTTTTTTGGCCATTTAAAATTGTAAAACCATTCTTAGCTCACAGGCTGTCCAAAAGCAGGTGGTAGGCCAAATGTAGCCCGTGCCTGAGAGGAAGCAAGCCTGTCTCAAGCTTTGGCTCAGAGATGCTTTTGGAAATCAGACACTGTCCTTTCCAGGGTTTCCACGCACCCAGCCCCCGCCTCCAGCCCCAGACTCTGGGGCGTCCTGTGGATCCTCAGACTGGGTAGTGCCATGAATCGGGCGGGAAACCCTCCAGTGTGTGGAAACGCAGGGGTGCCCTGGAGAGAACACAGGCTTTGAAGCCACAGTACCCCGGCCTGCCACCATCCGGCTCGGAGCTCCCCCGCTCAGAGCTGCAGACCAGGGACCGCACCGCCCTGGCCTCAGCTTCAAGGCCTGTAACACAGAAGAGTCTTTCCAACGATCTGCGTTCCCTGTGCAGAGGTTTGTACAGTGCCGAGGCCACTGCCCCGTGGAGGGCGGACACCCTAACGTGTACGGGCCAGGTGCTCATCGGGTATACCTTCGCTCCGCTCGGGGCTCCGGGACATTCCCACTCCCGCCCCGAAGTTCAGGCTCAGGTGTCAACCCAGGGATGGGACCCTGGCGCTGAGAATGAAGCAGGACACGGGACCAAGCCCCAGTCCAGACAGCAGAGGTGGACAGGCCACTCGGGTTTCGGCGCAGGGAGTCACCAAGAAATCTCCCCCCCGGCAAATTCGACTCAGACACAGCCAAGGGGAGTGGGCCGTTCCTCCCCACGCTCCTTCTCCAGCATCTCCATCCCCGGCTCTGGGGTTTCTGCTCTCCCTTGCAACTCTGTGTAGTATTCACGGCGCACGGCAAAAACGTGTTCCCACGTAGGTAACGGAACAGCGGAAGATGGTGGTCGAGACCACCTTTCTTCAGGAGACCAGACTTACCCTGAAAGCTTTTATTTAACCTGCTGTGCAATGGCAGTCATTCTCTCCTTAGCAGAAGCAATGAGCCCACAGCTACAGAGCTCATGGCAAAACCACAGACCGGTAGGAAACAGTCAGTGACCACCTGGATAGCAGAAGTTCCTTTTTTTAGGAACGCTTTTTTCACCAGAGGCGTGCTTTTTATTTAGCTCAAGGTAGGCATGGGGAAACAGTTCATCGTGCTCACGATTATGGGCTTCTGGTCATTGCCAAGCAGGATTCACTGGAGAACACAGAGATTGGTTATCAATGTGCAAGCACATACGTTGTGAATGTCCTTTGCATTCTTCCTAACCCACCCCAACTCTGACCAGGCAGAAAAAGGCTTTACGGAGTCTGTCCCCTGCCGTGTCTACCTCTACACTGGCTGTGGAGAAAAGGCGGGCGGCTCTGTCTTCCCTCCCGTACACGCTCTGTTCTTCTCAAAAGCCGGGGGCACATTCACCTGTGCCACACTGGTGTCTTGCTTTCTCCGTTTCTCGCCAGTTCGTTGGTTTGTGGTAGGGGGTTGGGCGGAGGAGGAGAGAGGGAAAGCAGAGCCTATCAACAAAGAGAAGATGGGGCCCCATTTCCTCTGCTTTCAGCCACACTTTCACCGCTCACTGTGGACGGCTGGCTCCTAATTGTGGCGGTGCAGACGCGAGACACAGGGACACATTTTCGGGAACTGGTCCCTAAAAACACCGTGCTCTCCACACTGAGGTTACGCCGCGTCGGTGCACGAGGAGCTTCGACCACAGGAGATCAGAGCAGATATTTTAAGAGCACTCTTGAAAGTACAAAAGCAAAGTACAAAAACCTCTTTTAAACGGTTTTGTTGAGATAGAAATCACACTCCATACAAATTCACCCACTGGAAGTGCACGATTCTATTGCTTTGAGTAGATTCACAGCCTTGTGCAACCACCACCAGGAAGTCCCCATTTCACTGTCCCCAGAAGCCCTGCACCCCCTTTAGCTAAAGAGTCACTAAACCAGGCACTACCCCCAGGCCCAGGCAACCACTAATCTACCTTGTTTCAACAGATCTGTCTTTTTTTTTTTTTTTTTAAGATTTATTTATTTGGGAGAGAAAGAGAGCACATACGAGCAGGGGCAGAGGCAGACAGAGAGGGAGTCCTAAGCAGACTCCGCACTGAGCGTGGGGCCTGACACGGGGCTCGATCTCACAACCCTGAGATCATGACCTGAGCCAAAAGCAAGAGTCAGACACTTAACCGACTGCGCCACCCAGGACCCCCAACAGATGTGTCTATTGAACCGTTTCCGGTTCGTTCCCAAGCCTCTACAAATCCTTGACAGGCTCCTTGGCATCAATGACACTCACAACGAGCTTCCCCGTCTTATCGTACCTCTCTGGTGTGCGCCAGGAAACCAGCCTCGCTCAGGTCTCCACCAGTCACAAAGGCTTCTGCCAGCTCACTGCATGCCTCACTCACAAGAGATTCTCCATCCTCACACTGAAAGCTACTGGACTGAATTCTTGACCAGCTTGTGTCCAAACCCCCGGATGGAGGAACGTGCCATTATGGGGCTCTTGGAGATGAAGTAAACCTGGTCCTCCCCATGGAGAGTTACTCAAATCAGGGGCGCTTGACCACTATCAATGACCACTTCCAATTACGCTACCTTCACGGCAAAAGAGACAGGAAAGAAAAAGCATCCCGGCACATTCCATGTGATGGGAGACTGGGGTCCATTGTAGTATCAGTTTACATCTCCACTCTCCTAGCAAGACGAGTGGCAAACCGCCCAAGCAGAAGAAAACAAAGACATTCCAAAGTGAGGTCCCGACAGAGTACATAATACCCAACACCATACTATCTCACTGAAGTGGGGGAAAGAGGCCGTTTCATCCATTTACAAAATAAGGACTATATGAACTAAGAAGTGACTCCAGGGCCAAGGATTCCAGGTTATGACACGTTGGGTTTTCTCCTTCCCCATAATAAGCTCTTCCTGTAATTAGCAAGAAAAAGGGTCTTCTACGGCATTAAAATTTAATATTCTACATCAGTCTGCCTGGAGCTTAAAGGGGAAATGGTTGGCCTCATTAAAGCACCAAAACTTTTGCAAATTTTGGAGCGTGCCCCATACCCAGCATGGGCAGCACACACATCTGGTTCTCCACCACCAGAAGCCTCTCCTGACTTCCCGGGGTGCTGTCACCTGTCCCATCCACATGGACCGCCAACCTTAGTGGGTACTTCTTTACAACCCCAACTCATGATTCCATCCCCATCTGTTACTACTTACACTTATCTTTGAAAGGGGACTCTCCAATGCGTCCAGGCAAAACCTGGTGAAGCCCCAGTAAGGACTGAGGACTAGTTAAGTGTGTCACGGCATGTTAATTTCCCGGTTTTGATACTGTCCCGGGGTTACGTAAGATGCCACCATTGGGGGAAGCTGGGTGATGACACACAGAACCTCTCACTATTTTTGTAACTTCTTGTGAGCCTATCATTAACCAAAATAAATCACTCAAAATGAAAAATTAATTTTTGGAAACCTAACATCCTCTGTGTTCCTGAAGGACCCTCCTGGTGCTTTGGAGAGCTAAACATAACAAACCCAAGGGACATAAATGAACCCCGTAAAGGTCTCCTAGTCGATAAAAACTAATTGCAACGAACAAAGGCAGTGAACCAGGAAAACCTCTTCCCGTAACTAGCAAGAAAAAGGGTCTTGTACTGCATTAAAATGTAATATTCTACAAATACTAGAAATGAACAATCTGGAAATGAAATTAAGAAAAGAGCACTCACTAGAGCACCAAAAAATACATCTCATGCTCTAAAACGTGTACCACAAAGCAGAGCCATCATTACGCCTCAGCTCCTTCCATGAGGTTCCTGTAATCCTGAATCCTGTTCCATCTCGCTAATCAACAGGGTTCTGTAGGAAATAATTTGGTCGTCCTTCGGCATCAAGACAGATGACGGCAGGACCACAGCCAGTTGCTTCGATGCATGAGTTCAGAAATGAGTGACCATTAAGAAGTCCTTTCAGGACAGTCCTTTATTTGGATGTTTCTCATGGTTAAGCACACCCCCATTCAATCAATCACACACCCATTCCGTCAATCACAAGTTTATTAACTGAAAGAGAAAAGCTGCTAGGTTATGGCATTCTCTGGCTGGAACATAAACAATTTCAGAGACAACCAACATCAGACAAGGATCCAATTCCTTAAACCCTGCCCCAAATCACTGCACACAAGACCAAAATCTTTTAAGCCCTTCCTAACACCCTCTTACGGAGATGCCCCATGGTCCCCTTGCCGCGGTACATCAACAAGCCCGACCTTGTCCAACCACAGGTATGTGTGTTCCTGCTGGTTACTGCCTCAAGGCCACGGACTGGACCCAAACACAGGTAAGGCCAAATGCCTTTCCAAGAACGAGCCTCGTAATTTATGTCACCTGAAACAGAAAACGATCCAAGTGCTTCCAGAACTTATCTATACGAGCTGCAGATAACAACAAAGCACTTCCCTTCCAATTTTTTTTTAAAACAAACTTTATCACCATTGGAAACCACTCATCCTTTATCAGTTGGATATTTTTGATGAAATGAACCTTATTTACTTGGTTTTAAGTTCAACTTGAGAAGCTTTTTACCTTATACCCTGGTAGTTACATGTTCAACCAAATGATACTTAATATTCCCATCACTTCAGAAGGGGTAATCATAGCAGTTCGTCAACTGTCCTTAAACATTTGTTCAATAACATTTTAATTAATGGGACCTCAGTGTTCAACAACCACAAAACGTGAAGTAAAAGGATGGGGCTGCCCAGAAAAAAAGCTCATTTTCCCAGACTAAGACCACCTTAAATATATATACACCAACAGCACTTACTTATAAACTCAATTTCTTTTTAATACCTTAGTTCCCTTTCCATCATAAGGTGGGGGAAGGGGCCATCCCGATGAAACCAGCCAAGCAAGAATCATCAGGAGGTCCTGATGCCACTGACGGGGTTCCCCTGTGGATCAAATCATGACTGAGACGAGGTACGGTGGAGTTTCCCAACCAGCCCGTAAGACATCAGCGTTACCCATATTTCAAACAGCATTACACCTTACAAAGATTCTACTGGGTTAACCCACTAGACCTGTCAAGACTTGACAACTTTTGATCAAAAACAGCAACATTGTTCAGTTCAACCTCATATGGGTGCAAAATAACTTTTTTATACATAAAACTGTCATCAAAAGTTTGGTTTTGGAGTAACTGTCAGAATGCAATTGTTAAAACTATGGAAATGCAAACCTCGTATCTCCTTTCAAGAAAGAATCGGCCAATCCACCCCGGCTTTGCTCTTCCAGAGCAGCCCCATGACTGAGCAAGGCCATTTCTCTCCAACTAATGGGCAGTCTCTGCTCTGCAGCTACTTGGCTGGTCCCAACTTTATCAGACAGACTTTGAGCTCTTGAGGCTTTCTATTCAGTCCTACCCCACCCCCACCCCCATATGCCTTCACGTGCCTTCTGGAAACTCCGTTACAACACTTGCAGATCCAACTCCATCTCCAGAGGCCCAGACAGACCCAACTGTGAGAATGCTGATTGCTTTCAGGTTGTTAAAAATCTCCCTCAAAGTATAAATATGTTTATGCGTGGCTCTAAGACACGGGGATACGTACTATGTGTATCTTTGCATCTGCCCATCTGCTAAAATTTAACTGTAACCCCAAAACCAATACCCATAGTGCTTGATGGTCATGCAAGGACACTCAGCAGCGGGAGAGAAGTTCTCACGGGGGACACGGGTTTCCAGCTGAGGCCGAACAAGGAAATGCTCTGCCTTCTCGTTTCAGCCCCCAGATGGTAAACAAGGGTCCTTCACAGGGTCTATTTAGTGCCAAAGTTTTTCACGCTTCTGTGCTTTTTGTTGACGGTATCTGTTTAGAACGGCCCCAAGCGCGGTGCTGAAGTGCCGTCTGGTGTTCGTAAGGGCAAGAAGGCTGCGGGGTACCTGACGGAGAAGACCGGCGTGTTGGATGAGCCTCCTGAGGCATGAGTTATAGTGCTGCTGGCTCTGAGTCCAGCGTCAACGAATCAACAGCATACGCTCAATAAGGTGTCTTTAAACAGAAACACACATAAAACAAGGGTAGGTACTGATTGGTTAAGCGGCGGCTCACGGGAACCTATCCCCTGTATTTCCCCCAGGAGCAAAGCTTCTATAGAGTTTCAGTGACTTTACAGAACGTTAACTACCATGAATAAGGAGCATCTTCCAGATCCACAAACTGCATAAAGATATAGCCATCAGAGTCCTCTCCGTTCAACCTAAAACCAACCTCACACCATCTGACCGTTATCTTCACGTTGCACAGACCTCTCTCTGTGACACGTGGGCGTCACCTCTCCCTCGCTCACCTTTTCCCCTGCTCCCCATTCCTTCCTCTTTCTGGCCTCTTCACACACGAGAGCTGGCTGAGCGAAACCAGCTGTAGCCCTTCTGTATAGCTGAGATGCAGTTCACATGAACATCAAGGGCAGCTAGGGAGGGAGAAAGCTGGAGCCAAAGAGAACAAAATGACAGAGCACGGGCACAGAGATGAATCCTGTCCCGGTGCTGGCTGATGTCTCTTGAGTCCATCTGTCGCAGCAGGTGCCCACCGCTGACCACCCCTCCTTTCCTGGAGAACGAACCTAACCTAAATTCTGAAAGGACCAAGCACATCAAGCAGGAAAGAATCTTCCTAAAAAGTACCAAAGCCCACGTAAACTTGCAAAAGGTTACCGATTTCCAATAAAGACTCTCAAGCTAAGTGTTTAAATATAAAAAGAATACACTATTTTGTTTTGTTTTGCAGTTTTTCTTACTCTTAAAGTTCAAGGGTCCCTCAGCTGACTCTCCAAGGACTTTTCAGGAGACGGTGTAAATCAGTTGCTGACTTCGTACATGATTTACTGCATTAAATCTAAGAAGAACCATGTCGTCGACAAAACAAAGGAAGTCCCTCCGTATGTCATGCCTGCCACCATGGGACAAGCTTCTATGTCTTCCAAAGAGCGGATAATGGGATGCAGGTAACCGTCTTCCTTACTTCTACTTAGACCAAGCCACTGAATTTGATTTTCTCGGGGAGTCCAAATTAGCCTTTAATTCTGTCACATCCGCTGGGCCAGATCATCAAGACGTGCTCTCAGACCTCGGTATGAGACAACCCTACCCAGAGAGAACTTGCTGGAAGGTAGGCCTTTCCTGGTTCCTGTTCAAGGCAGTCCAGTCTCTACAAGTTCCAGGGAACATCATGATTACAGAGCACTACTTTTCAGGTGACCAGAAGATCCTAAAGACAGATTTCCAACCACTGGGTTTCACCATATGCAATTTTTACCATGAGCGGCAGAGCAACGGCCTGTAGTTTCACTAATTCAAGCCAGGGGCCACGAACAGTCTTGAAATCAATCATGTTGTCGTACCGGTGTGGCCCTAGCCCTCAGCTGGCAGGAGAAATGCGACAATTCCTTTATCCTCTCGGGGACAGTGTCACGTGGGTGCCTAAGGACCACATTAGGACTAAAACACAGTCATTCTGCTCCCACGTGAGGGCACTTTCCAGGCAAACATCACTCTGTATACTGGACGAGAAAACTTAAGAGCTTTTACAGCTACATGGTTCTTCTTGGATTCAATGCAGTAAATCATGGACAAAGTCAGGAAGGGATTCACGGCGGCTCCCACCACCCCAATCTCCACACAGGAGAATCAGCCCATGTGCAGAAGTCATTTCCCACAGTCTGGGGTGCGCAGGTGGGCCCTGAGGACAGGCACGCTGCGAGAAGTTACAGCGGGCATGAGAACCACGGGCATCTCACCGGTGGTGAAGGACAGAACCATCAACGGGACCTGGAGATGGCGTAACTGATCGTATCGGTTCCCGGTTCCTTCAAACACAGGGAAGCAAGGGGGAAAATACCACCTGTGTGGAGCAGAAAGCGTTCCCACAGAGCACTGTGGAAGGTGAAGTTGAGACACTGCCCTGTGGCCCCCGTAAGCAGGGTGGACGTAAATGAGCACTGGAAACTCTCTCAATCACACGGTGTGAATCACGGGTCAGGAACCCAGACTATCACCAGAATTTCATTGTTTGTCCCGGAAGCGTGTCTTCTAACACATTCCCTGCACTTCCAATGGCTTTGTCATTCTGTTCCTTTCTCCCCTTCACACACACACACCTGACTCCGAGTCTCAGCAACACTCCAGTCTCCGTGTACGATAACGTGAAGCCTCTTCTCCCGGGTGACAGGAATTAACACTCAAAACATCTTGATAGGGGCATGAAGAATGGAAAGAGAAGTTCCGTTTCCTCCTACGCGGCCTCCAGCTACACTCTTGCAGCAAAAGTGAGGTTCCGGTGCCCCAGAAGAGGGTCCGACCTGCCGCGGTGGGGGTGCCTTTCCCCAAAACCGACAGTGCTTTTCTAAAGTGCTAAATTTTAACTTTCAAGAGGTTGGCTCGTTTTAACGGAAATTTTGTTTTAAAGACCTTATCTATTTGACAGAGAGCACGAGCAGGGGAGAGAGGGAGAAGCAGGCTCCCCGCGGAGCAGGGAGCCCGATGCGGGGCTCGATCCCAGGACCCCGGGACCATGACCTGAGCCGAAGGCAGACGCTTCACCCAGGCGCCCCTGGAAATTGTAATTTACGCAAAAGCACAGGTGGAAATCATCAAGATCAGAAGCGTTAACAACACCTGAAATTGCTAGATGGCCCTCAGAACGTGGCAGTTAAGGGTCTTTCTCATTTTTTAATGAAGCCAAGCCCTCTTCCTAAGGTAGTTCACATACTTCTGTTTTCATCTCCTCTCTTACAACGTGAATTTCCAAGTCATCTGCTTGTCAGACACACCAACCTAGTATCCTAACAGTCAAGCAGATGTAGAGGCAAGACAACGTGAGGTGGTAAAAAATGGAAGGATCAGACGCACAGAGAATGGGGGGAGGGGAGGGGAGAAAACGAGTGAAGGGCGACAGAAGGTGCAAACTCCCAGCTATACGATACATGAGTCCTGGGGATCTAACATAAGCATGGCGGCTACAGGCAGTAATACCATGTTATGTATTTGAATGCTGCGCACACTGGGTAAATCTTAAAAGCTCTCAACATGAGAAAAAAGAAATCTGTAACCGTGTGGTAATGCATGTTAACTCAATTTATTATGGTGATCGTTTCACAATGTGTACATAAATCATGATGTTGTACACCTGGGACTAACACAGTATTAAGTGTCAATTTATATTTCGGTTTTTAAAAAAGAAGGGGGCGCCTGGGTGGCAGAGTCGGTCAAGAGTGCAACTGCTGGTTTCGGTGATCTCGGAGTTGTGGGATCAAGCCCCGCGTCAAGCTCTGCGCTCAGTGGGGAGTCCGCTTGAGATTCTCTCTCCCTCTGCCCCTCCTGCTATAGTGCTTGCACGCTCTCTCTCAATCAAATAAACCTTTAAAATATAAACATTTAAAAATAAAAATAAAAATGATCAACTAGAGGACGGAACAGCCTTAGTGGGCCCTGACCCTCTCTGTGCCCCCCATAAGCCAGTAAAGGTCTTTTCCCACACAGGGAATCCGCATGAACAAAAGCCTTACTTTCACAATTACTGAACCACTGATACATACAAAAAGAACATTTTGATTACTTCCGAACTTGCTGGTAGCCACAAGAAGCGATACCTAGTCGATCGGAGCATAGCAAATTCTAGCACCCTCTACATCAAATGCTTCCCCAGCCGGCTTTTCAAAAGAAAACATACGTTTGCACTTGCTATGCACAACGGAGGTGAGGACCAGAGAAGCTTTAACTCACTACTTTGGTTGTCCTGCCAGCAAGCAATTCCCAATTTTTTTTTCATACCTCAAACATTTCAATCATCAAAATGAAACAACACGAGTGTAGGAGGAAGAATGAGGCGGTCAGCCTCTCAATAACATGCCGCCTTCCTTTCGCGAGGTCAAAGTTTTCTTTCTGCCATACAGCAAGCAAGCATCCACATGCTAACCATCGGCCCCTGAGGACCGGAGACAGGATTCATAGCAAGGTATAAAAGGCTAGTCTGTGGAAACTTGATAAACGACCCTTAACCGCAGAGTGCAACTTGCATTGCAATGGATACCACTGGCAACCGACCGATAATTATCATAGGCTCACTACTGTGCAGAACAAAAAAAGAAATTTAAGGCACGATCTTTGCTATCAAGAACTTGGCAGTCTTGCTGATAAGGAAAAAGAAAATACATAATGGAAATAGTTGACAAAGGGCCACCTGGAGAAAAAAAAAATACTAAGCTCACAATGGAAATCTCCTAATAAAAAACAGATTTTTCAACACCAAATAAATGCTCCGTTTATTAGTTGAGCAATAGTAAAGAATTAACACAGCTTAAAGGATGACTACAGTACCAAGCAAATGATCAAAAGTCGCAGATACCATAGAGACCCAGTCAAGACCCATGAGTTTTACCCTGCTTCTTCGCAGCCATCTGTGAGAGTTTAAACAATGCACTTGCGCTCCTCAGTAGGTCTTTGTATGGGAGGGATGCCCAATTCCCCTTCCTTGTTGGGACAGTCCTGCAAGACGAGGTCCTCAAACTCCAAAGTGCACGAGAACACCTGGAAAGTACCCGTTTGTGCTCTGAACGTTGAACATTCGGGCCCAGGGCACAAGACGCCTAGTAGAGGGCGTGGTCCTGCTTGTGCTCAGAGGGAAACCGAGGCTCAGCGAGTGGGCTGTATCATCAGTGAGTGGCAGGCAGACAAGCAAATAATTTCATGGCCCCCTGACTTCTAAGTTACTCAAGAGACAAACAGCAAATACTAAAGAAATACATGAACCTTGCAGGCTTCCGAGGAAAAAACTGAGAGACAGATACCAAGGGCATCCATGCAGTGGGAAGAAGAATGACCCCGGAGAAGGCCGCACCCTAACCCTGGGACCCGTGAAATGTGTGACAGGGAAAAAGAGCCTTGCAGATGTGGTTAAATTCAGGATCCTGAGATAGGGAGACGATCCTGGATTACCCAGGTGGGCCCAATGTCATCACACAGGGAGCATCTTTCCCCACCGTGGTTAGGGCGATGTAACTATGCAAGAACACAGAGATGCCACTCTGCTCAGTGGCTTGGAAAATGGAGGAAGGGGCCACAAGCCAAGGAACGCAGGTAGCCTCTAAAAGCAGGAAAGGCAAGCAAAGGGACACTCTTAAGAGCATCTGGAAAAGCATGCAGCCCTGTCAACATCTTGATTTTCACACAGTGAGACTCGTGTCAGACTTCTCACCCCTCTAGAACTGTTAGGATGATAAGTTTGTGTCATTCAAGCCAGGAAGCCTGTGGTCATCTGTCACTGCAGCAGTAACCAACTAAGACAGTCAGTGAAAAGGAGATCAACCAGGAAAACACGCGTGACCTTCCTAGTAAACCCTTTGCTGGAGAATCACGCAACCCAGAAAGCCGTGGCCCGTGGACAGATTGAGAAAAATCGGCCTCCCTAGTCTCCCACTCAACCCCAGAATGATAATTATGGTCCTATACAAAGGGTTTGTAAACTCAGCAAAGTAAACAACTCTACCATTCCGGGACGGTGTTAAGTCAGGGTTGTGGCTTCAGGGAGGCCCTCCAAAGAAGCCAAAGTCTAGCTGGATGGAATCCCATGACCTCAGAGCTGGAAGGAACTTCCCACCACACCCTTGGAAAATTCAAGCTTCCTATGCTTTATCCCAAGAAAGGACTTTCGAAAACCCCACCCAAAAATGCAGCACAATGGAGGGGCCAGCAGGTGCCGCGTTAACTGACCACAACTGTTTGCTATGCTGATCTTTAGGGGAAAAGAGGGAAGGACAAAAGAGAAAGAGAAGGAAGAAGATTACGGCTTATGCCACAGGCTGGAAGCTGAAATGGAAAGAAACCGTGAACCCTTTTCCACTTTAAATGTCATCAGAGACAGGGGAATCTCTGGTTCACTCATCCCCGGACATTCTTCCAGCTCGAGCCCCCACCGCTCATGCCAAGGCTTCCTGGGCTACCCAGAGTTTCCACAAAACGTGTACCAAGAAACCGCACAACAGATGCTACAGCGTGGAGGAACCTCAAAAATATTAAGTGAAAAGGAGCCAGACACGAAAGACCACGGGTCGTATGATTCCCTTTATAGGAAACGTACAGAATAGGTTAAGTCCACAGACAGGAATAGGAGCGGCGGCCAGAGGCTGGGAGACGCAGGGAGATGGGGAGTGACGGCTGACCGGGTATGTGGTTTCTTTTTGGGGTGACGAAAACATTATGGAATTAGGCAGTGGTGGTGGCTGCCCAGCCTTGTTTATACCAGGAAAGCCCTGACGTATACCCTTGACAGGGGTGAGCCCCATGCTACGTGAATTACATCTCCATAGAGCTATCATGTTAAAAAAAAAAAAAAAGAAGAAGAAGAAGAAACTAAGACATGAGCTCACAATTACAAGAAGAAGAAGAAACTAAGACATGAGCTCACAATTACGAGTCACTGCAAATTTTTAAAAATTTAACCATCCCAATGAGATGAGCCTACTTAACCAGTCTGGAATCCTGCACAACAATCCACTCCACAGCATGTCCTGAGTAAAGATTCTCAGACACTGAGCTGAGGTCAGCAGCCAGAGATGTGAAGCCGTGACCCGAGGCAAACAGGGAATGGACGGATTCAGGAGCAAAGAGGGTAAGACCTGGGCTCGGCGATCAAATGCAAGAAGATGCTTTTTACAAAATAAAAAAGACTTCGCAATCACTTAAAGCTGCTCTCCAAAATAAAAGAAGTATCTTCCTCCCTCCCCCACCACAAAAATTTTTTTTAGTATAACACATGCCTTGGCTATGGTAGTAAACATCTACTGATAACATCTAACTTCTCCAAATTAGTGAATTCAGATTAGACTCCTGAAAAGGAAATTAAAAATAAAATACATACTGAAAATAAAAGAGGGTTATTGGTTTGGGGCTGATGGTTCTGGTGAGAAGGGGTGGGATGCAGAAGGGATGGATCTGGTTGCCCTGGGAGAGGAAAGGCAGGTGAACAGCGATGCTTCGCCCCAAGGACCCAGGGGACACAGCAGCAGCAGGGGGGCCGTGGGCACAGTGCCTAGGTCCGAGCCAGCCCTTGAGGCTGGGTGCTGACCACAATGCTAGGCCACCTCCTCAGAAGGTAACAAGGCATCAGTCAGCTCCCCAAAGAGTCCAATAAGGGCAGACCCCTGTGGATGGGGCCATCACGGCTGGCGTTGGGGTGACATCAGCACCCTGACCCAGCAACCCTGAGTTTTTCTTCCCTTGGACATAAGGAAGTAAAACCCAGAAGCCAACAGGAAAACATGGATACCAACAACCACACAAAAATGGGAAGCCTGGTGATTCAAACCACAAGCGACATTACAAGAAACAGTGTAGAGAGAAATTTCTGGAACAAGTAACAATGCAGTAACAACCAAAGTCTATGAAGACTCAACATGTGCGTGGTCTAAGACTGGCAGCAGGGAACCTGCTAGAAATGCAGTCTTGGGCCCCACCCCCCATCTACTGAATCACAAAGTCTGGGGATGAGGCCTGGCAATCTGCGTTTTCACAAGCTCTCCAGGGCGTTCCGCCACATGGTCAAGTTTGAGAATCCCTTGCATGGCGACAAAAACATTTACAGCGGCATTATTCTTAAGAGCTAAAAAAAAAATGTCAACCCCCCCCCCAAATGCCCAACAACTGGCAAATGGACAAACAAAACGGTGGTGCATCCACATCCCAAAGAATCCCACCTGGTTAAAAAAGGAATGAATTCATGATACGGGCCACAACATGGATGAACCCCCAGATCATTATACGCTGAGTGGAAAAAGTCAGGCAAAATCACGAGCGCATGCCATGTGATTTCACGGATAGAAAATTCTAGAAAACGCAAACTACCCGATCCAGTAACAGAAAGCTGATCAACGCGCGACGTGGATGGAGGAAGGGAGGGTTGGAGGGAGAGCCCAGAAAGGCACCAGGAAATGTGAAAGCGATGTATTTGCTTCGATACATGTAAGTAGACAGATGGACAGATTACCTACATACGCTTGTGAAACCAGCACCACAATCAAGATGAGAAACCCGACTAAAGGCACAACTTCTGTATGCCTAGTTTACTATACTTCCGTTATACTTTAATACAGCTGTAAAACGAAAGAGAGCAGAGGAGCGAAGTATAACAGGGTGCCCCTTGGATAAAACCACGGGACTGCATGTCGGTACACGGGCAGCCGAACATGCTAGAGGCAGATCTATCCTGCCGCACTCGACAGACTGTTCATGTCGATCATTCCGGGAGAAGAGGAGGAAGAAGATACAACCCCACGTTGCTTGAATTCATGGAAGTTGGCATATCATCATCCTGTGTTCCCTCGGGAAAAAGCCTGAGCTTAAAACAGACAAAAGGAACAAAAGACTCAGGAAGGGGAGGTGAGCAGGAGATCTTGCACCTTGGAAGGCGCGGAGGACGGCAGGTTGCAGTCAGGTGAGAGCAAGAGGCCCCGCGGGGCAGAAACCAGAGCTGGGCGCGAGGGCCGCTGTTGCAGCGAGGTGCAAGACAGAGGACGCAGGTGTGCAGGATGCAGTCGCAGGCAGGGGCCCCGAACTTCTCAGGGCACTCTCAGGGGACGCCGAGGCAGACGGGCCTCCCAGGCACATGGGCCTCCCTAGAAGGGGAGGGTGCTGGCCCGGGGCGGGCCTCCACCCCCCCCACCCCCCCACCCCCCCACCCCCCCGGCCAGTCCAGAAACACTTTCCATGACAAGGTGACGGCCGGAAGCAGCCCCTTGCATTTAGATGGTCATAATTTTCAAAACCTTTATGCAGGGTCTCGTTCCTTCTCCCTCTTTTCTCAGTTCTTAGGGAAACAGATAAAGATGGAAATGTGAAGTCCCAGATCCAAGCCAAAGGGTGGCTCCAGATTTTTCTGTCTACACTGCAATTTCATTATCTGTAAACGAATACCTCTAAAGGGATTGAAAGTCACTTTCCCTCTCTACGGTTAACTCCAAAAATCTCGTTTACCCTTTACTTTAAAAAAAAATCCCCATTGCCCCGGAGCGCGTGAAGACTGAAAGATGCCCGTTATCTCTTTCGTAAGCCTAGTGGTACCAATACTCCTTCAACGTCCCCAAGTCTTTATTGAAGACCTAAGCACCCCATTTCAAACTCCCCCCAGATTCAAAGCTACGAAGGCAGGGTGTCTTGGCCTCCACACTCCTGAGCTCTTGGGCTGGGGAATCGTTACTGGTACAGGGGGACATCCTCCGGCATTGCTGGGTGTGTGAGGCACCTCTGGCCTCTACCCACCAGGTGCTGGGGTACCCCTACCCCATTTGTAACCATCAGAAGGATCTCCAGACATCATCCGGCATCCCCTGGACATAAAACTGCCCCTCGTGGAGGAAGAGGGAGCTAAGGTATATCCCAGGCCAAGATCAAACTTCCCTCAAAGCCTCACAGTCAATGCCATGAAACAAACAAGAGGGTGCTGCAAGAAGAAAGATGCAGTTTTGCTGTATATGCCTGTGTGCTGGGCTCACCAAGGACTGAGCCCATCGCCAGAGAGGTAACCCCTTTATGCAGGATCCCCCAACTCTTAACATGATCAGTTACGAGAAGCTCCTCCAGATTCTGAGCCAACTACTTCCCACATGGATCCACAAGGAGAGCCTGCAAAACTTCCATCACTACCCTGATTTTGCAGAAGAGGGAACGGAGGCATGATGGCTGTCATTCTTGCCTTCTTCCCCTTCTCCCCACTTCTCCCTCTCCCACTAAATCGGGCCCTCGCCATCCACCACCCCGTAAGCTCAACCAAGCACAGAAGTACTTGTTCTGAGAAAAGGGAAATCTGCAGAGACAGAAAGGAGACTAATGGCTGCCCGTCGCTGGGAGGTAGGAGCCAGGATTGATGGCAAATGGACACGAATGACCGTATTGAGGAATGAAAATCGATTATGACGGTGGCCGCACAACTCCGTAAATTTACTAAAAATCATCGAGTCGTACGCTTAAAATGGGTGATCTTTACGGTATGTAATTTATACCGCAATAAAGTGGTTTCAGAAAATCAACTTGATGTAAGTCAAATTTAGAGTTCTATATTAAATTAAACACCACCACAAGCGGGCATCCTCAGCAATCCCAAAGGCAAAGCAAATATCTATGGCAAACCCAAACAAAACAAAGTAACCCATAGCTTGCAGGGAGGGAATGACAATCCAACCCGAATCTATAGCATGTCCAACTCAATCATGTGAACTAAATAAGACGGAACACTACCAACTGCCCAACCCAGTGGTGTGGACGGAGAAATTCCACTCCGCCAAACATCGGGGCCATCAGAAACCCACACCAAAAAATACACTTGTTGTCCAAATAGAGAGCATTCAGTGGAAAAGCCAACAGGACAGGAAACAGAGGAGACTGAGCATTTACTCTGAGATGGCCAATCACGCCCAAACTTCCCTGAAGGCAAATGTCAAGCGGAAAAAAATGGGACCCCCTAGCTTATCCCTGTATCGTGCCAGGCACAGAACACAGAGGCCACTAGGAAAATCAAAAATCACAACGGACAGCTTATTCTGTGTGCCATTTTAAATTTAAGCATAAACCGGGAAATAAAAACATACAGCCTCATTTCAAGTAACTTTTCGGAAAACACGTCCAGGATAATTAAAAAAAAAAAAAAAATTACAAAATGAAACTAGAAACTATTACATGAACGTGCACTGCACCGCCTGAGATAAAAATGAAGTATTTCCATGAGCTAATCTTATTCTATATTTAGTTTGAGTATACGAATGTAATTAACCAAGGTTATATAATTTCGCTAACATCAAATTTCCAATTACAAAGCTTCACGTACAATTATTTGAATTACAATTGATTTGTTTTATTTCTGTGGAAAAATGAAGATAGCTAATTTTAATAACCCAATCTTCCTAAAGAAAAGGAACTGCTTTCTCTGACACAAATTATGTAAATGGTACTTCAAGAAAGCTGTAAACTAATTTGTTTTTATATTCCCTTTCAAAGGTTAGTGGACTCAAACATTTAACGTTCTGATGGCTTCTGGCATTTGCCCCATTCCCCTGCACTCCGGCGTCATACACCTATGTACGCCTCACGTTCTCAGAAAATTATACACAGACATCTGCACGTGACCAGTACCTGAGGGACGCATTCAGGAAACAGAATCAACTTTTGTGCGGGCTTCTAAGAAGAGTCTCCTTTTAGGGCCATTTTCCGAGATACATCTCTCTGAAATACTATACCGGGTAATCTGGCAGGCAAATAATCAAATGAATAATTATTAGTGTTTCCCCCAAAAGCAAAGTAGAAGAGGATTCCGGTTCAGAGCTGAAGTGATTGACCGGTGTCTGGCTGACCTAGCTGCAATATGAAGTCAAGACCTGGACAGAGCTCGAGGCGTCTGGCTAAAAAAGCAAACGACTTGGTGTAACTTCTCCTCCTTCTTAAAGGGGCAGGTGCAGGGGCAGATCAAGTACATTCCCAAAGACGCTAATTCTAACTCATCCGCTACAGAAACTTCCACGTATTGATCTCTAGAAAGGAGAGACACAGGAGAGTAAAAAAAAAAAAAAAAAAAAAAAAAAAAAAAAATTCCTCCTGTTTCTCCTCTTTACAGTAGGTGCCTTCCATTGCCATAAAGAGAAGCAATTTTTTTTAAGTAGGAGATAAATATTTCAGTTTACCAACAGACAAATGAATGTTTGTGATCCCAACGAGCGTTAATGACGTTTGGCACTAAGTGTCCTGTGGGCACGGGGAAGCGAACAAGAACTGTTCACCTAATGGCCTTTGAATTCACTTGCAAATCTCTGGGCTTTGTTTTACATACAAAGTTACATTGCAAATTCAATATTCACAAACGGAAAAATTGATGTGAACACCAAAAATGACACAGAAAAACCCAAGCTAACCTGTCAATCATTTCAAGTTAAACAAACAAACAGACTGCTGTGGAAATCCTGGAAAGACTCGCGGCTCACGCGGAGTCTCACGAAAACCAGACCTTCGGACAAAAGACCTGACATTTGCGCAGGTGAGTGTCTTGATTCTCCACAGCCCACAATGTGGTCTGAATCATGAATTTCATTTTTCTACTTATTTGCTCTCTGTAACACCGGTAATACAGCATCGACTAAGTTTTCTTTTTATTTATTTAGTTTTAAGTAGGCTCCCCACCCAGTGTGGAGCCCAGCGACGGGCTTAAACTTCACGACCCTGAGATCAAGACCCGTACGAGGATCAAGAGTTGGATGCTTTAACCGACGTAGCCACCCAGGCACCCCGAGTTTTCGCTTTTAAAAACAAACAAACAAAACAAAACACCTCTTACTGTGAAATATTGTTTTAAATGTATTCAATAACAACCATGACCAATGAAATAGGTCTTTGGAGAAAGACCCAACAAATAAACAGCCGGACTGAAGAAAGCCAAAGACTGTAATGGCAATCCCGTTTGTGCACTCTCTCTCCTGTTGGTTGTCTTCAAAAGTCTGAGCCTCTTCAACAAGCCTGGTTCTCAGGAGCCCTGAGGGCAGCCATCAACGAAAGCAGCTGATTTGTAAACAGAGTTAAGTGATTATGAAAACACTCCCGAGTCACGAAATGCATGAAAAGCACAGCACTGTTCCAAAATTTCATCATGCACCTGCAACAGAGGTACTGTCATCTGGTTCTACAACGTGAGTATTTTTTTCAGCTTTTAAAACACACAAAACCCAGCAGATCCAAGTGCACACACGTACAGACACATTCTGGCAGCTGAAGCCAGAGGGAAAGGGGAGTACATCTGTGTCCCACTTGCATTCACGTACTTCAAAAAAAGTGCCCCCTCTGCCCACCACCACTGGGGACCCATTCGGTGACGTCTAAATGTCTTTTCACTGCATATCCTGATCAGTGAAAAAGTTTCTAGCACAGGCCCCCAACCCAGGTAATTAACTATACACAACACTTGACTAACATTATAGGCATTTTTCACCAACTACAAAAACAGACCTAAGTATCAGACACAGAGTAAGTGGACATCGTTTCTTCCCGCACTCTAATAAATCTCGTTGTGCACCTGCCAGAGGACATGAAATCGACTTGGGAGACCACTTTGGGAATTAAAACCTGACACTAGGCAGTCTGGTTCCTCCCGCCCCCAACAAAATGTGGAGACTACTGGTTTAAAGGAAATGTACAGAGAAGCCCATGAAATTTATCAGAGAGTCCCATGAAATTTATAAGGCAACTCTAATTTCCACAGGCCTCTCGCCTTGTTCTCATCTGGTCTACAATAATTTCTGTCATGCACTGGATACACATGAGATCATTAATTCTTATTTTCATCAACTTCTCAGGTGGGAACACCTCCAAAGTTGTTTCTTCCCGTGAGGCTTTTTAAACCATTTCACTGTCCCCGGAAATGGTTGAAATTGGCAAAGAATCACCTGTGCATCTTAGAAATACAAACCTAATACAAACCCTAGAAATACAACAAACCAAGTTAAAAGTTAAACCAAATTGTGTCTCCCAGACTGATCTGCAACTGTCAGGAAGTGGCAACCACCGTTTTCAAGCCGGTAATTGTGACTACTTGAGTCTTTACCAACACCTAGTTGGCACTGAAGTTGCGTGGGACTCAAGCGCCTGATAAGGACTCTGCTGGAGAAAGAACCTAAGGCAGGGACCCAAGTTTAATCTGTTTCCCAAATGAACCAAATGGTAGAGACCTCAATTCTCAGCTCAGCTGCTGGTATCAAATACAACCTACAACTCCGAAACCACCTGGAACTTTCTTTTCTTTTCTTTTCTTTTTTTTTGCAATCACCCAGAACTTTATAGATGCTGGGAATTAGGTTCTCATGCTGGTGCAACAGATTTCTGCATGACATGACTTTGGTGACAGACTGCCACTCCACTTTCTCATTTCTCTTCAAATGGATGTCAGAATTACAAGGATAACTGCAAGAAAGGAGCTGACCTGGTGATGACTAAGTATCCCCTGCACTCGAAAGAGAAATCGCTGCTCCACTGCGCTCAACTGTTCTCCCAATTCTTACAATGACTTATATGGTGTTACAGTATTAAAGCATTTATTTCTCATCTAAGAAATAAAACGGCATCACGTACAGCAAGCTTTTTGTCCTCTGTTCCACCTATAGGGGTCTTCAAACAAACAGAGATGTGTGCAGAACTGAACAATACCAGACGTTTGCACGGGCTCTACGGCCTGCTAACGATGGGCAAGCAAGGTGATCACAGGAAGGAATCACGCTCTCTGAGAAAGGAGCAGTGTCCTCCTAAGCTCACTCCAACATGGGCGATGCTGGGTACCAAAGTTCTCAGTAGACTTCAGGAAAGTTTTCGGTTTCTTAAAAAGCGGGAAGGTAATCAGGTTTGGAGGGTGGAAGCCCTCCCACCTCCTCCTACCTCTGCATTCTCCCTGGGGGTTGGTGGCAAGTGTTCCAGAAAGAAAAGGAAAGTGCTCTGTGCTGCTGGCTATTTAGGGTCATAGCTTCCAGATTCCAGGGAAGCAGGTGAAAAAAACTCTCATTTTCTTTTAAGCCTTCAGGCAACATCCACCGAGGTAGGGGAAGAAAAAAATAATCACAAGAATTGAAAGGACACGGTTCACAAGAATAAACACCGTGAACTGTACCATAAGCGCTGTTTGTGCTTATTTCCCACAGTCTCGTAAGACTGGGAAAGCACAACACTCATAAAAATTATCCCAAGGCACCCAAGAGCCCAAAGTGTCTTCTGAATTGCTGGTGTGTGTGTTTGGGTGTGTCTGTGCGTGTGTTTTAAGTAAAATATACAATGTATCAAGGTTAAGTTAAATATTGCCTATTCTAATGTGAGTAAAGTGATAGTGGAAGCATGAGGCATAACCATCAGTTTCCCTAAACTTTTCACTAACATAATCCTTAACCATTCTTTAAAAAAAAAAAAAAAAATGGGGCGCCTGGGTGGCTCAGTTGGTGAAGCGTCTGCCTTCGGCTCAGGTCATGAGCCCAGAGTCCTGGGAGGGAGCCCCACGTGGGGCTCCCTGCTCAGCGGCGAGTTTGCTTCTCCCTCTCCTGCTCCCCTTGTGTGTGCTTTCTCTCTCTCAAATAAATAAAATCTTTAAAAATAAAAAATATATTTTAAAAAAAGCCAACCGAACAATTAAGCAGCATCCTTTTCCAAATGAAAATCCTCACACAAGAGAGATAGGAAAAGCCTCAAGATCACCTCACCTACCCTCTGACTCTTGAGGACGCAGGCAGGTTTTCAATGACCTCACACAAGCAGGCAGACCACCCAGGGCAGGAAGAAAAGTAGCCAAAAGCCAAAACAAAAAGTCAATTCTTCTGGAAAAGATGCCATTTCTTAGGCGATCACTGGTCCAATGCAAAATGCAGTTCAACAATTAGATGGAAACACAGACCTAGGAATTCATTTTTTTTCCTCCAACAAAGTAATGCAAATACAACTTTATATCTTTAGCTTGTTGTATCACCCCATTGGCAGAACTGCGACACCTCAATGTGTGGGTCCTGTTTTTGAAACCAAAGACAGGACTTTATAACCTACTGATACATTTCACATATTAAATGTCTCTCGGGGGTACAGCGGAAAGATTCGGGAAATATTTCTCTGAACGCGCATCAGAAAACATCCCATTTCGACTGATTTGGCAGCGAGAATTAACTGGCATAGAAAAGAGCAAATCTTTGGCAGACCCAACAAAACACCTGATATTCTTTCTCCACAGCTTCTTACAAATACTATTAGGAAGCAGTAAGGTTCTCTTCTCCTGCACCCACAGTGCAAACCCTGCTGTTCGGAGGCAAACACGCAGGCTCAAGTGTGCAAAAGTGTGAAGTTCGCAGGTCATCAGAGAGAAACACAAAGGAGGGTACTGGGAGAATGGAGGGGTTCCCCTAAAGGCATCTGATGCTGAGCTAGAAATGCAATTACCAGGACCTGGAGGGCAGAGCTGACGGGCCAGCACCTCAGTTAGTGCTGGGGGGGGGGGCGGGGGGCTGGGTGACCGTGGAAGCATCACAGATGCCTTTGGGGTGATGGACTTGTTCTGTATCCCCATTTCGGTGCTGGTTACACAAACCTACGCATGTGCTAACATTCATAAAACTGTACACTGAACGAGACAATAGTCAACCTTCTCATATAATAATTCCAAAAGTTGCAACATATACACGCATGTATATAAACCAGCCCTGAAATTTAACTTAAGGGTGCTGGGCTGGGTGGGGGGTGGATAAGGAAAGGAAGCAAGTACTAGAAGCCATCATAACTAATAAGGATGCATTTGCACACCCAATTCTCAACTTCAGAGTGGAGGAAGGTATCAACATATGGGGCTCTGAGCATAATAATCCTACCTCCTTCCAAGTCTGAGAAATAAATTTTTTCTCTTTCAATGAGAAAACGAATGACAGAGAAAGAAACTGATCTGCCCAAAGACGCAGTCAGCACATGGCAAGCTGGCTACAAACCAACTTTCCCCCATAGCCACATCATCTGCCCCAGGGCCACCAGGAGCCCAATAAGGACCCCCATACAGGCCGAATGTGGCGCTCCTCTGGGGTCGTCAGGACATGGGGCCTCAGGTGGGCTCAGGACGCCCGGGCGCACGGCAGAAGCAGACTCTAGGCACCAACGGTGCCCTTTTCCAGCTGTACTTGGAAAATGCAGGTCCACGTCTGGCTGCCCTCCTTTGCTAAATTCGAGTAGTCAGAGGAAGAGATGGACGCCGAGGCAGCATGGAGTACTGCAAGCGGCCGAAACTTCACTCACTTGCCCCCACCCTCCCAAGTGCCTGGACGGGCCTGCAGGCGCAGGGGTAACCTCACCTCTAGGTTCACCCACACGGCGCTGGGTAAAACAGAGTCTTCATGAGACAGGGACCGTTTTCTTCGTAATAAATATCAAAAGTACACAGAAGCTGACCAAAAGTAAGACCTAACCAATGTGCGACACATCAATAGAACCATGAGGAAAAAGTCGAGAAACATGCCTTCGAGGTGCACTTGCATCTGGGGGCTCTAAGCTACTTGGGTTGAGGGGGAGCTTAGGCAACCAACAGCCGCGCCCCTCCCCCACACCCCTGTTGGCCTTGTTTCTATTCCTTCTTCCAAGTCCATTCACTCCTACCTTCTCTTTCCTCTCCTCCTGTGAGCATCAGAACCTTCCTTTCTCAATCTGCGGTATGATTTACCTCCTAACGGATTCCCAAAAAGCACACGTGTGCCATGAGAATACAGAACTTGCTATACAGCCTTTGCTTGGCACCCACCTCCCCCAGATGCTGTCCCACACGTGGTCATATATTGACCATTTAATTCAGGGTTGGCGTCCCCACGTTGGCACCCCGACATTGGGGTCCAGACCATTCTTTGTGGCGGGGACCGTCCCGTGCAATGTAGGATATTTGGCAGCACCCACAGACCCTGTAGATCCACCATCCCCCCTCCCCCCGACTGCAACAACTGAAAATGTTCCTAGATGTTTCCTTGAAGGTGGTGGGCAAAAATGCCCCCACCGAGAACCCTTAGTTGACTGCCAGATTCTGGAGTTCAGTGCTCAAAGTACATTTGCCATAAACCATCGCCTCTGTCATCTCCAAAGACGTCCCTTTCTTTGGACGCTGAGCATCATCCCCATCTCCACCTCTGTTCCCACCTGCCACTGCACCCAGTTTCCTCTGCAAGACTGAAACATCTCTCTTCCAGTGTCTTCACTTTAAATTTGCCCCAATTCCATTTTTCACTGGCTTCCAGTTCACGTCTGCAGTCTTCGATCACGTAGTGGACTGTCAACAAGCATTTCATGGCAGTGATACTGGAGTGAACCTGCCCATGCGGTGCACACAACCATCTTTAGTCAAGTTCCCTGCACCCTGGTCTAGAAGCCACCCAGGGAGCGAATTCCTGAATGACAGCATTTTTCCCTTGAGGTCTTCGAAGCTTTTTCTCAGCCTAAGCTCTCTTTGGCCCGTATAAACATGTTGACTTTGCTAGGCTCTTCCCACATCCAGCTCTTATTTTGGCTTTGTTGGGTCATTCTGCCAATCTGGCCAACGTAGTCGGTTTGGTCAGGCCCCGTGGAAAGGATGGAGGAGGAGGAAGGGCCGGAAAGGGCAAAACCCAAAGGGGAAAACTCACATCCAGTCTCTCCTCAGGAGGCCAGTTACTTCCTTCATACTAAAAATAGTGGGGGGGGGGGGAGGGTCTCGTTCCAAGTTTAAAAAAAAGTGTTTACAAAATGACTTTAGTCTTGCTTCCTGATTGAAACTATTTTTTCAACGTCTTTAGGGGTGGAAGATGAACAGCTTATTGGATGTAGCACGTTATTTTCTTTTTATGGGGGGGGTGGGGCAAATGCCAGGGATCAGGAAACCACAGCAGAGACAGCACCATGCCAGACACAGAGCACCTGTGATTGTCATCTAGGCTAAGCACGGGGCCTGGCAGAGCCCCGTGGGCCCCGGCGGAGAGCAGGCAAGGGGCAGCCCCAGGTATGAGCCGAGCTGGCTGAGCTGCTCGCCGCCCCAGCAGGTAACTGAGAATCTCAAATCCTGGTGCTGAGGACCTCCGTGAGCTGGCCTTTGGGGTCTGGCCTCCCCAGGCAGAGACCCCTCTCCCACCTCCGGAAGACAATCAGGGACATCCCTGGTATTTAATAAGTACTTTCAGCCAAACTCGGACAGGTCACACCAAAGCTGGGAGGAAGTAACAGAGAGTGAGGACAAAGGGCAGAAGGGTGATCTGGGAGGTCACCGCTCTGAGAGACACAAAATTGGGTACCCCCCTATCCTCGTTTACAAATAAAATTTCTAAGCCACTACTATAAAAAAATATAAAGAACTGTGATAAGGGCACATCAACTAGGTAATAAAAATAACATCCTGACTCAGGGACCTGGCATACAGGAAAAAGCTACAGCATTCAGCCATTTAAAAAAAAGAGAAAATACTTTGACGATTGTGAAACCTCACTTTGTTGGAAAGAGTCCCTATGAGCCTTTTTAATAGGGAAGGTTCTGACCTCAAGAGACAGAACCTCAAAACTCAAGACTTAAACTTCAAGGGGTGGGGGGTGCTGAAAGCCTGTGGTATCCATAGCAAGCAAGGGCTAAAACACATCACCCACCCAGGGCCTCACCGAGGTTGACAACCTGGACTCCCGAACAGCCCAGGGGATGCTCACCACAATCTGCTTAGGTGGGCATCTTGGAGACTGGCTGATGGCTACGCTTTTTTCAGATGGGGAAATCGATGCAGAGGATGCTACCTGCCTCCCCCAAGGTTAAACACTCAGGGAGAGACCCTGGCTTGGAGTCCTGGTTTGCTAATTCAAAACTGATCCAAAACACCCCAGTAGAAAACTATAGCTCTCAATTGCAGGTTAAGAATCCATTCACTGGGGGAGGGCTGGCTCAGTCAGAAGAGCATGCGACTCTTGATCTCAGGGTCATGAGTTCAAGGCCCACATGATGAGTTCAAGGCCCACATGGGGCAGGGAGCCTACTTAAAAAGAAAAAAAAAAAAAGGATCCATTGCCTGAAATCACTTTCCTGGGTCAATCACTGGCGGAAATGGGTCTTTTTTTTTTTTTCCTAAGTTTACCTGTGAATTATTTCGAACTTTTATAGCTTCTCCCTCCCCTCGCCCCAAAAAGTACACTAACTTTATTTCATTAGTGTTTCACTGCGGTAACGATAGAGTAGCACCCTGTAACAGAACTTTCTGTGTGTGCCTTTGCTCATATGGTGGCCACTAGCCACAGGCACCTACTGAGTACGTGAATTATGGCTCCAGGGCCTGAGAGAACAGAACTGTTAATTTTTAATTTGAATCTCCATGTTCACATGTGGCCACTGGTTACCACATCAGACAATGAAGCTATAAGAGCAATTCCTCCACTGTGCTCAGAGTCTCTGGATTCCGTGGACCTCCATCTGTATCGACACACAGATCTCAACGTAGATGCTCATTTGTCGATGCGTGTATGTGATATGAAGAGCTTTCGTGGTCCAAACGTGAAAACTCACGCTAGGGAGACATGAAAACAGGAACATCAAGCTTAAGAGCTCGGCTTCAGGAATCAGACAATCCTCCGTCCACTATGTATTAGCAAGTCAGTGTTCTCTGCAGCAGAATGGAAATAGTAATTGCTAGGCACAGGGCATTAAGTGCGCGGTATTCAAACAACATAAAGATGGGGCGCCTGGGTGGCTCCACCCTTAAGCGTCGGCCTTCGGCTCAGGTCATGATCCCAGGGTCCTGGGATCGAGCCCCGCATTGGGCTCCCTGCTCGGCGGGAAGCCTGCCTCTCCCTCTCCCACTCCCCTTGCTTGTGTTCCCTCTCTCGCTGTGTCTCTCTCTGTCAAATAAATAAATAAAATGTTAAGAAAAAAAAAACGTAAAGAATTATTTGATTTGCACAATGGCACAACTAAAATTTATAGGCAGCTTTAGTTTTCAGAAAACTTACACATTCTTTCTGTCCTCACAGTACAGTGAGTACCACGATTTCAAATCCCTTTTTTTATTTTTACACATTTAGAAACGACACTCAGAAAAGCTGTAGGCCTTCAAGGTCAGCAGGGTGGGCCCTTTCGCTAGTTTGGGCCAAATGGGGACAAAGGCTGGGTTTCTAGCCAACCATTATGTGTCAAGACAGTTGGATTCAAGAGCTCTGTCCACCTCTTTGCGGGCTCTAGAACCAGTGAACCCCTCCTAACAGTCCACTCAGGGAAACTCCCGATGCCATCACCCAGATGAGGAGCCTACAGCTCCCACAGGTGAAGATGAGATTAAGACCAACCGGAACATCACATCCGCACTGTCCCTACTCACCCCACTGAAACATTCAGAAAGGGTGAGGAAATGGGGGTGCGGAAAATTGCTGAACTGATTAAGCTCTGTATACAAGCAAAAAGAAAAACCAACCCCAGAGGATCCAGGAATACGAGCCGCGCAGTGCACACCACCAACTGAAACACCTAAAAATCTCAATTTTTGCCCCACAGGTGTGTGTTCACTTAAGGAATGGAATCCCCTTAAGGGCCATTTTAATAAGTGGGTCAAGTGATGAACTCCATCTTTTATCCCTGAATTAGTTATCCAGCTGGGTGGTTGTCCACGAGAATCTGCAGCCCATTTGAAGCACTAAGATCCTTTGGTGAAAAAAAAAGTGTCATCTTAACGTCTTCATTGTGTCATACTCAACATTCCTGCCCCCCCACCCCCACTGCCTCTTTTCTAGGAACGACTAGTTGTAAACTTTTTATAAAATCGGCAAGAGTCATTTGCTACCCGGAAGCCACCACTTGGGACCTTCGCGGGGCTCTCCCTTCGCCCCCTCCCATCTAGAGTTCCGCCCTTCTCCTTCCAGGTTAAACCAGGGACTCAGGCGGCGCATCAGCAAAGAAAAACATCCAGAAGTCGGATCAAGATACATGGGACTATACAAACCAGAAACGGTTGCAGATGCAATAGGAGGTGGGTTTTTGTTTCTTTGGGGGTTCCGCTCCACATCATCACCGACTTCGGGGTTTTAAAAAAAAAAAACCACCTCCGACTCTAACTTTGTGGAATTTCCAATGCAGTTGGCTCGGAGAATGCCAGGCCGTGCAGCGAGTTGGGGCGAGGCCTGACCGCGCGCTCCGGCAACGCACGTGAAGTCCAGGCCCTACCCCAGCGCGAGCGGGCCTCTAGCGACCCCAAATTGTCACATACCAGGCGGTCACCGACACCCGAAGGCGCACCCCCACGCCGTTCCGAGCACCGCCGCCCCCCACCCCCCGTAGGGATGGTCCCCCCGGGAAGCACAGCCCAGGACACCGATCTGGGGGCACCCCTCCCCCGAGCCCCAGGAGCAACAGGTCTGCACCCTCTCCAGGCCGCACTCTGCAGACCCCGCCTCACCAGGGGCGCCCCCCCGCCAAACACACACACAGATGTCGCCCTCAGCCAAGTCCCCTCGCTCGGGCCGGGGAGCTCCGGACTTCCTTGACAGTTTCTGCGTCTCGGAAACTGAGCAGCCACCGGGCCCGCGCCGCCTCGCCCGCCACTCACTCTACTGCGCGCCGCCGCGCTTCCAGCCGGTCCCGGGCGGGCTGGCCGGCGCCCGGGGATGAATGGGGCGCCCCTCCCCCACGGGGGGGGAATCCCGCGGCGGCGCAGGTTCGCTCGGCCAGCCCCAGAATCAGCAGACAAAGGGACACCGGGGGACAGACCGAGCGCTTCCCCAAACTTACCAGCCGCCTCCCCCTCCCCAGGACAAAGCCCCCCCCAACCTCCGCCCGCCCCCGAAGCGCCGGCACTTTGGGGAGCGGCCACCTCGGGGTATTGTTCAGCCTGCAGGGAGCGCGCCGCACCCCAGCCCGAGCCCCGGGGACAGTTGGGGACCTGCCCCTCCAGAGCCCCGGCGGCGGGCGGAGCGTGCGGGCGCCCCGAGCCGCCCGCCAGCACCCCCCACCCCCGCCGGAGAAGTTTGCGGCCCCTGCCCCGCGCCCGGCCGGCTGAGCCCCGCGCACTCACCTCGCCGCCAGCAGCGCAACTTGTGGCGGCGCCGCGGCGCGCCGAACCTCCCTGTCGCCGGCCGTCGCCGAGACCGGGCCGTGCCGCGGCCGACGAGGGCCCGGCGCCCTGGAGCAGCCGCGCGCCGCCCCCGGGCCGCCCCCGCCCCGCCGCCGCGAGTCCCGGAGAGGCGCGGGCGCTGGAAAGTTTCGGGTGCCGAATGGCGGCCGAGGGCGCTGCGGCGGCGGCGGGGCGGGGGCGCTGGCGGCTCCTCGCTCCCGAGAGCGGAGAGTGGGGGGGGGGCTGGGGCGGGAGCGGCGGCGGCGGTGGTAGTGGCGGCGGCGGCGGCGGGAGAGGGCGGGACGGCGGGAGGGACCGGCACGGGCAGTGACCTCCGGGTTGGTGGGGGGGGGGGGGGGCGAGCGGCCGCCAGCGCGCCGGCCCGGGCCGGGAGGACTTCCAGGGGGGCCGCCGCCGCCCGGGCCAGCCCCTCCCCCACAGCCGGGGGGGGAGGAGCGCGCCCCAACCCCCCCAACCCATCCCCACCGCCACGGCGAGGGGGAGGGGAACCCGAGTCCATTCGGCCCCGCCCCTGCGCCCTGTGGGGGGGGGTCGCGCCCCAAACCTGCCCCTCCCCCACGGCCGGGGGAGGGGACTCCAGGCCCGCCCCTCCCCCACGGCGAAGGGGGGCTAGAGTCCGCACCCCCCCCACGGCCTCTGGGGAGGCTCCGCGTCCCAATGCAGCCCCTACCCCCACGGTGGGGGGACCTGCGACCCTACGCAGCCCTTCACCCCGCGCTCTCCCCTCGCCCCCACGCCTAGCGTGGGTGAGGGGAACTCGGGCCTCTCCCTTTCCCCGTGGCCTCCAGGAGGATGAAGGAAACACGGGCCTACCCCCACGCAGTCCTCTTCCCAAACCCTGCCTCCCCACCCCCCAGCCAAGAGGGGACAGGAACCCGGGCCACCACCCCCGCGGTTTCCAGGGGGGGGAAGGGGAACCCGAGTTACTGCTAAGAGTGTTACCCTCCCCCACCTCAAAAAAGCTGCTCAGCTGCCTTAACATCCCCCTGCAAGCTGCCCGAGGGTGCATCTCTCTCAAAATGGGCGGCTTAGAGGACACCCCAAAGGCCTCCTCCCCCTCCCAAAAAAGTGGGGACTCAGGCGGAGCCTCGACCTTTGCAAAACACCTCCCGGAAAGAGCCAGAAATGCTTCGGGAGAAAGAAACTCAGACACACAGAAGTGGAGGCCAGGAGCTCGGTTGAGGGGGGGCGGAGGGGGCCTCTGGGGTTGGGGGTACCTGGGACCTCGGGCGTCCTCACTCCCGACCCCCACCCCACCCACAGGCTTTGGCAAAGGGTTTTCTGTTGCAATGGCTTATTCGGCCCAGCCCTAGCGCACCGAAGTCCCCAGAGCTTCCCCCTCCCCTCCAGTTTGGAGACCCCTGCCTACCACTCTCGGTCTTAATTCAATTAAACAGATACCGCGCCCACCACCCAGCACTTTAGCGTCTGCTTTGTTGAATATTTTAAAATAACTCTGCCCCTCCCTTTGGTGTATAATGAGCTTTGCGCTCAGAGCCCAGTACACTCAGCATTTTAAACTGTAACCTCACTTGCTCCTTTCTGGGACACTGGACCATTTGTTGTTCAGGTTGTTGGGGGGGGAGGGGCCCGAGGTGAGTTTTTAAGGGGCTGGTCCTCCATCAAAAAGGCGGACCTAAAAATTACTCTGCCAAATATTGCTGTAAAACGTCAATGATGTAAAACGACTGTTGCTACACCATTATTAGAGCACATCAATAAAAAATACACACTTACACAGTCTCCATAATTGTGAATCAGCAGGATAGATAGTGTCTTATTATGTATCAGTTGCCATTCAAGGCCCCCCAAAAGGACGTGGGGGGGGGCCTTCCCTTGAGCCTGCCCTTCGTTGCTCCCCGGCTCCCTGGGCTTGTGCGGACTGATGCTGAGGTATTACATGCAATAGAAAAACCAAGGGTGCAATTGAAAGCCCGAGCAAGCTCATGATGCAACCCTGCCCGGGTTACACGTGCTTCCCTTCCCCCACCGCCTGCTGGTGGGAGCGCTGCGTTTTTTCCGCCTGTAGGGTCACATTGTGGTTGATTGATTCTCCTTTCGCCTTGCTCAGTCATTCAGATTTGGAAAGTAAATAACAAGTTGACATCATTACAGCTCTCGGCATTACGGGGACGCGGCCCTTGGCTACCGCACACTTCCGAGTAGCTGCGCCAGCAAAAACTGGCCCTCTGGCTTGCCGGCCCTGCCTGTCGGTGAGCTGCTTGGAAATTCCGAGCTGAACTTGGTGAAAAGGCCTCTTTGTATGTTTTGATTACTTGGCAGGTGCCAATCATTTAAAGTATAGGAAAGTGGTGGAAATCCTCACTCCAAACTATGACCGCTGTGACCAATTTTTACAGCTGGCCTTCGGTTACTTACATTGCGAATGAGCTCAGAATCCATCATGTCTCTTTGGTACTGTCCCTACAGTCCCAAAGGTCTTCTTGCAAAGTAAGGAACGTGGCTTACCCTAGGACCCCTAAGGGACTTTGTAAGACCCCAGTCAGGAAAATAGACCGCCTACGTTTATCATGATATCACTGAAATTCCTCTTTCTGAAATGCTAGATGGGCGGTAGGTAGGGGGTAAATTAGACTATTTTATCTCATGTGTTTTGCAGATTTCTCAAATGTGTGTTCTGTCAGGTGGGAGAAAACAAGGAAAACAGGAAATAAAGCAGAGCAGGAAAGGAGCACCGTGAAAAAAGTAAAAGTTAATATGGAGAGTGTGAGCAGCAATGATTTCCGCCCGTATCCACGACACAAGATCTACATGCCAAACAATTATTTTTGGTTGCTGACTGGACGGAGCTGACGAGAGTCGGCTTGCAACAAATGCTATCAGTATTTCCCCCTAAACAGTAGCCAAAATTTTAATTAAAAGGCAGGAGGGGCCCACTCAAATATACTTAACTAATGTGAGGAAAGGAGCAAAGGGATTTTAATGGAGAAGGAATATCCTTTTTAACAAATGGTTCTAGAACAATTGGACCTCCATATGCAAAAAATAAGAATCTAGCTACAGACCTTATGCTTTTCACCAAAACTGACTCAAAATGAATCATAGGTCTAAATGTAAAAGGAAAAACTATAAAACGTCTACAAGGTAACATAGGAGAAAATCTATATGACCTCAGGTTTAGCAGAGAGTTTTTAGATAACAACACCCAAAGCACAATCCATTAAAGAAAAAAAAAAACTGTTAAGTTGAACTTCATCAAAATTAAAAACATCTGCTCTGCAAAAGGCACCATTAAGAGAATGAAAAGACAAGCCACAGACTGGGAGAAGATATTTGCAAAATCCATATCTGATAAAGGATTATATCCAAAATATACAAAGAACTTTTAAAACTCAAGAAAACAACCTAATTTAAAAATGGGCAAAAGATCTGGAAATATCTCACCAAAGAGATATACAAATGGCAAATAGGCATATGAAGATGCTGAACATCATTTATCACTAGGAAATTGCACATTAAAACAAAATACCAGGGCACCTGTCTGGCTCAGCGGGCAGAGCTTGTGACTCTTGATATTAGGGTTGTGAGTTTGAGCCCCACACTGGGTGTGGCTATTACTTAAATAAATAAACTTTAAAAAAAATAAATAAAACAAAATACCATCTCACATCTATTAAAATAGTCCCCCCCTCCCCATGACAACAGCAAATGCTAACAGGATGAAGAGCGAGAGGAACTCGCATACATTGCTGGTGAAATACAAAATGGTGTGGCCACTTTGGAAGACGGTTTAGCATTTTCCAAATGCTAGACATAGTCTTACCATATAACCCAGCGATTGTGCTCCTGGGTATTTACCCAACTAAGTTGAAAACATGTCTACACAAAACCCGCATGGGAGTGTTTACAGCAGCTTTACTCATAATGGCCAAACACAGAAAGCAGCCAAGGTGCCCTTCAGTAGGTGAATGGAGAAACTGTGGCCCATCCATACGACGGAATATTATTCAGTCATAAAAAGAAATGAGCTATCAAGCCATGATAAGACAGGGAGGAACTTTAAAATGCATATCACTAAGGGAAAGAAGCTAACCTGAAAAGGCTATATGCTATATGCTTCCAACTCTGTGACACTCTAGAAAAGGCAAAACTAAGAAGATGGGCGGATGCCAGGGGTTCTGAGGATGGGAGACGAGTGATGGACAGATGGAGCACTGGGAATTTTCAAGGCAATAAAACTATTCCAAATGGTACTGTAACAGCAGATACAGGACATTTTACATTTGTCCAAACACTTAGAGCTGCACAACACAAACAGTGAATGCTAATGTAAACTCTGGATGTTATCGATATTGATTCATTAATTGTAACAAATGCACCACACTTAGGAAAGACGTTAGCACTAGAACCTGTATGTGAGAGGCGGATACTATGGGAATTCTGTACTATATGCTGAATTGTTTTCTAGATCTAAAACTGTTCTTCCAAAAAAAAAAAAAAAGGTCCATTCTTTAAAAAACAAGAAAGAGTAGGAAGAGGTAGCAAACTTCTCATGAGACTTACTGTCCAGTTTTCATTGACTCCAGTATCTAATTTCCCCCGCCCCTGGGCTCATCTGACTTTCAAAGATTCCTAACACATAGGCCAATACTTGTTTCCATGAGTGGCCCACTCAGAAAGCCCTGAGATTCCGGAACTGACGTGCTAGATGTGGCAACGACCCCTCCTTGACGTTCACGGAGCATGTCTTAGCTCTGAGTAAGCGTCCACACAATCTTTCCTTATGAAAAGGGGAGGGGGTATGTGTGCTTTCCCACTTCACTTTATTGATCTCAAGCCTTTCTTTGCTCTGGGGCTTTGCTTCCAATTTTCTTTAGAGAGATTGGAAACAAACTATGAAAGGAGCTGGAGGTACCAGGTGGTCGGCCATGAGGTCTTACTTGGAGAAGTAAACAGGAGGAGAGAAGACAAAGAGGTCCATCACCTGCCATGGATGTGATGACAGCCCCCTCAGTTCCCCTTGACCTGGATAGGCACCAATCCTTTTTTTAATATGATGGTATGGGATGAGTTGTGCCCCCCCCCGCCCCCCCAAAAATCATATATGGAAGCCCTAGGCCCCCGGTCCCTTAGAATGTGACTGTAGGGTGCCTGGGTGGCTCAGATGGTTAGGCGTCTGCCTTCGGCTCAGGTCATGATCCCAGGGTCCTGGGATCGAGTCCCGCATCGGGCTCCCTGCTCCGCGGGAAGCCTGCTTCTCCCTCTGCCTCTCTCTCTCTCTCTCTGTCTCTCATGAATAAATAAATAAAATCTTAAAAAAAAAAAAAAGAATGTGACTATATTTGGAGATATAGCCTTTAAAGTGGTAAATACGTTAAATGCAGTCACTAGAGTGGGCCCTTATCCACTCTGACTGGTGTCCCTATAAGAAAAGTTGATTAGGACACAGACGCACGCAGAGGGAAGACCATGTGAGGTCTCCGAGAGAAGACAGCATCTACACACCAAGGAGAGAGACTCCAGGAGAAACCAACCCGGCAGACACCGTGATACTGAACTTCCAGCATCCAGGATTGTGAGAAAATAAATTTCTATTTAAACCACCCAGGCTGTGGTGCTTTGTTATGCCGGCTCTTGCAGACTAATACATGTGCGTTGTTGCTTTTTTTTCCCCCATTTGGAATGTCACATTCAGTTCACATCATTTGAGTACTGAGAACACCTTGCATTTGGTATGCGGTATTCATGCAGGATATCGGATCTGATCCTCCCCATAATGCTGGAGGACAAGGATTTTATCTCCAATATTCAGAGGAGAAGACCAAACCTAAGAGGTTAAAGGATCAAGGGAGGGAGGTCTGTAACCACCTCTATGCCTTAGAGTTTCGTTAGTAATTCAGTGACTATTGTTTCTAAATGCCCCAAATACATAAAATAATACACAGGATTACAAAGAAACCCTATTATGTTAAATTATAGTTATCAAATATTTTTTAGAATTCTCATATAGTAATACATGCGCTTCCTTTTCAAGACTTCCAACAGTAGGCTCTAGAAGTGTAACTTCTGTCATTTCAGAAGAGTGATAAGTATAAACCAGATCTGCTTCAACTGTAACCTGTTCTAAAAATAAATCAGACTTCTCTGGGTGACAAATTGGTAACAAATTAAAGATACTGTTAATGCCTGCTGTCATTCATCCGAGAGGAATATAGATGTTCATAGTTGTCTGAGATGCTGAATTTCAGTTAGTGATTGGTGATGCTACAGCGGCAGAGTTTCTACCTGTGTAGGTACACAGACCCCCTGAAATCTCTCCCTGGGATCTTCCCGCCCGGGGAGAAAGTGTAAGCCAGAATCCCTGCTCCTCTATGACCCTTCCACCTGGGGACTCATTCCTGCCTGTTTTGGGGGTGGGGGGAACCGCACCATAATGAAGATAACAAAATTTCCTAGGAGGGCACGGCCACCTCCCATGGGACCTGGACCGTGCCATTAAGGTGAGCTGAGTTTAAGGGGACACCAAAACCGTGCTCAAGATAAATAATATTATAATGCCATATTTTACAACTCACGATTAATGCAAAAAAAAAAAAAAAACCACACACACACACACACACACACACACACACACCACCCTCCATGATGAACAAAATATCAAAACATAAGATAGAGACAGGATCTGACCCGGCCAGGCATATGGAGCCAAGAGCTGGGAAGGAGGAATTACCCAGAAAGATTAAACTCCCTGCCTTGATGGAACATCTGTTCTACATGTGCAGACACAGTTCCTACACCTGTGTCTGCACAGCCCACAAGGTAAGGATACATTGTTAAAAGATCAGGGTGGGGGGTGGGAATAAATAGAAGAGTGATTCCTGGTCACATGTGAAAATTATCTGAAATTTGAATTTCAGGGCCCATCAATAAAGTTCCATTGCAACACAAAAAACACCCAATCCTTGACTGCTTCTAGGGTCATAACATACCCCATGGCCCACAAAACGTAAATAACATGTACTGTCTAGCAGGTTCCAGAAAGTTTGCTCACCCTTGCTTCTGAGAGACTGAGTGATTCAACAGTTCTTCACATAACTTGTTAACTTTTTCCTACGAAATTCTGTTATCTTCATGATGGTGGGTTTGTTTTTTTTCAAAAAATTTTTCAGATTAAGTTAAATTAAGAAGCACCTTTTGGGGGCCCTCTGGGTGGTTCAGTTGGTTAAACATCTGACTCTTGATTTCGACTCAGGTCTTGATCTCAGGGTCATGGGTTTAAGCCCTGTGTTGGGCTCCACACAGAGTGTGGAGCCTCCTTAAAAAAAAAAAAAAAAGCACTTTTTTTTTCATATTTAAGAAAAAGGAGGACAACGATGGTAGAAAAAAAGCGCATCGTCTTCAGGAAGCAGCCTCATCCTGTTAGTGGATGTTGATGGATTCTAGAAGAGCAGAAGTGCCTGCAGGTGGGACACAGCCACGCACTCAGGGAAAGTAAAGGTCTCCAGAAAGACTCAGCAAAATTAAATGTATCCTGGTAGGCGCACACACTGGTGGGCAAAGGAAGAACCGAGGTTATAGGAACTCTACATTTTTTTTCTGTCTCACAGAGTTTTCCCACAGTTTTCTAAACATTTTCAAGATGACCTCACCAATCATCATCACAACCTATAAGATGGTTGGGGAGATACAAACATGAACATACCCATTTTACAGAGGTGGCAAGTTGAGTCTCAGGATAGTGCCTGTCTCGGTTTCCCAGCCCTGTTGCAACAAATCACCACACACCTGGTGGCTTCAAACCAAACCAGCACCCGACCATCCTGGAGGCCGGAAGTCCTGCTTGGGTACCACAGGGCTAACTAATACCGAGGTGCTACTGGCAAGGCTGGGGTTCTCCCGGAGGCCCCGGGGAGATTCTGTGTCCTCGCCTTTCCCCGTGTCCTGAGCCCACATTCCATGGCACGGGACACATCGCATAGTTCCCACCTGCTGTTCTTTTGCGTCCCTCTTCCAATGCCAAAGTTCCCGGTGATTAGTAGATTGGGCCAACCTCTGTCAGCCATCACAGTCTCTCCACGGCAAGGTCCTTAATCCAGTGACCTCTGCACAGTCCCTGTTGGCACGGACAATGGCATCTCCACCAGTGCCAGGACGTGAGGCCTGGGCACCTCTCTGCGCGTGGGCTACGTCTGCCTCCCACACTGCACTGGCACAAGGTCGCACACTACAAGGGAGGCAAAGCCAACTCAACCCCCCCCAGCGGATTCCAAAACCCATGGTCTTTGTGACACTAACCTTGCAGCCCATCAGCCCCTGCATCGTGTCACCGCCCGCCCACCCGGCAACGCCCGAAACGACGAACAGAACACCCAGGCTTACTTGGCAGCGCACGGGACAGGCGAGAGTTCCGATTCGGCCCAAGTAATACACAGCCACCAGGGCTGCAGAATAACGGGAGAGCCCGCGTCTCAAAAGGCCGTTCTTGCTCCCCTTCTCTTTAGGGAAGCGTATTTTGTTATAAGAAGCAATGTGCTTTTTTTTTTTCCCCCTCCCTTTGTTTCCACTCGTACCTGGAGTGTTTAAAACTGGCTGGAGAGAATGAGCAGGGAAGAGAGGCTGGTTTTATAAATAGTTGCCACACAAAACTCATCTCCCACATCTTGAAGCAGACGCCACACTGACAAAGAAAATCCAGCAGTTTCCAGAAAGGCACAGGTGAAACCAGATGGAGGTGGAACGTTTGCGTCCACCCCACCCCCACCCCGCAAGCTGCCTTTGTCAGAAAGTCTTTTTGATGTTGTTTTTACAAAATGAACAGACACCTGATAAGATCAGACATGTGTCGTGTGCATATATGCCCCGGCAATCCCGTCCTCATTATAGACCCAAAGGAAAGGGAAACTTAGGTTCACACAAAAAATCTGCACGCAAATAGCTTTCTTCATAGTTGCCAGAACCTGGAAACAACCCGGCTGTCCTTCGGCAGAGGAATGGATAAATGAACTATGTGTCTCCACACAGGGGAGCAGTAATGAGCCCTAAGAAGGCACCAGCTTTATGCCCCTGCTACAACGTGGATGCGGCGCCAACATAAATCGCTAAGTGAAAGAAGCCAGCCTCAAAGGCCAACATTCTCCATGATTCCATTTACAGGATATGGCTTTCTAGAATCACCCAAAACTCCTGAGATAACTGTTGCCTGGGGGTGGGTGTCAGGAAAGACACTGACGACAGAGGGCCAAGGGGCAATTTTTGGGGGGGGGTGGTGGTGTTGATCAAGCTGTTCGGTATCTTGATTTCAATGCTGGTTACGTCAGTAAATGTTGGCCAAAACTCATGGGACTGTACTCTGAGAGGTAGACTTTACTATATGTAAATTATGCCTCAATAAAATTGACTTCAAAAACAAAAACAAAAGAAAGAAGGAAAGGAAGAAAGAGGGAGGAAGGAAGGAAGGAAGGAAGGAAGGGAGGAAGGAAGGGGTACCTGGGTGGCTCATTCAGTTAAGCGTCTGCCTTTGGACCAGGTCATGATCCCGGGGTCCGGGCATGGAGTCCCGCATCAGGCTCCCTGCTCAGCGGGGAGTCTGCTTCTCCCTCTATCCCAACCCACCCCCCCACCCCCACCCCGCTCTTGTGCCCGCTTTCGCTCTCAAATAAATAAATAAAATCTTTAAAAAGAAAGAAAGAAAGAAAACCCAGAAGTTTGGAGGAAAACGCTGTAAAACTCAACGACATTACACCATGGGGCTTTTCTGCCATACCTGCGTAAGGATGTCTTTTTGTGTGTTGTTATTTTGACTAGATCACAGCCACTTGATAAGATCAGAAATCTGTCATGTAAAATTCTTAAAATGTCCCTAAGGGAGTGGGGAAGGGAGAGATCATTTTCATGAACTTTTGAGATAATAATGAGAATGAATCGTGTTTCTGTAAGTAAGGATTTCAGGTAACACTCCCCATCCCCCACTCACGGAAGCCCACACCAGCCCGTGGCCATCCATCGCTCAGGTGGGGGGCTGACTTGACCAGACACAGGCTTTCCCAGGAATTGAGCAGTGGCTAAAAGCACAGAAGTAAGGAATGCTTTCTGGAATGTGGAAACAAAAAGTATGCTCCCCAAAGGGTAGTTTGCCTTTGCAAAGTTCCCCCTGGATGACGAAAGTAGCTTTTTCAAATGAGTAGATAATCCCAAGGTGGTTTGAATTTTTAGATGTTAAAGGTCTACCCGGAACGGTAAAAGTCGAAAAAGGCAAGGTTCACATATGAGCTAAGAGTATGAAATGGTAGCTACACATCCCTAGCTCTCTGTCAGTTTATGCAAAGAGGACAAAGAGAGGTATTACAGTTACCGCACTGCACATACGCTTCTCCTTTTAAGATATCGTAAGGTTTATTAAAACGTTATATATGTAGTGAAATGTAAAAAAAACGTAAAAATGTCCAAAAACCTGGGGCGCCTGAGTGGCTCAGTTGGTTAAGCGTCTGCCCTTGGCTCAGGTCATGACTCTGGAGTCCCAGGATCGAGCCCCACATCGGGGCTCCCTGCTCAGCGGGGAGTCTGCTTCTCCCTCTGACCCTCCCCCTTCTCGGGTGCGCTCTCTCTCTCACGAATAAATAAATAAAATCTTAAAAAAAAAAAAAAGACTGTCCAAAAACCCATCAGCCCCCTCTCATCATGAGAAAAACATTACACAAACTCAAACTGAAAGACATTCTACAAAACACCTGACCAGGGGCACCTGGGTGGGTCAGTTGGTTAACCGTCTGCCTTGGGCTCAGGTCATGATCCTGGAGTCCCGGGATCGAGCCCCGCATCGGGGGAGTGCTTCTCTCTCTGCTGCTCCCCCTGCTTGTGCTCTCTCACTCGCTCTGTCAAATAAATAAATAAAATCTTAAAAAAAAAAAAAACAACCTGACCCACATTCCTCAAAACTGTCAAGGTCATGAAAAACAAGGAAGGATGAGAGCCTCTCACGGCTCAGAGGTGCCTAAGGGGTCATGATGAGTAAGTGCAATGTGGTATCCTGGGTGGGATCCGCGACAGATAAAGGACAACCACAGAAACAGTGGGGGAGATCCAGATAGAGTCTGGAGTCTGGTCAACAGCGTTGGAGCATGGCTGACTGGTTAGTTGTGACAAGTATAAGGCTGTCAGCAGGGGAAACTGGGTGAGAGGTAAACAGAACTCTCAGCCCTAACTTTCTGTAACTCTAAAACTACTCTAAAATTTAAAAACTTGCCTCAACAAATTAGAAAACTTTCAGTTGACTTGAAAGAATTATCTTTAAATGGAAAACATTTCTGTATCGACACATGCACACAATTAACATTTTTAAGAAACTGAAAATGATATCACTTGAGAATAGTCATGAAGAATGGAGAGCGGGTCTTGGGCAGGGACCAGGAAAACTGGTCCCTGGGAGAGTGGGCGAGTCTCTCTTCCCACTTCGCCCGCACTTACTTCCACCCTGGGACCTTACCTCCCTGGGCCCGTGCGGTTCCTGAAATGTCCCCTGCTTATTCCTGCCTCCTTCACCCCTGTTTTTTCTGAGGGTCCGTTCCTTGCCCTGCTTCCTCCTGGCCCCTCAGGGTTCTCAAGTTTCTGTTGAGATGCAGGGTGTGGATAGAGGGATGGGAAGGGGAGACACCTGTCATGGTCTCTTTGATGTGTCAACTTGGCTAGGCTACCATGCACAGTTATTTACTCAAATACTCTGTCCATTTCCTAGGGCTACGGTACAACGTACCACCAACTGGGTGGCTTAAAACAACACAAATTTACTTTCTCACAGTTCTGGAGGCCAGAAGTCTGAAATCAAGATGTCGGGAGGACCGCGTTCCCATTGATGGCTCTGGGCAGAATCCTTCTTCTTCTTCTTTTTTTTTTTTTTAAGTAGGCTCTATACCCGGTGTGAAGCCCAATGTGGGGCTTGAACTCACAACCAGGAGACCCAGACCTGAGCTGAGATCAAGAGTCGGATGCTCAACCAACTGAGCCACCCAGGCACCCCAAGAATCCTTCTTTACTTCTTCCAACTATTGGTGGTGGCCAACAATCCCTGGTGTTCCTAAGCTTATAGCTGCCTCGTTCCAATCTCTGCCTCTGTCTTCACACGGACTTCTTCCGTGTGTGCGTGCGTGTGTGTTGTGTGTGCCTGTGTGTCTCCAAATCTCTCTCTCTTTTCCCTAAAAGAACACCAGTCATTGGATTTAAGATTTACCCTAAGCCAGTACAGCCTTGTCCTAACTTGACTCCCTCTGCAAAGACCCTCTTTCCAAGTAAAGTCACTTTCACAGGTACCAGGGGTTAGGATTTTTTGGAGGGGATACAATTCAACTCATTACAAACACTAATCTAAATGTTGCTGTGGAGGTGGTTTGTAGATGTGATTAAGGTCCATAATCAGTTGACTTAAAGCAGGGGAAATTATCCTGGGTAATCTAAGTGGGCATCATGCAATCAGGTAAGAGGCCTTCAGGGCTGAGGTTTCCCCGAAAAAGAAGAAATTTCTCCTGGGGGCAGCAATTTCAGTGAATTTCTGAGAGAATTCCAGCCTGCCCCTCCTAATTGCATGCCCTACAAATTTCAGGCATGCCTAGCCAGCCCCCACAATGGCATAAGCCAATTCCTTGCAATAAATCTCTTAGCACGTATCCTCTGTTGGTTTTCTTTCTGAGGATGAATTCGACTGCTGTATCCAGATCCAAGAATTACCTTGAATTTATCAGATATATACACAAAGGATCGCAAATCCTATTGCAGCTACAAACCAAGGAACGTTATTTCTTTATTTGCAACAGTAAATTGCATGCCTTGAATATAATCCAAAATATCGTGGGTGAAAACATCAAGTCATTATAAGAAGAACTAGAAATAAATAATCCAGCTAAAGCATGGAAGTGGCAGGTCAATGAGTTCGCAAATGCCATAACTTATATTCCTGAGACACTAGGTTCAGATCAGGTATAACCTTACATTTCAAAAATCAACTTAGCCTCTTGGTTCGGCCTCAACAATAGTTAAGGTTTTTCCCTACAGCTTGCCCCAGGACGTGAGTGACGTTTGGGATTGGTTAGCAACAGTGGCCAGGAACTAGAGCTTTTCCAAAGAGGAAAGTTGATGAGACCCCAAGAGAGGGGAAAAAAAGGACAGTGGGGGATGGCATGGCGGAGGGGTGGAGCCAGACAGAAGGTGAGGGAAGGCCTCTGGGAGAAGCCACACGCTGTAGGATTCTATTTATACCTCGGATTAGTCTGCTAGGCTCTCCGAACCACGCACCACGGACCAGGTGACTAAAGAAACAGAAATGGATTCTCTCACAATTCCGGAGGCTGGAATTCAAATTCAAGGTGTCAGTAGGGCTCATTCCTCCTGAGGCCTCTCTCCTTGGCGTGCAGACACCACCTGGTCCCTGCGTCCTCACGGGGTCGTCCCTCTGTGCCTCTCTGTGTCTTAATCCCCTCTTCTTACAAGGACACCACCCCTATGGGATCAGGGCCCATCCTACTGACCTTATTTTATCTTAATCTCCGCTTTAAAGACCTTATGTACAAATTCGGTTACATTCTGAGGTGCTAAGAATTAGGGCTTCCATGTGTGAATCTTGGGGGGGACACAATGCAGCCTGTAACATATGGAATGTCCTGAACCTTATCCTTAGAGAACCAAATCCTTAGAGACAGAAAGCAGATTAGCGGTTGCCAGGAGCCCAGGGAGGAGGGAATGTGGAGTGACTGCTCACCGGCACCGCGTTTCCTTTGGAAGTGAGAGAAATGTCCTGCAACCAGGTCATGGGCGCACAGCCCTGCAAAGGTACAAAACCCCACTGAACCGTGTACTTGGAAAGGATGGATTTAATGGTATGTGAACTGTATGTCAATAAAGCTGTTAATAACCCACCCCGAACCTGACAAACAAAAAACGTGAGGGAAAGAGGTACCACAAGGTAGGGAGTTAAAGAGGCATCAGGTGGAAAGGATCTGAAGAGAACACCCAAGTTTCCCTTTTGCGACGTGGCCTTGTTATGTCTTGGGGGGAAGGCTTGCCCCCCAACCCAGGACTCCGTGACGAGTGATTACCCGAGACCCTCCCTTCAGTATCGCAGAGCGTCCCCGCATACGGGCCCCGACACCCACGCTGCTCTGTGCCCTCACCCCCTCCCCCGCACACACACACCCCCCCCCCCCCGCCCCCGGCCGTCGGGGAAACCTTGTCAAGCTGCCGCCTCTAGTTCTAGAGCCCGGCTGGGGCCCGACGTTGCATTTCTCACCAGCTCCCAGGTGTCGTTGAGGCTGCCGGTCCACGGCCCTCACTTTGAACAGCAGAGCTGTAGGTTTCTCCATCTCAGCATTGTTGTAATTAGGAGGTCGTTCTTTGTTGGGGGGGCCGCCCGTGCCTTGTAGGGTGCTGAGCCGCACGCCGGGCCTCTGTACACACCAATAGCATCCCCTCCCCGCAAAATGTCTGCATGCAGTCACCAGTATCCCTAGCGGTGGCGGACAAAATTGCCCTGGTTTGGAGCCCCTCGTCCAAAAAAAAAAGCATTTAAAAATGAGGAAGGCACAGCTCTGACTCGGAGTGGGGCTTCCTGACCTCCACATCACTGTCCTCCACGCCACTGTCACCTAGGGCAGGCACATCTTTTGGGGTATGGAGTCATCCCGTGCATTGTAGGTGATCAGTGGCGTCCCTCCAGCCAGTGCAACGATCAGAGCTGTCTGCCACCCATGCTAGAGGCCCCCAGGGGCACCGGTGCCCCGGGTGAGAAGCGCTGCCCTCCACCCGCGGTGGTCGTGGGACCTTCCTTGTTGCTTCCTGGCACCACAGCGAGAAGTCGAGAACGTGCTCTCAGCTCCCGCCACCGTGCGGCTGGAAGAGAGAGGAGAGAGAGCAAGTAGAACGGAGTACGAGCCTTGCCCGTGTGTCTCCCACTCACTGTCCCGTGGGATCCCCAACTCCCTGTCCTTGGCCACCAGCAAAACGGTCCCTCTTTGCTTTTGTGGACTCTAATGGCGATCTTGTTACATACGTCTATACGATCCTCACTTGAGCCCAAGCCACCAGAGAAACCTGCATCATCGCTGTCCCTGGAGCTGGGTTGGCCAGCGCTCACGAGTCTTTGCGGCCCTCCTCAGCCACAGTAAGTGGCCACAGCGAGTACACCTCGCTGTGCTCCCAGTCCCCAGCTCCCAGCAGCACTGGCTGCTCACAGGCATCTCGTGGTTTCCATTTTCCTTCTTTAAGCAGCCCCGGGCAGATGCAAGCGTGTGTGTGTGTGGGGGGGCAGGCTGTGGGCAAGAGAGCATCTTTGGAGGCCTGAGTTCCTGGTACATTTTGGTCCAACCGTGTCTTGGCAAGAATGACTCACGGATGAGACGATTGTCTTTCCAGTGAAAACACCCACAAGCTGACCACGCTATCAAAACCAAGCCCGGGGACCTTGAAATCGCCCCACACAGACCTGTAGCACATTTGCCAGTGTAGTTAGCTCTTCGATTTGATCTCGCCTCTCATGTGTGGTTTCGCTCTTGTTTGGAAATTAAACAAACCAAGAAATTACGTGCTAATTGGCTGCCAGAATGCCCCAATTGTCCACAGGCTGTCTGCTTAGCAAAAGCGGTGATAAGATTTGGCTCCTGTGAGTCGCTCTTCTGGAACGAACCGGAGTCTCCGTCAGGCTGCCATGCCACACTTGCCACACCGTGGACTTCACGGAACAGATGACCTCACGACAATGGGGCTCTGATCTTCTGTGAGCGGACACAACACGTCGTGGAGTGGGACCCAGTTCCCACAGGGAGATTGACGGATAGCCCCGTGTCCTGGGCATCTTCCTCCGTCTTCCCAAGGCCACCTGGTGTGCAGTGCCGAGGACCTAAAATGACTTCCAATTTTCCTCATGACCCCCTCTGCCTCCCGCAGAGCAGCCCCCACGTGGGTTTTATGACATGGCTTCACTGTGGGCTCTTGGCGGTGACGGATAAACATGGACAGGTCCGGGCTCTGCTCCTCAGAGCCGTGTAGCCTTGAGCAGCTCAGACTCGTCCCCCGAGCCTGGCAAGGTCATAGCACCGTGACCGTCCTGGGGCCGCTCCCTCAAGCTCCCCAGCGACCAACGTGCTGGAGATGCGCTGTGTGCCCTGCGCTCTTCCCCGGAGGGCAGGAGGTGGGAAAGCAGGGAATCTGGCTGCATGGAGGGCAGGCCCCTGAAAGCCTGCGCAGGGAAGCAGCCTCTTCCACCCGGCTGCTCAGCACACAGATGGGCAGGTCCAGCCCCCCCTGAGCGCCATGACCCCCGGGGGCCCCTTGGCAGTCCACGGCACGGGCTTGTGTTTTGCCCAGTTACCATCCCTTCGGTGTCCTGCTACTTCACCAGAGCGCCGCGAGCAGGACCGACCCTGGCAAGGCTCATGAGGATGGCCCCACAGGCCTGCCCTCCTAGCAGACCAGTCCTTTCCCACGGGATAAGGGGCCTCATTGAGGAAAAAGTTTATTCCACCATGACTGGTATTCCGAGCTGTCCTGACACCAGTTACGAGTTAGCCGAGGAGCATGTCCTCAGCCTTGAAGCGCTAAGCGCTAAGCTCACCGCTGCCTTAGGGGGAGCAGTGCCGGGCAGAAGAGGAGGCCCCAGGGACCCCAGGCGTCTGTCCCGGCTGGTCTCGGTCTGGCCTGCGCTCTGTGCCGGGACGGGGCGAGGTTCCGAGAGCACGCGGTAGGCTGGCAGGCACCTGGCTCAGTTGGGCCGGCGTCACCTGATCTGGGCCTGATCTTCCTCGGAGCCAATTTAATGATTTACAGGGAGGAAACCTGCTCTGCGTGCTGTTCAGGAAGACAGGTCAACAGCTCCTCTCCCTCCGGTGGAGGGAGGAAAATTCTGGGGCATGCACACATGAGCTCCAAGTGGGGTAGGGGCCAAGGACAGGGACTCACTGAGCTGCGGTCGCTGGATGGGCTGAGGGAGCCTCCCGGCGGGGCTGAGATGGCTTCCAAGTCTCCCCTCCCTCCTCTCTCTCCATCTCTCTCCCCCTTGCCCTCCCTCAGGTCAGATGCCACAAAGGCCTTTCTATTTTGCTTGTAACAACTACTTTGCATCAAACGTGCGCAGTTATGCAGACGGAGTGAAGAGCAATCCCAGACAGGCTAGAACTTCATTCCCAAGCCAGGATGTGTGTGGGGTCCCCCAAGGGCGGCCACCACGCTGCAGAGGACCCCGGGGGGCGCAGTGCCTGGAGCCAGCCCCAGTGCGCCCCCCCGCCCCCCGGACTGGCGGCAGGAGTTCCCACAGGCCATCCCGTGCAGGCACCTGGGCACCACGAGGACGTGACCGCCCGGAGGGCCGACTTCATGGCTGCGGGCTCAACCCAGGGCCCTGAGCACGCTGGTGCACGGACTACTGCATCCGCACACTGGATGGAGGGGGGACGCCGGTGCTGCCGGACAAGGGGTTTCTAGCCGAGGGGCAGCAGGGCGTGCAGAAATACCGCCCGGCCGGGGAACAGTGCTGCTGGCGGGGGAGGGACCTTCTGCGTGGGGAGGGGCCTCAGGTCGCCGCACTCCGCGGGCGCACTGCCTCCTGCCCCCCACCCCACCCCCACCCCCGGCGAATTGGCCTTACAGCATCCTCAGGGACCTGAGGACGGCCACGGAGCTGTCTGCAGCACCTCGCCCTCTCGCCGTCCGTCCTTCCCTTCTCTTCAACCTTTCTCTCCCGCGTGGTCCCCGAGCCATGCGCGCAGCGCGAACACGCCACCGACCTCCCGGTGCCGCCGCGCCCGCCCCTCCGTCCTCGGGCGTCCTGCTGGGGCGCTCAGGCGACGGGGACGGGGAGCCGGTGCCGGCGAACAAACCCACGTTCGCCATCCAGCCCCAGAAAAACATGAAACTTGGGGGGGACCAGAGACTACGGGCTCAAAAGCGGGAGCTGAGAAACAGCTGATGGGAACAAATATTAAACAAGCTGAAATGGCTAAGGGAGAGGGCTCTCTGTTTCATGCCCTCTCTCTCCCGTCCAGGGAAGAGGAGAAGGAGAGGATTTGGACAGAAAGGACAAAACCCCGGGGGGTAAAGGAATTCCAGGGCGGCGCCCTGATCCATGCCCGAGGCCAGTTTAGCCTCGAGCGGCTGCTTCGCGCCCTTGAACCACCGGTCGCGGTGCGCCCAAGTGTCATTCGTGATCCGCGACACCCGTGGCCCGGCAGGCCCTGGACCTCAGCACCGCCCGGCGCGCTCCCGGAGCCGCCCAGAGCTCTTTCCAGCCGCCACGGATGGAATGTTCCATCGGCCGGGCGCAGTTTCCAGGGCTTACATTGGAGCTGAGTGCTGCGGGGCTAGTTTCTACCTGGGCACGCACAGTCAAGCGCCCCTGGGCTGTGAAGGATCCGGGTTTAATATTTTACAAAGGCCCACAGCCACTGCAGTCCAGATACCTGGCTTTGCTACTGCAGAAGCAAGTCACTCCGTCTCCTCTGAGCTCCAAGCTCCAAGCTCCATGCTCCCTTTGAGAATAGAGAGAACTTAATAGTAACAGCAATAACTGGCTGCCGAGAATATTGCGCTAGACACGAGAAGCAAAATTCATGTTAACTCACAAACGGCCCTGTACAAGGGCACCTGGCTGGCTCAGTCGGCAGAGCACTGGACTCTGGATCTGGGGATTGTGAGCTCAAGCCCTACATGAGGAGGGGAAGCTACTTAAAAAAAAAAAGTACACGTGCTGATTTAGATCTCCCCTCTAAATTAGATATTTATATCAGAGTCAGTGCAAGTGGAGGAGATAAGGATTTTTTTTTCTTCTCCTTCTTCAGGGGATCTTTCTGCTGCAAGCTTGAAAAATCATTCAGATTTAAACACTTTGGATTTTTTGAGCTGTCTGTTCAGGTGGCGTGATACAAACAGTTCTGCTGGAACCTGTGTGCAAACCCCAAAGTTGCATGTACGAAACTACAGGAACGGAGTTACGGGCATGAAGTTGTATGTTTTATCTGCCCTGCAGAATACTCTGGAAAGGAAACACCAGTTGGATAAATACATTGTAAAAGCAGGTAACATTTTTCTCAAAGTATGTTTATACTAAAATCACTGAAGACCGAAACTTGTATGAAAAAGAAGGCCCAACTTTTCCTTTCAAATCGCATTTCCTTGCTGGATCTGGATGCTTTTAGGAAATTAACGTCACTTCATACAATTGTAAACTTCTAAGCAAAGGGGCTTCCTAAAATAGCAATTCAGTGGCTCATCTGGCAAAAAGAAACAAACTGAAAACAAAAACTCCTAGTCTTGTAAATTTAATTCTGTTCAACATTCATTGAGTTCATTTTCTACATCGATAGGAGAAAAAGCAAAACAGTAAGACTCAGACCTACCTTCTAGAAGCTTAGACTCTAGTAAAAGACAAACTTACCTCTACTAAAAGTAATAAGGGACAAATGGGAGAAATGAGTGAGTGTGTATGTGTGGGAAGGGAAATTATCCCTTAAGAATTCATCTATTTTTCTAATTTTGGAGTTTGCCTAGGGGGTGTTCTAAAAGCTCACATGCTGTATTCCTTACTTTTTGAAATTGTCCTACTTACAATTTCGTTCAGTGAAATGCAGAAATACTAAAATAAAATTTAAAAAAACCCTCGTTTTTAAAGGCTTGTCTTCTGTGACTTTATGACATTCAGCATTTCAGATAATTGAGAAAATTATGTGCACCAAAACACTGAGGCTGGTAAATTAAACAATCCCTATTGCAGTGCTGTCCCGAGGGGGGGGGGGGGGAAATCAAAGTGGCACAGATCTGCGGTACAACATGAAAGCTTTCTCTCCTTTGTTTTTACTCCAGCTTGGGGTTGAATCTGCTGGCTGGTGTTCTGGGAGGTTCTGGGATGGTTCGGTTTATGTTCACTGTGTACCAGTAAGGACCCAGGCCCCACCCTTCCCCAAGAATAAAAAGTGAAGAGATCCTTCGGGGCTGTTGTGCTGGAGGGGGGATTTCAGCACTCACATCTTTGAATCCTGTGTCGTGCCTGGAGGAAGACGACATCCCAAGATGCTGGGGACGCTTCTGAGAAGCCCATCAGGTCCGCCAACGGGGTTATCGCTTTGCCGAGCTGCCGGAACGAGAGCTGGAGGAAGGACACCGTTTCTACTGCTGAGAGCCGTCCGGTGGAGGCTAATGCATTGGTTAGCCTATTCACAGAAACTTGTAACATCTGGGGTGTGTTGTGATGTGCACGCCGTAGTCTCTGGGGGCACCAAGAGCTAAGCATTCCATAAACAAATGTGACAGGTGTCATGCTTCACGCCTAGCAAATGGCCACAGTGCCCGCTTGTGTCACATTTCTGTCATCCTTGCCCGCACCAAAGGAGGGTGACTCAGCCTTGAGGGATTTGGGGCTGCAGCCGTCCACTCCAAGCAACGATCTGGCCCAAATGGTGCCCTTTACCCAACAAGGAAACACTGTCCCCATTTCTGAATTTCCAGTTTCTGTGAGACCACAATCTCCCAGTTATACCCGCCCCCCACCCCCGGACCTCATTACCCACAACTGGACTCTTCCATTTGTCTCTTAATTGCCTGTGCCCATGCTCTACTCAGGCTTTTAATTTTGTTTATTTAAAGATTTATTTATCTGAGAGAGCGAGAATGAGAGAGAGAGAGCACATGAGAGGGGGGAGGGTCAGAGGGAGAAGCAGGCTCCCTGCCGAGCAGGGAGCCCGATGCGGGACTCGATCCCGGGACTCCAGGATCATGACCTGAGCCGAAGGCAGTCGCTTAACCGACTGAGCCACCCAGGCGCCCCTCTACTCAGGCTTTAATTGCAGCCTGTCTTTGTTCTCCGAATGTTCGGTCATGACCTCTCTGCTTTCTTCACCTACTTCATTCCCTGTCTGCTTTTCAAATCGCCCTCAGCTATTTCCACTTCCTCTAACTCTCTGGAACTCTGAGGGGCTCTACCAAGGGGTGGTAACTTGCCATCCCCTGCCTTTGATACCAGCTGAGGCTTTCACTTCACATCTTGTGTTCTCTGGCTGAGTTGGAGGGTCTGTGAGGTTCCAGCATCATCTGAAAGGCCTGTTGTTGGGCAGGGTAACTATGTTTTCTTTGACTGAACAACTGTTCCAACAGTAAGATATACTTGATGGGAGTGTAGAGGGAGAGAGCCACTCTACCTGCGAGTTGGAGAGATGGGTCTGGAAGAGTGGGGAAGGGCTTGGCACGGGCGCCAGGGAAGAGAGGACGTGTGGAAGAGAGAAGGAACGCCAAAGAGAAAAGTCTCCATGCACAAGATCTGTGGAGAGAGCCATAAGGGCCTGTTCCGCAGGATGGGAAGAGAGGCATGGTGGGAAATTCCTTGGGAGTCGTGGCCGAAGCCAGACCATGCTTCCCTGGATGCAGCAAGGCCTTGCAGGTGTCGCCTGGGGTCATTTCCCCCTGAGCTGGAGCAGGCTGGAAATCAGTCGGTGGCTGTGGGAGGTTGGAGGAAGGAAATAGACGGGTTTCCTTTTCTTTTGCTTCCCTTTCACATGGACCAATTTTGCTCATTTCCAAATAAATATTTGACTCTGAACAAAACAGCTTCTGCCTTGTCTTGTTTCTTGCAGCCAAATCTTCCCTTTGGCCATGAGGTCATCACCCCGAGTTCTCTGAGCGCCACTTTCCGCCGAGTCTCACTGTTCCTGCAAAGCCTGTGTCGGCTCAGATGGCCACGCAGGACCTTTCCCAGCCGCGACGAGCCTTGCGGGCCGCGCTCCCTGGCCAGGGCCAGCTCGTCCGCCTTCGCTCAGAGCTGCTGTTGTCATTTTGTCTCTGTGTCCACTGTCCCCGCCAGCGTCTAGGGCCCCTGAGCGCTGACTCTTCTTCACGACACTCACAGGGCTCGACCTTCTGTTATTAACATATCATGACTTAAAGTGACAATTCTAAAATGATGTCTGAAAAATGAATAAAATGTGAAAAATAAATAAAATAAAACAAAATAAAATAAAATAAAATAAAATAAAATGATGTCTGTTGTTCCAGGGAAAATGGACACTGCTCTGGAGAAAGGTGGGAGGGGAGGGGGAAAAATTCCCCAAAGGTGACTGTCTCTGAGTCACCAGAATTTGGCTACCCTGGGGACACACCTGTACTAGTTTTGTGTCAGAACTTGTGGTGTGCGTAGGGAGACACTCATTTACTTTTGTCCTAACCAGGGAGAACATCAACTTTCACAGCATGCTAACCACAGTGCGGTGCCTTGGTGTACACAGTTGGTGCTCAATAAATAAATGCCCAACCTGTGTTTCACATTATTTTTCATCTAAAATTATTTCCATTTAAAATAAACTTAGTGAATTACCAACACATGCTGCAACGTGGATAAACCTCAGAAACATGCTGAGTGAAAGAAGCCAGAGACAGAAGGTCGCATGTCGCATGATTTCATTTCTATGAAATGTCCAGAATAGGTAAATCATTAGAGACAGAAAGCAGATTAATGGTTGCCTCGGGCTGGAGCAAAGGGGGAATGGAATGAGGAGTGACTGTTTAATGGGTACGAGGTTCCTTTGGGAATGATGAACATGTTTTGCGTCTACACAGAGGTGAAGTTTGTACAACTCTGTGAATATACTAAATGCCACTGAATTGTACTTAAAAAAAATTATGTGAATTTCATCTTAACCAAAAAAAAAAAAAAAGGTAAGGAAGAAGTGTTATTAGAGTTACTAAAATAACGAAAATATAAAGCTTTCTTTTTTTCAAAATAAAACTTTAGTATTTGAAAAAGTAACCAGAAGTGATTTCCCCACTACACTGCAGAAGAAACACACAAGGCCCTTCCACTTGATGTTTGGCTTCGTTTAATTTCAGAGCTAGCAAGCGATAACAAAGAGAAACAGATGCTGATGAGACCCAGCACAAATATGCGTCCTAGCATGTGTCTGTTCCGATCCCAGCAGACATTTGCCACATCTGTCCTCTGAGCCACACAGAGGGAAGCCCCAGCACTCACTGCTCCAGCTTCTTGAGGCAAAGAATTACTTTTTTCCTTAGTAGAAACAGTAAATAAAATCAACTTCGCCAAGAGAAAAAAGATAAGCAGTGCTAGATTGTTTTATAGCACGCTGAAAGCTACATGTACCTCCTGGTTGTACTGTGCCCGGAAATACAGGTCAGCTGTTGACAAGGATCCTGCTGGGCGAGACCAAGGAGAGGAGATACATTTTGTATTTTTGCCTGTACAGTGAAGGATAGAATTAGAAACATTCAAGAAGGAAATATGAATAATCTGATAGTCAACTCTAAAAAGGCTACATCTTTGTGCCAGAGTCTGTTTGAAAAAGAATAAAGTAACATGCCACAAAAATATCTATTGTAGGGGACAAGATGAAGAGGGCTCCTGGGTGGGGGGTGGGGGGAGAAGGGGGGAGGGGAGGGACGCTGAATATACAGTTCAGATGAGGGGGCTGTGATTTTTGTGGACTTTTAGTTACCAGGTTTACATTCTGTTGCAGGTGTCTACTACTCCAGCCTTGGGTTTGGCTGGGTGTCTGTCTTTAAACTCTGAGGCGTGACTTACATACAGTAAGCACAATAACACTAAGTGTGTTTACCTATGTATGCACCTGCATAGCCATCAGCCACATCAAGACACGGAACTTTTCTAGAGAAGGCTTTTCATTCCCCGTCTTAGTCAATTCTCCCGCAGAAGTTTGCTCACACTTTTGATTTCTCTCACCGTACCTTAGTTTTATCTGCACTCGTTGGGGTTTTAATGAGGGCTTATGAATTCAAATGACTCTATGGCAACATGTTTATAGAGTCTTATGGAGTCACTTTGCTGTCTTCCAGACACATCTTTTTCAATTAGACCCCTTTGAAAATGTATGCTTAGGGAGTGTGAAATGAGCAGATGCAAAAAGAACCCGTAGCCCAGAGGACAGAAGGTAGAAGCGGGCAGAATCTGTAGGTGTATTTTTCCCTCGCCTGCATTTACCTTTCTCCCCGCTTCTCTGCTTAAACAGCTCCAGATCAATAGGAAAAAACAACATCAACAACAAAAAAAACACCCAATTGATGTATGCCCTCCGAGGGTGGTTTTTCCTCTCTTCCAGAACGTTTTCTAGTTATGTAAAAACATCGACTCTGAAAAGCATAATGCATCCGTTCCCACCAAAAATAGTGCATTAGAGTTTATTAGCATTTGGGAACTTCAAGTAATGGAAAAATTGAGCCACATAAAAAGAGACACATGATTAGTAGATCTGAATTTAGCACCATTTTATTAAGAACCCAGCACAGCCAGTTGTCAAGTCAGCCAGACAAGTTGACCTGCTTCACCTTCCTTAAAAGCTCCGATGAAAACAAAAAGTTCTCTGAGAGGATCAAAATAGCTACAAAAATAAATACAATATCTTGCTGCAGGTTCAATGGGCTCTAATAGGGCTTCAGAAGATATTAAATGTTTTAAACAGAAAGGCGGTTAAAAATAGAGAGCAAATGTAAATAATGGGGATTTTTTTTTCCAAGTTATTTTGGGGCTGAAATCTGCAGGTGGAGGATGATGACTAAGTAATACTTAAAACCAATCTTTCCCTCAATCTTGTTTCATCGCAGTCTTTTTTTAAAAAAATTATTTATTTGTTGAAGTACTCTCTACACCCAATGTGGGGCTCGAACTCATGACCCCAAGATTAAGAGTCACATGCTCTCCAGACCGAGCCAGCCAGGTACCCCCGTTTCAGTACAGTCTTAATCAAAAGCTCTTGGAAAATACTTACTGCCCCATGGCGTTGGGGTGAACGGTTTGACTCTCCGTCTCTCAGGTTTGGTGGCTGAATTCAGGCCAACTGAGGCCAACGGAGGAGGAGCGAAATGCCCCCCCTTGCTGGATTCCCACTGCTGTTTCTGCCCTCATTGCTTGCACCCTGTTGGACAGCCTATAGGATGCCCCCCCCCCCCCCCCGTGATGCCCACCCCCTGCTGTTCACACCTCTGCGGGACTTATCTTTGATTGCCTTTCTGGAGGGGCGCCTGGGTGGCTCAGTCCGTTGGGTGTCTGACACTTGGTTTCAGCTCAGGTCATGATCTCAGGGTCATGGGATCAAGCCCTGTCAGACTCCACACTCAGGGCAAAGCCTGCTTGTCCCTCTCCCTCCCCCTTCATGCTCTCTCTCTCTCTCTCTCAAATAAATAAATAAATAAATAAATAAATAAATAAATAAATAAAAATTTAAAAAAAGAACTTACTGTCGCTGGCCGTTGGCCAATTCCATTTAATCCCTCTTCATCCTCTGTCTCCACACCTGTCATTGTCTTCCTGGTTCAAAAAATTATATGATACACACATAAAAGACCCAATATCACCTGACTCTGCCTATGAGGTACCTACAATGAATAAACTCATGGAAACAGAAAGTAGGAGAGTAGTTACCAAGACCTGGGGGAGTTAGGGATGGAGACTTACTGCTTAATGAGAACAGAAGTTCTCTTGGGAATGATGAAAAAATTCTGGAAGGGGATAGTGGCGACGAATACACTTAATGCCATGGAAGCGTCCTCTTTAAAATGATTAAAACGGCACATTTTATGTCATGCATATTTTTGCACGATAAGAAACCCAAACCAATATGACAACGATTTATAGCTTTACTTCTCTCTTTTCTTAGGCCAGCCGAACATGGAAGGTTGGAAGGCCCCAAGGAATCAGTCAGTCGCTGAGGTGAGACCCTCGGCGGATGAAGAAAGATGGTGGCCGGTGACTTCATGCGCTTCCCTCCAGTTCTCATGGTGCTCGAGCACTGGGTGACAGCTCTTATCAGCACCGGCCCAGGGGAACCAGGAGGCAGGAGGGGAATGGCCAGTGGGTGTGTGGGGCTTTGCTGAAGAACCCCGATGTATAATCATGGTGCCACACCCAACGTCAGGGATGGATGGTGGGTACCCCAGATGCTACGGAGGCCAGAAGTGGAAGGGAAGGGGCAGCGGAAGGCCCTGGGAAGGGGGCCTGGGGAGGCCGGAGGGGGGCAAAATGGCGCAAAGGCCGTGATGCAAGCTGCTTCCAGGAGCAGCTGAGGGGGGTTGGGGCAGGGAGCTGGGAGCGCAGTAAAAGGCAGAGTGACCTTCGCAGGTGCCACATGCACACCTCTGAGGAAGACCTTCGTGTGCCTTTGGCGTGGTCTGCTCCGTTCCTCAAAGAGGTGCTGGTTCTCCCTGGAACGAAAAGCATAAGCTCGGCCCATGAGCTTGTAGGACCAACGCGTTGCGTGTTAAACGATGCCACGATGCCTCGGGAAGGGGCTGGTTGTGAACGATGCTTCTCCGACCTCCGACCCCGGCACTCCTCCTTAGCTCCATCAAGCTGCTTCTGGGAGCCGGCTATTTGGAGGCAGTAAACAGTTGGTGCTTTTTATTTATTTATTTATTTTTTAAGATTTTATTTATTTATTTGAGAGAGAGAGAATGAGAGATAGAGAGCACGAGAGGGAAGAGGGTCAGAGGGAGAAGCAGACTCCCTGCTGAGCAGGGAGCCCGATGTGGGACTCGATCCCGGGACTCCAGGATCATGACCTGAGCCGAAGGCAGTCGCTTAACCAGCTGAGCCACCCAGGCACCCCAGTTGGTGCTTTTTAAAAGTCAGAGCCTAAGCTTCTGAGCCGAGTTAGTCGGGGATGACGAGCAGTGATTTGAAAGCGAGATACCCTGACTTTGAATTTCGAGGCCGGCCCCACGGGCTGTGGGGATGTGGCGCACAGGTTACTTTAAATGGCTGTGCTCCGGGTTCTGCCTCTGAAAAGTGGGGTCAATGTTGCCTCTTCTCCTGGGGCCAGTTTGAGAGGAAGATAATCTCTGCATTCTGCACTATGTTAAATTCCCAGGAAGTGCTCAACGAATTGAAGACGGTTCCACTGAAGCCTGCATCTCAAATGACTGGGAAGAATGTGAGCAGACGCCGTATCAGTGATCTGACTGCGAGGACTTCAGCGCAAAATCCAAAATAAAACAGCTACAGAAAAATGGGGGGAGGGGGGAAGGGGCCCGAGAATGATGAATGGGGCCGATTCCTTGAAAATATAAAACATCAGGCTAGGGCAGAGATTCTCAAACGTGAAAGCAAGCAGAACCTCCGGGAGAACTTGTTAAACCCAGATGGCTGGGCCCCAACCCTTGGGCTTCTCATTCAGCAGGTGGGACTCGAGAATGATTTCGAACACGTTCCTAGCAGATGCGGACTCTGCTCCGAGGAATACACTTTGAGAACGGCTGTGCTGGGGAAACTCACGACTGGAAGAGCATGACTAGCTCAGGCATTTGGCCAGCATTTGGGGGATTGCAAGGGCACATTTGGTGACACGCTTGGGAAGAGCTGAAGATTGGAGACGTGATTCCTGCCAGGAAGAGCAGGAAGCCCGGGGAAGGACATAGCCCTCTGCATACTAGATGGGGTGCTCTCATGGAGGCCTGCAGAGAGGACTGGGGATGGGTCCAGGCCAGCGTCCCTTCCTGGGGAGGACAGCAGACCTGCTGGAAACCTGGGGTTTGGATTCAGGCAAGTGAAGGGCTTAGGATCGGGGTTGTTCATGTTAGAATAAAACAGCCCCCAATTATGGGGGAAAGTGATTTGTGAAAGGCCTTCTGCAGAGAATGCTTCTGATTTCTCTCCTACCTGTGGCCCCTCTTCGCTGAAGTTGCAGGAGTAAACTACAAAGGGAGTGTGACTCATTTGTTCTGTTCATCCCAGCACCTTAAAAAAAAAAAAAAATTGTATAACACGGTACAATACTGAGTATGTGTATTCTCTGGTGCATTGTCTTTCCACTGCTGTGTCGCAAATTACCCCAAATTTAGAGGCTTGAAACAACACACAATTTATTATCTCATGATTTCCTGGGTCAGGAGTCTGGGCGTGGCATAACTGGATCCTCCGGTCAGGGTCTTACGAGCCTGTAATCAAGGTGACTGAGGCCCTCAACTCCTAGAGGATGGTCTTTTTCATAGGCAGTTCATGAGCAGCTGTTCGCGTTGTCTTTGAGTCCCTCAGGAGAGTCTCCCTACTTTTATAAAGGTCATCTGATGAGGTCAGGCCCACCTTTTATAAAGTTCCCCTGACTAGGCCAGGCCCACCCTGGATGTCTCCCTTTTGAGTGACTCAAAGTCAACTGATTAGTTACCTAGTCACAGGAGTCACATCTCGTTGTATTCACAGCCCCCACACACAATCAAGGGAAGAAAATTTGGTGAGCTTTCTCTGCTGCTGCTTCAGCAACCCTTTCTTGCTCACGATGCCCCCCAGGCTGTGTGCATCAGCTTTGGCATCGCTGAGCTCTGCCGAGCTAGACTTGGCTCAGCTCCACACGTCTCGCCATACCTGGAGCCAGATCCTATCTGGAGCCTGTTCTCCTCAAGGCCAAGGGCACACGCCCAAGTGTGCGTCAACCACACCCAGTGCCTTTAAAGTTTCTGTTTAGATACAGTGTACGCCACATCTGCTCACATTCCGTCGGCCAAAGCCAAGTCATTTAATGAAGCCCAGGGTCAAAAGGGCAGGAAGTGCGTTCCACCTCCAGGAGCATTAAGACATGGGCTGGGAGGAATGGTTAGTTGAGAGGCGACATTGCAGTTTCCAACCCCCAGCTCTGTTCCCCTCCAGCTTCCCTCTCAATTCCCTTGGCCCCACCCAGCACGGCCCCTTCCATTTAACTCTCTTCATTAACCCTTCCGGGCGTGCCTTCTGTTTCCCGCAGGGACGCTGGCTGACACACCAGGACCGAATCCCACCCGAGCGCCCGTGGGAATCAGCCTACCATCTTGACTCTTAATACAAAGGTTAGAGTCAAAGCTCACAATTTATTATAAACGCACCTGCACTTTACTGCAGTGAGGTACCCCCGCCAGAGCAGGAGCACACACAGAAATCATTCTTTGACAGTAGAGAACTCGTATTTCTCCTAGACGTGTCCGGAGATCTTTAGCGTTGTTAATACCCCTGGTTTCAGTTAGAACCTTTACGACAATTTCCAGCTCAGTTTCTGATGCAATGTGATAAGTTAGTTATCTTAATACCAAAAGAGAGAGAAGAATTGCAGACGGCTACTTAATGTCATTAACAAGTTAGAACAACGAGAAATTCTCATAAGGAATCCACGGTCAGATACGTTGCACAAGCTTATAATACCCGCCAGGCACCGGTGTTGCTCTTGACCAAAGAGAGCCACGCACAACGTTCACAATAAACTCCATCAACGTGGGTGGTTTTCCTGTGCACTCAGCGGATGTGTCAGAATGGAAAGAAGAACCACAATCAAGATCCATTTTGTAAGAAGCTTTCCTTTAAACAGCTTTATTTTGGCATCACTGACATATAAACTGTGCATATGGATGGTCACCATTTGGTGTTTTCACACCTTGGTGAAGTCACCACCACGCTCAAAATCACGTGTTTCCTCTGGCTGCCATTACAAAGCGTGACCAACCTAGTGGCTGAAGACAACACAGATTTAGTATCTTACAGTTGTGGAAGTCAGAAGTCTTACGTCAGTTGCACCGGGCTAAGAATCAAGGTGCCAGCAAGGCTGTGCTCCTTTCCGAGGCTTCAGGGTGAATCTATTTCCTTGCCTTTCCCAGCTGCTAGAGGCTGCCCACATTCCTTGGCCTGTGGCCCAGTGCCCCATCTTCAAAGCTGGCGACACCGCATCTCTGACCGTTCCTCACAGTGTCACCCCCTTCTCCAACTCTGGACTCTTCCGCTTCCCTCTTCCGCCGAAGAGGACGGTCATCGTGATATTGGGTCCACCCGGATAATCCAGGATCATTTCCCTATCTTAAAGTCAGATGATCAGCAGCCAGAATTCCACGGGCAACCACAATTCCCGGTGGCCATGTAGAGTGACATATTCACAGGTTCTGGGAATTAGGACAGGGACGTCTTTGGAGGGAGGGGCATTATTTTGCTTACCACAATAACCGTCACCCCCAAGAGTTTCCTCCTGTCCCTCGTAAGCCCTTCCTCAGGCCTCTGTCTATTCTCTTATTCCCAGGTAACCGCTGATCAGCTTTCTGTCACATTTTTTAGAGTTTCTATAGATAGAAGTATGTAATTTATATTCTTTTTTGTCTGGCTTCTCTCCTCCTGTCAGTATAATGATTCTGAGATCCATCCACGCTGCTCAGTGTACTGCTCTCGGGGTCGTGAGTTCGGGCCCCACTTTGGGGGTAGAGATTACTTAAGTAAATAAAACAAACAAACAAAACCTACTTCATTCCTTTTTGTTGCCTTGTAGTATTCCACTGTATGGATGTACTGTGGTTTATTTATCCATTTATTAATGATGGACATTTGAGTCCAATGTTGATGGGTTGTTTACAGTTTTGGGCTATTACAAATAAAGATGCTCTGAACATTTATAGTTTACAAGTTTTGGTATGGGCTTATGCTTTCACTTCTCTTGGGTAAATACCCAGAACTAGAACAGCTGGATTCCATGGTAGGTATACGTTTAATTTTTTAAGAAACAAACTCTGTGGGGCGCCTGGGTGGCTCAGTCGTTAAGCGTCTGCCTTCGGCTCAGGTCGTGGTCCCGGGGTCCCGGGATCGAGCCCCGCCTCGGGCTCCCTGCTCCGCGGGAAGCCTGCCTCTCCCTCTCCCACTCCCCCCTGCTTGTGTTCCCTCTCTCGCTGCGTCTCTCTCTGTCAAATTAAAAAAAAAAAAAGAAACAAACTTTGTGAAAAAACAAAAGAAAGCACAAAGTGGTTGTACCATCTTCCATTCCACCAGCAGGGAGTGAGCGTTCAGTTCCACCACGTCCTCACCAACTCCTGGTATGATTGGTTTTTTTCAACGTTAGTGACACAAGATCCACGTGTTTAAGATCATGCACTGATTCTTACCAGCTGGGTGATTGTAGACAAGTCAGTTCGCCACTTGGAGTATCTTTAAATGAGGAAAATGAGATTTTCCTTTTTCCGACAAAACTTACTTGGTTACCGGAGGCAATATTATTTTTATTTCTGTTAATTTTTGTTAATATCAGGGTTCCTGGTAAGCCATATGATCATGGACTGAAATGTTATCTGCCACAAAATGCCATGCGTCGGGGAACTTATTTTCCCTTTTGAGGCAAACAGGAGGCTTTGTTAGTGCTCTCCACGGTGTAAAAGAGCGAAAATGAGGACCCTGGAGCATTGCAGCGTGCCACTGGGGAGTCTCAGCCTGCCCTGAATGTGTGTGGACAATCGCTGGCTCTTCAGGTGGGCCGACTCCTTTCCTATTTACTGAGCTTCGCAAGAGCATCACTCCGCTTCACACTCACCTCTGGTCAGGGAATGATTGCACGCCTCCCTTAACGCGACTTTTAGAATTTGTGCTAAATATAAACGTGAAAATTAAGGAACCACCTGGCGTAACAAAGAATCTCTCCCGCAGAGGAGACGCTCATCTCACGCAGCATTCAATCACCCGCTCTCTGCTTTCCCTGCTGGGCGGGAAGTCAGCCCTTGAGAACCTGGCTCTCCCTCTTCCTTTCTGCCCCGCAAAATCCCAAATAAGCTTCACACAGTGGACGTGACCGAGTGACACGTGCTCTTTTAGAATTTCCATCCTCAAGAGCAGAGGCTGGACCCTGAAATTCTATTACACTCACCCCCAGAATAACGCTGCTTCCTCCTAGTTGTGATAAAATCCAGGAATCAGGCTATGGCCTTCACGGCAGCACGGAGCTGAGCGGTGGGTGGGCATTAGGGGGCTGTCCACTGTGGCCATCAGAAGCTGAGCTCCTAGCTGTTAACTGCGGTGCCTAACGTGACACAGCTGAAGGGAAGGCAGTGTGAATGTCCTTAATGCCACGGAACTGTGCTGAAAAGTAGTCCAAATGGCAGATCTTATGTTGTGTAAAGTTTACCATGATAGTATATGTGCTGCCAAAGTGAGCACTACACTTTACCATAATAAAAAACATTTTTTAAAAAGAGCGTGCGGTGAGAACAGTGACAGGTCCAGAGGGCCGTGGCGAAAGCCACCAGGAGAGGAGAGGGTGCGCGGGGAGACCTGGCGCAAGAGAGAGGCCCCCTCTCCTCGGTGTGTGTCCTTTGAGGTTCTGCGTCAGCACATGGCCGGGGGGACAGAAGGCGGCAGGAGGGAGCGAGAGGGAAGAATAACCTTCACCTCTCCCTGGCATTCCCCACCTTCCCCACTGTCCGCTGCTGATCCCTGGCGCCCCACTGCCTTCCCCACTGTCCCTGGTGCTCACGGTGCCGTTCCGGGGCTCCTGGCCCCTCCCTCCATGCTCCCAGCCAGGGGGACCGCATCGTCAGAACTCTGACTCTGACCATGGCTTCCGCCCCAGGCCTCTTTCCCCTCCTCTGACCTTCCTGCCTCCTTCCTCGAAAGACCCTCGCGATGCCATCGAGCTTCCCCAGATAATCCAGGATCACCCCGCATCTCAAGATCTGCAACTTACACCTGCCTTTTGCCAGGTAAGGGTCACAGACTCACAGGTTCTGCCATTTTGATGTGAAGATCTTTGGGGGGGGGGTCTTTATTCTGCCCGCTACACTCATCCTCTCCGCCCCCGCCCCCCACTCAAGCTCGTCTTTCTCCCAGGGTCCTGTCTCCCAAGCTAACTCATCATGCAGAATGCCTATCCCAGTTCGTAATTTCCAGACTTCGAAACCCCCCCATTCAAGCTGCTCCTGCCTTATCTGGAACCCCGGTGGGTGCCAGGACGGTGAAGCTACTGTTGTTTGCTGAGGGATTCCTTGCTCCCTGGCCCTCTGTCTCACCGATACGAATCCGGTACACGTAGATCTGAAATTCCCCATTGGCTCACCCACCAAACGCGTTTGTCCAGGAAAGCCCTGGGACGGGGGTGGGGGTGGGGGATCAAGTTCCAAACTATCGCCATGCCTTGAGGGACAGTGTGGCAATGAGGGGCTTCCGTTGTCTGGCCTGGGACAGCCCACCATTTTAGGACATCCGTCTCTTGGGAAAAAATGTTTTGCCACCCAAGCAAATCACTTCCAAAATGCAGAGTCAGAAGCCAGCCTGGGTGTGTAAGAATGCTCAGCTGACATTTAGTATCATACAGCCAACCACCTGCAGCAAATCCATAAAATAACTAAGCAAATATTAAATGCACAAGACTGGGGAGAGGTTAAGGGAGCAGCCTGCAGAAACCTAACATCCATTTAGAGAAGCAGTTCGTGCAGTCAAAACAAACAAAAAATTCAGAACTGCAAATTATTTAATGAACCAAACATTTCCTCTGACTTGCCTGGTCCTGTCTTTCGGCAGACGTCACCTGAGAGGCAGAGCTTTTCAGAGTCAACAGTAGGTCACCCTTCTCATGGGGCTCACCTATTACGCAGTCTACTCTCACCAGCAAAGTTTTGAGGCACAGAGATTTATTTTCTAGCTGTCTTCTGTTCCTTTCTGGAACACTTGCTTTTCTCTGGGGCTGACATCTCCTTATTCTGGAGTCTGCTGGCTTGAAACCGTATGTCCTCTGCTAGATCACCTCTGGCCAGTCAAGGAGATTCCCGAATTCCAGAACCTTCTGACAACTTTTCCCTCCATCTTGAAGACTCATCTGTGCCGTGTTGTTTGCTAATGCAAAAAAATAAATAAATAAAATAAATCAGCATAACATGGGCCATCTGGGCAGGAAACAGAGGGTTCCTCACACTGGGCTTGTTTATAAGATTATGGACATGGCATGGGGCAGGTAGGTAGGGCTTCTCAAGTTTGTCCCCAAAAATGTATCCCCCACAGAGAAGTGCTCGAAAGTCTCACTGGATCCCTTTTTGGGTTGAGGCAGGGTTTCTCAATCTCAACTCTACTGACATTCTGGGCTGGGTCGATCTTTGTGGTGGGGGCCGTCCTTTGCATTGTGAGATGTTTAGCAGCATCCCTGTGTAGATCTGGGACCCTAGAGCCAACTGGTAACCCTCAAATTGTGAAGACCTACAAGACATTGTTTGCTGCCTGCACGAGTAGAACCAACCTCGAGTAGCAAGATGCCTTCTGTGAGCTCTAGCTTCGCTTTGCCTGAAGTGCCCCAATGGGCATAGCAGAAAAGAGGTGGCACCACTGTTCATGTTTTATGCGTTGAATTGTGTCTCCCCAGCCATCGCAAAGATATGCGTCCCATTCTCTAAGGCTTGTGAATGTTCCCTTCTTCGGAAATAGGGTCTTTGAAGATGTAATCGAGTTAAGATGGGGTCCTTCTGGATGAAAGGGAGCCCTCATCCGGTATGACTCCTGTCCTCACAAGAAGCAAGCAGAGATAACGTATAGACAGGCACCAAGGGAAGACGTTGCCCCCGCGGGGGGACGAAGGCTGCCTGATGGCAGAGACTGGGGGGATGTGTCTACAAGCCGGGGAACTCCAAGGATGGCTGGCTACGTCGGAAGCTGAGAAGGGCACGGAACGGATTCTCCTCTCCAGCCCTCACAGGGAGCCTGGCACTGCCACCTGGAAACCTTGATTTCGGACTTCCCTTCTCCAGAGCCGGGACAGAGTAGACTTCTGTTGTTTTATGCCACCTGCTCTGTGGCACCCGTCTAGTGGTCCTTGGAAACTCAGGCGGCATCGCTCCCCCAGGTTTATGGACGGTGCCGAATGTGATTGTCCAAGTGTCCTTGCAACCCTCTCTACCCTGACGAGGTCTTGCTCTCCTGTAGCTTATGAACGTAAAGACACAAACTCACTGGCCTGATCTGGCAGCAGAAGCATACAGGAGTTGGAACCTGGGCTCAAATGCTCACATGTCCCTCGATACTTAGGTGGCCTTGGTTAGTCCCTTAAACCTCGGTATGGCTTGCTTTTTTTTGCCCGTTAGGTGGGTCCGATAATAAGTCACAAATCCAGTAACAGGGAATGTGAAGTGCCATTGCAAGGAACATGGGAGCCCCACGTGACCGCTCTGAGCCTCCTCCGCCGCTCACGGCAACCCTAACTCAGGCCAGGTGGGGGGCTGCCCTAGCACCGCTGGGAAAGTGCCTTCCTTCTAACGTTGTCGGGGAACGGGAGGAAGGTTGGGAGAAGCAGCTTGTGTGCACAAAAGGTGCCGGGATATGGCGTGCAGGTGCCCACGGCGGACTTATTCACACATCCCTGCAGCCCACCTTGATGGAGAAGCTTCTGTCCTGGGCGCTGGGGCTCTCCAGGGATGGGAGCTAAGTGAGATGGGCCCAACCCCGAGGGTCGTATCCTCTGGGTAGGGGAGAGGGACCATCCAGCTATGGGTTTGCTGCTTACCTTTGTCCCGGCCACACCTATTTGTGGGGTGGGTGGATTAAGTCTTAGCCATCCAGGTGGGATGTAGTAAGCAACCAAAAATAAAAGTTTTTGTCTCTTGCTGGGAGGTGTTCATTCCATGCAATTTGTGGTTACCTAAGGGATGGCGCCTGCTTGTCTGTGTTCTTTTAAAAAGGATGGGTCAGAAAGAAGGGTAAAATGGCAATGAGTCAGATTATTTGGGAGGTTGCTATGAATTCACAGAAAAGTTCTGAATTTAAGGTATTTTAAAACAATTGCACTTTTATTATAATCAAGAACATAGAATAACCTGGTTTAGGTTAATAAACTGTCATCTTAAAGATGTCCTTTGAGGGCTTGCTTTAATGAACAAATGAGAATAATTAATAATTCGTGTGGCACTTTTGGGGAGCTTGAGGGGAAAAGAACCCGGTGAAGTTAGATGCTAATTACCACACTAGAATCCAGGAGTGTGTCTGGAATACCCAATGTCACATTTTTGGGATGACAGCTAAAAATACCAGCATTACAATAGGGAAAACTCAATTTCTAGTTATCTCATATTTATTAAATGCATGGAAAATAATTTATTAGTTTTGTTAAAAGGAGAACTCAGAAGAATCCGTGCCAATTAATTTACCAGGGCTATATTTTAATAGACTTTTAAAAACACTTGTCCTGAATTAATTACTCCTAGACGGTTATTGAAAAAATCCTATTAAAACTCAAAAGCCACCTTCCTGTATTCATTCACTTCCTGACAATGAATTCGAAGGTAATTTCAGTGTCGCCGGCACGCAGGCTCCTGAGTTCACGCACAGAGTCACAAAGTCCAGTTCTCTTTCTCAGGCTGGAATATATACCCCTGGCCCTTCACCGTCTCCAGAACCAGCAGGCTTTATCTCCAATGTCTCTGTTTCCAAGTTTGGAATATTTCTTGATCCCATCAATGCCATCTTTAGGAAATTCACAGCATGTGTTGGCTCCTTGATTCAGAAAATCTTTCCTCTCCTTCACCAGTCTCTCCACCTAGGACTGGCTGTCAGGTAAAGAACCCAGCATCTCAGAACTGATAGGCAAGACGCAGAGGATTTTAGGAGATGAGAACGTATGTACCCATTCTCAGGTCTGGGTGGGCTGCAAGAGGCTCAGGAGGCAGGGCAAAACCAAATGTTACAACAAAGCGAAAAAGAAATACATAAATAAAAAACAAAAAGCAAATGAGCAAACCAATAAATAAATAAAACAAGAAGGCACTTGTATTACGCAACGACGTGGTAAAACTGACAGCCCTAAACACAAAAGATCTGATAGCATTACATGTATGAAACAGCACGCATTGCACGGCATGTGCTATTTATATGTATGTAAATAGTTGTCATTGCTCCGTGATCTGAAAAATATATTTATCTAGTCCCTGCAATGTTTGCGCCATGAAAATGATTAGCCAGCCTTTTCTTCATGGACCGAGGTCAGCTCCCGCCCAGCTTCTGTCAAAACCATCATGTAATGTAAATTAGTGCTGTCCAAACTCATTAGATCTTATTAATTATGAGCTTGCTGGTTCCTAGCAAGACACATACAAGGGATTTGAAACTCACCAACATGTTGTAAACTCTGGAAGCAGGAAAGTTGAATAAGGCAGAGAGGGAAAACTAGAACACATGTTCACAGTTGAAAATCAGTATGGACAAAAATTTAGCTGGAATGTAATTAAGTGGGAGTTCCAGACCCAAAGGTATTACTAGATGGTTGGCTGGGTCCACTGGTCTGCAGTGGACCATTTCCGGCAGCTGGGGTCCCGGCAGAGTAAGGGTGAGTGAGGGAACTGTACGCAGGTGACAAGGAGAGGTCTCAGCTTGAGTTGCTGGTGAGGATGGAAGCCCGGGGAGCATTTAGAACTGAGAACTTGCTCTGAGCTCAGGCTTGGCTCCGGATTTAATCCCACTCCGCAGACTAGACCATTGCAAGGCAAGACACCCAAACATTTCCTATTCTCCATCGATTTGTGCAGGAACCCCACGGAGACAGGGAGCCCCCACCCATGGCTGAGAGCACGGAGATTGGAGCCACTGCCTGGGGACAGACTGTGGTACATACTGACCCTCCCTGGGCCTCAGGTCCGTAAAATAGAGATAGAAATAGTATCTCCTGGGGCGCCTGGGTGGCTCAGTCGTTGGGCGTCTGCCTTCGGCTCGGGTCATGATCCCAGGGTCCTGGGATCGAGCCCCGCATCGGGCTCCCTGCTCCGCGGGAAGCCTGCTTCTCCCTCTCCCACTCCCCCCTGCTTGTGTTCCCCCCCTCTCTTTCTCTCTGTCAAATAAATAAAATCTTAAAAATAAATACATAAAATGAAAGATGTGGAACCTTTAAAAAAAAAAAGAAATAGTATCTCCTTCAGGCGTTGTTAGGATTAAACGAGGTCATATTTGCAGAAGGGTTTAGGACAGTGGCAGGTTGATAATAAATGCTATGTAGATGTTTGACAAACAAATTAGGAGGTGTGCTCTGGTCTGTTGTTTTAGCATGACAGACCCAGGTGAGGAATCTTGCCACCTAAGCGAGCATAAAGGGATTATATTCTACTTTCTTTTGGTGGGGACGCTCTGGGTCTTCTCTGCCATGGGGACTTGGTGAGAGGTGGGGGGGAAAGGAGGAGGGAGGGAGGGTGGGCATGCACAGGGGCATACCTGAAGTCCTTGATGTCCCAAGCACATGAGAAAGAGAGGAGAGGTGTCCTGTGTTCATCCCTCCTTGCCCTCTGTCTCTCCGTCCCTCTTCCAGCCCGAGAGCCTCGTGGGCAGGGTCTTGCCCTCTTGCTGGCTGTACACCTAGTTTCCTTGTTGCCTGTTACCCAGTAAGGCTGAAGTCACTCCTTCCAAGAATTGCTGGTTCGTTCCCAGGAAATGTTGAGAACCTTCCACAGAGTCCTCGAGCATTCCGAGAACACATGACGAATCATAGGCCGTGCGGCAGGAGAAATCCGAGGCAGTGACCTGACCAGCCGTGTGATGGCCACTCACCAGAAAGGCTGGCCAGCTCTGTATCCAAAAACACTATCTTCTCGGCCCAAATACTTGAGCACGGGGGGCTCTCGAACGTTCCAAAGTGACTAGACGTGTGGGGATCCAGAACAACCATGGCATGAAGCAGCCAGAGGACTGACTGTAGGATCTACAATGCTAGTGGAGGCCTCTGGCAACCATGGCGTAGGGAGGCACGGTTCCAGAAGGCTTGTGGAAGGACAGAGAGCCCAGAGAATGGACATGATGAGGAGAATCTGTGTCCTAAGATGGCCAACCCAGCCAGCAGGAGAGTCTCGGTCCTTTGCCCTGGGCTCTTCCGGGTCCTTCTCCCCGCCCCGCTTCGCGCACGCGCCAAGTACACGGAAGTGGAAATGTATACATTGCCCCCTTTTGTGTGTGCTGGGGGCTCAGACCTTTGGAGACCACTGTGCTCTGAGCCCCCAGTGTTAAATAAACCTCCTACCCTCCAAGTTCTCCAGGTGTCGCTTGGTTCTTCCATCGGGCGATCCAGTCCAGGTTCCGGAACAGAATCACAAGGCATGCTGGGAGTGTAAAACACACACCCGGTTTCAGAGACGCAGTCAAGCTGAAACGTCTCATCCATCATTCTTACATCGATTACAGAAGGAAATGATTACATTTTTTTAAATACTGGATTAAACAAAACAATGTAAACAATTTTAAAAATCATGCTACTTTTTACTTTTAAATGCTGGCTATTGGAAAATCAACTTTGGGGCTCATGTCCTCTTTCCGGTGGGCAGCGCTGAACTGAAAATTTCTGCAGAGGAAAACAGGTCACAGCCCAAGAGCCAGACGCCAAAGGCAGGGGGATCCTCAGGGGGCAGAACCCGAGACCAAGTGCGGAGAGAAGGACATTCTGAGGGAGGGTCCGACACAGGCAGCTCTCACTCAGGTAGAACAAAGAGGAGACAATGAGCAAATTATTTACCACGTGGGAACGAAAAATATATACCTGGCATGGCTCTCCTGGGAAGCTCCTGGAGAATGTGTTGCAGAAACACAAAATAGCAAACCAAGGAGAGACAAGATCCAGCCTGGAGAGCGGTTGGGGGGCGGGGGGGGGGGGCTAGGGCGGGAGGGTGGTTCCAGGATAATAGCTATGTGCCCGGTTTCAAGATCAAACCAGTGTGTTCCAGAGGAGGAGGAGGGGGCAGGGCGGGCAGAGGGGCTCTCCGGGAGGGGTGGCGGGGAGATGAGGAGAGTCAGGTGCCTCCGTGAGTCCGAGCATGTGGCAGAAGCACCAACAGACATTGGAACACATGTGGAAACAATCGGCATACATCCCTACAAAACCAAGCAATGGCACAAGACAGATGTTAATTCCAGAACGTGTTCAGAGTTGTACCAGAAAGGAAATGCGGCCATCCCTGCAGAGAGCTTAGGAAGCCGTAATGTAAAGACTATGTAAACAAAAATCATAATATCTAGATTGAAGGGAGGGGGAGGAGTTTAACTGGGGTAGTTAGCCAGCAAAATCCTCAGCTACCATAATCGAAGTCGACAAAATGACTAAAATGAATAAATGAAGAAATAGCAGTATGTGCTTATTTTTTTTAAGAAAATCGCAGATAAATTGTAGAAGAAAGAGATAAGAGTAGAAAGTTGTTGCTTTGTGGGTGAGTGGGTTGGGGGTTTGGAGGGATGGAGCAGGGCGTTTTGATGGCAATTTTTGACTGAACTGTACGCATGCTTTCGTTGGATTTAATACATATTTTTAAGTGCATGGAGATTCCTGGCCAGGTAACCTTCCTTGAATGGAATGAAATTTCACCAGAATTTGGGTCTTAATCATCTGTTTTTTTCCTCGTACCACATAAAGAAGCAAGTTTCAAAACAGTTGCCCTTGCCGACCAATTCCCCACATCAGTGGGTTCGTGGCATCATCTGTGGGCCACCTTAGTCCTCTCTGTCTCTTGTCTTCCCTGCTCAGGGACACGATGCCAGGTGCCTGCCCCTCGCCACCAAGGCAGCAAGCTCCCCCCCCCCCCCCCCCCGCCCAGCTCCTCTTGCCACGAATTCTTCTCAGAATCCTTCCTCCCTCTGGCATTCCCCAGCTGTAGAGCTCACCCTCGATGATTTTACAGATAGAGGGTAAGACGCCAATGCATCCTTGGGACAGCATTTGTTAAAAATAAAATTTTGGCGTGCATATTTTAAAAGGACTCAGCGTGGATCCGAAAATACACATGGAGACGGGCTGGATACACGAGGGGATCTCTTGTCTTTCCTACTCTTTCATCCACTCAAGGAAACTTGGTCTTCAAGGCGGCTACTTCTCCACCTAATTGCGTCACTTTTTCCCCAGCTGCGTTTTCAGAGAAAGCGGTCTCACCTCTTGGATTTCACAACTGACAGGATTTGCCATGTATTCACTAGGAAAAAAGATCATCTTTTCTGTAGCGATGTGAGCACTTGAAATAAGCCAAATTCTGACTGTCTGATAGATTTTTCCTATGACCACTTTGAAGGGCTCAGATTAAGGTCTCCTATTGATAGTCTCTCTGTCTCTGTCTCTGTCTGTGTGTGTCTCTCTCTCTCTTTTCCCGATTTGCAAGCTCATGCAGCCTTGTACAGATACACCCCAGCCCTGGAGACAGTCACGACAGAAGCGAAGGTGCCCCAGGAAATGGACGATATTGGAATACCATGGGAACAGTACGGTGATGGAATCAAAGACACCATTTTGGAAAAGTAGAGTGCTTGGTGGCTATTCCTCTGGGCGGAATTGTCTCATGAATGTAAAGGCGGTAGAAACAAAACAAAGTCTTGTTTGGCAAACATTTGAGCCAATGACTGAACTCATTTGAAAATGTATCAGAAGCATTTCAGGCAAGCAAAGGGCTAGAAACTGGCCACCCTTCCCCACAGAGACGGCATTTGGGAAGGGAAACTTCTTGTTATGTTCATCCATGGAAGGCTTTCGCTGGTGAAAATAACCTCTTTATCAACAGCCTTCCTGAATTTTTATTTTTATTTAGCGATATCATGGACCTGTTTTCCGTCTCTTTCCATCCATCAGAAGGAGTGTTGGGGGTGGCTGTACACCGGTGTATATAATGCGGCTTCATGGTTTGCAACAGCTGCGATGTATGGTTCGAGTCTCACCCTGTCTCACTGGCGGGACATTTCTGTTACTCCCTGGCTTTTCGTGTTTAAACAATACCGTAGTGCGTATCCCATGTATGATTCTGCACATTAGTAGAGCTGTAGAAGAATTCTGGAAGACGGGATCTTCCCGGGAAGAAAGTTAAAAAAATGTTAGCGGAGAAAGCCAAACGAGTTCCTTCATTTGAATCCTTCACATTTACCTTCCCTTTGGGGATTCTTCACCATTGACTGTTGACACTTGTGCATGGCCTAAGGAATACTAAGGCCAACAACAGATGTCTTTGAGCCCAGGTAGTTTGGTTCCTGAGTTCATAGCCATTTCGCCCTACTGATATGATAACCGGCAGAGTAACACACAACCGTGACGTTACGTTTTTGTAGCGGTCAAATGACGGCAGACAAATAAGCTTTTAAGAACGCATTCTGCAAATGCTGGTTGAACACCTACTCCGTCACAGCACTTTTTCCGGTTGGTCAGTGGCAGCAGGGAGCATCCTTGTCTGTGCATCTGCAGAAGAGAATGAGAGAGCACCTGCTCGGTGCTTAACACACGGCTCTGGGTCGGCTTCCGCCCATGGTGGGGAGATGGGGGCTGGCCTGCTCGCCAGGGCATCCACACCTGCGGCAGTTATACAGGGCCGGGCTCGCCTCCTTCTCACCTTGACCAGTGTGGGACCCAGTAGCTCCTTCTGGTGAGAACGAAGTAATTGAAAACTTGCTTTCTTACTCAGCATGGTTTTCCCCTGAAGCATGAAAATCATTGCTAAATGTCTACCGTGGGCAACAAAAACCAACAGTGCAATCAAAACGTGGTGTAGACTTAATCTTGGAGGGCAGTACCTGCGTTTTTTTTTTTTTTTTTTTTTTTTTTTTACCTACTTATCACAAAAGAGTCGGTTTCAAAACCACCCAGGCCGAATGACTACAGGCATGGGAGAGGGGCTTTGGGGGTGGGGAGGCTATTTGGCCAGTCTTAACAGATGTCAGGGCCCAACCACGGGTCTCAGATCTCCGTCCAAGAGGAAGCAGTTGGAAAGGAGCCCGTGCTCTCTCTACAAATGTTGATTTTCTTTAGTGATGCTCAGCTCCGGCCAGCACTGCAAAGCCACCCACACCATCGTTATCCACGTCTGCACAGGCGTTCTCGTTCACAGGGGCCCGGTTGAATGAAAGATGACACTGTTTGCTAGACTTCTTTGGCCCCCTTGACAGATACCTGTTGGAAGTCCTCTATTTTCCTTTTGTTGTTCTTAAAGCCAGATTTGGAACCAAGCACCGGTTTCCAGAGAAAGTCTGCTTCCGCCCCCCATCCCTGCTGCATAGGAAAAGCTTATTTCTAATGTATGCTTCTTGGATAAACTAAGGGGACTGAAACATGTTCAGTCACCAAAGCCGGGGTGTTCCATGACTTTTGGGGCTCATGGTAGGTCTCATCAGGAACTTGAACAGTTGGCGTGCAGAATGGTTTTCTTTGGAGCTGGAATGTGGGGACAAAAATAAAACCATTACAAGTTCGTTGGGTAACCTCTGGAAATCTGGAAAACAGCAGTCACTCCTGGGCATTATTGTAGAGAAATGAAAACTTAGGTTTCCACAGAAACCTGTCTACAGCTGCTGAATTTGTAACAACGGCCAAAACCCGGCATAAGCCCGGATGTCCTTCAGCGGGTGAATGGCGGTACATCCGAAGCACAAAATACAACTCAGCAGTGAAAAAGAACACGCTATTTATTGATATACGTTGCAACTTGCACGAATCTCCAGGAAATTATGCTGACTGTAAAAAGCCAGTCTCGGAAGGTCACATAATGGGGCACCTGGGTGGCTCAGTTGGTTAAGAGTCCAACTCTTGTTTTGACTCAGGTCATGATCTCAGGGTCCTGGGATCGAGCCCCAAGTTGGGCTCCTAGCTCAGCCGGGAGTCTGCTTCTCCCGCTCCCTCTGCTGCTCCCCCTGCTCTCTCTCTCTCTCTCTCAAGTAAATAAATAAATCTCTAAAAAAGAAAAGAAAAAGATCACATACTGTACGACCCACTCTGAAGCATCCTCACAATAACACAAGGTGTAGAGATAGGGACCAGATCCCTGGCTGCCAGGGGTTGGGGGAAGTGGGGGTCGATGTCACTATGAAAGGGTACTTCCCTTGTGGATATCTCTGTCTTGATAGGGGTAGGTTATAGGAATCCACACATGACCTGAGCCAAAGGCAGACGCTCAACGACTGAGCCACCCAGGCGCCCCCAAAGATGTAATTTTTTCAGGAGGCGGGAATAAGAGATTTTCTGCAACTTCCTGTGAGTCTGTAATTATTTCAAAATACAAAGCTAGAAAATCTTGGGTGGAAAATATTGGCTCCTAGGAAAATCACCTGTGAAATCTGTTGGATTAGTTCATTCATATGCCTGGTAAAAAAGTTCACTCTGGGGTGGATCTCATGTTCTGCCCCTTCCAGCTTCTTAGCAGGCAAGGGCTGAGCAGACACTATTAAGAGAACCAAGTGCCTGAAGTACCTTTGTCTAAAAGTCATATTTTCTCTAAGTACCCACTATGACAGAAAGAAGAAAAGCCAAACATGGGATGAGTTAATCACTCAGGTCTGGTCGGCTGACGGGCAGGGACATTTACGTTAAGATCATTCGTGCATTTATATCCACACCCCTTTCTTAGTGAAGCATGCAGTGCATTTTAGGGGTGACTGAGCCCCACTCCCCATGCCCATAGCAGGCTCTTTGCCTCCTCCACTCTCAGACCCAACCAGCACCAGAAAGCTCACACTCCTGCCTTATTGTCTCTGAATTCCGTAGTGGAGGCGTGGCCTGCTTTTTCCTCTGACTGTATGGCCGGAGACGCGCCTTGGGAACTCTCATTGAATAATTAATTTTTAGTTTTAAATAATTCACTAGTCCTGGCCTGCATAATTGCTGGGGACCAGAGAATTAATTAGTTGGATGGTTCTTCTTTCTTCTCCTTTGCTTGGAGGGAGGGCTAGGCATTGCTGAGTTGGGACATAACCGCGCAGCCTCTAACTAGGCCATTATCCCAGCGATATCCGAGACCATAAAGGCAAAAGGAAAGTAATGATCATGATCCTGCACCAGCTTCAAGCAGCAATTGCGCTTTCAACTCTCCCGCAGTTTTGTCCTTGGTAGCCCACACAACCCTCCCGGATTATTTTTGGCGATGAGGACCAGGCTGATTATACATAAAGGAAATAAAAACATGATCCCAAATCCTTGGTTTAGAACATGCATCAGGCAAACTACGGCCCATGAGCCAAACCCGGCCCACTGCCTGATTTTGTAAATAAAGTTTTATTGGCGCACACCCATGCCCATCCGCGAACATATTGTCCACGGCCACTTTCAGCTACAATGGCAGAGTTGAAGAGTTGTGGCGGAGACCATATGGACAGCAAAACCTAAAATATTTATTCTCTGGCCTTTACAGGAAACGTTTGCTGGCCTCTGGTTTAGAATGTCATTTAAGCCGCCAGGCTCCCGTTGATTGACAGCAGCTTTGCTAGGACTGTCGACGTTGTGGAACCTCGTGCCCGAAGAGGCTTCTTCTCCCTGCTCTTGACACCTACGGGAGGGGACTGAGGGAGGAAAAAATAGAAGCGAGAAGCAAAAGCCCTGGGTAATCCATAACTGGGCGCTAGGCCTTGGAATATTTAGGATTCGGGCCTCATTGAGCAGAACCCAGCTCCTCCAATTGCATCAAATTTAACCTGTCCTCTACTCAGGTGGGCAAGGAGGTGAGGAGCTTTGCAGTCAGAAGTAAGTTCAAATCCCCATCCCCTCTTAGGCTGTGTTACGTCGGAACCTTTCTGTTTCCTCAGCTGGTAAAAGGCGATGTTCTCCCTTCTCCACTGGGTTCTCCGAGGGTCACAGACACTCACTGATGGACAAGCACTTAGCATGGTGCCTGGCCTGTAGTACATAAAATGGTAAGTCTTGGTTGATTTGATCATTACGAGTCTCCCCGAGATACCTTTTATCTCCAGGCGATCAGTTTACCAGATAAACTGCAGAGTTCTCTGTACCCGGAGTTCGAAACAGAAATTGCAACCCTAAACTTATCTGCAGAGCTGGAAAAGCTCATTTGGGGCCGGCACGGTCCTAGAAATGGACAGGATGTCCAGAGGACAGCCTAGCTTTTTGGACGGGTTGAGAGCTGTTTCTCCGCAGGGTCTTGGGCCCCCGTCTCCGTCAGCAGAAAGCCAGAGCGCTTTGGCCTCAACAGAGCTACGTACAAAACGGAAATACTGACGACGCATAATCCATACCGCTCCGCAGTAAGCCACGCCCTGGCAGAGGGTAAAAGACGGAGAAGGGAAATGTGAACAGAGCAAAATATTTCAGAAACGTTGTTGCCCCCGATGACCTTGCGGCTCAAGCCGGGAATCTGCGCTTCCTTCCGGACTTCTCGGCATTCCGGGTCCCCGGAGGCTAGGTCACCGACTTCCCATCCATTACCTTCTTGCTGCCGCCGCCCCTACTCCCCCATCTCTTGTCTCCTGAATTACATAGTCTTTCCTGGTCTCCCCAACCCCCGTCTTGTTCTTCCAATTCACAGTCTTCCTGCTCTTCCTAAAACAAATCCGGGCCAGCACATTCCCTTTGGAAACAGCTGTGGTAACACACACACACACAGTAAAACTGAGTGCTAGTGACCCTTTAGGACACTCACGGGGTTGTGCCACCATCGCATATGTATTTCCAGAGCGCTTTCAGCACGCCGAAAGGAAACCTCCGCCTCCTTGGGGCGCCTGGGTGGCTGAGTCGGTTAACCACCTGCCTTCGGCTCCGGTCAGGATCCCAGAGTCCTGGGATCGAGCCCCGCATCGGGCCGCCGCTTTGGGAAACCATTTGGCAGTTTGTTAAGAAGTTTAGCATGGCCACCATTTGCATCAACATGGATGGAACGGGAGGGGATGATCCAGAGAAAGACAATTACCATATGGTTTCACTCATACGTAGAACATAAGGAACAGAGCAGAGGAGCACAGGGGAAGGGAGGGAAAACTGAGTGGGAAGAAATCAGAGGGGGAGACGAACCATGAGAGACTCTGGACTCTGGGAACCAAACTGAGGCTTACAGAAGGGAGGGGGGCGTGGGAGAATGGGGTAACCAGGTGATGGGTATTAAGGAGGGCATGTGTTGGGTGTTACACACAACTAATGAATTGTTGAACGCTATAACAAAAACTTATGATGTACTATATGTTGGCTAACTGAACATAGTGAAAAAAATTAAGAAAAAATAAAATAAAAAGAAGTTTTGCACGTATTGGGGCGCCCGGGTGGCCCGGTTCGTTGGGTGACTGACTCTTGATTTCGGCTCAAGTCATGATCTCAGGGTTGTGAGATTGAGTCGAGTACAGGGCCCTGCGCTCAGCGGGGAGTCTGCTTTTCTCCCTCTCCCTTTGCCCCTCCCCCTGCTCATAAACTCTGGAGCTCTGTCTCAAATAAATAAATAACTTTTTTTAAAAGAAGTTTATTTACTTATATATTTAAAGATTTTGTTTATTTTTGACAGAGAGAGAGAGTGTACAAGCAGGGGAAGCAGCAGGCAGAGGGAGAGGGGGGAGCAGGCTTCCCGCGGAGCGGGGAGCCCGATGGGGGGCTCGATCCCAGGACCCTGGGATCCTGACCTGAGCCGAAGGCAGACGCTTAACCGTCTGAGCCACCCAGGCGCCCCTAAAGAAGTTTAGCACGTATCTATCTGGTGCCCAGCAAGCTCACCCCTAGGTAATTACCTAAGAAAAAGTAAACGATGTAGTTACGAAAGCCTTGTGCAAGAAGCTGTCTTATGTACAGTCACCGAAACCTGGAAGCCATCCAGGAGTCTGTGCCCAGGAGAATGGCTACGGAAGCAGTGGCATAGCCATTGGATGGAATACTGTGCGCTAATAAAAAGGAATGGACTATCGCTACGCATGACAACACGCAAAGACGAATTTCCCGCACATCACGCTGACTGAAAGGAGCCAGTCACAGAAGAGTAGATACTGCAGGATTATATGAAGTTCTAGGAAAGACAAATCTAATTTGCAGGGACAGACGGCAGATCTACGGTTGCTTCTGGGTAGAGAAGGACTAACTAGGAAGAATCACGATGGAATTGTCTGGATGGTGGATATGTTCTGTGTTCTGCTAGGTTACGGGATTTGTGCATCAACAAAACCAACCAAGGTGTCCATGTAGATCTATGCATTTCACTGAAAACTAAACCTCAATGCTAAAACAATAGCATAAAAGTAATCCTGCTGCTTCTAACCAAGAAGACGATTTACATAAGTACCTGGTTTCTTATTGTTACACCTAAGCAATAATTGAATCCCATGAGGCCTGTCACCACATTTTAGACAGTGATATTTGCTCATCCTCCTTGCTTGCCATTCTTAGGATCACTTAACTTAAAAAAAAATTACTTGTAAGAATTAAATTTGTTTCATCGTTGAAAATGTTGCGGTTTTTGAGTAGTGGGGATATAATTTTCCGATCAACATTCTTGTATGTTCATTAGAGTAAAAAAAAAGAAAAAGAATCTTTTAAAGTATTTGTATCAGTCGGCTTTTGCTATTCTGACAAAGGCTCCAATATTTAATGGCTTCAAGCAACCACCACTCATTTAGCTCCTGGTTCATGGGCCAGCAATTTGGGTTGGGCCCAGACAGGGGATTCTTCTGGTGGAGGCTGGGCTCCGTTGTGCACTCCCAGTTACCCCTCCTTGTACGCGCTGAGTTATCTGAACATGTCATTACCAGCAGCCGTAATGCCCGATGAGAGGCCAAGGTTGTGGGTCTGTTGTCATTTTCGAGAGGGATGCAAACTGCTTTAGGATCTAAAGTAGGCCTGTCTGGAAGGCATAAACCAAGAAGCTAATTTCACGGTCCTAGCCAACCCCCACCATCTCCGGCCTTGTAAAGGGACCCTTTCTCAATTTGGCTTCCTTTGTGCAGTAGGATTGGAAAGTCTCCTGATCGTAAAATCTAGCTGCTTTGTCCTCCTTGGCACTGATGGGTAGCAGAAAAGCAAGCTTGATATATTTCTGCAAATACCCAACAAAATCTCTGGGAGATTCATGCCTGGAGCTAAGACTGTTGTAGGAAGCCTAGGATGATGCCGAAAACACCAACCTCAACTCAAATGGAACAATCCCTATATGTTTTTAGTATGAATATGAATCCGGTTGTGATCATTCATTGAGCAAAAAAGATTGGAATGATTATAAAATGGTTGAAATGAACCATCATGACTTATGTCAAATTTTAAGCAGTCACACCAAGAATTTGTTATGCTTCCTTGTAAAAATTGGAAATTATCCACCTGGACACTCAGAAGAAAAGGATGACAAAGAGCGGATTTTTGAAGTATTTTTCTGAGTCTAGTTGGTGCGTTTATCATGTATCCATTATGTGTAATACCGACTTCCCCATCTGTTACAGTAGAAGCAAGTCATGCTTAAAAAAAAAAAATCTTTGCCGATGAGAGATAGTAAAAGAGTCATTTCCACCTTGTGCTTGTGCATTAAGTTTTAATGCTAATAGCTAATAGTTCTGACATTCCATTTTCAGTGGCACTTACGTGAAGTTCTATTTTCTGTGTGTGTGTGGGGGGGGGAGCTTCATAATTATTTCAGTGACAATTACGGCCAATGACGTTTCTTCCAAAAATCATTTATCCTATAAAATGTGGGAAATCGTCCTGGATGGGGAGGGGGACTTGCCAGATCCCCCACGGAGGAGGTGAAGATGCAGACGTGGGGAACGGGGCTGGAGAAATAAGACTCCCTCTCTCCTGGCCCCCTACCTCTCCCCGGCTCCTGCTGAGGATCAATATTTCATCTTTTCTGCTTGAGAACTCTGACCCAGTTAGTCAAGTGATTGAGCCCGGGCTGTGCTATCCCACACACATTCCCTTCTCTTGTCGCTCCTTTGGCCACAAAGACATTATTTTGTGAAGGGTCAGGTTTCTGTTTTGTAGAGCAATTGATTTTGCTTCCACACGTTATGTTTATGAACCAAACACACACACACACACACACGCATGCACGCACGCACGCACGCACACACACACGAAAGCTTAATTATAATTAATTTGGTGCCAGGATTTGACTGTCTAGAATCTGTGTGTGTTTGTTAACGTGGCTCCCTGATTTTTAGACCATGGGTGACAATTGTCTGTTCCTGTCCGCAGCCCCGAGCTGGGGCGTCCATGCTCTGCCTTGCTGCATTGCGGTTATTTAAAAATATTAATTGATCCACGTTGTCTTCATGCCTAGAGTTGGGCTTTAAGTTAGAAGACTGTCCGGATTTGGGATCCCCCTCCCAAAGCAGAGCCTGAGACAAGGTTGCAGTGCAAGCAGTTGACGTGTGAGCAATCCCGGGAGGCAGCGGCCTACAGAGGGGCATCCTCAGATCTCCAAGCACCCTGGGCAGCTAAAGCCCCCGCCTGGGGGCCTCGGAGACCGTGGAACATGCCTCAGAGGCATCCTGCCCGGGGGCTGAGGGCCCTGGGGCATGGGTCCGCCGACTTCCAAGAGTGATTTGCTGAGCGCTGCTTCCCGAAGCCCCAGCTCTTCAGGGTTGGGGCTTGTGTGGTACACAGGCTAATGTGGTCCTTTGTGTGTAAAGGTGAGCGGGGAGGAAACAAGCGGATCCAACAGCAGGAAGACAGCCTTCTGCAAACCAGGCAGCGAGCCCTTCCCACCCCCGACCCTGGACTTCCCAGCATCCAGCACCGTGAGCTGTACATGTCCCTTGTTGAAGCCGCTTTGTGGTGCCTTGGTACAACAACGGGTGCTGACAAGGACAGAGCGCATGCCCCTCTCCGCAAAGCTGCACACACCATGCCTGTTCGTAACCCAAAGACTGGAACTTAGTCCCGCGGGCTCACTTTGCTATAAATGGGGCTGGAGAACGTGATCCTTATTTGGGGGTGGCCAGGGGCTCAGTGAAAAACAGCAGGTTTGATTCTTCAGGGCAGAGTTTCTCCACCCCTGCATGATGGACATTTTGGGCAGGGTGATTGTCTGTGGCGGGAGGCTGTCCTGTGTGTTGCTGGGTGCTTAGCATCCCTGGCCTCCGCGCCCCAGATGCCAGTAACATTCCCCCGCCCCCAAACAGCGATGACCAGTAGAAATGTCTCCAGACATTGCGCACTGTTCCCTGTGGGTCAAGTCGCCTTGGGTTCAGAACAGCTGTGAAAGGGATGGGAGAATCGCATACTAAGAGACACATGTCAACACCACCCCTTGCTGGGAAGATGGGTCTCTTTCCTGTATCTAGACAAACCCTACTCTCCGGCTGGAGGTCAAGCTGCGGTGTTATTTCCAGGTTTGTCAGCAGGCTGGGCTTTGCTGGAGCTGTTTGGTGATGTTTTGGCACCGTTGCCGACCTTGTCAGCTCCAAGTTCGATGCACCCCCTTGGAGATTCTGTGAACTACTTAATATTCCTTAATACAGTCATTTTCTGTTTAGACTAGCCAGAGTTAAGTCCTACTGTTTACAACAAAGCATCCAGCCTGATACAATTGGCCTCATTAAGATTCACCCACGATCCCCCTTTAAGACCTTGGTCTTTTGTTCCTCGGGTTAAGAAGCCAGGCAAATATTCTAGGAATAACTCACAAAAGCAAATTGCCATGCTCGAGACCCATGGGAACATGCTAGTTTCCACACGAGTTTATAGGTTAAATTCTGTCTCCGTTGTCTGTTTTTTTTCCCCCTCCTCCTTTTAGGACTTGTTGAGAAACTTTGTCAGAATCAAAATTCCCTCCGGATTTCTATACATTTATTTATGCTTTCTTGTCCTTCTGTGTTCCAGTGCAGCTCCTATAATTCTCTCCTCCTGTCTTTTCCTTTCTTTTCCACGGCAGCGACTCATTCCGCTTTCTTGCGTCTCTGTCTCCGTGTTCTTCCGGCCTGATCTCTTCCCCACGGAATGTTACCTGCTTTTCGTCTTGCTGTATCTTTTTCTCTTCCCTCCGCATCACTGGCTTAAACCCCTTGAGCCTCTGATGTGTTCTATTTTCTGTGCAACAGGAAAGCTCTTTCTGAAAAGGGAGTGAGTTCGTTCTGGAATAGGTAGGAAAGTAGGAAGAATGGGGGGGGCAGGTTGGCTGGAGTCCGTTGTCATTCCTAGGCAGTCATGAAGCTGCCTGGGGGAGGGGCGGAGGCCAGCCCTGGGGCGAGGGAATGAGATGTAGACAGACTCAGGGGCTGCTCCTGCAGGGGTGAGGCCAACCTCACGATATGGGTGTGCAAAGTGTCTCTGAATTCAGTGGCACCCGAGGCCTTTGAGGTGGTGGGGAGGAAGCTCAGGTGCAGGCATCCGTGGGCATTGGTGGTTCTGGACCTTGATTCTGGGACCCATCAAGACTCTGGGGGAGCTGGCTAGAAGTTCTCAAGGTGTCAGGGTGAGGCCGGAGCTCAGAGCAGATCACAGAGCTCCTGGAGCTTGAGCACAAAATCGATAAACCACGCAGAGGCCTGGGTGGGCATCTGACCTGGACCATGAGAGGGGAGCAGGCTGAGACAGCAGTGAGGTGCCTCTCCCGGGAGGCCGGGGCCCTCCAAGGGTGCCTAGCTCCATCTTAGCAAGCCTCGCCCGGTGCTGTGGGGGCGGTGGGTTGGACTCGGTCAGGGCCGAGGTGGGCAGAGCCTGTGACAACTGAACAGAGCTAGGAAGGAGCCACCTCCAGCGGGGATTCGAACACTTGAAATGTGCTTCAGAATCACCTGGGAGTCTAGGGTAAGCATGGATTGCAGGGCTCCGTCCTCAGAGCTCCTGATTCAGGCGATCTGGGATGGGGCCCAGGAATCAGAATCTCTAACAAGTTCAGAGGTGAGGCTGCTAGCTCACGCCATGCTCTGAGAACCATTGGCTTATGCCTTTTCTCAAACAAGGTTCCTCCGCCCTGGCTGTATATTAGCGTCCGGTGAGGGGATTAAAAATCTCGTAGTGACTTTTGCTACTGGTCAGGGATGGGCTTTTTCTTCCATTACAACAACCAGAGTGAAATGCGCAAACTAGACACATTTTTAGAAGCACCGGAGAGATGTGGAAACAGAGGGGGGAAGTAGAACTAAAATTCCAGAGAAGGGAGAGCCCTTCCTCGGTGAGATAAGAGCCTTTCCACCAAGCCTAGGTCCCCGAGGCCCCGCATCAGACACATGAAAGCAGACGCTGGAGGGTGGAGTCCGGCCTCAGCATCAGGGTTCTGTAAGGATCCCCGGGTTATGCTAGGGGACAGCCAGGGCGGAAAAACACGCTCTTCTGTGGAGAACTGCTCTTAGGGCCCAAACCGGATTGCTCTAGGGTCTTCTGGGATGAGAGGGGCTCTGACCACCCAGGGATAAATCAGTTGACAGGGAGAGGGAGAACGATGCGGGACTTCCCTGGGGGACACACATGTCAGAGGAGAGCATGGAGGGTGGGGTGCAGGGGCACCGATGCCCATTCTGCCTTTGGGGATACACAGAGCTCATGATTCTGACCGTCTCCTCCTCCCTCCCCACTGGGGTCTGGGAGGGTAAGCCCGTGAAGTTACTGTTCCTCACCTACAGGTCTTTCTCCCTTACTCATCGCCGCAATCCTATATCCCGAGCCTCTCGCTCAGTGCTTCTTAACTGGAGGAGATTTTGCACCCAGGGGACAATGGGCAATATCTGTAGACATTTTCGGTTGTCACTCCGTGGGGCGGAAAGGTGCTCCCGGCGTCTGGTGGGCCGAGGCCAGGGATGCCCCGCGACATCCTCCTCTGCACAGGACAGCCCCCGCTTACAGCGAAGGAGCCAGACCCAGATGTGCGTCGCGGCTGGGAAAGGCTGCTCGGCTGGGCTGCACGAACGCCTCGCCTGAGGCGTCCCACCCCCGCTGGGAGCCCTGACCGCCAGGGCGGAGGCTCCTGCAGGTGAGGCCCGCCGAGTGCTTCCTTCCCCCTGACCTCCCGCCGCCCTGAACAGGTTCGCAGCATCAGCCAACGTCGTCAGCAGTGAGCGCCTGCCCGCACAGGTGGGGGCCGTTGGCCCCGAGCTTAGGCGGAGGGCTTGGCAGGGACCTGAATGGGACCTGTGTGTTCTGAGGGGGCCGGGCTGCCTCAGAGCTCCACCAGCTTCAAAGCCAACTGTCTTCACTTTTCAGCAGCCCTCCTCCGCCTCCCGGCCTGAAACGGCCTGCCCATCCCGCGGCCTTCGCCCCAGCCGTTCACCGTGACTCATTTCTCGTGGGGAGACAAAAGAAGCCCTTGACTCCAACAAATGTTTCAGACAAACAGCAATAACAAATCACTGATTCCCAGGAAGGTGGGAGGAGGTGAGGTGGCTAGAATATGTTCCCACCATTGTGCTAACGTGGCCTCGTGAGGCCGATGTGCCGCTTACCACCTTTCCATACCTTTCCAGCTATGGAAAGGTGTGAGAGGATGAAGCGGAGTTCGGCGCAGGACAAGGAGGCCCGGAGCAAGGTGAAATGCGTGCGCTGAGGAAGGGGGGCCGGCGGAGGGGGTGGAGGGGCAGCCCGCACGCTGAGAGGCCGGCTGAAGGCTCGCTGAGGAAGCCCTCGCAGCGGACGGCGTCATAAGCACTTCACCTGGATCATCTCACGCAACCCTCATGAGCCCATGCGACAGATTCTGTTACTGCCCCCTGCATCCTTTAGCCATTGCCTCAGCAATCCTGTGTTAACAAACAGCCCCACAAAACTTCTGTGGCTTAACACGCCAATCATTTCATCTCTCCTCACATGTCCGCTGTCCACAGTTCAGCTGAGCCTCAAGGGATCCAGTCGGGGCACAGCTGGAGTAAGCTCCAAGCTGCAGGTGGGGTTCACGTTGCTCCAGGCATGTCGCTTTATCTTGGAACCAGGGGTGTGACTGGAATATGTTTTTCCCACCGCGCTGGGAGATATGCAAGAGTGCAGCAAAACCGTGCAAACCCATTTCAAGCCTCTTCTTGTGTCTCATCTTGCATTGGCAAAGGGAGGCACGTCGCAGAGCCTGAAATCAAGAGGTGGGAAAGTGCACTCTGCCCACCATGAGTTCAAAGCAAGTCAGAGCCCAGCTCAACACTGATGGAGTGGCAAAGTATACTCCACCCCCCCCCCGCCCCCGGTGAAGGCTGGTGGCAGGGGGGAGGCGCTGCTGGGAATTCATATTTGCCAATCATCTAATCTACCACATTTTAAATCTGTGGAGACTGAGCCACAGAGGCATTCAGCAATTTGCTTTAGGCCCCAGGGCAAGGGGTAGGCTGGGACGTGAACCCAAGTGGTGTGGCTCGAGAGCCTATGTTACACCGCACCAGTCTACACCAGTGGACTGCATCCACCAGCCATGGCCCCAGATCCCACGGCTTACTGTCTTATGTGCCTGTCATAGCAAGTCTTCAAGCAGCCCCCGATGGTCCTCACCTCCGGGTGTCCACACCTCTGCCTCACCTCCTCCAGCTTGAATATGGCTGATCTTTGTGACCGGTAGAATGCTGAGAAAGTGGTGGTGTGTGCCTTCTGAGGCTAGGTCATAATAATCATTCTGGTTTTCTCTTTGGAGTCTTGGACCACTCACTCTGGGGGAAATGGGACCCCATTGTGAGGATGCTCAAGCAGTCCTGTAGAGAAGTCCTCGTGGAGAGGATCGGAACCCTCCTGCCAACAGCCGGCACCAACGTGCCCGCCATGTTGAGTGAGCCACCTTGGAGGTGGGCCCCACAGCCTCTGCTCTTCAGATGCTTCCTTTAAGTTTTCCAGCAGAAGCCCAGATATTGTGAACCAAGCACAAGCCATCCCTTCTGTGTCCTGTCTGGATTCTGCACTGGAAGAAACTTGGACACGTAATGAATGATTATGGTTGGCTTAAGTCACTAAATTTTGGGAGGATTTATTATACAGCAATAGATAACCAACATACAGCCTTGCCTAAGGACTTGAGATGCCACCCAACACTGCACAGTCCAGCAGAACTTGGAACTCCAGTATTCTGACCTCTTACTTGGTGTTGTCTTCATTGCCACGTGAGCTATTGGATGAGGACTCAGGTCCCCGGACCGCATGCTGGTGCTGTGAGTGCCTGGTAGATCTGAAACAGATAAGGAATTCTGAAAGATTATCCATGGCGTAAGATGCTGACGGTGGAAACGCCAAGGTTAGTTAGAGAAGCATAGCCACACTTCACGAGTGTCTCCAGGGGACACTATGACTTCTCCCCGAAAGTGTGCCCCTACAGATGGCCTCCCAAGCTACGAGGGGCGTGGCAAACAGCTCACTTCCGACAGTTGCCTTCCCTCTCCGCAGAGCCTCCTTCCGAGACTCAGAAACAGTCATGGTGCCATTCATCTGTGTTGCCTTCAAACATGATGTCCAGGTTCCGTCTTCCACTGTAATTTGTCCCTCGCTTCACTGAGGTCAATCTGTCCCTCATTAGCTCCTGGGCATATTCACAATTTCCACTTAAAAGATGGCTCTTGTCATTACAATCAGTAAGAGACACTGTGGAAATGAGAAGACACCAGCTTCCCCGATAACAACCATGAGAAAGATAAGAAAACCCCCTTGGCTTTTTATAATTTTTAAGTGAGTAAAGCAATGCCTGCCCGCAATAAAAGTGCAGACCCGACAGCCTTGGCAAGGGTTCTGGCAGCTGGGAGACTATTCTAAATATACCGTCATTTAAAAAAGCACTCCCCACGAGACTCGGTCCCTCACCATTTACCTCTGTCCCCCAGTGATTGCTCCGGTGTGTCGCACTGGGCACAGATCATTAGAAGCGCTTTTCTATGCAGGAAGACTGTTCCCCCGTTGAAGCCTCTTTGTAAGCTGCAGTTGCTAAGCATTCCGGGGATGGGGGAAAGGCAATTTGCTTGATTCAAGAGATCAGGTTGGGGAAAGATCAATCTTGGCCTCATGGTTGGTTAGTGAGATCAGTCAGGGGCTTGATGGTTTCTGAAAGAAATCTTTTAAACCAACAGGTTCTTCTGTCTGTGATTTCTTTGGCCTCAAACCCTCTGCAAGGGGCCAGGGGCTAGAATGGGCGATATGATGCCCCACCTCCCACACAATCAGCGGGGACACGTGATCACCACGTGTGTTCTTTTAACCGAGGAGGGAAAAATGCTCCACAGCCCACACCCCCTCCACACACATATGGTTAGAATGTTCTCTGTTTTAGATAGGCATTGCCGTGATAAATGTTTAACACATTTTCGATTTAACATTAGACACTGCAGAGAGTCCTCAGTCAAGATTGAGAAACACCAACCTTGAAACACTTAGACCTGAAATATTTGAAAATAAGCATATAACTGGATGGGTATTGTTTGGTGTGTTATTTTAACAATCATTTTCTTTCTTTCTTTTTCTTTTCTTTTTTTTTTTGAAAGAGAGTGAATGAGAGAGAGAGAGAGAGAGAGAGAGAGAGAGAGCGCACACAAGCCAGGGGGGAGAGGCAGAGGGTTAAGCAGACTCCCCGCGGAGCAGGGAGCCCGATGCGGAGCTCGAGCCCAGGACCCTGAGATCATGACCTGAGCCGAAGGCAGATGCTTAACTGTCTGAGCCACCCAGGTGCCCCATTTAACAATCGTATTAATACAAAGCATAGATCCTTGTTATGTAATCACATCATGAGTTTATACTCAGAGACACTGTGAACAGTTCACATTCATCGTCACCATTACCAGGTAGTAGAGATATCAGCATATGTACCTGCAGAAAGCTTCCCAATGCCACACAACCAATAAAGGGCAGAGCCGGAGCTTACCCTGAAAACAGCCCGGCTCCAGCCCGTGTTCTTCCACACTGCCTACCAGTCCCTTCCGGAGGCATACACTCGTGCACATTTGCAGTATGCCTTAAAATGCGTTGCAATAAATGTGTCTCAACTTGATCATGCAATGAGTCATTAGCAAATTACGGTTCCTGTCTTTCCTTTTGGCAGTTTTATTTCTAGTATGTTTATTCTTCAAAACCCAGTTCAAATATCACTGCCCATGAGCTTTCCCCGAACCCCAGCCAGGACTATGCTCTGCCCTTTATATTCCACACCTTTTATTTCTCCCTATTGTTGGATTCTTTTGTATTCGTTTGCCTGTATGGGTTCCTTTAGGGCAGAACTAAAATCTCTTCACCTTTGTCTGCTGGAAATTCTAAATTCATTCAAAAAAGCCTTAATTTATGGAGGTATAATTAATACGCAATAAAACACATAGCTCTTATTTGTGCCGGGCGGGGAGGGGGTTTCAAATGTTCGCATCTATGTGCCTAACAACCCAATCAAGGGGCAGACTATTTCTATCACTCCTTCTGCCCCTTCGGCAGCCAGTGCCCTTCAAGCAACCACAGATCTCGGAACCTCCGTTTGCATATTGTAAAAACTCTTCAGACTCATCCGTCTTCTTTAGTCTAGTTAATGCTACTGGAAGCCTTCCGGCTGCTCAGGTTATAAAACCCAAACCCTTTTTTGTCATATCCTTTCCCCCTGTCTTCAACACATAGTTCCTCATCTAGCAAACTCTGCAGAGCATCTGTATTCCAAGCCAAGGATCTTTGCCAAGGATGGAGTCATGAGCCAAAGCCAGTCAATGCCACCCTCCCGTGGTTCTTTCTTCTAACCCCCCTCATTTCCTCCGTCCACTGTGCATGTCCTTCTCATCTTTACACTGTTACTACCCAGCCCTGCGTTGCCTCTTGCCACCTCCCCTTCTTCTAACCCGTCCACCTCAAGGCTCCTGGCCGTTGTTATAGACATCCCAGGTCTCCGCATTCCACTCAAAACACAACACACAAAATAATGTCTCAACCCCTCAGGTCGCCCTCAGGAAATTTCGCAGTCTGGCTTCACCCTGCCTTTCTAGTTTATCTCCCTTCACCTGTGGCCATGAGACCTCAACTCAAGCCACCCCAGGCAGCTTGTGTGTTTCAAAAGTTGTTCTGTCTCCCTCGAACTCTGAGTCTTTGCCTGGGCTGTGCTCTCTGCTTGGAATGTTGCTCTTTCTGCTTCTGGGAATCTTACCCCCAGTGCCTGTTCCGCAAGGTCTTTTGAGGGGTCCTTTCTCTGGATTCTCCCGTGACGTGCCATGTCTGTTGACCCACGAGCTGCCCTCGGACCCTCTGGTGTGAGCTCCTAGGTACTTTGTTTCCCTATGTGTCTCCCAGAAACATCATTAGCGTCACACCATGGAAGAGTCCATGTTATGAGAATAAGAGGGAGAACGTTCTTTCTGGAAGAGTAGCGGCGTTCTCGTTTCTTTTCTCTGCTTGTTTTGATCCTGGTGATACATGGGATGATCTTGTTTCTCTCTTCAACTGGCTGCTTGGAAGCTTGGAGCTAAACATGGCACCCCCTTCCCCCAAACGCAGATAAAGTCTGTGTGCTGTTGTTACCCATGGTTTCATGTCATGTTTCTTAGTTTCCCAAGACCCCTATGTCTTATCTATTTTTCTCCTCTGGATGGGTTTCACTATGTTTCTGCTCATAGTAGGTACTCAGTTAATTTGTTCAATGGAACAATCCATTGGTTTCACTGGCATGCAGCAGAGAAAAAAACAACAAAAGCTCTTCAAGAGCAGATGGATGTTTGGTTCAGCTTTAAACCAACCTCCACCCCCAACAGCCCAGCACAGAACTTTGGCCCTGAGTAGAAACTCAATAAATGTTAAATTTCACTGAATTAAAAAAAGAGAGAGAGAGAGAGAGAGATGGGGCACATGAGAGCTCAAAATCATCCCTAAATGGTTATGGTAAAATCCGTGAAGATAAAGTTGTTTCTATCATAGGGTTACTATAAAACTATGGGCATCAAACTAACATTAAGTAAGGAAGAGAATGGGGCACCTGGCTGCTTAGTCGTAGAGCGTGCAACTCTTGATCTTGCGGTTGTGAGTTCGGGCTCCACTTTGGGTATAGAGCTCAGTTAAAAAAAAAAAAAAAAGGAAGAGAATGACTTTGGATTTTCACTGCCATTTCATGCAGAGCATTCTGGAACAAGGCAAAGGCCCGCCAAAGGACGAACTGTGGCTACCTCACTGGGGCAAGTCAACGTGGGGTGAAGGAGTGTGTGGGGAAGCTGTCCAAGGGCTGGTTGCTTCTGCCACAACAAAGGGAAGGTAAGATGAAATCGATGATTCTTTCTACGCCTCTTGATATGCTTCCATCAATCCTGTTGCATGGAAACTGAAGATTTATGCACTCGTAGAGAAACCAGGAAAGGAAAGCCAGAAAATGTGAAGACATGTAATTGTATGGTAAGAGGAAATTGTGGCTCTCGATTGTGTTACTGGTTTCTGTTTCCCATCTCCCGCCGGAAAGAGACCTTGGCCATCATCTGCCCGTGAGCCGCTCCGGCTCCGCCTCTCTGTGTGGGTCCCCCGGAGTCTGTCAGATGAGGACGCGAGCATCCCCCCTCCTCTAGTTTCACCAGCTCAGGCAGACAAGCTCCTCAGGCCTCCGTGCATCAGTAGCACACCACGGCTCCTGGAGAGCACAGAGACTTGCCGGTCAGTTCAAGGTCACGGGTGGGAAGCTGCAGGCAAGGGCATTCCTGAGACTGAATCCCAGCTCTCTGTCTGCCCTTCCCTGACCCATGTGTCCCATGCATCTAGGAAGCCACTTAGAGAAAGAGCATGTGTTGGTTGGAACCTCAATGGCCAGCCCATCTCTGCTGTCTCCAGTCCTGCTGTCCAGTCATCCCTACCGGTGACATCTCCTCTTCCTGTAGAATCTCCTACAAAGACTCTGGGTGCCCAATCCTGGGACCTAAGCCCATCTACCCTACGTCTCAGAACGGCTCATATAAACCAGGTCAGTGAAATGCCACGGAGCCCCAGGAAGCGCGGAAAAACAGCCGAGGAGAGCCCTTGAGAAGCCTTGCATCGTGCGGCAGCTTTAGGAAGGGTTCTGAGACTGGCCTGCAGTTTTCTGTACTCCTTTCACTTACGGTTACTCTGTGGGCAGCTAAAGAACTCGATCATCATGTGCCTTTCATTGCAATAATTTTTTTTTAACCTGAGAAATAATGGTGCTTTTTTCTTTGCCTTTTTTTTCTGCACGAAAACATCAAATATTCCAAACATAGAAACCTGTCTATGGGAGCTTGGTTTCCATCACTCTCCGTGGTGTCTTTGATCTTCAATCGTTGCCCACCAAAGGTTGTAAATCAGAGTTTCTCCACCTCGGCACTATTGACATTTGGGGCTGGATATCCTTTGTTGGGGGGCTGTTCTGCATACTGAGGGATACTAAACAAGATCTTTAGTCTGTGCACTAGCACCCTAACCCCCTCATTTCTGCAGCCTCTGCTGTGTGTGGTGAGCCACTGAGCAGCAAGCTTCAAGAGGGAGACGGGCCTTTTTTTTTTTTTTTTTTTTATGTAGACTTGCGCTTTTAGATCCTCAGGGAATTTTCCTAGACCGGAGGCCTCGAGGCAGGGCTAGGAAGAGCTAGGAGAAGACAAGAATGGGGCAAGGAGGCCTGTGTTCACCTTCCCTTAGGCCAGTCTGAGAATACTAGTGTGACCTGTAGGAAGGAAGATGGGCCTTTTGCGCCGGCATGAACTGCCATTCTCCCAAGAAATCACATTTAAAAATGTCAATCTGGTGTCTAAGAAATAATAAAAATAATAAAAATTGTGCAATTGCCCAAACTGGGTTTTAATTCGCAGTCCAGCGTAGTGGAACGTGTTAAAACCTCTCTCCTCTTTGTCTCCTGTGAACACACACAAATGACAAATGTCCTCAGACTCTCTTCCTTGCCCCCCGTGACCCCTCCCCAGCTTGCTCTCAGGCACGGTGCTCCTTAGGGGCTCTACGTCTGCCCCCTGCCTCCATTCCTCTTGCCCTTTGTCCGTCCCCTTGTTCTTCGGATTTTAAATCTCCGTCTTTCCAGTGAGGCTCTCACCACGATTAACACAACAAAAGCTTCAGGCAGAGAGCAGGGCCCCCTCCGTGGGTCGGGAGCGGATGAAGAATTAGGTCGGGACATCTCTAAGGGTGAGACCGAACGCACTTCTCAGACACTTGGTCCTACGGGACACCAACTTTGCCCCGTTAGTACGAGAATTAACTCTGTGGTCTTTTTATCGAATGACTATGTTGTTTTGAACCCTCTCTCAGTTTCTATTGCTAGATCCCAAATCATCGCAAGCTTGTTGGCTTGAAACCACGCGCACTGGTTCGTTCCGAGTTCGCAGGTCAGAAGCCTGGGCACAGTGTGGTCACGCTCTCTGCTCAGGTCTCACCAGGTTGCACTGAAGGCACTGACCTCACCTGGACTCTGGGGCTGTGGTTCTCATAGGAAGGTCTGGTCCTTTTCCAAGCTCCCGTGATCGGGGCAGAAAGCAGTCCTTGGCAACTGGAGAGATGAGGTCCCTGCTTCCTTGCCGGCTGTCAGCTGGAGGTTGCTTTCAGCTCGCGGAAACCACCCACATTCTTTGCCACATGGCTTCATCTTTTTCAAATCCGGCAGCAGAGACTCTGCCTCACCCAATTCCCCCTTGCCTTTCAAATCTCTTTCCAGGAAAAACCCTGTCACCTTTAAGATCTCTAGTTAGGTCAGACGCACCAAGGCTAATCTCTCGTTCTTAAGGTCAGTTGATTTGGGACTTAAGCGCACCTGCAAAATCCTTTCACGTTAACACCTAGGTTAGTATGTGACTGAAAAACGGAGAAGGTGTGGATATGCCAGGGGTCAGGAATGTCTGGGGCATCTCAGAATTCTGCCGATTGCAATTTCTAATATGAAAATGGAGGGCTCTGCCACTTGAAAGCTACCATGTTATCAAGGAACCACTGATTGATTTATTGATTGACTGATTCATTCATTCTGCTTAAACCAGCACGGAACGCGCAATATGCCCTTAATTAATATTCATTTACCTAGTGTTTTTGAGAAGTAAATTAACGCATTCAACAAATATTTATTGACTATCAACGATATTTCAGACTCTCCTCCAAGTGTAGAAGACACAATGATGCACTGTCAGATGAGTCTCCTGTTCCAGTGGGTTCCTGAATGAGAGAATGCTGGAGACTTCCCAGACTGCCGTGTCCTCATGGGACTTGCTTTTCGTTGAATAAACACTTACTGGTTGCCGAATCCTCATGATAAGGCTGAACCCTTAATCACCGATTCCTTAATCGAAAGACAGTTGTTCAAGGCAAGTGATGAGACATAATCTGTCTTAAGCCGCCAACTTGCAGATTCCTTTGCTATGTTATCCTTAAGGTAAGTGGAAACAAGTCTAGATGGTGGGTATTAAATCCCCTTGCCTTGATTGTGAGTGGAGGTAAGAACAGGATGGTGGAGATATGGGGGTGGTTGGTGAGGTTCTAAGGCTCCTGGGCTGATGCCTATTGGAGACCCCAGTGCAGGGACTGGAGACCTGGAGTAAAGAGCTGAGTGGGAGGTCCAATAATTCTTATGAGGGCGTTAGAAGTAGGTCTGTGAGGTGCAGCCATTACAACTGTTTTCTAGGTCAGTAGGAGCAGATCCTTAGGTGGCTGGCTGGGCTCGAAGATGAGATCTGGATAGGCAGGACCACATCTCTCTCTCCAAACTCAGTGATTCCACTGGGGAGGGATTTTTGTCCCCATACCCCTTCTGGGAACACTTGGCAGTGTCTGGATACATTTTTGGGTGTCACAGCACAGGTGAGGGTATATACATCAGCATCTAAAGGGTAGAGGCCAGTGCACAGGGTGGCCCCCAGCCATAAATAATTATCTGCCTCCACATGTCAAGTGTGAACCCTGCCCTAACCAGATCCACATGTTGGGGTCGATGGCCAAGGAACTGTGAATGACAAAGGCCATTACCTTCAGTGAATCATGTTGGCAACTGATACCCATTCAGGGCTCTGCAGTCAACCAGTGGTATGACCTCGGACACAAGCTGGACCCCAGTGTGCTGTCATGGGGATGCCCCGTTCACAAGAGGGTGAATAGAAAAAATAGAAGACTTTTGACTTCCCATTAGTCAAATGATGATTCCTGGTATATGTTATTTGGAATACTTAATTTTCATTTTTTTTCTTATCTGTTTAGCTTTTATTCAGATCTACCTTTATTGTGAAGAAGGCACAATTTTAGGCTAAAAAGAACAGTTAACCTTTGGGGAGTGGGTTATGGGCCTGAAGTGAATTTCCTGGTTTCCTTAGATCCTGTCTTGTTGCAACCTTCTAAAAAACGCCCAGCCCAGGATGCTGGTGTTCGGATGGGCTAACAAGTCCTCCACTGTCCTTTGAGGGCTGATTTCTATCTATTGGCCCCAAGATACCCTCTGGAAGTTGTATGCTCAATGACGTCCCAGACACTTTCTCCTTCTTCGTCATTTACTTCTTTTTTGAAATCAGGTTTCGTAAAACATACTTTTGATTGGGGTATGTTCTGGCTCATTGAGAATATACTGTATTTTAAATATTTTTCAACTTTAGGGCAAACGTTATCTTTTATTGAGTAGGAGTATCAAAATGAAATGCAGATGCCCAACCAATCTGGTGAGAAGTTAGGCAGAAGCGCACCCTCCTTCAACTCTAGAGAGAACAGTGGCAGATATAGAGCCCTTGATGGTTTTTCTTTTACTTTATGCACTTCCCCTAATTAATCCTTCCCGTTGGATGTGATACCCGAGAGGTGGTTTAGAAGTGGTTTCCCAGGCTTAGACAGAAGGTCGTGTGGTCCTGCGTGGGTATGATGGCAGGTGTTCCATTTTGGAGGCTGCATGGCCAGAACAGATAAGTGTTGGGGCCTCAGAGGTAATTTTTCCAATAGGGGGAAAAAAAAAAGTGCTTCAGGTAGTCAGTCTCTTGTTTTCCTTTTCTTTTTCTGCTTTTATCCATGGTCTGTTTGGCAGTTACCCAAATTATAAGACTCGACAGTCATTTCTGTTCAATAACCTTGCTTTGAAACCCAAAAAGTGCCCCGCGTGCAGCTCTGTCAACAGGGAATCATTCATGCTGAGCAGACAAAACGTATATACTTAATTGTTTTTATTGAAATAAATGCCGTGTGTACCCCCTGCTCTTTAATGAGCACACACGGGTTGACTAAGACGAGGGTGCCAGTTTCAGGTGCCATCTTGGATTACTCGCTTTTGCACTTGAAAGTAGGAAAGAGGCTTGTTTTTATATGAGAAAAAGGATTTCACCTTTTTGGTTTTACCCCCCATCTCCACCCCAGGCTATTTCTCAGAGGGGGAATGAATTGGATTAACGGAGGAAGAATGAGGACATTTAAAACCTTTGTTGTGGGCATCCATTGATTCCCCACTGGACAACTGGTGTTTCAAGCAAAGCTAAGGTGCTCGCAAAACTTTTGAGTGTTCTATTAGAATTTTAGTCAGGCTGTGGTACGTTTGTGTTCTGTAGGAAAGACTGACAATCAGATTTATATAGAGCACAGGAGCTTGCATCCAAGCACCTGTCTATGAGAAGACAAAAATGTCAGCCAATTTGTTCATAAGTACCCTAAATTTCACTACCTAAGGCCAGTCCTCTCTCCCTCCCTTTCTTGGTCCCTCCTTCCCCCCCTCCCTCCTTCCCTTTCTTTGGTGCTTCTCTTAAGAATCACGACGAGTATAGCCCTGCTTCTAGACTCTCGATTTTGAGATTGAAGGTTTTAGATGGTGTGTCGTTGTAGCACGAGGCTATCAGTTTTCCACCAAAATCACCCCTGTTTATGAAGCTTCTCAAACTCTACAGACAGAAAACTAAACTCAGCATCGTCCCCACCCAACTCTGCTCCTTTTCCATCTTGTTTATCCAAATGGATCCATCCTCCAACCATTCTGCCTTCCTAAAACCTTTAAATCACTTGTTAATGAATTCATCAGCCAATATGCATACGGATAAGTTCATGGCTCCCTGATTTCCATAACCTAAATGCTTCCAGCGAACCGGCACCAGATGAAGAAGCAAAAACACTACCAGCGCCCTGTACCTAAAGTTGGACTCTTAATGAGTTGACTCCTTGCAGATCTCGTGAACTCTCTCTTGTCCATTTCCTCCTGGAACCCTCACCTCCCCTCTGATCCACCTCCTCATTGGTCTCCCAGGCCCCAACCGTGCCCCTGCCCATCCATCCCCCCTCCCATCCGTTCCCCCTCCCCCTGCCAGGTCACGCTGGAGCACAAACTGTCATAGCTCTTCCCTGTTGAAAAATGTAGTCTTGCTCCCTAGTGCGATGGTGTGAAAACCCAGTTTCTTTTCATCTAGAATCCAAGGTCCTTGGGACCCGATGTGAACATGTATTTCCAGTGAAATCGCCACTGTCCCAGTGATATAAATAGTCACAACAGCGATAGCTGATATGTCTTAAATATTTAACAACCATGAGGCTCTTGGTGGAGGCTCTCGATGAAGACATAACAGATTTTAATGCCCACAGCAGCCTATGAGATAGATGCTATTCTTTTTTTTTTTAAAGATTTTATTTATTTATTTATTTATTTGAGAGAGAGAGAATGAGAGATAGAGAGCACGAGAGGGAAGAGGGTCAGAGGGAGAAGCAGACTCCCTGCTGAGCAGGGAGCCCGATGCGGGACTCGATCCCGGGACTCCAGGATCATGACCTGAGCCGAAGGCAGTCGCTTAACCAACTGAGCCACCCCGGCGCCCAATAGATGCTATTCTTAACCCACTTCGCAGGAAACTGAGTAACTTCCCTGAGGTCACATCATGCATCCCATAAGTCACAGAATTGCAATTCAAAGATCTTGGGACTCGTGCTCTTAAGCAAGACAAGCACCAAGGTTTTCCACATCGATGATTTTGCTCATGCTGTTCCACCCTGCTGGGCGTGTATAACCAATTTTGTTTATCCACCCCTGACCGACTCTGCAAGACTCAGCTCCCATATGCCCTCTTCCAATGAATTCCTCCCCTTTCCTTCAACCGGAAGTTGTCTCTGAACATTCAGAGCATTTCAGCTATCCCTCCTGTGACTCCCTCCGTCCCTCATTCATTCAAGAAATACAATTGATTTTCATTATTTGCACTATTGCTGTTCTATAGATTCTACATGAACACTGAATTAGCAAATACTGAACCTTTGCTCCTAGGGGACACACGGGGTCAGGTTCCTGCAAGCCTCTGGTCATAAGACTTTCATCAACCTATCGGTACATAAACTTGTTTTATACATGTTCCTGTTCAAAGACATCTTTTTTTTATTTTTTAACATTTTATTTATTTATTTGAGAGAGAGAGCAAGAGAGAGAGCACAAGCAGGGGGAGCAGGAGAGGGAGAAGCAGGCTCCCCACTGAGCAGGGTGCCCGACATGGGGTTTGATCCCAGGATCCTGAGATCGTGACCTGAGCCAAAGGCAGGCACTTAACCAACGGAGCCAACCAGGTGCCCCAAAACATCTTATTGCATATATATTATTGATTCATTCACATTGAACTGATAGCCAACAGCATGATAACTCAACAACATGAGTTATCTTTAGCTTATCTAAAACATATTTTCTCCGTAAGGCACACTCCAGCCTTCTTGTGCTTCGGAGCACTGGAGAGCACCTCAGCATCAGGGGGCCATTTTAAACAGTGAAATCACCAACCAAAAGCACAAAAACAAGCAAAAAATCTTGGCAGTAGACAGGCTGGGGAAAGGATGCTTGTTTACAGTCTCACAGCTGAAACAAGAAGGCAGAGCACCACCTTGTTTCAGCTCAGCTGGGAAGGTACATGTCAAGAGACTCAAAAATTACCACTTCAGTGTATGTGTCCTGACTTTTGAATGACTTCAAAAGCACCAGGCATATTGATTTCAGGGCGACAGATAAATTTTAGCAAGTAGGCAAATTGGCAAATACAGAATCCGTGAATTGTGAGGATTGACTGTATTTATTTCAACCTTGTATTGCTGTTATTTAGTAAGTGCTTCTCTTTCCTGGTAAATTATGATTTTCTTGAGAGAAGGAGCTTATGTTTTATTAATCTCTTCCCCACTACTAGCCTGATGCCTTATTCATATTAAGTGCTCAATAAATTATTTATTACATTAATTAAAGGGAAGAGGCAGAAGTACCTACAGGTTTAGGGATCCATAATGTTATTTCTTCATTGAATTTGTCTTTTCTTGAGATATTTTTAGTCCACTCGATGGGCTATAGTTTCAATATATGTTCAGTAACATATAATTGTCATCCCCATCGCCAAAGGCATTTTTTCTTATTTCTTTGTCTTAATTTTTCTTATTTTAACACCAAAAATACTGGGGAATGGATAATTTTATCTCTTGAAAATGTGCTCCAAATATAAACAGCCTGGTAAGGATGTGATTTGGTGGAGCTCTTTCAGCCCCCTGTGATTTAGAAAATCATGCCATGTGTGTGTTTAGTGGATCCATGATCCTGTGAAGTACTGGGGGTGGGGTGGTGGGGTGGGGGCTGGGGGGAGTAGGGGGTCACAGGCCGTGAGCTGTGGCTGAAGCATGGTTTTTAGTTGTGGCCGAAGCGTGGTTTTTAGTTGTGGCCGAAGCGTGGTTTTTAGTTGTGGCCGAAGTGTGGTTTTCGCCAGGGGTGATGCTACTGATCATCTTTTTCTTTATTCTTGGTTAGTCCTTCATACTCAAGAATAAGAAATTAATGATTCTCTCCAATGTTTTTCCCCATTTAATAAGTTTGCCTTGCCTCTCCTTCCTCACTACCCTTTGCATTTTGAACGGAATGCAAAAATAATGAGGCTGTTTTGTTCAACGTCCGTGAGCTTTAGCTATATAAACCTTATATCAAATCAAATTCTTTTCCATTGCTATAACAGCATTAGCTCTACAAAGATCATGTGATTTTCCACTGCCGCGGGAGATGGATGATTATTCCACCAAGCAACAAAACAGGTAGCTTTGGGAGTTATGGAAGAATCTGATGTTCAAGGTTATATTTTGAGGACAGATAGTTAGCCAGACTTTTCAAAGCTCATTAAATAACATACATTCGGGTATCTGGGCTTGTGTCAAATCAGAATCCAATGGAGATCTCCGGTTTTCCACTCTTTGGCCCCATTCTTTTCAACAGGGTTAAATTTTAATAGCTACAATATAGGAGAATGTGGTCAAGAAAACAAGAAATAAATGCGATTGCAGATTGTAAGAGTGGTCATCAACCTTCTGTCCTACTTGATACATTTGCCTTTGCAACAGGAGTTTGCAACTACTTCCATCAATAACTCAGCTCCATCTTCCCTCCCTTCGACTCGGGTCTGGCCTGGTAACTTGCTTTGGCCGATGGAATGTGATACTCGGGACAATGACGTGTCACTTCCAGGCCTAGATGTCAAGAGGTCTTAGGTCCCTCGTCTCTCTCAACACTCTGCCCAGCCTTCGGGAGGACCACAGTCTCTACGGCACAGAGATAAACCGTTTTAGAAGCAGGCAATCTCCAGCTCACCTGAAAGCCAGCTACAGGTCCATGAGCCCAGCCAGGACTAGAAGATCCCCTCAGCTGAGCCCAGTCCAAATTTCTGACCAGAATGAATGGTAGTTGTTTCAAGTCATTAAATTTTGTTATGCAGGAAAAGCTGACTGGTACAAACCTTCAGAAGAACCCACATTTTAATCTAGTGAGCATACAAGAGTAGTGACCTGAAAATTATTTCCTAACTACTCCCAAACTGTAGTATTTTCAGGGATTTAAAAACTTAAAAATCCTTAATTAAACAAAAAAGTTTGGCCTTGGCTATTTCAGTAGTCTTTCTGCTGGCGCAAGCAGAATGACTGACCTTTGCCCTGCTAACAGTAAAAGTCTGTGCATTTCTTCTTTGGAGTCAGCAACTGAATTGGAAATACTGAGGAGGAGGGGGAGGGAGCCTCGGGCAAGGCCTTTTGCTATCAGGAAATACTGCAAAAAGCAACCAAACAACACACCGCAAACAACTCTGCTCTCTCCTAGGATTTGCATCCTGCAGGCCAGTAGGGAAGAAAGAGAGAGCATGTGTGTTAAGTTCTAGTGGGAGACTTTCCTTCAATAAGAATTGTGAACTTTCAGTGAGAACCTCTCCATATATTTACTATTTGGGAACATTAAGTAAAATATGTTTAGCAAGCCGAATTAGAATGGACATTATAGCAAGAACCTTTCAAGTAGGAACAGAGAAGACTCTTAGGAAATTGAGTCATGCATGACATTAAAATCGTCCTTTTAATACTATGGCTTCATGGAGACACATTTGGGTTCCAATTACTGGGAAGGTGATCAAGCACTGTTAGCTCTGGCAGTGACAAGAGATGGATTGAAAGAAACAGATATAATTGATTTTAGGGAAAGCCTGTTCACATGGACTGACTCTGAGATGCCCTGCCTTTCATCCCCTCGGAAGACAAAAATCTGGTCTTTCAATAACACAGGCAACTTGATACTCATCTGTGAAAGCATTTGTGTCCATCTTTGTGGGTTGTGTGCATTAAGCTTTCATTATTTTCCTAGTGATGGCTTGAAACAAAATTCACTCTTTTTTAATAGTCGTGCATAGTCACGGCATAAAGTTACAAAGGTCCGAATAGTGAAAAGCAAGCCTCCTGAGCTCTCTCCTCTCAGACCTCCACTTCCCCTCCCCCTAGGCAACCCCTGGTCCATGCTTGGGTTTGTGTGCATGCTCACAAACCCAAGGGGGGAGGGGGGCGGCAGACATTCACAAGCATGTATGTGTGATAGAGAATATGATGTGCTCAGCAAACCTCATTACTGCTTTTGCTTTTTCTGGCCATGATGCTAAGCGATGTCCTCAGCCTCGCTCGCCCTTAGATTGGGTCTTGGCCAGTCCTTTGGGAGAGGGGCTCCCTGCCGCTCCCAGACCCTGCTCCTCGAACCCCCATCAGAACCTCCCCACGTTCTCTCTTCTTTCCTCTACCCCCTTCCAGAGACCCCAGCTGGAGTGTCTCATGACTCTAACTGGTTGGGTTTGCTTCTTACTGTAGTGAGTCTCAATTGGGAGCGGGGTAGCCTTCCCACAGGGGACATTTCACAATGTCTGGAGGCATTTTCCCTTGTCACAACTGGGTACTGGCATCTAGTGGGACATCTAGGCAGGGATGCTGCTAAACATCGTACGATGCCCGAGACAGCTCCCCTTCCCCGCCCCCAGTAGAGAAAGCCTGGCCCGACACGTCCCTGGCTTGCATGGATTTGTGCAGATGTTCCTTTACTGCTCCCAGAAGGGACGCAGTTTATGCTATAGATGGCATCTTGCTTTTTCCTCACGCTAAGCTCTTGAGCAAAACATTCAACTCAGTATTCCTTTGCATTAGTTCTCCCACAAAGGCTCCTTATTTCCTCTTGAAATCCGCTCGCTCAGGTGAGTGAGCAAGGAGAGCCGCTAACGGGCTCTGGGGGAGCATTTTGGAAAGCCATTAACGATAACAACCATGATCGTGTATTAGGATGCGCGCGGGGGGGGGGGGGGAGGGGGTATGTGGTCTGCATTACTTCCAGCATCTGTGCCCAGGTGTTACAGCTTCTGAGAACAAGGGGAACTCTGAACTGAGTCTGCCCTGCTGACCAGATGCAAAGACGGTGAATCTCTCCGAGCTAATGCGCACGCATAGCGATCATCACCAGCGGGCTCACTTCAAGGTGACTTGGGGAGACCCATCTGAAAAGTGGTTCAGATTGGAGCTTGTATTGTTTCTGGGAGTTGCCCTGGACACGTTGAGTTAAGCAGGGGTGTCAGGCTCATCCTCCCCCTGACCATTTTACCTGCCCAGACACGACCGGGCTGAGTTTCTGAAACACACCTTGTTGCACGTGGCTCATTGCCCCTGGCTGAACGCGGCTATCCCGAGGCCACGGTCTAGTGGATTAGACTTCCTCCTACCAATCTTACCGTGGGGGCCCTTTCTTGCCTATCGATAGATGCTGCTGTTGACCCCTATCCTGTCGTTGGGCTTTGGCCTCGCTGTCTGCGGGATATTTAGTGTTCATCTAATTATGTCATAGATTTGAGAGTGTGATATGATCTTAGAGCTCTCATTCTGTAGATGAAAAAAAAAATGCTTGGAGCTTCCTCAAAATATTTAGGGAAGTAGGGTCTAAAACTCAGCTCTTCGGATCTGTGCTTTTGCGTGTTGTGTTCTTCTTCTTCCCCATCTTCTGGACACCCAGATCCCACGCTCATTCACCAAATATTTACCCAAGCATTTCGTACGTGCCAGACGCTGTTCTAGAGCGAACTTGCGGTGTCTCAGAGAACAAAATGGTGATCTGTGCTCCTTCCACGGAGCTTGCATCTTAGCCGGAGGAGACGGACAAAAGCAAGATTTGTAAGAAATCAGAAAGGCACATAGTATGTTAGGAGGAGACAAACAGTATAAAGGAAAAGAAAAAATAGACCAGGGTTGAAAAGGTTCTGGAGAATATGAATATAGGGGACAAGCAGGCATTTTATTTTATTTTTTTATTTCTTTGTTTGTTTTTAGGGATTTCTTTATCTAAGAGAGCGAGAGAGAAAGCGTGCGAAGGTAGGGGCAGAGGGAGAGGGGGAGGGAGAGAGACTCCTCAAGCACACCCCCCACTGAGCGTGGAGCCCGACTTGGGGTTCGATCCCAGGACCCTGAGATCATGACCTGAGCTAAACGCAAGAGTCGGATGCTTAACCGGCTGAGCCACCCACGGGCCCCCTGGGTAGTAGGCATTTTAAATATCATGGACAGGGTTGGCCTCACTGAGAGGAGGATGCTTGAACGGAAACTCAGAAGAATCTGTGAGAGGCTCACCTGTCCAGGCAGAAAGATGACCCCACGCAAAGCTCCCGAGGCTGGTGTTACCACAAATCTCTATTTGTCCAAGGTAGTCTCCCTTTACGACTGTTGTCCTGCCACCACGATTACCAGTGCTGCTGTGTGTGTGCTGTGGGTGAGGGCGGAGGGGGGCAGCTTCTAAAAAGAAAGAGCTATTGATTAAGTTGCCCACTGTTTGGTCCAGGAGCAGACTTCTATTGCTATTAAATACTCTCCCCTTTCCCGGACGTTCCTGCTTCCAAATGACTTGCACTTTCCCAGAACACACAGGCTGGTTCTCCACCTGGAATGCCTTCCTAACTGGCAGTGGGTGCAGGGACTGGCTGCGCTAGAATTTCCCAGGGAAGGGATTAAATAGACCGCCTCTGAATTTACTGAAATCCACTGCATCCGAAGCCCTGGGAGTGAGTCCCAGGAATCTGCACAAAACAGAATTCCTCTGTTCTCTTGGTGCGCGGGTGTGACCTCAGACCAGCAGCATCAGCCTCGCCTGTGAACTTGTTAGGAACGGAAATTTGGGTCCCACTCGGGCCTGAGGCGTCAGCACTGCTGGAAACGTGTCCCAGGAAACTGCCCCGACAAGCCCACAGTCAAGTTTGAGAGCCCCTGGCGTAGTGGCAAGGACTCTGCCCTTTTAAAGCCCGTCTGATGTGGGTTTGAAGCCAGGTTCTAACACACATTCATCTGTGGCCGCAGGCAAATCTCCGAACCTCATTCTTCTTGTCTGTAAACTGGGGATAATTAGCTACCTAGCTGGTGGATTAGAGGCTGTGCCCGTAACGTCGTATGTGGCAGGCGGTGGATTTCTAATAAAGGGTAGCTTCCCACCTTCTCCCGTCTCTTCTTATTGGCTGGCTCCGCTGGGGTTAATATCATGGCTTTGTGTGGGATAGGCGTGGGTTCCACATCTTTACCACCAACTAGCTGGCAGACCTTTGCAAGTCACCGTCGAGTGGGAAGAATATGAATGCATTTGTGGGACGGGATGATGGAGAAAATTAAGGATGTTTGCACCTACACTGCATCTGGATCTTCACACAGAATGTGGCGCATTTTAGGTACTCATGAGTACGAGCTGGCGTTCGTTCGTTCAGTCACTCAGTAAAACCTCCTGTGTGCCTCCTGAGTGCCGGGCCTTGTCACAGGAACGCGGGCTGTGGTGGGGGGTGAGGGTGAGGGAGGTCTCGGCGAGGAAGTGCCCCCGCAGAAGACACCGCGCTGATCAGTCGATTACGCGGCTACCCTGGTCCCCACTTCTCACCGCGGGCACGCCCTGCCTCACCCGCCGGTCTTCAGTGCACCTTTCCCAGTGTCTCTGGTGCCCCGAATCAGGACTCCCCCCAGAGCCGGTGTCTTGTGAGGTCCTGCCTGCGGCACTGGGATGAATGTGCGGGTAATGGGATGTCATTTTAAAGGACACATTTGTGTCCCCAGGCCCCGGGGGACCCTTAAGCCCCCGACCGGTCCCAAATGTGAAAGGATTTTAAGCTCCTGCGGTCTTCATGCCCACTTGCATACCACTATTTGTAAACTTGAGGGGAAGCTGTTCAACCTGTGCCCCGTTTGCTGCTTTGTCTTGGGAACGGTCCGCCGTCGGGCCTGCGGCTCCCTGACTGTAGGTCCCTCCACAGGGCCGCCGCTTCTCCGTTGGAGCCTCCCCGTCTCCCCTTCCCCCGGACCTAGCATCGAGCTTTGCCACAGAAGTGGTTATTCAACCGCCTAAAATCTGAGAATCCCGATGAACAGTATCATCTGTTCGAAGGCACTTATTTTATTCCGAACAGAGTTATGCCACAGACTCTCGGGTCTGTCTGCTAGGCTTTCCTCACGGCTCGGGCACACATCGTGTGGCTTTGGGAGGGGGGCGAGATAACGACAATTAATCCCTCAGCTTGATTTTGTTGTCCCTTTAGTGAACTAGATCCCCTCGCGTGGGTTCGCGGAGCCTGTGGAGCTGCGGACTGTATGTAGGGTAAGCCCAGCGCCTCAGACCCCCATAACGGTGGACGCTGTTGATGTTGGCTCGCCCTACAAGACCCAGCTGGGCTGGAAAGGCGGACACGATACTAGGCTACCGTAGCGTGGAAGTTTCTGTTTGTATCTTTCCCAACAGGCATGTATGCGTTTTGCAACTGAGAGGAGCCCACTGTTTGGCATCGATGGGTTAATTGGTGTGACACAGGTCCTTTTACGCTGGTCTTGCAATTTCTCCGCAGCCCTGGAAGTCAGCTATTTTTGGCAGCTCTCCTTGGCTGACGTTCCCCTGCACCTTCGGATCCTTATGAAAAGTGACTCTCTGCACAGAGACATCCAGCTAATGCATGCTCGAGGGTTTCCTGGAGAGCCTCTGGGCTTCGCTACAAAACCAAGCCAAGCAAAACCCGATCTGCCTGACCTTGAGCTGGTTTACCATGTGTCTCTTTCTTATCCAGAGGATCTCCAAGGAGTCCTTCACTTTGAACAGTGCATCCTCAAATCAAACAAAGCTTTCTTAATAAAAAGAACAGGCAAAATGTTGCCTTTTGCTTATTCGCCCTATCACGAGTGTTCCTTAGGAGTGAGTCCCTTGACATTTCCTCTTTGCTGACTCAAAATAACGATGGAGAACAAGAACCCGGGCGGATAAGAAAGAGAAAAGGCAAGACCAGATACCCTGAGACTCTGGGGAAGAGCCAAATTTGGCTCAACCCTTCCCCACTCATTTTTTTTTTTTTTTTTTTTGACTCTCGTTTCAAAGAAAGCTTTGTCCCATCAGACCTGCAAGGAAGTCTGGCTGGAGGATGGCCTTCAGGAGGCTGGGGCCTCTCCACGAAATGTGTAGCTTACAAAATGTTTCTGAGGACCCCGAAGGCTTGTGGGATGTTGCACAATGAAACACCGGGCCGTTATGTGTGCAGTGGGTTTTTGCTTCCTGTGCATTTCTCTGAAACTCTTGCCAGGTTCTCGACCGTTATCACCATCTTGCAGAATTTATGAAAGCTTCTAACCAGTCTTCTCTACCGTCTCTTTATTTTCTTTCTATTTTGCCCTAAGAAATTTTCTTTTGTGCTCAAGACTTCTTGTAGCTCTCGTATTTTAAAATGTATTCGTAGTTTAGGGGCGCCTGGGTGGCTCAGTCATTAAGCGTCTGCCTTCGGCTCGGGTCATGATCCCAGGGTCCTGGGATCGAGCCCCGCATGGGCTCCCTGCTCAGGGGGAAGCCTGCCTCCCCCTCTCCCACTTCCCCTGCTTGTGTTCCCTCTCTCGCTGTGTCTCTCTCTGTCAAATAAGTAAATAAAATCTTAAAAATAAATAAATAAAATGTATTCGTAGTTTAAAGAATGAAACCAACACGTCATATGTGCCAAAATTAAAATTTCCGGGAAGGCAGGCAAAGTTTTGCCAGATGAGATCCTTCAAACAAAATGTGCTCATAAAACAAGGACCAGCTCTTTTTCTTGATTCTCCTGGAGCTAAAGAGTCACTGTAAGTGCATGGCTTGATAAACAGAAGTCACGGTAAGATGGTGTTTTAGACACTCAGAAATGGAAGAAAATGTGTATAGGGTTTAATGAAAATTAATTACCCCTCAAGAAAGTTGTTTGCAATGGCAGTGAAAGAATTACACTTGAGAAAAAATTTACCACATTAGCAGATGGCTGTCTCAAGGATATAACAAAAACATTTTAGGTGCAAAAAAGACGGGAATGTGTTTGCGGAGCATCAGCGATTTCCACTGGGAGGTTTTGCTCCTACCTTGCAAGTGGGGATTGTGCCCGCAGAGTGGAAACACAGAGAACAAAAAGGCGATTGTATTTTTCAGTACCTGGCTTCGGAGAGCCCAGAAGCTGGGAAGGAGTGTCATTAACTCCTACATGTGCACCTTCCAACCAGCATGACCCAAGAGGTGAGTGTAGAGTCAGGAGACGGGTCCCCACGCCCTCCGAATGGGGCTGCTGACTCCACACCTCTGGGGCGGGTGCGGACACTTTCAGACAAGGTGTGTCTGTGGCTTTGTGCTGTTCCAGCCAAGTGATGTGTAAGAATGAGCCCAGCAGCTAGAACAAGAGGGAGTTCATAGTGTGTCTGGAAGGAGCCGGTGTTGTTCTCCATGGCCCAGGGACAGTCGATCAGGGCGATGTTACCCTGGGCGGTGGTTCTCAAAGTTTGGGTGCATTCCGACCACCTGAGGTGTTTGTTCCAGAGGCAGGCTCCCAAGATGTCACCCCTGGAGCTCTGGCCCCCAGTGCGGGGCAGATTCCAGCGGAGGAAGTTCACGGTTCCTATGTCAAGAAGCACTGGACAAATGGGTGAAGAAGTGAGAAATCTGCTCACATTCCCTTACCATCATGCTTTGCCATTTACAATCTGACCTGCTTTGGTCCTTTTTCAACTCGTCAGCAAGTGATTTCATTATATTTTGAGTAAGGGACAACCTGGTTTTGTGGAATGCACGTTTTCTTGGCCATAACAGAAATCACATCTCCTTAGTTCTCTTTGTCTATTTTACAAATCAGTCCAAAAAAAAAAAAAAAAAAATGTATGGCAGGAACAACAAAAGGTACTGATTTTTTAAAAAAATATACACTGCATGTTTTTACTGTATAGATGCTAACAATGTTAAAAAAAAAAAAAGGAAAATTTTGGCAACTGAGAAAGCAAAAGTGCTTAAAATGTTATTGTGCCCCTGAAAGAGTGAATTATTTGTGGAACTGGCTATTGGGTCATCCCTGTGATTTGGAAAATATTTTATTTATGTACCCTTTACTTAACTATAGAAAATAAAAAATATTAGCCGATGGTAGAAGTGTAAGCAGGCCCAGCTTTGTGGCTGTGTGATAGTTCAACCACACATGGCCCGATAGTCAGGTTGGGCATCACACCTGGACTTTAATGCTGTGCACCCTATGGAAATGCTTTGTCATTTTATCGTTGACGTTGTGTTTTGAAAGTGCAGTCCAATGGCACAATGGGGCATGAACCTGGGAGCTGGGGGGTCACCAAGGCACTGCGGCTACCCTCTGTCCTGGGGGCACAAAGGGGTTGGGGTCATCAGACATGTGCTCACCTGGCTCCTTCGTGGGCCCCGGGGCCCCTGTGAGGGTCCACCCTGGACCTGTGAGTATCACAGTGTCGAAGAAGTGCAATGTTACAAGTCATGACAGGGCAAGGAGGCTATCAAAGACAGTCTGCCTTTTTGCACTCCGCCCCACAAATTATGTGGTAGGTCTGAGTGTAAGTCATATACGGACACATCTTTACACGGCAGTACATGGCCCGCGGGTCAGAGGGAGGTGAAGTGGGTGACTCATTTCCCCACAAACAATTCAGAGGAAAGAATTCAATCGGCCCATTCCTTCTCTTAAATTCCTAACATAGTTCTATGAAGGTTGCAAATTGAAAAAAAAAAAAAAGTCCATGGATGCTCTGCTTATTTTTAAAAACTGCTCATCATCCTTAGTTTTCCCTGGGACAGCTCAGTGCAGGGATGCGCGGCTGGACGGAATCGTGCTCGATGGCTCCCTGTCGTGCACAATAGGCAGTGTCCCTGACCCAGCCACCTCTCTTTCCTGACCTGTGGGCCGCTCCCCAGGTATTTGACGGTGTTTGAAGGCACAGCTGCAGGGAGGGGAGGGATACCAGGATCCCCGAAGCCAGGCACCTGCATTTGCCTGGCAAGAAGGCCCAAGGAAATTCAGGAGGTGCCCACGGTGGTCCAGTGAGCCGCAGGAGTTAGCTCCGTGCAACTCCTGAAAAGGAAAGTCCTGAGCCCCGGCGGGTAATGAGAACAGAACCGGCCAGCTCCCCAGTCTTCACTAAGCTCACCGAACTCATCGTCATGCTTTGCCCCCAACTGCACCGAGAGCCTTGCTCCGGTGGGTCTGCCGTGGCTCTCCTCTTTGAGCCCGTGGGAGGATAGGCCCGGCACCGTCTCCCCCCGCAACAAGACAAAGGACAGTTGGCACGAAGTAACATCGGAAAGTAGTCTGAACGAGTATAAATTTTAATGTCGTGAAAAACAGCAAAGCGGAAACACACTTCTGTGTACTTTTTAATAAATTAGTGGTTCTCAACTGGGGGTGATTTCAAAAATTGTGAGGCTCGGGGCCATATCCTAGACTAAAGAAATCCCAATTTCTGGGGGTGGGACTCAAGTGGGTAGGAGTATTGATTCATTTATTTCTAGAGAGAGAGCATATGCGTGAGTGGGTGGGGAGGGGGAGGGGCAAAGGGAGAGAGAGAGAGAGAGAATCTTAAGCAGGCTCCAGGCTCAGCACCTCAGCGCCTCAGCACAGAGCCCAGAGCCCAGCTCGGGGCTCCATCTCACGACCCAGAGCTCACAACCTGAGCCGAGATCAAGAGTCAGACGCTTAACTGACTGAGCCACGCACGCGTCCCGTGCTCGGAGTTTTTAATGCCCCTGGAGTGATTCCAGTGTGGGGCCAGGCTGGAGTGTCAGGGTACATGTGATTTAGGTGTGGGGGTGCATGGGCTCAGAGATGAGAACCGAGGCCCACGAAGTACATCACGGACAGTTTCTGAATTCTTAATGAGAAAGAATATGGGAGAGCAAAGCCAGGGAAGGAAGAGGAACTTTCCAAAGAGCAGAAGGCAGGGCAGGAGGGGGAGCTGCATGGGGGAGCCCGAGGCGGATGTGGGTGGAAAGTGCCAAATGGCGGGAGGCAGGATGAACACGTGGACACTCACTGGGGCCAAGGCACACGCGGGGAGCCGGGCCTGCCTTTCCCTGACCGTGGGGAGAGGGCCCCAGCAGAGGCAGCGGTGCGGGCAAAGACGTGGCCTTCATTTCAGAACATTTGAACTCAAAGCCAGAAAAACCTCAGGTGCGAGTAAGCCAGACCCATGCTCCTCTGTGGACCAGCCCTGGGCTGAGAAAGAGGGTTCAAATTAGGGGGACTGTGTGGGGACTCACAGGGATATAATAAGTACTCCCCACGTGAGTTATGTGGACAGATCCACTGAGCACAAATCAGCCCTCAGCTAAAGTCTGATCACGCGGTCAGAGCCGTTCTCTGAGCTAATGTTGGCTGGGGACCCGAATTGTCTGCTTTGGGTTACTGATACAGAAGGTAAAGATATCAGGGAAGAGGAAGGAAGAGCAGGCTGGAGCAGGTTACCTTTCTTGATTATGGACCATTTTCTCTCCTTCCACCTTATTTTTAAAGATTCTTTAATTTATTTGAGAGAGAGCGAGCGAGAAAGAGAGAGAATGAGAAAAGTGGGGGGAGGGGCAGAGGGGGAGAGAGAAGCGGGCTCCCCGCTGAGCAGGGAGCCTGATGGGGGATGCGGGACTCCATCCCAGAATCCTGGGATCATGACCTGAGCTGAGGGCAGATGCTTAACCGACTGAGCCACCCAGGCGCCCCCCCTTCCACCTTATTTTAGAGTTAGCTACAAGACCCCCTGAGTAGATGCGGACACTGGAGACATTTCTAGAGTTGAGATGAAAATCTCTCCGTCCTGGCACTATCAGTGTTCGGGGCCAGATTGCACTCTGCTGTGGGGACTCCCCTGTGCAGTGTTGGGTGCTGGGCAGCATCCCCGGCCCCCACCCACTAGATGCTAGCAGCACCCCTCCCCCAGCTGTGACAACCCAAAATGTCTCCACTCATCGCCTAATATCCACAGTGGACCCATATTTTTCAAACTGGGGAAGGAGGGATGGTTCCTCAAATAACTGCTTGGTTGTGAATTTAGTGGGATAGGTGATGACCAGCATTGAAAAAAGTGAAAAGTGAAATGAAAATGGATAAACACAATTAGTATGTCACACGTGGCAAAGGTGAGGGTGATTTCGTGAGCGGCTGGTTCAGGCCACGTACGCCTGAGCGTGTGGGTCCTGGGTTTCAGTGGCAAGTATGCTTCTGCCTGTGGATGGTGGCTTATCGGGAGAGAAGGAGATGCAAACAGCTCAGCTAAGTTTGGTGAACTTAGTTAGGGGAAAGCTTGAATGGTCGCTTGAGGAATTGGGGGTTAACTGTGTAAATCGCCAGTGAGATCGATTTATGGATTATTTTGCAGGGTACGTGGGAAAAGCAGTGAACCAAAGCACTGTAAGGACTGAGTCCATATACTAACATAAAGTGATGAGGACTTAGTTCCGGGAAGGGGCAGGATCGCAGAGAAAAATCTCCAAGAAAATGCTAGTGTCTGGTACAGATTCACTCTAGCATTTGCTAGTTTCAGAGTGGCCTATTTTGAAGGTATTTCATCTTTGACAGGTCTGTGCCGGGGTCCCCTTTACACCTTGAGACAGTGCCTGAAAAAACTGTCACACTATTGCATTTTAAGAAACTTTTATTGAGATATAATTTACATGCTATAAACATCACCCGCTGTAAGTGTACAATTCAGTGTTGTTGGTGGTGGTTTTTTAGTATAGAAAGGTTTGTATAATCATGAGTACGATATAATTTTAGGACAGTTCCATCACCCCCAAAGGAAACCTGGTACCCAGGAGCTCTCACTCCCCATCCCTTCGCTTCTGCGTCCAGTGACAACCACTCGGTTACTTCCTCTCTAGATTAATCTTTTCTGGACATTTTGTATAAATGGACTCATATGATATGTAGCCTTTTCTGTCTCAGCATAACATTTCTGAGGTTCATCCATGTGGCACACACCAGGAATTCATTATTTTTTATGGCTGAATCCTATTCCATTGTATGATGGGCCGTATCCCGTCTGTGTATCTGTTGATGGACATTTGGGTTGTTTCCACTTTTTGGCTTTTATGAATAATGTGGACATGTTTTCTTTTTCTCTTGAGTAGCTATATACAATCGATCACATTTTAACACTGAAGTTGTTGATTAAAGAAACAAAAAACCCACTATGTGAGTGTTTTGAAGAGGAGGGGGGTGGCTCTGGAACGCATTCTCATTCACTACAGAGAAGTTTGGGGCAGTGATGTTTTGTTAAAGGAAAGGCTATATATTGATTGTTCTCACATTTCTTCTTCTCATATGCAATACAAAAACGTGGGGTGAAGTAACTCAGGGAAACAATTTGCTCACACAGTTCATGTGATCAGCACAAAAAGAGGGAGTCATTCAAACTAACTACCCGGATGCCTCCCAGTCCTGTGAAGTTTGTCATTAACAGGAGGTGACTGCTCTTTCCATGAGATGCCTCTATATTGTCCCACCACACTGAGATTTGTGCCTTTCAAGTCCTTCAAGTTCTATGTAATTGGTGATAGCCACCATTCCAATAAAATGTGCATGTGCATATAAATTAAAAAACCGATATATTTAGCAGAGAACGTAACAGAAGGGAAAATTTCCACTCCTCACCAGAAACATTTAGGCTTTGCAGGATATCCCAGGGAATGTGGCAGGCAATGCTTGGGGAGTTTCCCATCCAGGCTCCTTCCAAGACTGGGATATCTGGATATTTGCGACACTCTCCAGTTACCCTGAGCATCTCTCTTCCCCTGCAGGCTGCTCTCTTCCCTGATCTGAGGTCTCAAAGAACAAGATGCAGCTCTCAGGTTGGTCACTTGGCCAAAGTTTTCTTTCCTTAACACCAGAAAGCTTCAAATTCCAAGCTACCCAAAAGCAAGCAAAGTCAACACACTTACCCATGGCGGGAGGAAACTATTCATTTTTTGCACGGACGGTTACAGTGAGAAAGGTTACTTACAGAACTACACGAGGCGGGGGGGGGGTAATTTAGGACATATTTCTTCAGGCTTAAACAAGGGGAATGAACATTCTATAGTAGGAAAATGGGTAATACATTCTGGCATATAAAATTCCATACGGTCCAACTTTAAGCCGTCATTGAAAGTATGCCTTTGAATAATATTTAGTGATCGAGAAAAATATTTTTTTTTAAACTTTTTATTTATTCATGAGAGACAGAGAGAGAGAGAGAGAGAGAGAGGCAGAGGGAGAAGCAGGCTCCCAAGGAGCAGGGAGCCCGATGCGGGACTCGATCCCAGGACCCTGGGATCATGACCTGAGCCGAAGGCAGATGCTTAACCATCTGAGCCACCCAGGCGCCCGAGAAAAATATTTTTAAGACTAGGTAACAGAATCAGAATGCTAAGCTATTTCTACCCTGAGAGCCCTATTTTATTATTATTCACCTCCTTTCTACCCTCAACTCCCATTTTTGGATGGGAAATTTTTCTGCACAGAAAACCACGACAGGCAAGTCCTGTAAGCCAATGTTGACACTGGGTCTTCTCTGGGAATTTCTGTTTTCTTGGACAGAAAATTGGCTATGTTTTGTTTTCTTTTAGGAAGAGTACACATTCTTTAGGTCGCCAATGGTACCCTCCAGTGAAGAGAGAAAGAGATCTATCTGGTCAGGTGGCTCAGGCACGCACTGCGATCTCGGTGCGAACGCTCTCGTCGCGGTTACACCGTTAACAGAGGCTCCGAGGTTAGGCTTATGGGGCATTGCAGGACTCCCCCTGCGCACCCCCGGCCCGGCCTCCCGCGCTCTCCCGGGGCGGGCCCGGGGGGGGGGTGTTAATTATAGGACAGGCCTGTTGGGGGCAGCTCTCCGCCCGCGCGGCGGGAACAACTCCCTCCCCGCACGCAGCAGCCTTCCAGGGACACCCTCCTGTGCCCACCCGCAGCACGAGAGCCCGAAGCTTTGGGGCCGGGCCTCCCTTCTGTAGATCCTGCGCCTCCACCGCCCAGAGCTCCCCGAGGGCCTCCTCCCTCCAGGAGCTCCCCATTTACCTTTGTGCCCCCCCGTCCCCAGGCCCTCCGGCCAGCTGCCCCGAGGCACAACGCCTCTGCTGCCCCTTTCCTGTTTCTCATCATGAACGGGACCGCACCCCCCCACCCCACCCCGAGGGCCTTAGGATCCCCCCGGAGGAAATGGTGAGCCTGAGCCTTTTTGGGAGAACCACCCGTAGCGAGAGCCCGGCAGGCAGCCGAGGGGGGCAGGGTGGGGACGCAGTGGGGTGGGGGCGGGGGGGGTTGGTGGTGCTGTGAGTGCGCTGCTCTTCGAAGGTCGTCGGTAACTCTTTCGGCTGAGCTGGGCGCTGGCGTTGACCTCTTAACAAAGAACAGGTTCGGCAGCCGGCCCCCTCACCCCACCGGGAGGCCGAGGGGGCCACGTGACCTTTCCAGACCCGGCCCCCACCGAGAGGGGCCGGGAGAGGGGGTCCCGGGGGCGGGGAGGGGAGAGGGAAGGAGGAGGAGGAAGTCTGTGGTTGCTTGGGGAAGGCGGGGAAGGGAGGGGGCGAGGAAGGGGGGGTGAAAAGTGGAGATGGGGGATGGGAGGCGGAGGAGGAGGGGGATGGGAGGCGGAGGAGGAGGGGGATGGGAGGCGGAGGAGGAGGGGGATGGGAAGTAGAGGGGGGATGGGAAGTAGAGGGGGGATGGGAAGTGGAGGGGGGATGGGAAGTAGAGGGGGATGGGAAGAGGAAGTGGAGGAGGAGGAGAGGGATGCGTGGAAGGCATAGGAGGGACTGGTGGAAAGAAGGGGGATGGGAAGCGGAGAAAGAAGGGGGTGGGAGGCTAAGGACCGGGGCTTGGGGCTCTGCCCAACCCCATTCCAGAGACTCATTAAGATGCAATTGCCAATTTTTTTTTAAACCAGACTGTATAAATTTACAGTTTCCTTTTCAGCTGAAGCAGACAATGTTAAAACACATTAGATTTTCTGTTTCAGAATGCAAATTAAACATAGCGAGCTCTTGGAAGGCTTAATTAGGGCTAAAGAAAATAGGAGATTTGAAACATGGATGCTTGAGTAAGGCCGATTCTAGCCTGGTGGAAATATGGTCTCTCTCTTTTTTCTTTTTTTTCGGTCACTTAAAAAAGAGAATTGCTTAATAATAAAACGGCCCAAACCTTCCTCCAACATAACAGGAAGTGCTGCTTAAAAAAACACTTTAAAAAAAAAAAAACAAAACCAAGCCCTTGTCCAGGAAAGGGGGTGGGTTTGAGGTGAAGCTGGGCGTCCCCACACGCTGAGGCTGCCGGCAGGGTCATCACACAGTCCCTGAAGCTTGCTCACCCTCCACTCCCTGAAGGAGTTGGAATCCACCCCCCCAAGCCCGCCCCTCCCATCTAGAAGTGACTTTCCTAACTTGCTGCCTGTAAACTAGGTGTCTTCTCTTTTCTGCTCCCTTCCTTCAGCCCCAAAGCCAAAACAACAAAAACAACCAACCAGAAAAGAAGCCCCCCCCCCCCCCAAAAAAAACCACAATCAGAAAACCCACCCAAACTCTGCCTCAGCTGTTCCGGCCGATATTATGTGAGCCTCGGGGGCTATTTTCTGCTCTTTTCTCTCCCTGGAGAGATATTTAAGGCCTTTAAATGCCATTCTGTGCACACATCACTTAAAAATGGTCTGGCACAGGGGAAAAATTGGCAAACGTATAGTTCACAATCTGTTCCCATCACGTGAAGCTGGATTCAGCAAGAGCTCCATTGGCTTCTCCAAGCCAGGTTGTGCAGCCTCTTAAAACGATCTGGGGGCTTGTCAGTGGAGGAAGAAGACAGGCTTTGGGTGCCACGTGTGGGGCTGCCGGACAGGGGTGGTCCTCCACGTGTCCCGGTGTAGTAAAGCTGTACCATTTCGGTCTGAGGAGGGGGAAGTTTCGTTTGTTTTACCTGCCTGATCTTTCAGAACTGGGGAGAAAAAGAGGGGCACCTTGAAAACCTGGGAGTTTTCTGTAGTGTCTCTGCATTTTGAGCGTGGTAGATGGGGTTTGTATTGGTCTGCTAGAGCTGCCATAGCAAAGTAACATAGTGCGGGTGGCTGAAACAACAGGGGTTTATTTCCTCGCTGTTCTGAAAACTGCTAAGTCTGAGACGAAGCTCTCAGGAACTGTGGTTTCTCCTGAGGCCTCTCTCCTGGGCGTGGTGATGGGTGATTTGTCCCTGTGTGCGTGTTTAGGTCCCCGTCTCCTCTTTTTACAAGGATGCCAGGCATTTGAGATGGGGCCCCCCCCCAATCACCCCATTTAATTTAATCACCTCCTTAAAGACTGATTCCAAATACAGTCAAATTCTAAGATAGTGGGAGTTAGGATTTCAACATAGAATTGGGGGTGGGGACACAACTCAGCCCCTAACAGGGTTGGGGAGACCACTTGAGAGGCTTGGTGGAGGAGGGGCTCACACTCCTCCTGCAGCCTGGGGTGTGCCTGGGGGGCGGTGTGGGGGTGCCCCCGCAGCCTGTGGCACTGGGCTCTGCAGTGTGCAGAGAGAGGAGGCTTGCGGAAGGAATGGAGCTCATGGTGGGGAGGGAGGGCAGCTCTGAGCTGCACACCCTGGGCCATCTGCCCACAGGACAGCTGCAATTTTAATTCCCGGTTCTGGGAGATGAGAGCTTTTTTAAAAAAGATTACTTCTATATTCCCTCTTCACCACAGCCTGAGGGTCAGCTGAAAATGCTACCCTAGATGCGTTTTTCCTGAGTCATCCCTTTTTGGCAGGACTTGTGTCTTATTAACGTTTGTGTCCCCAGAGTTTATGGTAGTGCTTGGCACCGAGGAGGGAGCCTAAGGTATGTTTGTGGAATAATCCTGTGGCCTTTCAAGATGTTAATTTAATCTTCATTGATCGTAGGTGACAGAAACCACAAAGCCTTTTGTTGTGAAATGATAACTGGTAATTATTAAAAGGAGAGTTCTCTCTTTTTAGTTCTTGAACTGGGAAGAGCGTGTGGATGTTCTGATACTGTGGATTTCCTCAAGCTGTCCTCGGAAAGGAGATGTTAAGGAAAAAAAAAAAAAAAAAAGGAAAGAGAGATCTCCAGGAGCTAAAGTGTGTTGGAGCTATGGTCTCAACAGCCTTTATTAATATTTGATTCCAGTGGGGGGTGGCTAGAAAGAGTATGGTGATCTCAGGATGCTTTCAAATTTGCGGGGATCTGCCTTGAAGTCCAGCCTTGGCAGTGTCCACAGAAGCATAGAGGATTCTGGGAAAACACATGTAATGAGGAGATACGCGCGGTTGTGATTACCTTGGAGTGGTCCTGGAACGCTGGCTGGCTTGGTCAGTTATGGGCAAAGTTTGTCCTTTCCTTCTGGAGGAGATCCATTTTCTCTCGAGCCTCCCAGGGCGTTCATGATCTTTCCCCTTTGCTCACGTTAAAGAGCTCGCTGAGTTCCATTTGTCCCCAGAGGCTCCAGGACAGAATTTGCAGGTCACTGGGCAAAGGCTGAGGGAGTTGGGTCAATTTGGCACCCTCCATTGCCCTGCCAAGCACAATGTCACATTCTCTTCTACTGAACCATGCTAGCAAGAATCCATTATCAGTAAGTCGATAGAAATGATATAATTATGTATATAAGCTCTGGCCCAGACTTCCGGTGGGTAATTAATGAGAGGCCAGAGGTTGGGGAAAATGGAATCATTCACTCCTTCTTTCAGGGCCTTTGGCTGCTTTCTCAATTCTTGGGTCTCTTTTGTGTATTTTATTTTGTTTGCCTTTGCTTTTTCTTTGGAGGTGGCTTGTTTGATGTATACGAGCGGGAAGTGAAAGGAAATTACTGTTTGGTGAGAGCACCAAAGGAAGGTGGAAAATACTCATAGTGCACATTGGTGGGTTTTGCCTGCTTCCACGGCCATTCCCTGTCTTTTGGTTAAAACAAGTAAAGTTTCCTTAGGGAACACTTGGCTGTCACTCTGTGACAGACAGAGCTCTGGGGATAAACTTGGGAACCAGGTCTGGCCAAACAGCATGTCACATCTCTTGGCTACAGTGACTGCTTAGGGAAGAGTCCGTTGGTACCCGCGATGATACAGAAAGATCCAGATACAGGTTTTTGCTACAGTTGCTGACAAAGAGGTTTCTTCCTTTCTTTGGTGATTTGCTTGCTTGCTTACTAAGCTGGTAGCATGTAAACCTAGTCATGATAAAGTCCATCTTCTTTATCAGTGCTTGAAACTGAAGATAGCACTGAGGCACTGAGAAACATGGTGCTAAGGAATAGAGAGAGACCCTATTGGGTAGCATCTGAGCACCTGGATCTAGCCATGCCTGAAGGCCGCACATGGACTATTCAATTACGTGAACCAGTGTGTTCCTCCCCCCCCCCCGCCCCCTTAGCCTGGTTTGATTTGGGTTGCTAATACTTGCCCCTGAAAAATAGTTCCTGGCTTATTAGAATGCTAATCTCTGTTTTGTAGAGAATTCAAGTGATAATTGAATTACTGGTGTCACAGAGAATTTATCTCTTTTCTTTTTATCTTTTATCATGACATATGACCTCTGGACATAAGAGAGTGTTCACCGTATATACATTTTAATGAACAATTAGTAGTCACCCAAGTTGAGAAGGGGAATGTTACCAGCGGCTCAGGAAACCCCCATGATCACCAAACATTGTTCCCTACCAGAATTTATCACTATTTGGACTTGGGGGATAATCATCTTGCTTTTCTCTATAGTTTTACTGCACGTATGCACCCTTAAACGGAATGGATTCTGTATTAATGGAACTGTATTGTGTGTACCTTGGGGGGGGGCTCACATTTGTCAACTGTACTGCGTGTATCTTGGGGGGGGGTCTCGCATCTGTCACTTGACATTATGTGTGTCATATTCTCTCCGCTGAGCTGTAGCTCATTCATCCTCAAGGCCATCACGGCGTTCAACATATGACTGTACCACAATGTATTTATCCATTAGGGAGCATTTTTTTTTTTGTACCCGATGTTTATAGTGAAGAATTTATTGAAGTTGATCGGTCCAACAGAGCTCATATTGGAAACAAACTGAAATGTTATGTACTGCTCTTTGCGGAAGCCCGATCTTGAATCAGCCCAGCCATCTGCCGTCCTTGGTCCACATCCAACCTGCTGATGGCTGCCGAAGAAAAATTGCACAACCGGGTGAATTCACGTTACTACAGATCATGATCTTCAGCCCCAGCTGGGCCCCCGTGAGAGCGAGCGATTCTGCGAGGCCATCTCTCCCCGCTCCCCCAGACCCAAGCTCTTGGGGTCGGCATGGCTCTCTCCCGGCCCTTCTCCACACACTCTCTCAGCAGATGACCTTGACTAATGGGGGTCATCAGGTAGAACGTTGTTCATTTCTTAACTTGGCGATGATGGATCATCTGCATCCATGTCTACCGCCCCTGCCATCTCTGGGGCCCACCTGCCCTTCTTTGTAGGTAACACCTGCACCTGTGCCCTTCCCGCTCCTCAGTAGCTCTTGCCCTTGGCTCCCTTCCTGCCCACCACCCCCCAACCCACATCTACCTCTAACAGTGTCTTAGGAAAGGCCTTTGCCGTGATGACCTTGCCTTCATCGTCCTCCCTCCGTTTTGCAGTTCTCACCGGGAATACTCGCTAGTCTTCCTGACTGGTCCCCTTGAACGCTTGAATTCTTTAGGTCGAGCCGTCTTCCTCTGTGGAACCCAGAATGATGTTTCTGGAATGCAACCCTGATTGTATGAATGTGTATGGGTTTCCTTGGGCTGCTTTAGTGAGTGAGCATAAATTCGGGGGAAGGGGGTGCAAAGGGATTGTAACGGCAGGAATTTATTCTCCCGCTGTTCCAGAGGCCACACGCCTGAGATCAAGGTATCTGCGGGAGGGGTTCTTCTGGAACCTCAGGGAAGAATCTGTGCCATGCCCCTCTCTCAGCTCTTGGTGCCTACAAGCAGTCCTTGGCTTGTCGACTCGCCACGCCAGTCTTGGCCCTGCTCTTCGAATGGCCTCTTCGGTCTCTGTGTCTCACATTTTCCTCTCCTTTCTGTTATAAGGACAGCAGTCATTGGATTTAGGGCCCACCCCAAATCTGGGGTGATCTCATCTCAAGATCCTAACTTTACTTACAGCAGCAAAACCCCTTCCTTGGTCACATTCTGAGGTACCAGGAGTTAGGACTTGGACCTGTATATTTGAGGCTGCTGTGTACGCCACTACATACCCCCTTGCTAAAAATCTTCCAGTGGCATCCCCTTTTCCCTTTCGGGGCTTAGCCTAAACCCCTTAGCCTGAAACGCTTTCCCCAGCCTACACAACCTCATCGCTCCATGGGCCTGCTCTGCTCTTTCCCCGGGCTCTCCCCAGTGAGAAGATCTTCCTCTCCCAGCTCATCTAATTAAGTCTCAGCTCAGCAATGCCCCCCTTCCCTCCGAACTCCCCCATCTTCCTCCAAGTCCACAAAGGGCCCTGGATATAGACATCATCAAGAGGCCTCACAACTAATAAATCACAAAATCATGAAAACCATCCCCAAAGCCAACCAATGCGGCAAATGGGAAACGTGTGAAATTTCATAAGGAATGCTTAATCTCAGGGGGAAAAAAAAAAAAAAGCAAAACATACCTACTCATAAGTTAGCTTTCAGTAGGAAAAAAATTTAAAAATCCTCATGAAAGAATTTGAGCACTTGTGAAAATAACAACACCAATTTCCCAGGACACAGAAATTGTTGATGGCTATGAACAAAGGACAAGTATGAATGTGTCCATGGAATTGGAATGAATCCAATTCCAATTCCATGGAATTGGAAGAGGTAACTGGTTATTACCGTAATATTTATTTTTATTTATTTATTTTTTAAAGATTTTATCTATTCATTAGAAAGAGCGTGCACAAGCGGTGGGGGGGGGGAGAGGGAGAGGGAGAAGCAGACTCCCCGCTGAGCAGGTAGCCCGATGCGGGGCTCGATCCCAGGACCCCGAGATCATGACCTGAGCCGAAGGCAGACGCTTAACGACTGAGCCACCCAGGCGCCCTACCATAATACTTAAATGGAATTCTGTTTGTCTGCACTTTAGGCCAAAATAACTGGACCACGAGGTAAGTAGTCTCGATAATCCTGTATTTTATCGGCATATTTAAATTATGATCCTGTTCAGAGATAGGACTGCATGGCTTATATGACCAAAAAAATATGCTTGGTAGGGAGAACAATTTTTGGAACTTCAAGTCACGGAGGAAAAGAAGACTCAGTGTCCGGTAGATGCCAGGAACTCGGGAGCAAGACTTAACGTCAGCCCTGCGTTGTGGATGACATTTTGTTTGCGGACGGCCATTGGGTTTTACTTCATTTTTTTGTACTTCTATTTTTTATTGTGGTAAAATATACATAACCCAACATTTACCATCTTAACCATTTTTAAGTATACATTTCAACGGCGTTAAGTACATTCACAGTGATTTTATTTCAACGTACTGAGGAATTCTGGAATGAATATAGCATAACTTAAAACTGGCTTGAGAGTGGAGACACCTGGGGGGGGTCTCCTTTTTTTCCAGTGCCTTTTCTGCTCTCCTTTGTGGAGCAAGCTTTCTGGTTTGTAGGAGAAAAGAATCTCTAGATAAAGTAGGCAAGCTGTCAGGAAAATAAGACGAACACATAGAGCCTGTGAGAAGCTGATGAGTGTCCACGGAATTCTGGAGACTTTACAAGCGGTCCTCATGCCTCTGTTTGTAACTGAAGCTCTACGAAAATGTAGCTGAAATAAGAAGAAACACACGGAGAACTTGGAAGAAGCCGGTGTCTTCGGTTGGGGTGGAATTATTTCAAGCCTTCTCTTGGATTTTGATACCCATTTGACCACACTGGTGTGCACACAGTTTTAAAAAAGTGTTTGTGCCACCTAACAGATCACCCTCATTCTGCACGGAAACATCTTTTGAGGGATCATTGAATCATGGATTGATGGCAGAGTGCTTCGAATCTTGAGCTCTGCAAGGAGATTAATTTGAAAAAGAATGACATAAAGGTTCTCTGTTCTTTCTGTGAGAAAGTTTCTCCCCGATGATTTCTCAAGATGAGTAAAAGGAAAAGTGCATAATTGTCGCTGTCACTAGATCATTTTCTCCTTCATTTTTTGGGCGGAGGTCTATTCTTACTTGTTCAAATTGTGTCGACAGCTTTGATCATGCTACGATTGCCAAACGATTCACTCACGTGCCAAGTCCCCCCCCCCCCGCCCCCGACCGCCCAGCCACACCGTTCTCCCACCTGACGACACTCTGCACCACACAAGCTGATTTTCACCCTGTGCTTTGAACTCGGCTAGAATTGCCTTTGGAAGAGCACACAGTCAGAAGGCTCCGTGATGGACAATAGTGAATTGTGCCACCAAGTTTTTGAGTATGGGAAACAGAACAACACACAAGGCTTGGTTTTTACAACTTGGATTTTTATGTGGATTCCCAGACAGCTTCCCTGTTCTAAAATTACTCTGGTCACCTCACTGTGCATATTCCCCAGCTCTGCACTTCAAGGGTTCCCGAAGTGCTGGCCTACTTTCCTGGAAACCAAAAGGAGACAGTCATTATTATTTTTTTTTTTTTCCATAGGAATAAGAAGGGTTATTTGTAGTCCGCTCTTACTGTGAGTCTTCATCCTGCAGACTCTTTCTTTTTCTACGTAAGGTGTTCCTAGTGTCTTGGTGGGACAACACCCCCCCCCCCTTTTTTTAAGCAAAACCTTCTGAGGAGGGAGACGGTGTCTACATTTCCAGTTTGTAGACTCATGAGTTGGTGAGGGCGTTGCAGGCTCGTACTCAGGGACGCAGCCTGCGCCTTCTGCGTGACACCTGGCAGCCCTTGGGCTGGATGAATTTAGCATTAATTGATCTCCAAGGCTAGTGAGTGTGTGCACACCAGCGATTTTCAGAATCCATTCAACTCTGACTCGAGGCACCCGAGCAGAGCGGAGACCGCAGGACAACGTCCCCTCCGTTCGCTGCCTCCCACTTGAAATTTTACTGAGCAGGAAGACTCAGGGCCCAAGGCATAGGTGGCCAGAGAAGATCAGGACACGTAGTTAACGTGTGAACTTCAGGGACACCACAAATGATGTTTTATGTCCTAAATATTACTGGGGATGTGCTTTGCATGAGCAGGAAGTCCGTTATGTCACATTTCACTTGGGTGAAGCTGGAGCTTTCACTGAAAAATTCATTCTTTTTTCTTCCTTTTCCACTTTCACTTAGCAAGCCGTTTAGAGCTGCCGGGAGCAACGTGGTGGCCGCTAGTCACAGGAGGCTACCAAGCTCTTGAACGGTGGCTAGTCTCAATTTTGCTGTGTGAGGTAGACTCCTGACGAAAGGAAAAAGACAATTTCTTAATAACTTTAGTATTGATCATGGGATGAAATGACACTATTTACACATATTGAGCTAAAATATATTAAAATTAACTGCACTTGTTCCTTTTTAAATTTTCAGTATGGCTACTAAATAATTTGGAAAGACCTATGTCAGTCTGTTAGTACCTCTTTGGAGTGGGGATTGGCAAATGTTTTCTGTAAAGTCTGACGAAAGGAAAAAGACAATTTCTTAATAACTTTAGTATTGATCATGGGATGAAATGACACTATTTACACATATTGGGCTAAAATATATTAAAATTAACTGCACTTGTTCCTTTTTAAATTTTCAATATGGTTACTAAATAATTTGGAAAGACCTATGTCAGTCTGTTAGTACCTCTTTGGAGCGGGGATTGGCAAATGTTTTCTGTAAAGTCTGACGAAAGGAAAAAGACAATTTCTTAATAACTTTAGTATTGATCATGGGATGAAATGACACTGTTTACACATATTGGGCTAAAATATATTAAAATTAACTGCACTTGTTCCTTTTTAAATTTTCAATATGGCTACTAAATAATTTGGAAAGACCTATGTCAGTCTGTTAGTACCTCTTTGGAGCGGGGATTGGCAAATGTTTTCTGTAAAGGCCCAGATCGTAACTATTTTAGCCTCTGTGGGGGATTGAGTCTTTGTGGAAAGTTGTGAGCTTGGTCCCTAGAGCCATACACGATATGTCAACGAGTGGGTGTGGCCGAGTGCCAATAACACTTGATTTATGGGGGCGCCTGGCTGGCTCAGTCGGTAGAGCTTCTAACTCTTGGCCTTGGGATTGTGAGTTTGAGCCCCACGTGGGGTGTAGAGATTCCTTAAAAATAAAATCTTAAGGAAAACTTTATAAAAACAGGCAGCCCCTTATTTGACCAACAGGTGTGGTTTGCTGATCTCTGCTTGAGAGGCGTAGGGTTTTTATTTATAATTTTTAAATGGAATATCTCCATGTCTCTTAGCCTCATTGACTTGGACAGAGCAAGAAAATATTTCTAAGTGGACAGCTACTAAGTAGGAAGGTATTGTTCCGTCTACTAAGTAGGAAGGTATTGTTCCGTCTACTAAGTAGGAAGGTATTGTTCCGTCTACTAAGTAGGAAGGTATTGTTCCGTCTACTAAGTAGGAAGGTATTGTTCCGTCTACTAAGTAGGAAGGTATTGTTCCGTCTACTAAGTAGGAAGGTATTGTTCCGTCTACTAAGTAGGAAGGTATTGTTCCGTCTACTAAGTAGGAAGGTATTGTTCCGTCTACTAAGTAGGAAGGTATTGACAAGATACTGATTTTTTTTTTTTTTGTTAATAAAGTAGAAGAAAAAGCATGAATAGGGCCACTGGTGCACGGATCTTTACCTGTCTCAAAGCCTCCTGGATCCATGCTGGGGGATGTGTAGGTGGATTGTCATCCATCCTTTAGAGGCAAAGAGAACCCGGGATATACATTTTGTCCTGAGCGCCATAGAAATGTGAGGGCACGCTTCACGCACAATCCGTTTGAAAATTAGCAACACCATCTACCAGAATTTGCAGAGATGAGGCAACAGTAATGGGGGCTTTGATGCGAGAAAGTGAAAGGAATTCTTACAAAGAGCTGTTGAAGTAGTAAATCCCTTTTCTCACCCAATTAAAACGTTTTTTTTTTTTAATCTCCTGAGAGAATGGCATGATATAATTTAGGAGAATTGATTTCCATGTGATTGGAAAATGCCCTGAAACGTGAGAGCTGTTCAGGATCACATACCAAAAAAAAAAAAAAAAGACCAAACCAAAGAAAAAAAAAACGGAGTCAGGTGCACACACGTTTTTGAGAGGTGGGCTGGGGAGTGTGACCCATCAGCTACTATCTGTAAAGAGATGAACTGCTTGTATTTTTCTTTTACTGATGAGGGAGCCTTCGGAGTGCTTCTGGAGTAAAAAGATCACCAATGAAAGTATAATCCCAGGAAATTTCTAAATTGGAGTTTGATTTATTACCTGTTTCATGCTCTTCTCTGCGGTGTTGAGGGAAACTGGAAACAATTTATGTCCTTCCCGTTCTGCGGTCCGTGAGTTGTGCCTGGGTGTCAATGTTGAAGCTGAATTTCAATTTTCATTGTTATTTTTCCCTGTTGGCACTGGCAGGTAAGCGTAATTGTGCTGTAACTGAAGTAATTGCTTAAGTAGCTGGGAACTCCTGTGGCATTAGATTAGGGCTGGTGATGGGGTACACTTTTAAAATGTGAAAATTTATAGCCTTGGGGGATTGCCGTGAATGGCTTGTTCGCATGACTTCCATGGCTTGGTTTTCATTAACTTGTCCAAACTCTAGGTGTTCTACTGGAAGAAAAGTTAAGTAAAATTTAGCGTATGGTACCGGGCAATGGGAGCTTTACATTTATTAGTTTTTTTTTTTTTTAAGAATTTATTTATTTATTTGACAGAGAGAGAGACAGCGAGAGAGGGAACACAAGCAGGGGGAGTGGGAGAGGGAGAAGCAGGCTTCCCGCAGAGCAGGGAGCCGGATGCGGGGCTCGATCCCAGGACCCTGGGATCATGACCTGAGCCAAAGGCAGGCGCTTAACGACTGAGCCACCCAGGCGCCCCATACATTTATTAGTTTATTTCACCATCAGAATTGCCCTTTGGAGTGTTCTAGAGTAGAAAAAAGTCATAAAGTCATAGAAAACATACAAAACACTTGGTCACATAAATTAATTCACAAATAATGATGCAAAAAGCATATTCCATTTTATTCTCTAACTAGACCATCTATCATTAAAACTGCTTTCCAAATGATATGCATTGAGGCACAAATGATCAGTCTTGGTAATTTACAAATTATCAGTCTGATCATTTCTAAAACATTTATTGCTTTTAGAGATTGAGGGTGGGATCTTCTGTTCAGTACCACTGCCATGAGTAAAACAATGCCAGGATTTGACAAACAACTGCATTGAGCTCTTCCAGGGATGCCATGGTCTTCATGTTAGTGCCCGCCCCCCGCTCCCCACCCCCAGTTCATAGGTTGAAATCTCACTGCCAAGACGATGGTATTTGCAAGTGGGCCTTCAGGAGGTGACTAGGTCATGAGGGTACCATTTAATTTGCCAAAGTTGACCTCTCAGACAATGTTGGCATTGAATGGCATTACTAACGCTGGGCAGAGCTGCCCTGGACCACAGGGAAGTTTTATTTTGATAAAACGTTGTGGTTTACCTATTGAAGTCAAAACTGACTTAAAGCTGAACGTTTTACCACAGCAGAAATTCACTGACCAACTCCAGGAGGTTTAACATCAACATCTAAGACAAAGCCCCAGCTCTTAGTGGTGTGGTTTGGAAAGAAAGGCTTTTTTTTTTTTTTTTTTGGAAAAGTCATAGCGGTGTAGAAATTTCATTTAAACCTTGGTGCAAATACTTCCTGTGGTATTTCGTCTGTGCGTGTAGGTGGGGTGTGTGCCTGTGTGTATGTGTGCGCTCCAGTGGAGACGGCATGCCAACCTGTGTGTGTGTGCTTGGCTCCATTGTAAGGTGCTTGAGTTCATGAGCAGCTCTTTGGCTCTGGATGACGATGAGCTCAATCTACTTTCTGAAAGTGATTTCACCCTTCTCCGTATTCCTTTCATGCACAAGATCACTGAAGATGGTTGCCATCGACTTATTTTGAACAATGTTCTTCCTTTATGGTTACTCGAGGGGCTATTTCTTTATTTTTGCATATCCCTGATGCAGCACAAAGGCATTCCCCCCCGCCTCCAGCCCCCATATGCACACTTCACACGCTGAACCTGAATCTAACAAAATGATTTCAGTTAGCGTCCATGAGACAAAAATCTTAGGTCTAAACTCAGGCTTAGAAGTGGAGTAAAAACAGATCTGGGAGAAATTACTATGAGCTGCTTCTGTGATTCCCATTACATTCTCCTCTGCTTCTGCGACGGAGAGAGGGTGGTGTACAGTGTGGGGGGAATCACGGGCTGGATCATGTATTACAGTGATGTGGCCTTGTTTGTGCTTGATGATGATGATAGCAGTGTAATTTGTGCATAGCGTGAGCCGTGCTAGAAATGGTAAAGCTTCTCATCCAGCCAAGCTTTTCCCTTAGCTTGCTTGTTAATCAGCCTCAAAAAGCACTAGAACCTTTTGCTAAGTTAGTAAAATATCAAGAAGAATAATTACAGTGTGTAAAAATAGCAAGAGGATAGAACAGTAGTTAAAATGTGTTTGCAACCCGGTGCGCGCCATCTTCCTTTTCTTTGCAAAGATTCTTTTGGTGTCTTTTCTTGGGTTCCCATTGTACTAGTGAGGATAGGCTTCATGATGGCACAGTAACAAACAAGGCCGTGACTTTACAACTTAGCTTATTTCTTGCTCTTGCTACATATCACTGTAAGTGGGCCCGGGACATCTGCTCATTGGAGTCACTTGGGGACTGAGGTTGATAGAATGGGAGATGAGGGAAGATGACAACCACATCATAAAACATCCCCCTGAAGCATCATATTGCTCACCTTCATCGGGGGCAGCAAGTCACCTGGCAACACTTGAGTGGGGATTTTTTTTTTTTTTTTTTTTTAAGATTTAGGTATGGATTTGAGAGAGAGCGCGTGAGTGCTGGGGGGACAGGCAGAGAGAGAGAGAGAGAGAGAGAGAGACCTCAAGCAGATTCTATGCCGATCACAGAGCCCGACGCGGGGCTCAGTCTCACACCTCTGAGATCATGACCTGAGCCGAAACCGAGAGTCGGATGCTTAACTGACTGAGACGCCCAGGCGCCCCTGTTGAGTGGGGATGCTTAATCCTTCCTCAGGGAGGGTTCTCGAATATTGGTGAGCAAAACTATAAGCTACCACACCATTTAGCAGGATCTGATAAAGTATTTAAATATATGACGTAATCGTGGTAATGGCACACCTATTAAACCCAGATTAGTGGTAAATATGCTATAATAGGTGTGCTAAGAAGCCAAAAATTACGTGCTCTAAACCGTGAAGTCACCCTGGAGTCTTTGCTCATTTTCTCCCTGCAAATACTTGTAATTCTTTGAAAATACCTCAATGTCTCGGTCCTGAATGTTTCACACTTGATTTATTGTAAGACTTTTCTTTAAAAAAAAAAAAAAGGAAAAATTTTAATGCAGAAGTAATAACAATCTTGTTCGTAAGGATTTAGCAAATACAGAAAAGTATTAATAAAGGAGAATAAAATGTGCTTATCATTCCACCACCCTGAGGTTGAGATTTTCAGTTCAAGGGACACATAGCATAGATGCCACTGAGTTTTTTTTTTTTTTTTAAGACAGATCCCATTTTAAAAGAATTTGTATTCCTTTGATAATGAAAAGGTTGAGCACTTTCTTACCAGGTGTTTAGAATCATGTGCATTTATTCTCCTATGTTTTGTTTGTTCCTTTCTGGATAGGACTGTTTTGAATGTAAGTTGCAGAAACCCAATTCCAGGTGGCATTGGTGACAGAGAACATTGGCCCAAGTAAGTGAGGACAGAAGTGTAGCTGGTTTCCGGAGTGGCTGGAAACAGGGATTCCAAGGCCGCTAGTCCTTAGAGAGATGTCTGCCCATCATCTCGGCTTCCCTTTTGAAACTGGCTTTCTTCTCTGCCCCCAGAGCTGCTTCTCCTGAGAAGTAATGGATGTTACACACCCAGTATGTCCCAGGCTTAGGTCTCCAGCTGTGCTGACAGGGAGGGATTCCATCGGGCCCGAGGGACCCAGCTTGGTCCCAAAGTGCACCTGCAGGACCGATCGATGGTGGATGCCTTTGTATGAGCCAAATAGTTGGAATGGAGAGGGGTGGGTTCCAGAAGAAAGAAGGGAGAGGCACTGGGCATGCCCTTCACCATTTCACCTTTAAAGTAAAAGAATTTTTACTTAAACAAGTACTCATATTGGCTGCTGGATTTTCAAATAGTGTATATAGAAAGGCCAGGCTCACCCTCTATGTCATCTGCAGATTCTGCCCGTAGGTACCCGTTACTGACTGGAATGTAAACTTCTCTCAATCATGTTCTGTGCATTTACAGTTAGTGTCTGTACAGACCCTTCCAGAAATGACTGGGTGTTTGGGGGGAGAAGTGATGGATTATGGATTCGTTTCCGAGGGCTGCCGTAACAAAGTACCAAAATCTGGATAGCTTAAAACAACAGAAATTCGTGGTCTCGCAGTTTTGGGGGCTGGAAACCTGAAATCCAGGTATTAGCGGGGCTGTGCTCCCCATGAAGGCTCTAGGGGAGGATCGTTCCTTGTCTCTGTCAGCTTCTGCTGTTTTCTGTCAATCTTTGGCATTCCTTAGCTTATACATGCCTCACCTCATGCTTGTACTGAGTGTGTGTTTCACATCGACTTGTGCTTCTGGCCACCTTCTGCTTGTGTGTGTTCACATCGACTGCCCTCTGTGTGTGTCTGTCTGTGTCCCAAATTCCCCTTTCTGTATTGACACCAGTCCTCGTGGAGTAAGACCCACCCCAATGACCTCAGTGGGGCTTCATTAACCTCAGGAAACACCCTGTTTCCAAATAAAGCCACATTCTGAGGTCCTGGGGGTTAGGACTTCAACATACCTTGTTTGCAGGACATGATTCAACCCATAACAAGTTGAAGATACGATTTTTTTTGAAAGATTTTATTTATTTATTTGAGAGAGAGAGAGCAGGAGGGAGAGGGAGAGAGAATCTGAGCGCAGGGCCTGATGCAGGGCCGGACCTCACGACCGTGGGATCAGACCTGAGCTGGAAACCAAGAATCGGCCGCTTAACGAACTGAGCCAGCCGTCCAGGTGCCCCTGAAGATAGGATTTAAAAAAAAAAAAACAACAACAGAAAACCTCAATGGTATTTTCATGGATATATTGGTTTGCAAACCAGTTCTTTTTTTTTTTTTAGGATTATTATTTCTTTATTTATTTAACAGAGCTAAGAGAGCGAGCACAAGCAGGGGGAGCGGCAGGCAGAGGGAGAGGGAGAAGCAGATTCCCCGCGGAGCAGGGAGCCCCACGCGGGGCCCCATCCCAGGACCCTGGGATCATGACCTGAGCCGAAGGCAGACGCTTAACCGACAGCCACCCAGGCGCCCCTGCAAACCGCTTCTTTCGGGGTGGTAATAAGCTTGGAACCACACTCAACATTGGTATATTCACTTCTGCTTCATGCTCTGTGATCACGGCACAGACAGCGTGGTGTGCCTCTTCCAGATTTGTCTGAAATACAGTCTTGGGAACAAGGGCAAGCATTTCGCTAGGGTGAACATCAAGAATTTTAATTGTGGGGTCACAAGTCATTGTATTTAAACTTTCTTTTTTTTTTTTTTAAAGATTTTATTTATTTATTTGAGAGAGAGAGAATGAGAGAGAGAGAGCATGAGAGGGAAGAGGGTCAGAGGGAGAAGCAGACTCACTGCTCAGCAGGGAGCCTGATATGGGACTCGATCCCAGGACCCTGGGATCATGACCTGAGCCGAAGGCAGTCGCTTAACCAACTGAGCCACCCAGGCGCCCGGGATTTAAACTTTCAATAGGTGTTGCCAACTGACCTTCAAGTTGTCCTTCTGTACTTAGAACACAAGGGTACCTCGTCTCCATATCTCTACTAAGATTTCATACTACTCAGTGCTTCACTCTGTTTTTGCCAATTGGAAATGTTACTTCATTAGACTCTGAATTTCTCTGGTGACTGGTTGGGTTGAGCCTTTCGCATCTTTTATCAGTTTTGTACACTTCCTGTTCTGCAAAGTGGCAATTTGTATCCATATTCCTTTTGTGTTTCTTCCATTGAGCTTTTCTACAAATTTGTGAGACTTCTTGAGATACTGAGCACATTAACCTCTTTGTAGTCTTTCTTGCAATGTTTTTCCTTTTCATTTTCCTTAAAAAAAAGTTTTTTAAAGATTTTATTTATTTATTTGAGAGAGAGAAAGATACCGAGAGTGGGCACAAGCAGGATCATGACCTGAACCGAAGGCAGACGCTTAACACACTGAGCCCCCCAGGCGCCCCTTCCTTTTCATTTTAAACTAAAAAACATTTAAATTAAGTATAGTAAAATCTACAGATCTTTTCTCTGTGATTTCTTCTATTGCTTCCATGCACTGCAATTCCTTCCACATTAGGCTATGTTTGTATGGTGCCATTGTCAACACCTCGCATTTTCATCTATCTGGCCCTTTCGTGGCGGAGTTCTAACTTTGGTGGTCTCAAATGACAAGATCAAGGGTTGGCAAACTTTTCTGGAAAAGGGCCAGATTGTAAATATTTTAGGTCTGAAGGCCATATGGTCTCTGTGACAACTGCTTTGCTGTTGTTGCTGGAAAGTGGACCATAGACAATATCTAAATGAATGGATGAACGGGCATGTCTGTTTGCCAATAAAACAAATTTTTTTTTTTTTTTTTTTTTTTTTTACAAAAACAGGTGGCAGGCTATAATTTGCCAACCCCTGGATTACACAATGGCCAAATCTCCTATTCATTCAGGCAGGTCATTTAGGCACACCAGTATCTTTACCTAGAGATAAGCAATAAACACATAGTGTAACGGTTGCAAAATCAAATGACCCACATCCAATTAATGGCTAGCTGAAAAATAGTTTTTTGCATACAAAGACTCAACAAATCATATAGTTATGCAATCATAATCACATAACTAAATTCCTTCTAGGCATTGAGATTCCTTTACTTGTCAAGAGAGCGATAGGGGTTTTATAAAGGCCTCACGTTGACAGCGTGCGATTCTCTTTTGCGAAGAAAAAGAAACACTGATAAAGTTTTTCTGCTGACGTGGGAAGACTGGTAGCTTCAGAGAAATAGGATTAGCTGTCATGTTCAGGAAATAAACATCTTAGTGACACCGTTTATGGAAAAGCAATGATGGAATTGATGCAATTTAACGACAAATGCATCCTCTCAAACAGTTTGATTTGCTCGTTGAATGATTATAAATGGACTAGACAGCATCCAGCACAGTCCCCTTGGTCCATCCCAAATTACTCTTGGCGGGAGCCCTGAAGAGTCAATGGTGGTGGGGTTTCAAAACCTCTGGGTTAAGTGTTGCCCGGAGGTTTGGTCACACAGCAGATGACTGCTTCCACATTTCCAGGTTCCCTCCGGGCCAGAGGAGGAATACGACACAGTCCTTGGAATGACGGCATAAGCTCCTGGTTCCATGTTCGTCTCCTGAGTCAGACCCTCTGGGGAGGTTGCCTGGGAATGTGCATTGAGACAAGAGCCCTTGGTGATCCTTCTGAGGTATCTGTACAGTTTAAGAGCTCCTTCTATAAGGTCTCACGTCCCAAAATTAACTTGCAGTGAGCCTAATCTATGGTAGGAGCTGTTCTCAACTTATCCATTTTATGTCCAGGGTAAATAGTGTTGGGGATATTTATGTCTGATTGTAGGAAATGACTCAGTGGAAAAAATGACTTTATGTTTTTAACTTATCTTCCTGGCTTCGTTGTTTCAGCCGTATCACCATTCTGTCTCTAAAATGTTCTGATGGCTACTGAGACCACGATTGTTACTAACATTAACTCTGACGGTCCCTTCTAGCTTTATTTCACTCCTAATTCCTTTTTGTAGTATTAATCTGACGTTTTTTAACAAAAACAAAACTAAACAATCACACCAAAAAAAGGAGTAAAAAGAAGCATTCTCTTGTATTGGCATTTTTTAGAAAGATTTTATTTATTTGAGAGAGAGAGAGCATGAGCAGGGGGAGGGAAGAGCAGGAGCAGAGAGGGAGAAGCAGACTCCCCACTGAGCAGGGAGCCCGATGCGGGACTTGAACCCAGGACCCTGGGATCAGGACCTGAGCCGAAGGCAGACGCTTAACCGACTGAGCCACCCCGGCGCCCCGGCATTTTTTTTTTTAAAGAGAGAAAATTCTGTAGCCCTCTCTGTGGTAGCACACGATTTAGAAGAAGGAGAAAATGAATTTTCTTTTTCTCTTGTATGACTCTTTTGATCATATTCTCTTTTTTTTGTAGTTTTATGGTTTCATTACCACATGTACACAAGCTGTCTGTCTATTCATTTTCTTCGCTGTGGAGCCTGGCGTTGGGATTGGTGACTCCGACGACCGGCCGGGCCGCTCTTTCTACAACAGCTCTGTGGTTCTTGGAGGAGACATTGTGAGCACGTGCGTTGCTTTCTTGTTGCTGCCGTAACCAGTGTTGGGCATTGAGATCTGCCCCTTGACTCTTCTGCGCACCCTAATGTCAATGCCTCTGGGTTTCCGCGAGTTGTGTTTAATTTTAACATATCAGTCTGACTGGTGTCTGATGAACTTTTTGGTCCGCCAATGATCTGGGGCTTCACCAGAGGTCTGAGGGCGAGCCATGATGCCGAGTAGGAGATGGCTGCCACCTCCGTAGGCGGCACCGAGGAAGACAGTGATCATATTTTCTTAGTAGTATTGCTTCAGAGAGAAATGATACTGCTTTCACCTTTAGCCTCAGCTCTTATAAATTAAATTTGCCTGCAGTTGTTGAAGTATTTCGAGACTTTATGGTAACACAACACATTTTCCTAAATATTTGTGTGCATCTGTCTTCTTAGTTGGGCTCCCAGTGTTTAAGGGCAGCTCATGTCTCATTTGTCCTTCTGGAGCCATGCCTCATGGCATCTGCCCCTTAATACACGTCTCCCGAAGGACTGACATTCGTGTGTTGTTAGGGACATCTTCATGAAAAAATTCCGGCTGATCCTCATGTGAGCTACCTTTGATTTAAAAGCCTATTTCTTCTACTGCAAGATGAGACGAACACTTTGACTTCTTTTTTCTACATCTTGAAAAAAATCCAGATGCTAGAGGCTGTTTGTGTATCTTTTATACAACCCGAATTTCCACACGTACAGTAACACCCCCACATCACTTGCATACATCAAGTTTGGGTGTTTGAATGCCAGCTGATGAGTGCTGATTTTGAACTCTCCTGCTTAAAATTTATTTTTTTCCTGAGAGTGTTCACTTTCTGGTTCCCAGGAGTTTGATTTCTCTTTCTATTCTGGTGGGCTTAAAGCCTCAGAAATGCTTTGTTTGTGCCATTGTTTAGACAGGGGGGAGAAATGACTGGCTCTTATCTACAATCTATGTCCGATAAAGATTGCTTTGGCATAAAAGAAGCAAACAATAAAAAAAACCCACAAGTGCAAGAGGCTAAGCCTTAAAGTATTCCCACTGAACCAAACCAAACCACACCAAAACAAGTCGGTTTAGAGTGTTGACAGGGGGCTCACCCAGCTGTAGGTGTCTTTGTCAAGGACAGAGGGAAGGTACTTGACTTGTAGGTGAATTTTCCAAGTGAGTTGATAAAATAATCTTCAAGAGTCAAGTTTGAAATTCCCTGTTTAACTTTCTGTAAACTCTCTGGCTCATCTGTTGCACAATTACTGTCAGCAGTCCCTCTTACAAACAATAAAATAACTCCATCCATTCTCTTGATAAAGTCTTCACTTCCAATAAGTTGAAGGAACCACCGTTTTTTTCTGCTTAAATTTTTTTTTTTTTTTGGTTTGTTTATTGAGGTATAATGTGTATATGGTAAAATTCACTCTTTTGCAAATGTGGAGTTCAGAAGTCTTCAAACTACATACAGCTCCTGGGTCCAATTTGGCCCACTGCTTGTTTTTGTAAGTCAAGTGTTACTGGCACACAACCTGTCCTCCTCATTTACATATTGCCCATAACTGCGTTCTTGCTACAATGGCAGACTTTGATCAGCGAAGTCAAAAATATTGTCTATCTCGCCCTTTACATAAAGTCTGTAGACTTGGCTATAGTTTTACGAATTTTACCAGTTTAAACAGTCACGGAACTATCACCACAATCAAGATATAAAAAATTTCCCTTGCTCTTAAAAATTGAGGAAGCTACCAGTTGAGGTAAGAAACGGTTTTAGAGAAGTAAACTTTTACTCTATATTTTAAATTGACTTTAGGTTTTTAACATCATAAGTCATTACGTATACACAATATATTGGACGTTTGTGGTTGGTCTTTCCAGCAGCGATTGGCCACTTCTGTGCTCTACAGAACCGTGATTTCCTCTTGAGGAATTTAGGCCTCCCCCCCCCCCCCCATTTTTTGGTATCACATGTGTGCGTGAGCTGCATCCCGGCTGAAGCTCCTTCCTTCCCTGCTGGTTCCAAAGATGTCTCCAGTGGGCTGCAAGGGCTTCTTGGAGAGAAAACTTCACTCATCCCTGGGTGCTGCCGGGATAGCAGTCTTTGCTCGTTGGACTCGAATGAGGAAGCCCCTTGAATGGCTGACACCCGTTGGGGCCCATGACAGATATAGAGACTTGGTGTGGAAGTGAAACTCAGGCTGCCTGGGCGGCACTGAGAAGTGGAGAGAAAAATCCAGTCCTGATTACGTGGATTTTTTGAGCCCAGATTCAACTCTTGCTTCTCACTAGCCTTAGGGCCAGACACACCAGTGAATTTCCTTGAGTGTGCAAGTTGGCAGGAGAAGGAATTTCTGTTATTTGTAACTAAATGAGCTGCAATTGATGCCTGCTCTGTAACACTCAGGGAATCACAAAATTACAAAAACACCCAATCCAGAGGTTTATGCTGTAGTTGAGGATTTGATACTACTACTTAGCTCTCTGGAAACAGAGATGGCCAAAGAAGGTCTTCCCAAGAAGGCAACATTGGAAGAGGGATCTGAAATGAAGGAAGGGTGTTGGCTCTGCGGTTCAAGGGAGGGAGAAAGTTCTGGGCAGAGAGAACTGCAAGGGCACAGCCCTAGATAGGACCGTGTTGGTTTGAGCAGCGAATCGGCAGATGTGGCTGGTGGGTGAATGGGTGCGGTGGGAGAAGCAGTTAGAGATAAGGGTAGAGAGACGCAATTAACGTTCATGACTAATGGCTCTATGTGGAATCACAAGCCGCAAAGCAAGCGTTTGGAGATGAGTATTTAGGGGGAAAAATGTCTCAAGGCAAAGGGCAACTGATGCCTTGTGGATTAATTGAAGGTGCTGTGGCAAGCGTGGGGATCTGTTTCTGGGAAGCGGGGGGGGGGGGGAGATTTTGGCAGCCCGGTGTGGGCTTCCCAGGTGTGTAAGGATGCGTGGCCAGTGCAGGCTGGGTCGACTGCAACGTTCCCTGCTCCCTGCAGCAATGCGGGGGTGACTGAAGGGAGCCCGAGATCTTCCAACAGTGCCGCCTCCCCCTGAACCACCTGCCGCCTAAGCAGTCCCATCTCTGCTTTCACATCCAGATTGCCAGTTGTGGGCTTTGATATCTTTGTAACAAATGCTGCATGGAAAACGTGCAGAGTCCCAGGACCTGTTTCACTGTAAATGCAGCAGAATGCACTGACCATGAAGTCCCCAGCTTTGTGGGGCAAACACGTCAATAAGTGTAACTTACAGGGCAGTTCTAAGCCTGACGAGTGGGAGCTCCAAGGGAATGCCTGGTGATTAAGTCCAAGAGAGAATTCACGTTTGGGATGCTCTAAGGACTCACGCCAAAGTCACGTACCTTTGCTACTCTTTGCTCGAGGTATATTGAACAAAGATTCCTAGTCCAAATGTTCCATTTGACACGTGCTCATGGAGTGCTTTCTCTGCCTGACGGTTCAAGAAAATGGTAGAGCCTTCATCCTCAAAGAACTAACATCTGATTGGGAGAGGCAGATAAAATAAGCCAATAATTTCTGGGTACTCGGTGGTTTGGAGAGATGCGAGCAAGGCTCCTGTTAGCAGTCCAAGACCGAGATCTGGTCCAAGACCCCAGAAAGCTTGTTGAACAACAGACGAGCACTGCTGGATAAGGGAGAGAGTCCCATGTGGCGTGAAGCACTGGGCAGAGTCAGTCTCTCTCCCCCGGGGTCCAAAGAGTAATATTTATGGGGTTGCCTGAACTAGTAAGGGTCTGATGTGGAGAGGGAGAGGAAGACAGACAGAGACAGAGAGACACAGTGGTACAGATCGGGGCTGGGGAAGAAGGAGGGGGCATCTGTGTGACTAAGTTTTTGCTTTTAGTTCACTCCTTAGAGCTGAGATGATAAATTTGACTATTTCTGGAAAGTTCTTTAATCCAAGAAAGAATTTTGTAGCTGCTACCAAGTGAAAAGTCATAGGTCACCTAACACACAGTGCCCCAAACAGCTTTAGCTGGACTGGTTCTTGGATTTTCTGGCTTCTGTGTTCGTTATCTAGCACTTGGGGCTCTGTGGAAGCTTGATAAGAGTCTTTTTAAAGAAGGTACTTGCTGGATGTTCTGTTCTGCTTTCCCTCTGGCTGTCTGTAAATATGTCACACTACCCCTCTCCGGAGGGCGCCGAACTTCCCCACGAAACTACAGGAATGGGGACATTATTTGCAACTGTTTATTTAGAGCAGAGGTGAAAGTTCTAAGGAAATCCGTAATCTCCTGTCTTTCTCTCATTTCTGCAAATCGGAGATTACTTTTCCCCTCCTTCTGCAGGGCTGATGAAACCAAGCAAAAAGAAGAACATTTCAAGAGGCCAGACTCTTTGTATGTGGCAAGCCTTTGGTTGGAAGGAAAGCAGAAGTGAGGAACAAGCGGTGAAGGAAAGAGTTCCCCCTTGATTAATCTGAATTGGCAGTGTTTGTCAGCGAGAATCCTTCTTACTATGCACTTGCAGGGCGCCCAGACATGACTGCAGTGACTTACGACTCGTCTCTGCATTCATACTTTTTTTTGTCCTCTGTTCTCATAGTTTATGAGTGACAGGATAAGCATACTGATTAGTCAACTGTCATTTGGAAACACGAAAAAAAAAATAGCACTTACCATGAATTTTCAAATTCTGGATCTAGTACCCTGTAATCGTTTTCATGCTTTCCATCACATTTTTGGGGAGTCTTTTCTTCCTTCCCTGATTACTTCTGATGCCTTTGCCCAGTACGGTGATGGGGCTGCCGTGGAAAAGAAATCATTTCTCTTGTGTGGGGTTGTGGGAGTGAGTTCCATTAAGAGAAGGTTACACCACAGACGCTGTGTAGCAACAGCTGTGTGGATGGAAAATTCCAGTCTTTTTTGTTGCAGTGTTTTCCATTTTTATATGTGTAAGGAAATGTGTGCTTAACTGAACTCAGCTGTTTGAAAATTCACAGAAAGTATGAGATAATACCTGTGTTTGCCACTTAAACAATTTTAAATAATAGCAGAAAAGATGTGCTTGGTTTACAAGAGTTCGTGAAATACACATTCTGTGACCAATACTGTGCCAAACACCGAGGGGGGGTTTAAAAAAGTACAGTGTTTACATTCCGATTGATCCACTGAAATGTATGTGCCTGAAATAATATGAGGGTTTTTTTTTTTTTTTAAGATTTTATTTATTTTGAGAGAGAGAATGAGAGAGAGAGAGAGAGAGAGCATGAGAGGAGGTTGGGTCAGAGGGAGAAGCAGACTCCCCGCTGAGCAGGGAGCCCGATGCGGGACTCGATCCCGGGACTCCAGGATCATGACCTGAGCCGAAGGCAGTCGCTCAACCAACTGAGCCACCCAGGCGCCTTTTTTTTTTATGATGATGAGAGAATGAAAGATTGCTGTAGGCTATTTTCATGGTTCATGGAAGTGGTGAGTTTTGAGTTATACTTTGAGGATGGATAGAGCTTTTTAAAGAAATGATTGAAGACTATATCCAGAAAAGTGTAGGTATGTGTCTTCAGTGGACAGTTTATTGACTTTTTACAACCGAGCACACCCATCAGATCAACACTTAGATCACGGAAGGAACCTCCTCGGCACCCTGGAGTTTCCTCTTCCCTCCCCTGTAGCCCTTTTCTGTCACGACCCCCTCCACCTTTCTGAACAGCTTGAACTGATTGGCTCATTTCTGTACTTTCGGTACACCGAGGGATGCACAATGCGGGAAGCCTCTATCCAACACGATGATAGAACGATGCTCTTTTGTGGTCGGTGCTGCTCTAGCCCATCCCGATGTCTGACACACGTAGCCTGGTGCTACACGGGGTTGCAGATCATCCGTTTTCATTGCTGTGTAGCAACTCCCAGGTAGAAACACACCGAATTTACCCCCTGCCTTGTTTTTTGGATTTCTGAGGTTTCCAGTTTCAGGGTGCTTTGCGTAATGTTGCCATGAATACTGAAGTGCATGTGTTTTGGTGAAAATATGTACACGTCGGGTATGTGTTTACCCAGGAGTGGGCGTGCTCACTTTCAGTACATCCCTCATGACAGTTTTCCGGAAGGGTTGTGTCAGTTCACACTCCTGCCAGCAGGGGGCGAGGTTCCAGTTGGTCGCCAGCCTGGCTCTGGGCTGTTGGATGGGTGTGCAGAAAGCGGGCGGGAGAAGAACACATCGCCACAGACACGGAATTGCCAGTAGGCAATGGTCAGCTCTGTACTGGGGGGGGGCAGTGAGAAATGAGGTCTCTACGTAACCGGAGGAAGAGGCTGGGACAGGGGCTGGCCGCTGCTTCCTCCACAGGTCCCAGAGTTTGGACTTGCTCCCCAAACAGAAGGAAACGATGAGAGAGAGCCAGTATGCTCGTTGGGCATCTCACTCAGGCCATCTCACCCTCTGAGGGCTTTGTTGCATTCCAGCTAGACCTCCTTTGTGAATTGAAAATGCTCTCTATTGTAGGCAGCCCTTTGCTTCACTTTGCTGCCCCATCTCACCCCGAAGGTGCATGCTAGTGGTCTCTATTGTAGAACGGACCGAACCCTCTCTCTCTGTTGGTCTCTCTCTCAATTAAATAAAATCTTTAAAAAAATTATAAACTAAAGTTACTATAATAATAAGTAATAAATTAATAATTAAAATGAAATTAAACACTCAGTTCTCAGTCCTGCTGGCTAGCCACATTTCCAGTGCTCAGCAACCACACATGGCTAGGGGGTCCTGTGTTAGCACAGAACATTTCCCTCATTGCAGAAAGATCTAGCGGGCAGCGGTGGTTGGGGTGATAAAATGCTGAAGAAAGGAGCGAGGAGTGGATTAAAAATGTACATGTGATGTCGCGTCCCGTCTTAGTGGTTATTATAAAAATGTCTGGTCTTTGATCTAAGCTGCATTGCTGTTAGCACCATTATTTGTTTCTTGGATTTCTTATTTCAGTCATGTCTGATAGATGTTTCCTGCATTTTGTTCCTCTCACACATTATTTTTTTTTTCCTGGCCATGAAATAAAATCTGGGTGGTTAGGCATTACCCACAAAATCAAAAGTCATCGCAACCTAGTACTACATGTTGATTTACTGTTCATATGCGAACAAATAACTAACTTGCCCGTAAAAAGGTTGCCTGTAACCCATGCTTCCAGCCCTCCTCTGCAGCTGGGGGTGGGATGAGGTCAGCAGCAGGTCCGGCCACTCCTGTCTGAGGGCCTGCTGCCCGAAACCTCCGGTCGGTCTGGAAACGAAGTGAAAGAACTCATGGAGGACTGAACAAGGCGCTTTTGATTAGGAAAATATTCTTATTTTTACATGCCCTGGGGATTTTTGGATGTCGTTGAAAAACAGTCATATATCCTGTTCTTCAAAGTATTTCCTTTATCAGAATAAAACACACTTCTGACAGGGAGCTTGGATCAATAAAAAATGGTAAGTCCAGCAGAATGCCCTCTTCCTTCTTAGATGTAGAATGTATTTCCCTTTGGTTCAAGATAAAATGAGGATAAAGTTGCAGTGGCGGTTGGTTGTATCCTATGTGCTTTGGATGTTTATTCATCCAAAAATATTTATTAAAAAGTACTTAGGAAATGTAAGTTGAGTGGGCCAAAATATTTTGATTTTGCACAAGAAGTCATAGAAAAAGTAGCGGTGTGAAGTAAAAGGGCACAGCCTTCCGGGGTCAAGGCCTCTGGGTGTATTTCCTGGTGTATCCAGTTATCGATGGCTATAGAACAAATCACTCCCTAGTAGCTTAAAACAAGTGTTTATTATCTCATAGTTTCTGGGGGTAGGAATTTGGGAGCAACTTAGCTGGGTGGTTCCGACTCAAGATGTCTCATGAGATTGCAGTGAAGATTTCAACCCTGGCTGAAGCCATCCAAAGCCTGAGGCTGGAAGGTGGCTCACTCACATGGCTTTTGGTCGAAGGCGAATGTTTTTTTCTGTGTTTTGGCAGAAAGCCTGTTCCTCACCCAGTGGACTTGTTGAATAGGCTGCTGGAGTGTCTCTACCACAGGGCAGTTGCCTTCCCTCAGAGTGAGTGATCCAAGAGAGAGCAAGATGGATGATACCTTATTGCCTTCTATGACCTTGTCTTGAAAATCACATATGTTCATTTCACACTTACTCTTATTTGTTGGAAGCAAATCACACACTCAAGGGGAGGGAAGCTGGGCTCCACCTTTTGAGGAGAGAAATATCAAAAAAATTTGTGGACACATTTTAACGCCATTGTACTTACCCTGGCTCTGTTCTTCCCTCGCTGCGGGATTGCGGGAAAGCTTCTATATTGAGTTTTAGTTTTCTCATATGAGAAATGAGTTTAATGATACCCATGTCACAGGGCTATTGAGAGGATTAAGTGTGACTGTAAGTGAAGAAAGCTTTGCAGTCTGAAGAGTTATGTAGAGGTTAGTCATTCAGGAAGAGAACACAGAAACGTGGGAACCCACACTTACAAATTCCCATTGATTCACTTTAAGAAATTTGTTGAGCTATGAAAGATTTCCAGGATGATTCAGGAAGGATCTGGGCTGTGAAAGACTTTCTTCACTTTTTCATTTCCTTTTCCTTCTGCTAGAGTTCCAGTTTGATATGCGTTGGACCCTCTCGATATTCCTTTGCTTAAACTAATTTTTAACTCTTTGCTTCCTTGTTCTGGTTTGATGCAAACTTCTAACTGCAATTTCATTTCTTGGCTGTGTGCCGCAGAAAGCAGTTTCTGTCTTTGAATTTCAGTGACTTTTTTTTTTTTTTTTAATCCCCAAGATGTCTAATTTAATTTTCCCGTCCACCTGTTATTTTTCTTTACTCCCAACACGTGTTTCCATTCATAGGTATTGCTGATCCCTGCACATTAGGAGCTTACCGATTGAAAGAGTTAGACCCACACAGCCGTTCAGGGAAGGGATGCTAGGGAAAACAGCTGGTGATAAACGAAGGTATGACTTCTGTTCATGAAGAGCATCAACATTACTTGTATTCAATGTGCTACTGAATTATTGTGAGTGCTATTTTTTAGCCTCATTTCTTCCTATTTGTCTTTAATATGGATGCCAATAATGAGTAGTGATGCTCTGGGTCCCAGCTGGAACGAGTTGTTTTCTTTAGAATCTGCGTTCTTCGTGCCTGTGTTGGTCTAACTTTTTTAGTCTGTAAGGGTCCTACTGTGCGGAGATCCGCAGTGTCAGTGGTTATGGTGTTACTGTGTGCTTCCTTTTCCGTCAGCATTCCACTTCTCATCTCTTGATGTCTCTAATTCCACCAATACGGCTGCATTTCAACAAGAGTGCTTGTGTGCCTGTTTTGGACAGTTGTCGGTCTCTGAATATTGGCCATTTTTACCTCTGTTTTTGCCACTCTTGGTCTCATTTCCCCTCTCTCTTTCCTTTTTTTTTTTTTTAATGTTTTATTTATTTATTCATGAGAGTCAGGGGTGGGGGCAGAGGCAGAGGGAGAGGGAGAAGCAGGCTCCCTGCAGAGCAGGGAGCCCGATGCGGGACTCGATCCCAGGACCCTGGGATCATGACCTGAGCCGAAGGCAGACGCTTAACCGACTGAGCCACCCAGGCGCCCCAATCCCCTCTCTCTTTTCTAAGGTCATTGTCAAAAAGGACGAGAAGTGTCTGCAGAATGACATACAACTGCAACAGAAACCTTCCAACACACCTTCCTTGGCTCATTCAAGCAATCTCCACTGAGCACATACTCTGGTCTGTTACTCACTTCTATGCCACCTGCTATCAGTTTGAAGAAAATGAGGCATAGCTTTTACCTTTCCAGAACTCACTTTTAAGTGTTTTTGAAATTACCAGACTTCCCCATGGCTGTTGGAATAAGTTAGGCCTCCGTGATGGCAGGTGATGGTGCTTTGGCTGTAGATTATTACTATCAGGGATGAAGACTGTCTCCATTGGTTACCCGCTCTAGTGGACATAGGTACTTTTTTGTCTTTTCTGTGCATCTTTGACTTTAAGTCAGAAGATCTGGCTCTAATATGACCTTTGCCACTGACTAACACACACAACCTGACTAACTAATACAACCTGTGCAGGCTGAGTAAGACCTTTGCTCAGCATGATTGCTGGCTTACTTTGCATTTGCTCAGTGAATCGACCAAGACAGGAGCACAATAAAGGTAGGACCTTGGGTAATGCAGGCAACTTGTCTAACCTTCAGAACCATCATTTTAAAACGGAGATAACTGCATTAAGGCTCTTTAAAGACTCAACGATAACTTTTGTTTTTAAGATTCCAAATTAAATTTTTGCATACTGAACTGGATATCTTGAGGGAAAAAAAACCAGACGGGTCAAAAATCTACTGTAATGCTCTATTAGCGTTAAATATGATCCAGTGACGATTTCTCAGAAAGTAATTTTTTTCAAGGAATGTAGATAAACTCCAGATGATATTTTTAATAATGTTATCATCATCATTATTGTTATTCACCTAAGGGCACTTTACCTTGGCAAGCAGTTCAGGATTTGTCAATTTTATGCTTAGGTGTATTGATCTCACTTAGACTCCCTCATCCATACAGCAGAATGGTGATTTATATCATATTAACTCCTTACATTCATTAGAATTCCTTTCTCTGTGAGTTTTTATTTATCTTTCTAGTAATGAATTACCGAGTCCCTAGCACAAAAGGAAACGAACTTACTGTTTCCTCTTCCACAACCATAGGAGTTTCCAGCAGACAGCTTGCCATTAGCAGAGCAAGCTCACTTTTCCAATGTACAAACTACTAAGTTTTCCCTAGTTATATATTTGCTACCAATTTCCTTGGATTGATTTATATTTTAGGAATTGATTCTAATTTTGAATTGGCCACTGTGTGTCTTTCATCTGAAAACTGGTCAAGAACATGCACAATGTCGGGGCGCCTGGGTGGCTCAGTCGTTAAGCGCCTGCCTTCGGCGCAGGTCATGGTCCCAGGGTCCTGGGGATCGAGCCCCGCGTCGGGCTCCCTGCTCCGCGGGGAAGCCTGCTTCTCCCTCTCCCACGCCCCCTGCTTGTGTTCCCTCTCTCGCTGTCTCTCTCTCTGTCAGATAAATAAAATCCTAAAAAAAAAAAAAAAAAAAAAAAAGAACATGCACAATGGAATACTTAATGGTGCAATACATACAGCTAAAATAAGTAAGGCTGTCTTGGTGATGCTTGATTTGACACCGGTCCATCAGTCCAAACCTGTGACTACACACATTTCCTTGAAGGCACTCTGCTTGGAGAATCTCTTGCAGTAGTTTAATTAGACAAGTACTTGGCTTTTCAAGTACAGTCCTGTAAGTCAAGAAAACCCCCTTTCGTTGTACTTCTTTGTGTATTTAATCACACGGAGTGGTGTCATTGCCATCTTTGTTAGGTTTCTGGAATGTCTGAGGGACTCTTGTGTAAGGTATACAACACCTGTGCAGGGGATTCCCAGGTTTCTTGCAAATTCTACTCTGTTCCACCCCATAGAACAGATGATAAGATAGCTTGTTATAAAGCCACAGAGAACAGGGTGCCTTTGGTGGCTGGTTTTATTCATTAGAATGACCATGGATATAGAGTAGTGTTTAAGGGTATAGGCTTTGGTCTCAGACTTGATGGTTTTGATTCCCTGTCCTGCCTCAGACTACCTGTATAGCCGGGGTAGACTTTCTTTACTCTCTCTCAGACTCTGTTTTCTCATTGTGAAAGGCCGGACAACCCACATGGTTACTGGGGATGAAACGAGTAATACTAACGGGATAGTTGAATGCTTAGATCGGCAATTGTCGGAGAAGGCGGTCAGTAGGGGCGCCTGGGTGGCACTTTCGGTTAGGTGTCCAACTCTTGGTTTCGGCTCAGGTCATGGTCTCAGGGTCGTGAGATCGAGCCCTGTGCCAGGCTCAGCACGGAGTCGGCTTGGGATTCTCTCTCTCTCTCCCTCTGCTCCTCCCATTCCTGTTCTCTCTCTCTCAAGTAAATAAATCTTAAAAAATAGTGCTCAGTAAACATGAAAAAAAAAGGGCAAACAAAAAGCCAATCTGTGGCAATTTTTCCCCCGTGATGTAAAGAATAAAATCCAGAAAAACAAGGAAGCAAGATAGCTACTGACTAAATTTTCTTCCTCTCCCCCTCCCTCCCTGCCCCCCACCCAGGATATTTCCTTATAAAATTAAGAGAGTAGACTTGGGAATGAGAAGGTGATGGCTGTGGGTAGAGAAATGTCTGGCTGAAGAAAGGACTATTAAATAGACATTTTATATTTTGGGTAATTACCCAGAATACAGAAGGCAGTTTTCCATGCTTGGGAAACTCCCTGCTACAGCGGGAGAGCCTTCTTAGTTTTTTGTTTTAAATTTTATCGTGCATGACAGGCTGTGTTCCCTTTAGAGGCCATCTGAATATTGGATTTGCCCATATAATTTCATGAACTGAGTTATTCCACTTATCTGTGAGCTCTCATACATTTGATTCCATGAATATAATTTGATACATTTGGCTCAAAGACATTGGCTAATGTGATAAGAATTTCATCTTGGCATAGATATAGCAAGATTGGAAACATGTAGCAAGGTACCCCAAGTCTGGTTGGTAGGACTCTATAAAGAGAGAAATAATTTGTTTCTTAAAAATCAGAGGGCTTGGCACATCCAGTATCGTCTTATTCATAATGTGCCTTTTAATATTCAGCCTGTGACATGTGCAGAGTAAAGAAAAAACATGAATTTAACCCTTCTCCAATGCAAATATTTGATAGACCATTTAAAATTTTATCTCAACATTGTCCCTTGATCTCAATTAAGTTATGAAGCTTTCTTTTGTAGAAAAAAAATAAGTCATACTCAACATAGTCTCAGTTTGATTAATATTTTTTGTCAGCTAGATTATATTTCATGTAATTTCATAACTCACATGGGTTGCTGGCAACCAGTGTAGACATTCAGGGAAAATTCTGGAGAGTGATAGAGACCATCTCTACTTCCTTCATCAGAGCATCATCAGAAAAAGGAACTTTGTAGGAAGAGGTGCAGTGGCCCTAAGAAGAAAAACTGTAATTGATGTACAAAATATCCATGTTTGGTTTTTCGATACTTTAAAGACTATCAGTATAAAGAAGTATTTTATCTGATCTGCTGGAAGGGTTGACACCTTGAAAAAATTTTTTCCAGTTGGCGTTGAGTCCTCTTCTGGATAGTTTGTGCTCTTTATGTATATATATGTGTGTGTTCAAATTACTATGGCTTTGTAACAAATTACCCCCAAAATGTAGCGGGCTTAAAACAATGGTAATAATTTCTTACCTCTTGGGTTTCTATGGATGGGGAATTTGGAAGTGGCTTAGCTGAGTGGTTGTGGCTCTGGTTCTCTCAGGAGGTTGAAGTGAGTTGTTGACCGGGGCTGCAGCCCTCTGAAGGCTTAACTAGGGCTGGGATCTACTTTCAAGGCAGCACCCTCACTTGCCTGACAAGTTAATCCCTTTCTACCTGGCTTCTTCACGTGGTGCTTGAGTAGCCTCACAGCATGGCGGAAGGCATTTCACAGAGTGGGGGATGCAAAAGACCAAAGTGGAAGCTTTGATGGCTTTTATGACTTGGGCTTAGAAATCGCACACTATCCATTTCTGCTGTATTCTCTTGGTGCAGGGCCAGTCCTGGTTCAGTGTGGGAGTGGACCAAGCAAGGGTATGAATTCCAGTTGGTGAGCATCATTTGGAGGTTGGCTACCATGGTGCATATACTTACCTGCTTTAACTAACATTTGAGAACGTGTTTAGTAAAATACCAGTATCGGACATGATCTACTTAAACATAAAGAGAAAAATGATTGAGGGTTCAAAAAGATGAATTCAAATACAGCAGATCTGAAAACCACGAATGTGCTCTGCTTTTGACCAAAACATCGGTTTTAAAGACACTCCCTTCTTTAATAGATAAAGATTTAAAAGCTTTCATGTATCCAGTCATTCTTAAGCTTGGAATTATCCTGTTTCTCGTTCGCTTGGCTGGAGGTTATGCATACATAAGGACCTTAACACCTATAATGGTAATTCAAGGAAACAGGTCGTTAGACACAGAATACGTTTGTATGTGCTATGGTTCAATAATGAACGTGTTCACGTGAAATAGAGTCTGGGAAATTTAGGATTTACAAGTGAGTTAGAGGACTCTGGTGTGTATCTGATTCCATAAAGTCTCTCCACCATTGGGAGCCTTGAAAGGAGTATGTTGAGGTCTTTAAATATGGCTGAAAACCCCACACTGCCTGCTCTGGAGTATTAGGAGATGTACCTGATACAACCTCATGAGAAGTGGTTTCAGAGTTTTGAGGTGGCTCTACCACAGGAAGTTTGGCCTAACATCTCGTTAAAGTCATCCTTGGAACAGAACCCTGCATTCCTCGTGTGGTAGAACAGAGGAACAGACTGGAGAAAGAGGCAGTTGGAGAATAAAGATTCAGACGGGGAAAGCAATACCCAGATTCAGGGGTCCGCAGTGTCTTCGACTGGGGCTACTCATAGTTGTTTTATGTAACCAAATTTCATCCATGGTATTATCCCCCTGGCTTTGCAAAACTGAGGGCCAGTGTATCTTTGCAGGTTTCCTGTTTCCTTGTTGGTTTTTCTTGTTTTGTTTTGTTTTTTCCTTTATTGAAACTGGCTTTCCTGAACACCCAAATTCGAAAAATGGAATGGTGGGGCTGCTTTCCGCCTCTCAGGATTTGTCGTGAAGAAACAAAATAGAACAAAACAAAATAAGCCACTACCCACCCCCAACTTTACCACTGTAATAAGAAACTGCAAAGAGATGGGGGTTATGGTAAAGTTGGACAATTCTTTGAAAGGATTTAATAATAATTTATCTTTAAAATACCCCCAAATAAGATATGCGGGTGAGATAATATATATTTTTAATTGGATTTTTTTTGAGGGATGGATTCTTGTCCAGGCTCCATTTGCTAGAGGCTTATTTTTATCTGGGTTCTTCCTTTTCTAAAACTGTCGGAACGAATTATTTTCTCAGGACATCAGATTCTTGGCTCAAGCTGTAACCAGACAGGCTGCAGAATTTTTTTTTAAAGTATCTTTTTCTTCTTGTTTCTCATCTTTTATTTCTCAAAATACTTGTGCTTTTTATAGATATGGGAGCAATTTTCAGATTGGGCTCTCTGAAAATAGTTTGAATTAGAATATATTAGGGGAAAATCATAATTTACCCACAGAAGCACATCGTGTTTTATTTTATTAAAAGCAGTACACAGAGGCTGCAGACAGGGAAAAAAAAATGAGGTGGAGATTTTTCTCTCAGCTATGATTTAAGCCATCGTTTTGTTTATAGGAAGAGTTTTTAATTTTAAATGGACACATTAATTAAAAATAAATTTAAGCACAAGCTTCTTTTCTGTTTTGCTTTGTTTATATTTCTCCTCAAATATCCTCCTGGGGACTGAAGAAGTCCAAAGGGTCATATTTTACACGGGTATCCTTTCCCAGCTATGGAATTAACCCTGTAAAGTTCCAAAGAACTTTGCCCCCCTGGATCCATGTCTCCTGTCTACTCCCACTGACTCTCTTCTGTTCATGCCCTTTATCCTTCTGCTCATGATTACAGTGTTGCGTGGACTCTTCATGGCCAGTTTAGTTTCCATATTGCATGAGGTTGTTACTTTTCATCTAGTAATAGTCTGATTGCATCCTATCTGTCCCAAAGTTTGTGAACAGTTTCCATTGCTCTTGGGTGAAGTCCAAACCCTCTAGCTCAAAAACCAGGCACCACGAAACATGCAAATGCCGCATGACCCAGTAATCGCCCATGTGGGCTTTTGTCCCAGACAGATGAAATCTATGTTCACACATAGATCCATACATGAATATTCATGGCAGCTTTACTTGTAATAGCTCCAAAGTGGAAACAATGTCCGGTGTCCTTCAACGGGTGCATGGTTAAGCCAACTGTGATCCATCCATATGATGGAATAGTGCTAGGCAATAAAAAGGAACAGGCTATTCATACAGCAACATGGATGTATCTCCAAGGAAATATGCTGAGTGGAAAGAGTCAATCCGTTATTAGTTGGGGGCGGTCCTGAAGGCAGAATGATTCCTCGGTATTTATAGCTTGCTGCTCATAAGATCCCGGTGGAATACTGTCGCCATAGAAAGTCCCCAGGTCGACAGTTGTTAGGTGTTGGCAGTTGGAAAACAGCCTTGGAGACATGAGAACGTATGTGCCAAGGGGATGTGGGTAAGCACAGGAAGAGCTTACTACCGACAATGAAATTAAGGAAATCTCCAGAAAGTAGAGAAATGAAGACTAGGAAATGGAGAACAAGAAAGGATAGGAAAATGAGACCACTCTAGGATGTCCCATAAATAAACAAGAGGAGCTCCAGAAAGAGGCAAAACAACAACAACAACAACAACAGGAAACAGAGGTAATAAATCATAAATTATTTTTTTTGAAGTCCAAAAAGTGATTTTTGTTTCTGTAGGAACATGGTGGTAGTTTAGTTCTGAATTATCTTCTAGAAAGGTAGGCAGCTTTAGGCAGCTACAAGGAAAACAATAGCGACCTACAAGACACGTTTTCAGTGAATCTGAGAAATGGAGAAAACCTGCAGACTCCAAATTATAAGCACAGCTCCCCAAGTCAGAGCCGGCAGGAAGCCTGTATGGAAAGTCACAGCAGTTTTATGTAATCATAGTATAAACATAGTATTCAGTATCAGGGAAGGCTTGCCTGGGAGTCATCCACGTGGACGTGCTGCTTAAAGTCACTGGAGTGACCAGCTTACATCAGTGGTGTTATAATATGTTTACAGATCACCAGCGGATCTCATTACAGTCTCCTCAAGGCCAGGACCTGAGGCTCTGCATTTCCAACAGGCCTCTTGGGGGATGCTGATGCTGTCTGTCCGTGGACCCTTGGACTAAGCAGATCCACAGCACACACTTTGAGCAGGGTTCTTCAGCCCTGGCTGCCCTTTCTAATCACCTGGAGAGCTTTAAAAAGTCCCGTCGCTGGGGACCCAGGCATCAGTGGTCAACTGCAGCTCTAAAGGCAGAATCTGGGAGTTAGGTGTCAAACTAGATGCGCTAGAGGCCACAGAGATACCTTAAAGAGGGAAGCAAGCCAGGTGTAGTGGAGGGGAGCTGTGTAGCCATGTGGAAATGTGTGCCCAGTTGCTGGCAAATATTCCCCTTATTCAGGAGGGCCAGGCATTTGGGTGCAATGCCGATGGGAGAACAATGCATTTATTTAAAAGATTTATTTATTTACTTACTTAGAGCACGAGCTAGGGGAAGGGCAGAGGGAGAGAGAGAGAGTCGCAAGCAGACTCTGGGCTGAGTGCAGAGCCAGACATGGGGCTCAGACTGCACAACCCTGAGATCATGACCTGGGCTGAAACCAAGAGTCAGACACGCAACCAACTGGGCCACCCAGGTGCCCCGAAAACAATGCATTTTTATGCAGTGCCACCCAATCCAGATTTTTCTGCGACACTGAGCAGGGCAGCATTGCGCAGACTGGAAAAACCTGCTGGCTAGCTTGGTTGCAACCACTGATCAAGATGAGGGCTCAGAAGTGTGCAGGAGGGGTTTGTGTCATCCTAATGACTGAGGGTTGGAAGGTACAGTGGGCAGGGTCCAGGAATGCCAAACACCTGCAGTGCTGGGACAGCTCTGTACCATGAAGAACAGTGAGGACTTGTCCTGACAAAGTGACAGATGCCCCACCAGAGAAAAGAGGCACATTAGGACTTGGGGGAGACAGTTTGAGAAACTAACTGAAAAAACAAAAAACAAACCCTAACTGACCAGGTAATCCAAAAGGTTTCTCCGCCTTATTTCCTAGGATACAATTATGTGTGTTTGCATCTATCCATCTATCTGTCATCTCTCTGGTATCTATCAACATACACAGAAAACTTATTTTTCTGGTAAAGAAGTATTTGAGGCAATAGGAATATATGAATGGTCAAACTGTCTTATCAAAAAAAAATATTTTTTTTCAGTTTGACGTTGACCGTATTACGCATTTTAAAGTTCTGCGTCCAGATTGAGCCATAAAAGACTCCTCAAGCATCTTCACCCAGGAAACCTGTTCTGTACTTTCTTGATAATATCTTTCATCCATTTATTAGTCTGTATAACATACACATTCCTTTTGGGATTGTCAGCATAGCGGTCCATAAATCATCCCAACTTTCTACTTTTCTTTTCATTCATATAATTCTCTACTCTTGTTAAAGTTTTAAAAAACGCCCAACGATATACAGTGAAAAGAATTATTTTTTTTCCAACCTGCCTCAGTAGGTTATATGTCAGGTGAGGTTTTACGGACTTGTACTGCAAAGACATAACGTTACATTACATAGAAGGAATATAGGAGAAATATTGCTGATTAAAAGGCATCATACTGGATGGTGACCATGTGCATCGAGGAAGAAAAATGCAAGTAGGATTAAATGGTAAGGATGAGGTTCTGGAACGGGGTATTTGGAATGCCCACTGGCCATTCATTCGTGGAATGGAATGCAAACTGGTGCCACGGCTCTTCACATTTGATTTAAGCCTTTATATGCTCACAGTTTTGTGAGTGGTAAAATAAAGAAGAATCTATAATGCAGTGTGTGTAAGGGCTGCCCTTGGTCACCATCTGAAGTCATCTTCTTCACTCCCAGCTCGGTTGTCCAGGACCTAAGCTCTGTGAGGCAAGGACCCGGTGGGGCGGGTTCAGCAGTCAGAGCAGACCTGGCACTCAGCAGGCTGTGTTAGTTGGCGAGGGCTGCTGCCCAGGGCACCCACCCTGGGGCGGTTAGACCACGGAAACTGAGGATCTCCCAGTCTTGGGGCTGGAAGTCTGAGCTCAAGGGCCAGGCTCCCTCTGAAGGCTCTAGGGAAGACTCCGTTCTAGGCCTCTCTCCTAGCATCTGGTAGTTCCTTGGCTTGTGGCCGAACTCCAGTCCCCCCGTGGCGTTCTCCCTGTGTGCGAGTCTGTCTCCAGACTCCGCCCTTTTATAAAGTCACCTTGGATTAGCCTCCCCCACCCTCAGATGGCCTCATCCTCCCTTAACTAATTATATCTGAAACGGACCTATTTCCAAACAGAGTCACATTCTGAGGTACCGGGGGTTAGGATTTCAACATACGAATTCCGGGGAGATGCAATCCAACCCGTAACATAGACATGCGATACGTATGTATTAAACGAATGAAGAAATGAGATCGGAAAAGGGCTGACCTGGGCACCGTTCTCCTTCCAAGTGGTCAGGACGCTGGGTGCGCCTGATGACAGCTGTCCCAGGAACCAGGATTCTGTAAAACGTTAAGAGTCAGCGATGGTAACTTGATTCTTTATAGACACGAGAGGGTGATTCCTCGAGTGACTTGACGGTGACAGTACATACGCGGTCAGTGGCTTAATAACAGATAAAGTATAAATGTATAAAGAATTCTAGGAAGACTATCCAGTTAGAGCTAGAGAGTGGCTTTGGATGTGACTTGTTGGTTCCTGAGCTGAACCTGCAAATTTGGACGCTGGGCACAGTGCTGCCCAAGGTCTGAAAACCCACGCGTAAGCCTGAGTTCAGGACATCGCCCCAGGCCCTACCTGTGCTCTCTGCTTCGGGTCCCCTAGACTTTCCTCTCATTTGGCTTCTAGCATCGCTCTGGGTGTCTGTTCTCATCTGACCTCTTTTGTCTCCTTAGTCATCCTGTATTTACCCATCCCTGACTTGCCACTTTCTTATGTCACAGGACTCGAACTCACTGCAGAATTCTTAGACATTTTGCATGTAATTTATCCAAAGTTCTAACTTTCACAGAGAGGAAACTTTCTGTTGTGTTTATAGAAACTTCGATAGCTGTGTACCTATTGTTCACTGCTTTTGTTCCTCATTGCTATGGCACAGTTCTGTATGATACTGGAACTTCTGGAGTTGCAGAAAAATAAGCACCATGAGAGGAAGGAGTCATGTCTGATTTTTTGTTTGTTTGTTTGTTTGTTTTCCAGCTGTATTCTCAGTTCCTGAATAGCACCTGGCAGATATTTGTTGCCTTGCTGAGATTCCTTTCCTGCTGGGAACCTAAGGGCTAATCGCTTCAGCCTTCAGCAGAATGATTGAAAATAACGAATGTGGACATCGTGGGTGGCATTTTATGTACTTCTATACTTTAGGCTGTGGGCTGCAAGCTGCTGGGGAAATGCTCCTCCATTATTTAAAATACTTCTTCTCATATACTGTTTTCCATGTCTGTAAATAAACACTCTCACTTTCAAGACAACCATGTGTCTACTGAGAGCCAGCTTCACATTCAGGTAGGATTTTCTTTCCAACACTTCAAATATGGGTTCTTCCCATGTGAAACTGATACTAAAAAATTAGCAACCTACCCAAAGTCACCTGGCCAGGATGTGGCCGAAACAGGACTCAAACCGGGCTTTCTGACTCCAAGCCCAGTGTTCTCCCCTGGAAAATATTCAAGTGACTGTTTTTCTTAAGAGACAAAAAAGGGAAAGAGGAAATGCACAACTTTTATTACAGTTCATAGATCTAAAACTGGGTGCAATCACCGCCCCCCCCATCGGTGGGGAGACTGAAGCCCAACGCCTCCCTCAAAGCGTCACAAAACAGTAATGGGAAAAGAGTGTCTAGAACACATCCAAGAGAAATAGAATGCCTGCCTCAATACCAGCCACAGTGGTAATTTAAAATTTTCTAGCAGTGTCATTAAAAAAAGGAATGTGATAAAAAACAGACGAGATTAATAATATATGCAAATGATCCAATACATCAAAAATAATATCATTTCGGCACATGATAAATAAATAAGTTACTAATGGGTATTTTACATTCTTTTTTTTTCCCATTCCAAACCTTCCAAATCCTGTGTGGATTTTACACTCATTGCACCTCTCAATTCAGGCTAGCCATGTTTCAAGTACTCAGTAGCTGCGTGTGGTCAGTGGCTACACTCTTAGACAGCACAGCTCCAGGACAGCGCTGAAGCCCTAATTTCCTTCTCAGCAAATGCACACTACCTCCCCGACTTACATGCTATTGGGATTTATAAAATAATCATCATAAAGAGCTGGTGCTTATTTTGAATTACTGTAGGTGGAAGAAGGCAGGAGTAGCAACCAGCTGGGAAGTATATTTCCTTCGTGGAAGATGTTTTAAATTATAACTCTTGTCCAAGTAATGCAAATTAGTAATGAAAACTAGATTATAAATTTCACAGTGGGGCATAATATTGAACATATTTGTGTTCTGAAGATAAAAGTGACTAATACACTTTTGACGTAATGCTTCCAGGATTTCTGATTCTCTCATTCTTTGAGTTGTTTTCAATTATGGTAACATTCCATTAAAATTCGTTCCCTTCTCCCTGGCACCCCCTCCACCCACCCAAGGAGCAGCACAGGGGCTCTTATAACATCATGGTAGGGGAGCTGCCCTCCTCCCACTTAAATCTGTTCAAATGCTAACAGGTCAGGCTTTCCTAAAATATGCTCAACAGAACAACAGTTCGGTGGGGTGTGGTTGATGATTCTACAGGGAAAAAGAGTTTGTGTGTCCAAATGAGTTTGGGCAAAACTGGGCTAATCACATCAGTTATGGTGGGATCTGGCCGCATGTGACAAAGTTGTGGACTCACAGTTTTAACCAAGCAGGAATTAATTTCTTCTCACATTACCAAAGATCCAGACACAGTCCAAGGCTGATGCAGTGACTGCACACTCGCCCCAGCGTCCCAGACTCTTCTTCCTCCCGTGTCTTCAGCTGGTACTTTTTAATTCTCATGCTCATTGCCTCCGACTTGCAAGATGGCTTCCCCAAATGCGTATGGTTTAGGCTCAAAGAGGAAAGGAGGAGTGGAGTGAAGGAGGGATGGAAGCGTGAAAGGAAAGGGGTTAGGAAGGATGGAGGGAGGAAAGATGGCCTCATCAGGAAAGCTAAAACTTTCCCCCAAGTCTCTAGGAGTCTCCTACCTAGGTTTCATTAGCTGGAATGATATCCCAAGGCTACCTGCAGCTTCTGGAAAGATGGATATTTTAAGAGAGCACATTATGGCGGTAAACTAACCCTTCTCTTCCTAAGAATGAAGGAGGAGATGGAATCTGGAATGTTCAGCATGTGCCACATGGAGTCCAAAATTTTCTTAGAGACTTTTTAACATTTTGCTTCGAGCGTGTCCAATGGGGGAAATATTAACCTCCTTTTTTCTCCGTAAAATCTTCATCCCCCTCCCCCCCCCCGCCATGATGGACCTTGAAGAATTATTGATCTGGAAAATATGCTTTGGGGAAGTTGTATTGGTGTGTAATCGTGAGAAAGCCAAATGTCCTCAAAAACAGACGAACGAGGGGTTTGTGGAGGACCCTGGTATATGGGGAATGCTGACGTCGCCCTTGCCCTTTCTCCGCTGTCCACCTGTCTTGTGGCAGCTGAGGTCGGTCTTCTCCGTCTTTGGGTAATTAGCCGTGCACGGGCATGTGCTCGGCGCTTCCGCGGAGAGTGTCTGCTTTCTTGATGACGGGGAGAGAGCGTAGGTGCACGCTAACCTTTTCCCTCTACCTCTGCCTCGAACACAGACACCGTATGCCTTGAGTGACAGCGACCACGTGGCCCAAACCAGTGCACGTCCCCAGGAATTCCAGAACCAGCAGCCCTTCAGGGAACGCCAGCCAGGCCCAGGGCGTGACCCGAGAAACAGTAAGTCTCCATCAGCCCAGGGAGCAAGCCTCCCGCTGCAGGTGCGGCCGGGAACCAGCGGGTGGTGGTGCTTGGGCGGGGCCCCCCTTCAGATCCCGGCAGCCTTCGCGGCGAGGCGGACCCGCCCCGCCCCGCCCCGCCCCGCCCCAGCTCCCGGCAGCCTCCGCGGCGGGGCGGGCCCGCCTCATCTCCCAGCAGCCTCAGCGCCCGCAGGCTCCCTCGCTGCTCCAGGGCCGTCTGCTCCTCAGATTGCGGCGCTGCGCCTGGGGCTTCCGCGCCGCTCCCCGCCGTCACGGCGGCCCCGCCGCCGGGGGGAGCCGAGTCCTCCAACGCCCCTGGACTTGGGGGAAGCACTGCGGGGGAGACTGGCCCCGAAGGAGGGGACGCCGGGTAGGCGCAACGCTCCAACCTGGTGCTGCCCCCTTGCGGGGCGGAGGGAGGGTGGCAGCCGCACGTGGTGCGCCCCCCCCCCCCCCCCCCCCCGGTACACCGGCCTCGGAGAGAGGAGGCTGCAAATACCTAGCTTTGAAGCCGCGCACGGGACTGGGCTCTCCGGGCGCCCCTGCCGCCAGCGAGCCGCCGCGCTCGGCGTGAGGGCTGCGGAGCAGCGTCGCCCGAGGGCAGTCGGCTGGTTTCCCTTCCGTGCGTTCCCCGCTGCTGCCTGGAATCTGGCCCCAGGCTCAGTGCCCCATTTGGGACGACAGTCCTGCCCTTTGACCGCAAGCGCCTCTCTGGCTGGCCATCTCTAGCCGTCTCAGCCGTTGCTTGGAGGGTTGCATGGCCTTTGATCTGAGTCCTGGCTTCGTTAGAGCCCACGGGCGCGCTCTGCTTGCCCTGTGCCCCTTTGGATGTTCCGAGGTGCGCTGGTGGTCTCCCTGGTACGCCGTGAGCCAGCTTCTCAGCCCGAGACTCTTGTCTTGACCCTACTTGTTCCATCCAGGTTCCAGCACGACCATGGATTTCTGGCAATTCTCACCATTGTTTTCTGGGAGACCGTGGGGGGGGTCAGCCTCCCAAGTGGCTGCCCAATAAGTCTTCCCTCTTGATGGTCAGATCCTGTGCGGTTTTCCCCGCGTTGCTGAGGACTGACCGGTGCAGCATTAGGACGGATAAGAGTATTAGGGAAGCGATGGGGGTCTTGTTACATTGGAGGGTAGGTCGTAGAAGGCATTGCCCCTGTGCCTCGCTCTCTCTTGGATCACTCGCCCTGGAGAAGACCGTTGTCCTGTGTCCTGAACCCGGTTAAGCGGTCTCATCAAGACGTCTCCGTGGTGAGGAACTGAGGCCTCCTGACGACAGCCATCAGCAAATTGCTAGCTCCGTCCACACCCCATCTGGGAACTGGATCTTCCAGCCACCCGTCAAGGCTTCAGACGACCACAGCTCTGGTGGGCGTCTTGATGGCAACCTCACTACCCAGAACTACCCAGAACTACCCAGGTAGGCTCTTCCCAAACCCCTGGTCCGTAGGAAGTGCGGTAAGTAATGATCCTCGTTGTTTTACACTAAGTTTTCACGTCATTTGTTATAGAGCCGCAGAAACCGATACGTAACAGTTCAGGGCCCAGCCATGGCCACCAGAAATTGCTGCAAAGCCCCCTGCCCTTTTGCCGGGCTACGATGATGTTTGCGCTGCGGAAGTGCTCACACGGTATTTCCCATCTGGGACCTGAAGAAGCACGTCTCAGGACTTGTTGAGTACTTAAGTACTTTTCAGTATTGATAAATTTGGAAACATCAAAGTAGTGTGAGAACTCAAAAAAAAAAAAAGGCAAAGTAGTATTTTAACATGCAGTTGATATAAAAAAACGTAATCGGATTAAAAAAATGGGAAAGTTAGCTCTAGGAAGTATCAAGGAGCCAAACGTCTTCCTCACCGACCTTGCCTGAGACTCTGGAAGGGTGCAGTGGGCTGCTGTTTTCTGGGCAGCCATGGACACTGCTGGAATTGAGTATTCTGTCTCCTTCGTTCTGCTGTGTACTTTTGGAAAGTGAGATTTGTTTCCTTTAGACTTGCGAAGATACGCTATTAGAGCCCTGCCCAGGAACCAAAGGGCAGAGATACAGGTGTTAGGTGAGAAATTGTCTGTTTTCATCTGCTACCATGAAAGATTTGTGGGTAATATCTATATGGGTGAGGCAGGTTGAGTGGGTAAGCATCTGGCCTGGCTCCATGGGGCCCTGGGCATTTACTGATCTGCAAGTGTGTGCCCCTTTGTGAGGTGGGAGATAGAAGGTAATTGTGAGGGTTCATCATTGGTGCCTCCTGCATTCTGTTCTGTTTTTGTCCTGATTGTGATACATTGATTGCATTGCATTATATAATTGCGTTATTAAACCTGAGGGTGGCTGTAAGGGACAGGTCAATAGCACATGGTACGTTGCAAGTAGAAACTGGAGCCTGATGAATCTCAGCTGATATTGGACTTAATCCAATCACAGTGTCTTAGCTGGCACATTCACTTACTATGATTAAAACAAAAACGGGGTGGGGGGATGGGTTAGCCTGGTGAAGGGTATTAAAGAGGGCACGTTCTGCGTGGAGCACTCGGTGTTCTGCACAAACAATGAATCATGGAACACTACATCACAAACTAATGATGTGGGCGCCTGGGTGGCTCAGTTGGTTGGGCGACTGCCTTCGGCTCAGGTCATGATCCTGGAGTCCCGGGATCGAGGCCCGCATCGGGCTCCCTGCTCAGCGGGGAGTCTGCTTCTCCCTCTGACCCTCTTCCCTCTCGTGCTCTCTGTCTCTCATTCTCTCTCAAGTAAATAAATAAAATCTTTAAAAAAAAAACAAAAAAACTAATGATGTAATGTGTGGTGATTAACATAACAATAAACAATTTAAAGAAAAAAATAAAACAAAAACAGGGTCATTTACTACACCAATGTCACTCTAAATTTTTACCTTGTACAGTTAGTACAAGCTGTCTTTTCATTGTGATTATCGATTATTGTTAAAATACAGGGAATTATTTCTTGGGCAGACAAGAGGAAAGTGAAATATAATCTTTCCTGTCATCCCTGGAATGAGAAAGTACAGAAACAGTGTATTGCCCCAAAGGATTTTACACACACACACACACACACACACACACACACACACACACACACACGATTTTGAAAATGCAATGCTTCCGTATGTTGGCTTTCTTTCCCTTTCTGTTGATGTTTCTATTAATGTTAACCCCTCATGAACTAAGGTTCGTCTTGTTAACTTTTGAAGATGTGGAACAAAAATGGGTTAAAATCACTGGAAACTTCACAGAATGACGGATGTTGGACAGCAGAGCTACACAGACATAGCTTTCTCGTTGTCTCATTGGCTTAAAACCTTTTGACTCTGAAAATTAGGTTTCGTTTACAAGCTGATTTGTCCGATTACTTAAAATGGTCTGATAGAAATCAGGAAGAGAAGCACTTCCGAAGGCCCCCTGCGTAGCTGTCTCCCAGGGGACCTGGCTTCCCTCCCGGTGTCCTTCTGTTTGGACCCCGCAGATACAAGTTTTAATAGGGATGTCAAAGAGGTTTGCCGAAGCACCCCAGGCAGCCGGAAGACTGCGGGCAGGTTCACTGGTGTGCTCTCACGGAAAGCCCGGCGGCCTTTGTTTTGGGGATACATTTACGTAGGAGTAAAGACTTGAAGGGAGAGGAGCGGGGCAGTTGGGCTTAGGAGGGATTTGATCCCCTCAGGCGTCCTGCAGCCTTTTAATGATGAATTCTTTGCTTACCTCCAGTGGTGCTGACTCCGGTCTGCAGATGGGGAATAAGGTAATAGAACGCACTCTCCTCCTCCTTCCCACTCTTCCCCACACACCTGGGCACCCCCTGGGCACCTGCCTACCTGCAGGAGGAACGGGTTCCTGGGGTAAAGAGCAGAGAGGAGAGGAGGTCCCTGTTCACTGCCCTCTGAACTGATCTAATTTTGCTTCATTGTTCTAGTTTTGGCTCAGGGAGCACAGGACTGGTCCCTTTGGTCCAGTAGCAAACCTTGGGATACACGAGGTTTGGGTTTATATTGCTAACTTACGGTCAGCATGCCAGTGGAAAATACGGAAGATGCAGTGGCCACCACTTTTCTCTGACTCACTCTCCGGTTGTGGAAAGCTTCCTTGTGCTTCATAAGAACTTGAGAAGGCCGGGCCGTCACTGGGATGAGAGAACACACGACGGGTGTCCCCCCCCCCCCACCCCCAGTGGCTCATTGCAGGGCAGCCATCCGTGATTGGAGGATACTGGAGAACTGAGTTCAAAGTCTCAGTCTTTAGAGTGTTGTTGCCTCAGCGCATTATTTTAAAAAAGTGTGACCTCTGCCTTGCAAGACACCTTTGACACCTGCAGCTCGTTCAGTTTCTTAGCTGTTGAGGAAGAGTTTACCACATTACTATGTGTGGTGGTATATACACAGGTGTATCTATGTGTGCACATGTGTGCTTAAAAGATGAACTGAGGGATGTTAGAAATTTTAAGGGTTCATTTGAGCAAAATCAGGTGTAGCCAAGCTGGAAACAGTTGGGAGAGCGCCACTGACAGGCGCTCGGGGAGAGACTTTTAAAAAGATAAGTCAGGAGCAAAGCAAGGAAACTATTGCCTGGCTACTGCTTCCAGCCTAGCTGGCTGTTTGTGATTGGTTGTTCTTAGGTTTTGATTTTGTAACTTTGAGGTATTTGCACGCTGAGATTTTGTTTTGCTTACTCAGGCTGCTAGGCCATCAGAGCCACCCGGGTCTAATGGCTTCCTTGTTTAATTAACAGTGTGTGTGTGCGCGCGCGCGTGTGTGCGTGCATACTTGTGTGATTGCATATACATAGCTTTGCGGCACACGTGTATACGCACATACGTGGTGGTGTGTTAGGTGTGCGTGCATGCATCTGTGGTTTTGTGTTTACGTTTAGTCACAATACATAACCTGTGGTAACCTCTCTTGTACTTTAGCTTTTGTTTCTTTTCCCACCGTTGCTTTTCGCTGTGACGTTTGCGTGTAATCAGAAAGAATTTTGAGTCTCCAAGGGCTAGATTGCAGTTTCACAGTGAATGGGTCAGGAGGAGCCTACTGATTATGGAAGAGAGAGGTGATTTAAACCTCACTGGGAGGTGTCTGTTGCCTGGAGACCAGGGAGTGGGGCTCAGCTAACAGAAGATGTCCAGGGCTCCTGGGAAGGGCAGCAGCTCCTAGCATGGAGGGGCTTCTGGGCCCGTGTGTCTCCAGGCCCTCAGGTCTCAGATTGCTGTTCAGACGGTGGGAACAACAGCATAATGGTGCATTGGACAAAACATAAGTGCTCCACTCCGCCATGGTCTGTGTGGTCTGTAAAGACCGACTGATCCTTTAAGATACTTTTTCTTTCTCCTTCGCTTCCTTTCCTTTCCTTTTCTCCCCCCTCTCCTTTCTCGCCTCGCTCTCTCTTTCTCTCTCTCCTCCCTCCTTCCTTTCTCTCCGTACGTCCTTTAAAAAATAATCAAATGGTTATAAATCCCTGTTTCCTCTAGGCATCCCTCACACAGGTGAAAATGTGGTGTAGTATTTTCCTCAATACATAACCATGTTTTTCCTGTAGATATAACGTTTACCGCTTAAGCTTTTCTTACATTTATTGCCATACTTTTTTCCAATGTCTTACTAAGTCTTTTTCTTAAACGTAAAAGCATGACGTTTTCTCTACTTGTCCTTAGGATCATCTGAACCAAGGAGGCTCTAAACTATGTATCTGGCTGGCATAGAGCCATGGAAGCACAGCAGAGGCTGATTTGAGTGCCTTAAGGAATTACAGTCCACTGAGGTCAATTTGTTGGGGTTGGCTGGGTATATGAGTCATATCATAGGCTGGAAGGGATGAGAATAAAAGCCTCCACATTTGTTGGATGCTTTGTACACCAGGCAGTGTCAGTGCTCTGCTTGTACCTTCACACTTCGTTCTTAGCCCCCATGATGTCCTTACTGTGCTTCTCTCCATTTCATCCTTTGCCCTGCCTCCATGTCCTTACTAAGGTTCTCTCCATTCACTGAACCTCGGAGAGGAGACTTCCTCCGGGCCACACAGTAACCAGGAAGCTGAGATTCTTACCTAGGCCGCTTCCCTCCCATCTCGGTCTCAAATGTGTGGTAATCAGACAGGTTTTAAAGAAAATGTGTAGAAACAAAGCACCAGAGACTGTGAATCAAAAGGTGGCATCTAAGGGTGAGCTCATAATCAGAATCACAGACCTTCCCCGTGGCTGATTTAATTAAGTGCTGGTTCTGGAGAGATGGGAAGGGGAGGGGAGGTTGTTAGAAAGGTACATTGAATCAGGTGGTGCTGCCCCTCTGTGTCTGAAGAGCCCTCCAGGCCTTGCCGATTCCTTTTGGGCTAAAGTTGGGATCTGTGTCTCCAAGGCGAACTCTGCACCCTTTGCAGACCCCGAGGCCTCATTCTTCCCTCCCATGCTATGATCCCCACCTGGAACCATAGAGTTGAGCAAGAAAAAAGCAAGAAAAACGTAGGTACTCACCCTTGAGTGGAGGACATGCAGCAGAGTGTCTAGATTGCCCATTCGTTGGATTATCCGTGCTTCACCTCTCCACCATCAGGGTGGACATCTTGCAGCTTACCGCAGGGTAAAGCCAGGATTATAATTATTCATGAGCAGCACCTTTCTTTTGAGAGTCCAGGCTTAGAAGATTTTTGCAAGTGAAGACTTTTAATTCTATTGTCATCTCCAGACTTTCCCTGTACCCTTCCCCAGCATGTGTCACCTCCCCGATTTGGCAAGCTCCTCAGCAGTTCTGTCTGCATTAGCTGCTAAACCAGGAGGCCAGGAAGTAGGGGCTCCTGTGTCCTTTCTCTCATCCCAGGACTCTGCTCTCTTGCTTTAGTTCCAGCAGTGGCCTCAGGTGAGTTAATGCGGGGCATCCCATACTCCCCAGTGTGATAACTTCCAAATGACCCAGACCTCCTGGCATCCTGTGAGTTCTCTTAGGCTGTTCCACAGCCTAGTGGATTTCATGATTAGAAAATAATTTCATTCTCCAAAGCATCTTAAATATCGTGCTACACTGGGAGAACATTCTTTCAGTTGATGCTGCCTCCCAGCTGAGACTTAAGAAAACAAAAGAAACAATTTCACATGATAATATTAGCAAATGCCTCTTCTATAAGCCCTGTCTTCACGCCCTTTGAATTGCATTATCTCCCCTCAGTATTGTTGACTTACTTGCATAAAGAATTTTGCTGTACAAAGTTGGGAAAATTATTTCACACTTGCTTTGATCAGAAATCTGTTGAGGTGGTTAAACCGTTCGGTATATTCAGATGTGCTTAGCTTTGCTTAGAGAAGGGAAAGACAATCAAATTGCTAGCATAAATCAAGATGCCTCAGTGCTATCTTGAATATTTTCAGATGGATTTAAAGGGTAGTTTACATTTAAGAAGGTCAGAGATATATGCCCACTGTTCATTATTTCAGCAGTATTCCAATGTCATGTCTCATTGGCGTCATCTGACGTCTAGATTCTGTCAATCCAAAATGAGGTCACCATGACAACCATCTGTGCCATTAATTCATTGTTATGAGTTAACTTGGATGAGGTCTTGACTAAATTACAAAACGTTTGGTCTTTGTTTTCCCTGACGACCATTTGGTGGCTATTTGCATTACTTCCAGTTTCTGAATTTTAGCAGCTCCTGTTGCCTTTTTTTCCCCTCTCCCTTCCTGAAAGGAGTAATCACTTTGTAATAGAATTTGTAACTTTACTTAATAGGAGTTGGCTCCTGACTTTGCAGGGGGTGAGGTGCGATAGTGTATTTACTTAATAATAATAAATTTTGGGGTGGGAAATACCTTGAGGCTTTGAGGATTTTATTTACTGTTCATATCAAGTAATCGACCATTGATGTAGGCGTTGTGGAAACTTGCGACACTGAGAGATTAGTTTTTGGTAGGCCCCTTGTAAATTATGGCTGGAGGAGCGAAAATGACCTAATATTCATGAAAAAGATGTGGCTTCATCCAATTATGGTCACTTACCAAGAACAACAAAAGTTGCCTAAAGCAGGGTTATATAACTAATTTGATATGGGAAGTTGAGTTGCCAAGCAGTCTGGGGAAGTTGTAGCGGGCCTGCAAGGGGCAATAATGGTGCTGCTGCAGAAGCAAGCCCAGGAATCGGGGCACCTTGGAGGGGTCTGCTGGGCAGGCTGTGGGTTCAACCCAGTAAGAAAAAAATATGATAAATTGTGAAACTTTAGCAGATGCAAATATGTATTAATAGTTTCTATTAGTTGCAGTGTTGTTCAATCTAGTTACGTCAGCGATAAATAAGAGTAAATGAGAAACAAAGTTGAATTTAGGAATTAGAATCTGGATGTGATGAACATTGAAGGGGAAAGTAGACACTTTGTTTGGGTGGGGGGGAAAGGACCCCTAGATCAGAAAATGTGGGATAGAACCAGTAGATCTCTGTATAGTGGTGGGGAAGGAGGGAATAAATGCGTTCATGACCTTTTTATCCTAGGGTGGAACAAGTGCTGGAAAGTTGGGCTAGTGGGAATTATTTTGGGCTTTGAGTTCAGACAGACTTGAGTAATGCTGGCTTTCACTTTGTTATGGCAGCCTTAGGAAGCTGATGCAGGGTGTGTATAAAATAGTGAGATGATAAATTCCCGGCAGAGGAAGTCGTTTTGAATCCCAGCTGCTATAGCTGGGAGCAGTGGTGTTTATAAATGAGATGTAGAAAATAGTCATTTTTTAAAAAATATTTTATTTATTTATTTGACAGAGATACAGCGAGAGAGGGAACACAGGCAGGGGGAGTGGGAGAGGGAGAAGCAGGCTTCCCGCGGAGCAGGGAGCAGGGAGGCTGACGCGGGGCTCGATCCCAGGACCCTGGGATCGTGACCCGAGCCAAAGGCAGACGCTTAATGACTGAGCCTCCCAGGCGCGCCTCTGCTTAAAACTTTTGAGGTTTAACAAACTCTTCCCGGTTCACGCATAGAAAAGCAGAGGGGGCTTCCTGTCCTTTCTGAGCACTGTAGCTGCTCCATATCCTGAGCTTCCTGTGTAGTCTGGAGTGATGAATAAGAACAGCAAGAGCAAGGGAAGTCGATGAAGAGTTGCCAACCTGTTGCTTGGTTTCAGCAGAAACACTGAAAAGCTTGAATGCGGAACATGCTGCATCCTGCGAAGTGAAAACATTGTGTATTTGACAACAGTTTTTGACAGCAGAGAGTAGCCAGCTTGGCTTCGACCAGGGGTTGGTAAACTTTTACTGGAAAGGGCCAGATAGTAAATATTTTCAGCTTTGTGAGCCATACAGTCTGTTGTGAGGTTTCAGCTCTGCTGTTGTCTCATGAAAGCAGCTACAGACAACATCTAAACAGAGGAATGTGGCTGTGTTCCTGTAAAACTTCACGTATGGACAGTGAACTGTCAGTTTCCTTTAATTTTAATGGGCCTTGATGTTTTGCGGTTCTTTTGATTTTGTTCAGCCATTTGAAAACGTAAAAGCCATTTTTAAGCTTTTGGACCATGCCAAAACAGGTAGTTAACAGCATGTTACTGTGGGCTGTAGTTTGCCAACCCCTGGCCATAAGGACGATGCTGGGAGAAGCAGACTATTAAAAGACCAAGCGGGTCTGAATCGAGATCAAATCAGGCATACTTGCCTAGGCACTTGGAGCTCAAGTCTTCCCTTTTTGTCATTGGTGGGATTGGCAGCTGACTCTACGTCTGTAGAGTAGTTTACTCAGATTCATCGTATGTTTCCTAGCGTGTGTTTTGCTGGTTTTAGTTGATCCCCCCAACCTAATTATTTATTGTTGTGGTTTATCATTTAAGCCCAAGGTTAAGAGGATGGTGCTAGTTCTAAAGATATTCCTTAACCGGGTCAAACCATTTCTTAAAAGGTCTTGACTCCACGACTGTTTTCTACATGGTCTACGTGTGTTTGTGGTCCCTAGCTTGTAGTCTGTGGCAGAGGCTCACTGTCCCCGTTTCCTCCTAAGCACTCAGCTAGGCCAGCCACATTTCCTAGTTTCCCAGGCATGAGGGGTGGCCATGTGCCTGACTTCTCAGTGCAATGGGGCTGAAGTGACATATGTCACCTCCTGTCCTAACCCCAAACAGCCTCATGGGCAGTGCTCCATGCCCTCTCTCTTTTTCCCTTGGTGTATCTGCACAGCGAGTTCTTTGTAGGCCCAGAATTTGGAAGGGTCACAAGACAGAAGGGGGACGGGTGCACAGCAGTGCTGTCAGACCAGAAACTTGTACGTGGGAACGTTGTGTGAGCAACAGAGAAATGTTTATTGTGAGGAACCAGGAGGACTGTGTGGGACAGCAGTTACCCTACCCTGACGAACACATGTTCAGCTTGCGAAGATAGGATGTCCTTGACAACGCGGTCCCCGTAGAGAAGCCATTCCTATTTTAGTGACCGTTCCCTCACGCTTGGGTCTTGTATGTGTCTGGTCATCCAGAATCATGCCCTCACTCCAGACCTCGTGGTCGCTTTCGAGGACCTTCCGGAGCCAGCACATCTAGTGGTGTGTGCCCCAGTCCTAATCTGCTAGTTGATCGTCTCTCTTCGACATCGGGTTCTGTCTTTCTGAGCCATTCATGGTGCGCAGATGAATTCTCCGTCCAGTTTTCCTTGCATCTTTTTAAACTTTCAAGTTAATGGGTGACAAAAAATAGCACAAAAAATACATTTAAAAGATGTAAAAGTGGACGGTGCGTGACATGTTTCTGTGAGCTAAAGGGAATGATGGGGGCAGTTGAGGAATGTGAGCCAGTTCAAGAATGAGGTCATAACGTCCACTGAGGATAGTGCCATGTTAGCCTGGGGCTTAAGAGGGCGGACTGCCTGTGATGGGTCACGAATTAATTTGGGACCTATGTACATGTTATGGTTTGGTAATTTTTTTTTTAAAGATTTTATTTATTTATTTATTTGACACAGAGAGAGAGAGAGAGAGAGAGAGAGAGAGACAGCGAGAGAGGGAACACAAGCAGGGGGAGTGGGAGAGGGAGAAGCAGGCTTCCCGTGGAGCGGGGAGCCCGATGCGGGGCTCGATCCCAGGACCCTGGGATCATGACCTGAGCCGGACGGAGGCAGATGCTTAATGACGGAGCCACCCAGGCGCCCCTGGTTTGGTAATTTTTAAGGCTATTGTATATACTGGTAAAAGATACTAATGACCACACAGATAGTATATATATTCTATAATATATATTATATATAATTGTGAAATGTAATGAATGTTACATAAAATATAGACATAATTTATACTGTATGAGGTATATAATTGTATTCTATAATATGTAATGTGTATTATAGAATATGTATAAATGTGGATGACCATTAACATACTTTTATATTAAAATTAAGAAAATTCTATGACTGTTATATACAATAATTATAATAAATACAATTATTTATGTTTATATATTATATATTTATATTACATAATATAATGTATTTATAATTATATACATATAATTTTTGTAATTACAAAATTTTTCTAAATGCAATGAATATATTTAAATATTGCATATGATTTATATATAAATGTATGATCACTCGTTACACAATTATTATATGTAATATAATTTCATAATATAGGTATATATACGTATAATTTCATAATATATGTGTGCATATACACATACACATGATTATTGCATCTATTCTACTGAAGCAGGAACTGAGTTTTGTTTTTTTCTCAAGATGCAGCACTTTGTTTTTCCAGATGTCAGTTGATTTACTTCCTGATATAAGGAAACACTAGATTATGGGTAATCTTCTTGAGTGTCAGATCATGTGATTGCGGAGGGCTAAGCATTTGTCTTACTGTACGCACCTGACGCTCAGCACAGGCAGTCAGAGTCCCTGCCACGAAAAGCAGCCCCAAGGGTCTTCTAATGCAATAATCCAGTTGCACACTCCCACATTTATGGGTTTGCGCATGCATGCATAATAGTGACTGTGATCCATTTGTCAGAATACACAGAGCCTGCTGTGAGAAAGGGCACAGGGGCAGTTTCCATGAGTGGAAACTCTTACAGGGCAGCACGCATACCTAACTCTAGCATTGCTTCGTGTACTGGGTTTTCTGTACCAGACTTGCCTTTCCTACTGCTTTTTCCATGTCAGCATGGAAATGCCATCCTTCTAGTAGCGAGGGCCCTGAAGCCTTCTGTCTGTCTTTCCCTCCAGCCCACCCCAATCCATCAGGAAATCCTTTTAACTCTGCCTGTGAGAATTGTAAGAGATGGAAGTAGAACTAACTGGTTCTGTTTATCCGTGGGGGAAGACAGAGGAAAAAGAAGTGCTTTTAGGGAGAAGAAAATCTTGGTTGGTTGGTAAAGATTAGATTAGAAAATTCTGTGCAGGTCTCTAGGTTGTGTAGCTCTGCTTGACAGAATCTTGCCCCTTGTAGGGTCTGGGTGAGGGGGGGTGAGGTGCAGCATAGAACAGTCTTAGGTGGCTTGGAGGGAGGGGAGGAGCCGGGTGCTGCCAGGTTTGTGAAGACGCCTTTTGGAGGACACAGAGGCCTTTTTGTTGAATGCAAAAATAACACAAGTTCTGAATAATATTCCATTGTCTATCTGTACCACATCTTCTTTATTCATTCATCGGTCAATGGACACTTGGGCTGCTTCCATAATTTGGCTGTCAAAAGACAATGAAATCTTGCCAGTTGTAACAACACGGGTGGATCTGAAGGGTATAACGCTAAGCTAAGTAAGTCAGTCAGAGAAAGAAAAGGAAAAATACCGTATTATTTCACTTATATGTGGAATTTAAGAAACAAACGAACAGAGGAGGAAAAAGAAGAGAGAAAGAGACAACCAAGAGACAGACGCTGATAATTACAGAGAACACACTGATGGTGACCAGAGGGGAGGTGGGCGTGGGACGGGTGGAAAAGGTGACGGGGATGAAGGAGGGCATGTGTCGTGCGGAGCACCGGGTGTTGGACGGAAGTGTTGAATCGCTCTGTTGGGCACCTGAAACGAATATAACACCGTATGTTTACTACACTGGAATTAAGATGAAAACAATAAAAAATAATACAACGTCATGGAGAGGGGCCGTGGACTGCTTCTGGATAATGGGGATGCGCGGGGATTGTGCTGAAAGGCAGACTTTGATCCTATAGTTCTGGGTGGGGCTGAGATCCTGCCTTTCTAAGAAGTTCTCAGGTGATGCTCATGCTGCTGGTCTCCACAGACTGTTTTTTCAGTAGCTGGGACTATACTTTCATATAATTTTCTTTACCTGGTAAAACTCAAATCCCTCTGCTTTAATCCACCTATAATAGCCCACCTATGCATCTTTTTTTTTTTTTAAAGATTTTACTTATTTATTTGACAGGGAGAGAGAGCACAAGCAGGGGGAGCGGCAGAGAGGGAGGGAGAGGCAGACTCCCCGCCGAGCAGGGAGCCCGATGCTGGGGCTCCATCCCAGAACCCCAGGATCGTGACCTGAGCCGATGGCAGACACTTAACTGACTGAGCCACCCAGGCAGCCCCCACGTGTGCATCTTAATCTCTGTTTCCTTCATTTGATTTTGGGTAAACTGCAACTGTTTTTGCCTCTTGGGTGTTAGATCCATAGAGTAGGAATCTTTTCCCTCCTTAGAACCACTTATTCTTAGAATCCTCTGAGAGGCATTTAAAAAGGTGACACAGCATAAGGTTGTGTGGAACAGTTTCTCCCAAAAAAGAAAACATAAATTCTCTTAGAACAAAGATAATGTAGCAAAATCTATTTCATACCTTTTAAATCATGAATTTAAAAAAAAATTGGGGGTAAAATTTACATAAAATAAAACTAATCATTTTAAAGTGAACAGTTCGGTGGTATTTAGTATATTCAAAAGGTTGTGCAACCTTCCTGTAGTTCCAAAACATTTTCATCACTCCAAAATTAAACGCTATGACTCTGGGTTTTCCCCTCCCCTCAGCCCTGGCAACTACCAGTCTACTTTCTGTCTCTTTGGATTTGCATCTTCTGGGCCTTTCATGTAAATGGAACCACAGAGTATTTATCCTTATGTGTCTGGCTTCTCTCACTTGAGCATCTCTCCCTGAGCATCAGGGTTCATCCACACTGTATCAATATTTCGTTCCTTTCTGTGGCTAGATAATATTCTGTTGTATATATACACTACAATTTGTGTATCCACTCATCCTTCATCAGACATTTGGGTTTTTCCCACATTTTGACTGTTCTGAAGAGTGCTGCTATGAACATCTGTATGAACCCTGCATGTTTGTTTGTATAGTTAAGGGAGTGATTCTTTCTGAAAGAGACAAGATGATTTTGAAGTTAAGTGATCTGAGATTTCATCAAAGGTTTGCCACTCTTTCAACCTCAAAAATGACACAAAGTTATTTTCTAAAGCTGACTTTAGGTATTCTGAATTGTTATAAGTGATAAATGATCTACTGTGAGAGAAACTCTTCAGCTGTTTATTCAGGAATCCTGGGGTTTCTAGGAACAAAGGGGGCTGCGAACACAGCCATGTGTAGTGCTGGGTCCCAGGGGATCAAGAGTGATTTCTTCCTAGGATCTCTTTGAAGATGCACCGGAACTTCAGACACACACCTCTGTGCCCCAGAGTGGAGCTGTCTACCTTCCTGCTAAGGGTAGAGTTTGAAAATTCTCCCTATTATCCTAAAGCCATTAGAAGTCAGAATCAAAGGGAAGGTCAGCCTACTGAAATGGAACATAAATACACATTCATCCTTTCTGGGACCCAGAGGGCTTCCATACTTTTCTGGAAGTTAGTTGGAAAGAGAAGTGTGCATGTGTTGCTGTCTGTACTGTTTTTCCCCAAGCCACAGGGCTTTTCTGCTGTAAGAAGAGCTCATCGGAGCGTACAGAAGCTGAAGTCTGAAAGGATGAGCATGCCGGTTGCCGATCACTCCAGGCTCAAAGCCGTGATGATTTCTCCTTGGGCAGCTGCAGAGCATCTCTTCCCATCTGTCCTGGAATTGGCCCCACGTGGCAGGGCTTGTTGGGCTGGGCTGGAAGGAGAGTAAATGCCTCTCAGCTGCGGTGGTGACAGGCCATGCTGGGGGAGAGGGGCGGGCACAGATGCCAGACTCCTGCCCAGGATGGGCTGAGACTGGTCCAAAATGGCTTGTCAGCAAATGGCACAGGAAGTGATTTGGGAGAGATGAAACGTGGAGCCCAAGTGAGTCAGAGAACCAGGGAACTTGACACTCGTGGAACAGGAGGCTGAGCTTGGACACAAGAGCTCCTGTACCGGAAGCTGGCTCTTCTGCCTTGCTCCTGCATTTTCCTAGGTGGGAGGCCCTTGGAGAGGAGCTGGGCTGCTGAACCATCCAGAGCGTGGGAAGGGCTCTCTCCTCATGGCACAGAAGCCTTCAGGTGAGATTTGCCTAAAAGGGAAGGTTAACTGTGCATCTGGGGAAAAAGCCACATCAAGATATTCGTGTACCGTAATAAGTATTGCATGTCTCCAGTCTAGAGAGACCTGGGGAAGCCATGTAAAGCCGGATGCATATTGAGGGAAGCATTCTTGATTTTATAACTTGGGTTCACCATACTTCTCTAATGGAAAGCACTGAAGTCAGGAATGATGGTTACAATAAAAATCAGAGATAATTTGAGTTCCTATTGAGGCTAGCAAAGGTTACATTATACGTGGGAAGGGTACATGGTTGGTTCTCTTAATTTCAAGGTTGCCTACCTAGACATAACCTCCTCCTTCATCAGACATGGTCCTTCTCCTTCAGAGGACTTCTTCATTTCTTGCACCTTTAATGTATTCATAGCTGTTTTTTGCATTGCTTTGTGGTATTCCTTGTTCCTTTTAACTTTACCGTGTCATACCAACTAAAGACACTGTGGGCGTCTTGATATAAATCTGAAACTGTCACCAATCATCACTAGCATTTTTCATTTATCTTAAGGCTCAAACTCTAAATACATGGACACCTTTTCTGGAAGGATGGATAAACCCTGACTGGCTTGGCTCCTCACTCTGTAAGGTGGTGGTGGTGGTGGTGGTGGTGGTGGGGAACTGGATCCCATAGAAGGAACGTGAGGACAGAGACAACTCCAAATATTAAAAGCAAAGAAACCCAAAAAACCCACCCAAAACACTTTATAAGACTGTGGGAGTAAGAGGTTCAACTATGGAAAGCCTAGCTGGAATTTCTCAAAGACTTACGGCTTTTATAAAGGTGGGATTTTATAAAAGTGGGAAGTGAAGCCACTGCCCAAACTCTAATAAGCCAAACAATAAAACTGATCTTAAGTAAGCAAAACAACCAAAGCATATGTTTGTGTGTGTACATGTATGTATAAACACACAGGTACTTTGTAATACATACATACAGGTACATACATATGTATACACAAGTGAATAATAAATGTAGTCTTCACATTTGAGTGCAGGACTATTACAACCAAATTTTTCAGTATATTGTACTAGAGTGCTTGGCACCCCTAATCCTTCCGAATATTTACACTTAATATTACAGTTGTAATTTTTCTTGACTGTATTTCAAAAAAAAGTATAAATTCACTCAGCCCAGCTTATAGCGTAGTAATTATATGTCAGAAATAAAAACAGGATTTTAAAGTAACTTTGTCATTGGAGAGCTTTTCTTTACTTCAGTGGCGAATTTCAGCCTGCCCATTGAGTGGTGTTTATTGTGGTGTTTTTTTTGTCTTCAGTGCTGTTGACCTCGACTGGCTAGCTCTGCTAGGCGGTGGAGAAATGGCTCTGCTGTCTCAGATTTACAGTCTCACTTGCTCAGCAGTCCTTTAAGCCTGTGGGGTGCGGAGAGAGATTTTAACGGTGTTGAAAACTTCAGGCTTGTACTTTTTACTGTTAGCTGAAGTTGGAAACGTTTCAGAGTAAGGAGAGATACAGATGCCTGAGAAATTCTACAGAGATATGAAGACCCGTGATGTAGTCTCTGTCTTCAAGGAGCTTGCAATCAAGTTGAGGCATTTGCAACAGAAATACGTGAACAAGACATCTGAGAATTAGAAGCAGTGAATTAGGGGAGTAGCTTTTAAGCACCAGAAAATTGTTTTGGGCAAGGCAGGTGATCCTCCAGGCTGGATGGCATCAGAAAGAAGGTGCAGTTTGAAACATTGCAGATTTTGCAAGACAGGCAACTCTGGTTGTTGTCACGTGAACTTGTACTGTCATGGAAACACCTGTTGATAACACAGCTATCCTAAAATGCGTAGTTTTAGATCCATAGCCATTGTAAGGGGTGTGGTCCCTTTCCATTTGGGTATCATTGGCTATTTTTATTAATCTGTTGATTTGTCCTGCTGAGTCCTCCCTCAGGACATAGACCAAGAACTGAGGGAAAAAAAATCATCAATATTTTTCTTAGAAAGTATCACGATTTGAGTGGGCTTAGTAACCACATTAGACTCTTCATAGCAACATGCAACTGTTGCTTCATTCAGTGAGCCAGTAGGTATTCTCAGTTTTATGGGGTTACAGAGCTGTGGCCTGAGGGAACCTCTGTAGTGGTCAGGAAGACCGATGGTAACCATAACCCAGGTCATCCCAGTGCTGCACGGGAGGTCAAGAGAGCAGAGAGCTGGAAAGGAGAGAATCCTGGGGCGGTGGGTGGGCAAGGTCTCCTCAGAGGACAGGTCTTTGAACTGACCCTTGAAGGATTTTAATAGGTGAAGAAGAGTCAAGAATTTCAAGTCGAGGAGTAGCTTGGACAAAGGCTCAGTGCGGTGGAAATGCAAAGGGGGATTTGGGGTGAAAAGGGGTGGGGTGGGACAGCGGAACCAAAGCAGGCGTTTCTGGGAGAGCCTTATGCATGAGGCTGAGCCTAGGTGGCAGGAACTAACCTTGCCAACACCTTGATCTTGGACTTCTGACCTCCGGAAATGGGAAAGAGTACATTTCTGGGGTTTTTTTTTTTGGCCATCTAGTTTGTGCTCCTTTGTTAGAGCAGTCCTGGGAAACTAATACAATGGCCGTGGAGTTGTGTGCATAGTTTTTAAAATGAAGAATAATATGGTGGCATTGTTGATCAATATTATCAAGAATGTGGTTCTTTTGTAAGAGAACTAAGCATTCTTCCTGATTTGTGGTCCCCCCCATGTTACTTATTTTTTGTCCATCTCTGTATTAGCTAATGAATGTGAAGTTTTTTCATGTTACTTGCTTTAAATTTCACCTGCAATTTTCTTCTAGAATTAGTTTTTGTTGCCTTCAAATTTTATAGCCATGGAAGGAGGAGCAAAATTAGGAAGCACCTTGAAAAAATTGACCAGGCAGGAAGATTCCTTAATTCTATTTAAAAAGCAACCAACTTTTTTTTTTTTTTTTTAAGTAAGTTCTACGCCCAATGTGGGTCTTGAACTCACAGCTCTGAGATCAGGCATTACGTGCTCTACCAATGGAGCCAGCCAGGTACTCCAGGAATCAATTTTTGATAGTATTTAAGAATGCACTCCCCTCTCTCCCTCCCTTCCCTTCCCCTTCCCCTTCCCTTCCCTTTTTCTTTTCTTTTCTTTTTAAATTTTTAAGTAATCTGCACACCGAACATGGGGCTTGAACTCACAACCCTGAGATCAAGAGTTGCATACTCCACCGACTGAGCCAGCTGGGTGCCCCTCTACTTTCTTATGTACGTATAACCTTTATAAACTTGAAAATATTCATGTAAGTCCACTGTCAGCAAAATGGGAATGTGCTTTACAGTCAAAGACTACAAAAAAATCTGCCCCGTCCAAGTTGCAGTGAGTTACTTTTGAGAAAAGTGAGATTTTACAAAAGCCGAAATCCATTTGGGCCCTCTTTTCTCTTTTAAACACTGTTCTAAAGTATACCGAATTTTTGTCACTATTTTTCTGAAAAAGAGGGCACTTTTAATGAAAATCTGAGAAACAAAAAGTGCAGAGAAAATGACGTATAGAACTAAAGTTTTTGTTTGTGTTGGTTGGTTGGTTGGTTTTTTTTGGCCCCCTGGGGATGTCAGGTACTGTCTCCTGCGAAGGATCCCGTGTTTTAGGTTCTCTGCTCCGGCTGGGACTTCCTGCACTGTGTGGACACCGCAGTTTTAGGTCCACAGCTTTTGTCGTCTCCAGCTGCCCCAGGTTGGCCTGTCTGAGGATGGCACTCTGCAAGGCGGTCAGGCTCCTTCCACCGCCCCTGCCTGGCCACCCACCCTGCTCCTGGTGGTATCCGGGGCAGTGCCGGTGGGGAGGAGCTTTGCTCGGGGTGTGCTGGCTAAGCAGGCAGAACTTCGTGCTTGCGGCCTGCGTGAACACAAATGGGATATGTCTCTGTCTTGTTTCCCCGGTTACAGGTAACGAACTCTGTGCTTTTGGATGTGAGTGTTTGAAACTGCGTCCTTTGCATCTGCCTTATTATGAAGCTGCTCTAGACAAAACATCATCTAAATGAGATTTTCCCTCACGTATCTGGTGTGTAGGAGGAGGCAACAAATGAAACTGTGGATGTTTCAAATCTATCATGGAAAAGTACCCAGCATGGCTGGATAATGGTATCCAGCAAACTCACGAATTAGACACGTCTTGTTATAATAACCAGTGTTAAGGAGTTAAGCATTTCTATTTTGAACTCTCATTTAAGAGGTGGGGTGAGCCATATAAATTTTCATAGCGGTGATTTGCTTACTTTATGATCTCCCTTCCTGACCCTTCTGTCTCTCCACCTCTCCAAGAGACAGGCATTTTGGCTTATTACTGGAGTATTCGAACTTGTGCAATTCAAATATGATTTTTTTCAAAATACAACTTGTCATGCATCCAGAGTCTCATTTGGCAAGGGCCTTTGGTATATAGAACTGTACCAGGATTCCAAATGTGAAGGTCTGAAAAGGAGTGTCTGTTTACAGGCCATGAAGACATTATCTCACTTCTCTGCAGACTCTGAATCCAGCTTCCTATGAAGCTGATTAGTACGTTGACGCCAATATCTGGCGCGGGCTTTACTTCAGGCAGCGATGGAGGCCAAGGGGTCCATCTTAGTGCTCTGCAGCCTACCCTCCTCTCAGTTTGGGACTTCACCTTCCTTCCCTCAGGCCACAGTGTCTTCCAGCGACCAGTCCACCTGAGAGAGAAAAAAAATTATGTACGTGTTGATAAATGATGGAAAAGACTGATACACACATATTTAATAGATTTTATTTTTTAGAGCAGTTTTAGGTTCATAGCAGTGTTGAGCAGAAGGTACAGACATTTCTCATACATGCCCTGCCTGCACTCATGCTTAACCTCCCCTATACCAGTATCTCCAGGGTAGAACATCTGTTAACAGTCAGTGAGTCTACACGGACACTCATGGTCACCCGAAGTCCGTAGCGTTTACATTAGGGTTCCCTCTCGATGGTGTACATTCTGTGGGTTTGCACAAATGTGTAATGACACATATGCATATTACTGTGTCATACAGATTATTTTCACTAATACTCTCCTGTGTTGCCCTAAAAATCCTCTGTGCTTTGCCTATTCATCCCTCCCTTTTCGCCTCCAACCCTTTGCAACAACCACTGATCTTTTTACCGTCTCCATAGTTTTTCCTTTTTCAGAATGTCATAGCATTGGAATTATACAGTATGTTGCCTTTTCAGATTGGCTTCTTTCCCTTAGTCATATGCATTTAAGGATCCTCTGTGCCTTTTCATGACTTGACAGCTCATTTGTTTTGGGCATTGAGTAACATTCCATTGTGTGGAGGTACCACAGTTTATTTCCACATTCACCTACTGAAGGACACCTTGGTTGCTCTCAAGTTTTGGCAGTTATGAATAAAGCTGCTGTAAGCATTGTGTGCATGGTTTTGTTTGGGCATAAGTCTTCATCTCATTTGAGAAAATACCAGGGATCACAGCTGTTGGATCATATAACCTTGATATATTTTGGTATCTTCTAAAAGACTGAGAGTTTAACTGTGCAGCTATTCCAATGTAAAGAAATGAAAATCTAGGAAAGTTTATGAATTGGCCAGTGGTATTGGATGTGTTGGGGATGTGTCCAGTCCCCTTGATGCCATTCTTGGTGAGTCGTGACATGCTGTAGCCATGGGTAAGACTGTACAGCCTACTTTAGCTAAATGGGATTTTATCACAGGCTTGCTCAGAAAGGCGGTATCTCTCTAGTCTCAGCGTCTGAAATCTTGACCTCCCATGTTTTTGGCCTTTTGCACTTCATCTTAGTACCACCGCTACTCTGGCTTGATGTTAATGGAATGGAAATTGCAGACTCCTACGTCTTATTCTCTGAGCACATGTCCTTTGCTTCTTTTTCCTCAAGCCTCTTGCCTGCCTATCAGTAAGAGCTGAAGTCCCCAAGTGGTGCTTTTTCCTCTCCGGTTCTATATTTAGTCATCGGTCCTTGTAAATTGGTTCGCTTTCACCTATAGAAACATGCACATCAAATTCATCTCATAAAAGCTCTTCCTTAATGTCTTATCTTCCTCCAGCCACCACCCTGTTTCACGCTTTGTGAAAGGAATGACTAAATATTCAGCAAAATCAGTGACGAAATCTTCACCAAAATCCATGCTTCCCCTTCCAGAGTATGGCGATGTTTCTGGGAAGTGGGTGTCCATCTTCAGACTAGTTTGCCTTGAGGTGGGGTGCAGTGACTAATCCCTGTGGATGGGATGTAAGTGTCCCTTTGGGAAGAGGTCAGGGAGAGTACAACCAGAAGGGGGATGGATCCTGGGTGTCCAGATCATCCTTGGAGGAAACTCTTCTGACAACTAGGAAGACTGGACTGCCTTGGATTGCTACGGGAACAAGATTAAACTTCCAAGAAGCTATGGAGACATGTGGGCTTATTTGTTACGGCAGCTCATGTTACTGTAACTCAGGGTTCGGCAAACTGCAGCATGTGAGCCACACGGGTCCATTACCTGTTTTTATAGATAGAGTTTTGTTGGAACACAGCCACGCTCATCCATTCACATACTGTATGTGGCTCCTTTTACACTGCAACAGCAGAATTGAATTGTTGTGACCAAGGCTATATGGCTGTCAAAGCTGAGAATGCTTACTCTCTGACCCTTTGCTGACAAAGTTTGCCAACTGATGCTCTGAGTAACATTTGAGCCTCAAATGTCTGCTGAGAAATGAACACCAGGTGGATGAGAGATACCACTTGGGACATTGAAGAGCAGAGGACAGACACCCATGGATCTGGCCCTTCATTTGCTGATGTAAGATCCCCAGAGCCTCCCAAACTTTTTCTACACACACACACACACACACACACACACACACACACACACACACACACACACACACACTCTCTCTGATGGGAGAGAAAATCAAAGGAAGGAACATGCTATCTAGTAGAATGTGCCTTTCCCCACTTGAAGGGATTTTCTCGTCAGTGATTCTCAAACTTGAGTATGCATCAGAATCATCTGGAGGCCTTGTGAAACACAGACTGCAGGGCCCCACCCTTGGGGTTTCTGATTCAGCGGGTCTGGGGTGGGGCCTGAGACTCTGCATTTGCCACATGCTCCCAGGGGGGTGCTGGGAACCACGCCTTGGGAACCACTGGCGTAGATTATTAGAAAGGACTCTGCTTTGCTCTGGATTGCACACAAAGTTAACTTTTTTTTTCCTGCCCATTCAGTGGAGGTCAGAGGAGAGATCGTGTATGGGAGGGAGGTGTGATTACTTACGGATGACCACCAGGTGCTTTTGCTGCTCATCCAAGTTGTGGTGTGAGTTCTGTGAGTCTTCTACTCTAAAAGTTTTAGATTTTTAAATTAAAAATTTTTTTTAGTACTCATGATTTTTCTAAGTCAAGTGATTACTTGAGAATAACCAAAACTGTGCGTTAGGGTGGATCATGCCTAGTTTGCTAAGGGCTAACCTCCTGGCAGATCGTTAGTATATAAGCAAAGACACCAAGTCCTGTAGGGTAGCGGCAGGCTCCACAGGCTAAGTGTGGGCTGTGATGTTGGGTGGTGAGGTGCCTGGAAGGCACCATGCCTTGTGGGTATGCAAGTGTCTCAGCCCCAGTGTCACCGGGATCTCTTTCCTAGGACTTGCCTCCTTTATTCCCTCAGCTGCTGCTCTTCTTTTTTTTAAAGATTTTATGTATTAGAGAGAGAGAGTGAGCGGGAGCTGGGGGAGAGGCAGAGGCAGAGGCAGAGGGAGAGGGAGAAGCAGAGTCCCCGACTTAGCAGAGAGCCTAACCTGGGGCTTGATCCTAGGACCCTAGGATCATGACCTGAGCTGAAGGCAGACAGACGCTTAATGGACTGAGCCACCCAGGTGTCCCTCAGCTGCTGCTCTTCTCAGCAGGACCCTGTATGTTCAGTGTTGGCCAGGCTTCTTCTCTGAGAGTGACGTGGGGCAGGCCCTGGAGCTGGGGCGCCTTTTGAAAGGCTTCTCATTTCTGCCAGAACCGTAGGTGGCATCTCATCAGAGGTCTTGCAATCCAGGCATTGCAGGGGGTAGACTTTAAAATCAAGTGTTGGGCAAAGGCAGAGGGAGGGGAAGAGAAGGAAGACGTGGAGAGACGGGGTCTGTCCCTCAGACCTTCCTGTAGCAGCAGTGGCGGCTTCCGTTAAAAGCTTCCCACCTGCTGTTTCTCAAGGGGTTTCTCTTTAATCCTATCACATATACCTTAAATAAACCGAACTCTGTATCTAAAAATTGTGTCCTTCTCATGCGTTCGTGAATTATACAGGTGGTGCCGTGTTAGGTTCACACCAACTACATCTTCTCTGTCAATTTCATAAGGACAGACACTGCATTTCTTTGGCCATTCATGGGGGCAAAAAATGGTGCTGGACGTTGGGGAAGTTAACTTGAAAGAGGTCTAGAAATTTCCCTCATGATTTTCGTTGCCTCATGGGCCAAGCAGATCTCTTATCAAAAAAAAAAAAAAAAAAAAAAGACTGCCTCCTTCATTGTTATGGTGCCTTCCTGCTGTGCTTTCGCAGGTCTAGGGGTCTAGCATCTTTGCCTTTTCCCCCCAACAGTAAAGGTTTGGATCAAGGGTCAGTAAGCATTTTCTGTAAAGCACCAGGGAGTACGTATCTGCAGCTTCTCAATTCTGCCGTTGTAGTGTGAGAGTAAGCATAGACAAATTGATGGCCCTGGCTGTGTCTCAATAAAGCTTTATTTACAAAAATGGGCGGTACCAGATTTGGTTTGCACAGCTATACTTTGTTGTCCACTGGTTTGATCAGTGCATGCAGATCACCTGGGAAACTTGTTAAAATGAAGTTTATGGTTTTCAGAGGTAGGGGAGAAAGATTTTGCGTTTCTGACAAGCTCCCAGGAGCTTCTCCTCCTGCTTGTCCTTAGACCACGTGTTGAATATCGAGGATTTCGATAGCGTCAGCTTTTTGTAAATAGATTTGGCAATTGCAGTGAACTGGGGAAGGCTAGGGATGATTTCGGTGAGCTGCACAATTTTACAGAATTTCAGAGAGAATCTGAAAAGCTGTATCTAAACTCAGAAGCAGACTGTAGGGATGATGCTTTATTTAGAAATATCTTCCAGCCAACCAAACCCATGAAACTTGGGTATTCTTGCAATGACTTCATTCTTCTCTGGTTTCCTGGAACACCATTTACTTTTGAAACCGTCCAGGAAGAATCCAGGTAATTAAAAGGGACCCTCCTTTTCTGCGTGACCTTGGATCTGTTGCTTGACCTTCCAACACCTGGGGGCAACACAAATGTACTTATCAAATTTTGTCAGAACAGGATCTTACTGGAAAACAGATGTTGGGTCAGAATTTTCCCACATGTGTGAGAGCTGAAATCCTGCAGGTAGCTCAGACTCATACTATTAATAATGATGCCTTTGCCAAATACCAGAGCTCTAATACAAAAGACTAATTACTCTCAGATTTGGGAGAGGTTAAAAAAAAGCCCTTACATACGTAACAAGAGCCGGAGCAAGAACAACCACAAAAACCCCGAACGTGTGAAACTACCTTTAAAGGATGAAATAAGTTTTTCCCGGAGTCTTCCTTCAAGCACGTGAAGTGACTCCGGCTCTGAGAACCTTCGGTGCTGTGTGCTTGATAGCGCAGAACGGTTCAGCTCATTGGAATCATCACCAGCCTTCCCCACGACCTCCTCCCCACTCCCTCCATCTCTGCCCAGTTCTGGTATTTCTTTCCATATGGAAACTGACATTGCCAAATTTGAGAGACTCCCCCCAGCCCCCTTCTTTGGCGGATTGTTGGAATCAATTCCATGTGTATAACTTAATCTGGCAGTTTTTGCAACATGTGGCTGAGGGGGTCTGGAATTATTTTAAGTTTCAGCTTTTAAAAATAACAGGCAATTTTGACCCTCTTGGAAGAGTTGCTACTACTGGACTCTCTCTTGGGACATTCAGGTGGGGATCAGGTTTCCCACCTGTCATTTCAACTGAAGCACCCTCCTAAGGAAAAAGACTTCATGTTGGCGACTGTTTGTATAAGGCATTTGTTTTGGTTGACCTTTTGTCTGCTGTGTTCATGGTGTGTCATGGATTGGCCCTCTCTGTAAGGAGCTCCCTGGGTAAGAACATTGTAGCTGTGGCTGCTTCTAGGTGTGGGTCTCCTGGGAGGAAGTGTGGCTTCAGGGTTAGACCCTAAAAGACCTATCTCCGCAGATAGAGTCACGGCCAGCTCTGTTTCTCAGACTGTGTAGCCGTTTTTATGTTTTGTCGAACATATGCAAAGTGTTCCATCTTACAAGGGCGTGCTGGAGATAAAAGTGTGGTTATTTATTATAGCACAACACCACCAGAAATACCCGGCTTTCGGATGTCCCTTAGAAGTTGACAGATTATCTTCAACTTGCACGTCTGAGAGCCAAGAGGTACAAAAAGGGGAAGCAGAATTGTCACAAGAGCGAGAGCAGTGTTGTGAGACCCCTGAAAGAACAGAGATAACTATTTGACTTTCTATGGAGTTTCTTGTACACTGGAATGAGAGACTCTTTTTTTTTTTTTTTGGTACCACAAAAGGTGAAAGGGTCACTTGTGCTTTTGGCTTTGCTGAGGTATTTTGTCTGTGGACACTGGCCAGTGTCAGGCTAGGGAAGTATTCACATAGCTTGTGTACAAAAATAGTATGCTCTGGAAATTAATGCTTTATTGTTTGTTGAATCTTGGGTCTACCACCACTGAGAATTATATTCACATTAAAAATATCTACCTAGAGTGGTTCTTCTGGGAAAGTACGTACAGGTAGAAACATCTATCATGCAGTTAGGTTCTAATAAATGGTAGCCATTACCTGTAAGACATAATGAATTAATCATATATACAACTTGGAGGATTTCTCCCAGTGATGAGGAGAAAAAAGTAGTGTGAGGTGTTCTTTTTCTTTGAACTTTTGCCAGTTATGGCAATGGACTTTCTTGAATGGATCGTCTCTGTAGTAGGCTATCTGGGCTAGAACATTCTGGGTGTAGCTACTGATAGTCCTCGGTAAACGTGGGAAATGTAGGACTCATTATGAAATGTCCTTGCATGGTTGGTATGTGAGTTTTGAGGACTTCTGAAGAACCGGGGGAATGTGGGATTAGATGCTTTTGAGGCGCACAGGTGAAGGACCCAGTTACTTAAGAGGAGCAAAGCCCTTGCGTCCGGTAGGTATATGTTGATATGTTGTGTATACCACAAGATAAAAAGCAGGGGAGACATAGAATCGTATTTCCTGCTGGGGCACAGGCTTCTGCCCAGACTTTTCCAAGATGGCCCCAGAAGAGAAGCTTGGCCACGTTTTATCAATTCCAAAATGTACATTTTTGCAGGATTTCATATTTCTAAAATCAGAGGGCTTATTACAGTCAACCACATCTCACTATTATTGGTATCCCTTTCTACTTCTTAGCATTACCTGAATTAACAATGTGTCTTATGTTGTGTCAACCCTGCTATGTTTGGTGAAATGTGGTAGATTTGGGCTTGTGAAACTGGAATAAGAAGGCAATAAAATGAAGTACTCCCATCTTCTGGAATCAGAGGGCCCGAGAGAGCAAAAGATGAAACATTTGTGTTTTCCCCAACCCTCGTTTCTAAAGAAAGTTCAGGATTCCTTTTCCTAGAGCTGTGTTCTCCAGCAGCATCGGCATCAGCCGGGGCCTAGTGAATCGGAAATTCTTGGGGCGGGCCCCCCACCGTGGGTTTGCAGAAGCCTCCAGGTGATCCTGATGCACGCTCAAGTTTGAGAGTGGCTGAACAAGAGCTCCCACACTTGTTGCTCGGGAGGGGTGTTGTCAGAGCATCCGGTGTGGGATCTCTGATGTTCCTCCCTAGCTTCACCTCTCTCTGTTTGAAGCCCTTCGCTCCTTCGTAACTACCTGTGCACATGACAGCACACTGTGCTTTCTCACCTCACCTCATCACCGACATGTTTTGCAGGCTCCTCCTCCTCCTGTCGGTCCTGGAAAGGGTGTTACTCTGCATGTCTCCTCCTTTTTCTCTGCACACTCTCTCCAGCCAGCGCTGTGCATGCCGGTGGTTTCAGGACACTTCTCTCAGTGGCTCCTCACTTTCTATCTGTAGCCCGAGGACCAGACTCCAGAGTTCGCAGCTACCTCAGACTCCATGCGCCAGAACACTGCTGCTTTACTTCCTCCTCCAGCCAGTTCCTTCTTCCTATGATTTCTTTCTTAGTGAATGGTTCTGCCATGTCACCTACTGCTTCGGTTGGACATTTGGTGGTCTTTCTGTACTTCCCCCTCTGTCTCATGACTCAGTCCTTACCCACCACACATCATTCCTGCCTCTTAATACTACTCCAAGGCATTCCACCCTCTCCTGTCCGCTGCCCTTGGCCTTGACTGGGTCTGCTGTTATCCCTTTTGGAATGTTGCAGGGGTCTCTCTCCCTGTTTCTTTCCTGCTTTCCGGCTTACTCCCATTCCATTTGATCCATCCGTGGTCGGGTTAGAGTGACATGTCTCATGTGGAGATCTGACAATGAAATTCCTTTAAACAGTCTCTGATATCTTCTTCATTGCTCAGCGATATGTCCCAGTTTGGACCCCTTTCAGAGCTCTGCTCTGTTTGGGAATTGCTGCTTACAGTAGTTTTTCTTTTTGGAAACCCATAACCACCTTTGGCATTTTAAATGTTTTGGGAAATCCTGAAGTCAAGAACTCATTTAGGTTTGACCTAGTATTTCCCATGGTCTTGGTTGACCCTGTGCCTCCCACACATCAACTGTTAACATCCCATGACATTTTTGCTCTCTGTGCATTCTGGGAAAGGCGATACTTTCCATGCAAGGCTTGTCATGAGTTGGCCCTAGCTTGCTCTTCAGTCTGATTTTCCACGAATCCCCTCATTACATTTTCACTGACAGTGATTTTGAATTTCCTAAAAAAGTCACATTGCCTTGTGCCCTTGGACTTTCAATCTTTGTTTTTATCTCCGAGTGAAATCCCTTCCATTCTTCTTGCCCCCTGGAAAATACCCTGTTGTCATGCAGGTCTCAGCTCAACTATCACTTCCTCCAGGAAGCCCTCCCTGATTCCTCTAGACACACTTGGGTGCCCCCCTCTGGTGCCTTGTCATCTTGTTTGCACTTTCATCATCATCGTCTCCTTACAGCCCATAACCTTCTTGGGAACAGTGACACTGCTTTAGCAAGAACATCTGGAGGGAATGTCTGTAAATACTAGCTGATAGGAAAAATGAGACCATGAAAAAGTGAATGAGTGATGGTAGTTTCTGGCTGTGATGATGTCAAGAGCTACTCCTTATAAAAGCAGCTTCTTCGAAGTAGCACTGTTTCAGATGCTCTACCCATGTTAACTCACGTAATCCTCTTACCGCCTCTACGAGGTGGGAACTGGCGTTATTACCCCCACTGTTCAAACGGGGGAAACGTGAAGGGTTTTCGTGCGGCCTGCCTGTCTCCCTGCAGGTGGAGGTGAAGGCGAGCTCATCTGTGTGAGGGATGGCACTTCTTTAGGAGAACACTTCTCTGGAGAAGTAGAGTAAATACCTGCAATGATCTCCTACCACCTTCCCTTGTTGGGAAGGAAGAATTTCTTAGCCTTCCCTAGGAGAATGAGTACTTCCTTTTTGCTGAGAAACTTTTTGGCTGCTGAGTGTTACTTGCAATTTGCTGCCAAATTGCATGGTGCCATTATTCTCATCATCTTATTCTCAGCAGCGCAAGCTGTGGGTGCCAAGGGTCTTCTTTTAAATGGAGTGGGTCAATTCATAGTAACGGTTCTCAGCTGGGGGTCATCATACCTCCCAGGAGATGTTCGGCAGTGTGTGGAGATGTTTTTGGTTAGCACAGCTGGGTGGAGGGGAGCTATTGGCATCTCGTAAGCAGGGGCCAGGAATGCTGTTCAGCCCCCTATCATGCACAAGATGGCTCTTGACAATATAAAAGCATCCGGCCCCAAATATTGATAGTGATGAGTTGAAAAACCCTGCTTTATACTTATAGGTTTAAAGTTACAGCAAAACGTCTTAGAAACTAAACAGAAAACTTAAAGATTAAACACAGCAGTGGGAAGTGGCAAATAGGGCCTGTTAGGAGCTGACTGTGGGGGAGTCCCTAAGTTTTAATGAGCACAACACAGTGAAGGTCATTAAACCAAGGGGAGGGCCATAACCCTGACACTCCATTCAGTGTTCAGGAAAGGAAACTGAAGAAACTCCTAGCCTGGAAAGGTGGGACTAAGGACATTAATTACCCATGAAAGGCTTGCTTGCAGACCATTCACAATTGTTTCTGGAAATCCCTGAAAAATACACTGCAGAATTTTCTTTAAATGTTATTCTTAAGAAATGTCCTAGACTGATAATAGGGGAAAAAAAAAAAAAAAGATGGCTTTCAATAAATGGAAAGATAAATGGGAAAAGGGTAGTCAGATACATGACTAATGCATATCAGCTTTGATGGGTCCAATAAGATGTGTAAGACTTGGCAAAGAAATTGAATCTGTGCGAGGTCTTTAAGTACACTCGGGAGAAGAAGCCAACCAGAGCAGGGCTCTCTAAAGCGGATGAATGTAAATCTCCAAAGAGGATGTTTGTAACAATTTGTTGCACATGGGAAGAACGTATTAGAACATTTTTAAGAATAAAAAGTAAATACTGGTATCAGAAAGTCTGCATTAGATATACAGATCAATACTGGTGCTCACATTCAAGCTGCGTGGTACCTATTCCAAGTCAGAAGCAAGGTGAGAGGTAATCTGCGGGGAACATACCCAGCATACTGGCAGGTATTGCACCTTACCCACAGGTGGGTAAGTGAATCTAGAGATGCCATCATTGAGTTTATGTAAAACTAACCCCAAAACATTTTTAAATAGCCTAAAAAGATGTCTGAAAAGACACAACCTCCTGAAGTCAAGAGTCATCCTTCATGCACAAGTGAACCCCGAGAAATGGTTAGCTTGTATTTGTTATTTGCCATATTGTGACATCACAGCATTGTCCCCATCAGGTCTGACAAGAAGTTGAGCAAAAAAGAAAATAAAGAAAGAAAAAATAAAAATTATCAAGAAAACTATGGGAAATATGATTTTATGTCCAAGTTCATTCATGACAGATATTTCCCTAAGTACATAGCTATGCTGTGAGACGTCACTTACTGATGCGGGTACTGTAGATCTTTGACAAATAAACAAACATATATTTGCAACTACAAGCTCCAGCCTGATGATTTCATGACAAGGTACTTGTGTTTCTTTCTACTGATTGATGATTTTTTATGCTAAGTTTCAGTGGTGTATACTTTATATCCAATGAAATGCACGCATTTTGAGGGTACAGTTTGGTGAGTTTTGATAGCCGTGTGTAGCCTTCTGATCACCATCACGATCCTGCTAGAGTGGTTCTAGTTCTCCCCTCCCCCTGAAGTGCTCTCCTGCCCTTGTAGTCGGTGCTCCTCCCTGTTCCAGTTTCTGGAAACCACTGATCTGATTTCTGTCCATAGTTTTGCCTCTTCCAAAGTCTCATATGAACGAATACATATGGAGGCTTTGCTGTCTGAATTCTTTCCCTTAGCATTATGCCTTCAAGATTCATCCGGTTCTTTGCGTGCATCCATTGCCCTTTTTTTTTTTTTTAAGGCTTTATTTATTTATTCATGAGAGACAGAGAGAGAGAGAGGCAGAGGCAGAGGGAGAAGCAGGTTCCCTGCCGAGCAGGGAGCCCGATGCGGGACTCGATCCCAGGACCCTGGGATCATGACCTGAGCCGAAGGCAGACGCTTAACCGACTGAGCCACCCAGGCGTCCCATTGCCCTTTTGTTTTTATTGCTGGATAGTGTTATCCTTGTATGGATGTACTTACAATAGCTTGTTTATCCACCCATCGGTTGAAGAACACCGGATTTTTTCCAGGCTTGGTGATTATGAAAAATGTCCCTATACGTATTTGCAACCACGTCTTTGTGTGGACAGGCATTTTCATTACACTTGTATACGTATCTAGGGGTGTGATTGCTGTGTCATATGCTAAGTGCGCGTTCGACTTTATAAAAAACTGCCTAACTGGTTTCCGGAGTCGCTGTGCTGTTTACGTTCCTACCAGCAGCAATATAGGAGAGTCCCAGTTGGTTCACACTGTTGCACTTAGCCGTGGGTATTGTCATTTAAAAAAAATTTTACCCATTTAGGGCAGCCTGGGTGGCTCAGTCGGTTAAGGATTTGCCTTCAACTCAGGTCATGATCTCTTGAGACCTGGGATCCAGCCCTGCGTCGGGCTTCCTGCTCAGCGGGGAGTCTGCTTCTCTCTCTCTCTCTCTCTCTCTCTCTCTCTCTCTCTCTCCCTCCTCCCCTCCCCCCTCGTGTTCGCTCTCAAAAAATAAATAAAATCTTTAAAAAAATTACCCATTTAATAGTGTATTTCATTGTGATTTTAATTTGTATTTTTGTAATGGCTGGAGATGCTGAACATCTTTTTCGTTTTTTTTTTTTTAAGATTTTATTTATTTATTAGAGAGAGAGAATGAGAGATAGCACGAGAGGGAAGAGGGTCAGAGGGAGAAGCAGACTCCCCGCCGAGCAGGGAGCCCGATGCGGGACTCGATCCCGGCACTCCGGGACCATGACCCGAGCCGAAGGCAGTCGCCCAACCAACTGAGCCACCCAGGCGCCCTGAACATCTTTTTCCTGTGTTTATTTGCCATCCTTGTCTGCTCTTGGGTGAAGTGCACTTATACTTAATTGAGTGCTAGTTGCTTCGTATGCGTGTTGATGGAATGTTTTGAGTATTAAAGTGAAATAATTTGGAGCGCCTGAGTGACTCAGTCGGTTAAGCGACTGACTGTTGGTCTCAGCTCAGGTCTTGGTCTCAGGTTGGTGAGTTTAAGCCCCATGCTGGGTTCCAAGCCCAGCCATGGCGCCTACTTAAAAAAAAAAAAAAATAAATAAATAAAAGAAAAATAAAGTGAAATAATTGAAATAAAAGCTTTTCTCTCCCTCTTTACCTTTTTTTTTTTCTTTTTCTTTTAAAACCCAGTGCCTGGTACGTAGCTTTTGCTCATTTTAAAAAAAATCAGTCGTTATTGGGCAAAGAGTGACCTTAGGGGTCATGAAAATCTGACATACTGAATGGTGCTTTTCTTTCAGTTTTTCATGAAGATGGGGTTGGAGTCCCATATTTAAGGATCCATGGGAGAAGGAAGGTGGAAGGGGGTAGGGTCTGAAAAGTCAGATATGGAGATGGATGGCTGCAGAATGTTCTAGAGAACTGAGAAAGTTTGCCACACAAAGAAATCAGCTCTTATCCCAGGGGCAATGAGGAATTGCGGATGTGAAGATGAAGATGTCATCATTAGGCTCAGAAACACAAACAGGACAGTCCCCTGCCGTTTAACCTGTTTTGCTAGCATGTTCTTGACAATCCCTACACTATGAGCAGTGTCCTATTAAGTAAAGAAAGTTTTGGTCTCAAAACCCAAAGAATATGGAGGGGTCAATTCTGTAAACTTCTACAGAAATGAATGATCATGCCAGGTGTACCTGCCTCTGTGGGGCTGATACAAGATTCCACTTGACCCCAGATATTGTCTGCATGAAGATAGCACAAGACCCGAAGATCCCTGCCTTTGTCCTTGAGATCTGACCTTGATCGCTTTCACTTAGTCATCTATTATTCTGGTACGTGGATGGAGGATGACCTATTTTCTTGATATTAGCAGCAGGCCCTTTATTTCTCCTATTTCCTTTTTGCAGTCTTCGCTGTCATCATTCCCCAGAGGGGCACAAATACATATTCTGAGTATAAGCAGCACTACTAAAAATATGTACACTAAAAAGTCTCCACACATTTAACACATATTGACTCAACACATATTTATGGAGCACCTATCGCCAGGAATTCCCAGGCCCAGTGCTATCACTCGGGATAGATTTATCAGTGAGTAAAAGACACAGAAATCCTCAAGGATCGTGGATCTGTGTGATAGCAGAAAGAGAGAGAAAATGCATGGCAATAACGTAAGTAAACTATATGCCACATTAGAAGACTGCAAGTGCCATGTGGAAGATTTCTTTTAAAATGTACCGAGGGGTGCCCAGGGTGGCTCAGTCCGTTCAGCGTCTGCCTTCGGCTCAGGTCATGATCCCGGGGTCCCGGGATCGAGCCCCACATTGGGCTCCCTGCTCAGCGGGGAGTCTGCCTCTCCCTCTCCCTCTCCATCTGCCTCTCCCCCAGCTCATGCTCTCTCTCTCTCAAACAAATAAATCTTCAAAAAAATAAAACGTAACTGAAGATGTTTCCCTGTTTAACTTTGGGCATGCTATTGCACGGCCAGGTCCATTTACACCACATTTGGGGTTTGGTCCTTGTGAGACAGGGCGCTGTAATGACACAAGAAAAGGGTCAGGGGCGTGAAGAGGTGGGGAGCTCGGGAGTCTGCAAAGAGTGTTGGAATAGACAGACAGACGGCACCATTTTACCTTTTATCAGGAAAGCTGTTCGTGCCCTGCTGTTACCAGGGTTATTTCATACGGTACTTTTTGGGGAGCCGGCTTTGGGAAAGATGAAGCAGGACTTTTCAGCCATAAATGCTGGCTGTAATGGATGTGTGATTGCTGTAGCTGTGAGCACAGATCAATACCTTTTACAAGAGAACAACTGAGTGGCTCTGGAAGCCGAAGCACGAATTGATCTCTTTGTTTTGTTTTGTTTGTAATTCCACCTACAAATAAGAGTCTCCTGGTGTGTAACATTGGGATCTTTCATGACTTAATTTTGTTGCACAAAATATTCTTTTGTTTTTCCTTTCTCTCTTGGTAATAAAACATGCCTGGCTGGTTCTTTCGGGGACAGAGCTGCCCCTGTCCTGTTGCTTTGCTTGAGCTTTGAATATTATTGAAGAGAGAGAGAGAGAGACAGAACTCACTTGGCAAGGCGTACATTATGACGCGGGTTGAAAAAAAGCTCCCCCCCCCAAAAAAAAACACATTAATTTCTAGAATGTGTTGGGTGACAGAATTTTCATCTGACACTTTAAACAGGGTAACAGAATTTTTTTTTTTTTTTCCTCAGAAGCAGAATAGAATCTTGTAATGCCATAAGCCATCAGATACTCCTGGCTTTCATAGTTTAAATTACAACTCCTTTTCCTCTTGAAGCTAATGATTTCATTAGGATGAGGATTTTCTGCATATAATAGATCTCTTTGCTCCTTTACCGAGTCTGAGGGGTGGGTAATTGAGCCTTTAGTTAACTAGCTATGGCTGATGGGCTCTGTGCTAGGAAGAATCAGAGCAACCCCTCTCCCCCTCCCAACACCTCTGTTGTATTGTGTGCACCGTCTTTGGCCCACGGGCAGGGGTTTGCCAACCCGAGGTGAAAATGATGAGAAACAGTATAAAATGTCAGTTAAAAGCCAAAACTTTAGAATCAAACACAGCTGGGTTTGCATTCTCATTTTTCCATTGTTGACTGTGATCTTGGGCAAGGAATTAACCTCTCTGTGTCTTTTGAGTTTGTTCATCTTTAAAGATGGGCAGCAATGCTGATTTTACCAGGTTTTCTAAGGATTGAGAATCATAATATATGTAAAGCATTTATCTTGGTTCCCAGCCTATTGTAAATGATGTCAATGGTAGAAAATAATTATGCTATTTAGAACTTTAAAATTTAAATATGAAAGATTAAAGTCCACTTCCTTACTTGTTAGTATCTCATTTTTCTTAGAACTTGTCTCTGGATCCTCAGATAGACAGAGAAGCAAATAAATAACACATCTACCCAGCCTGCCCCAGCTCCTCAGGGCGACTGATGCTCTTTTGGATGAGACAGCCAGTAATGAATATTGGAGATCAGGTGTTCAGGGCAGGAACAAAGTTTTCTCACATAACTTGAATACAGTGCCAGGTAAGGAATCCTAGTTTATCAAGAGAAATTTTTTAACAGTTTTCAAAGTCGTTTGCTTGTTTTACTGTATGCCAGTGTAGGGGAAGGTAGATCTATTCTCCCCCAGGATTTGATGCAATCTAGTAACATAGTTGTGGGGATGAAATGCAATACAAATTTCTAAATTGTTTCTCTCGTTTTTAAGGTTCAAAACCAAAACAGGATGCTTAGACAGTTACTAAAGTCTATAGCTAGGTCTCTGTTGTAGGCGTAAGATCTTTGCTTTCAAAAGTATCACAGGGCAGAGCTTTGCACGGTTTTCTCAACTTTATATTGGAAAAACATATTTTGGTATTATTTACAAATAAGAGTTATTTTCTCCCAGCTGATGCCCAAATTCAGTCCTAATTTTTGCAGAAAGTACAAAGTCTTCAGCCTTTTCCTCAGCTGTTACTCTTTCATTGGCGTACATCCATTTCACTTGTATTTAAGAAAAGCAATTAATTTGAAAGATGTAGTTAACAAAATAGTAATAGCATAAAAGCAGCAGGGCAAAGAGTTAAGAGTTTACTGCTCTATGGGCACTGGGCACCCATCGGGGCTGGAAATTGCTTTGTATTTTGTATAATTTGTATTCTTTTTTGTATTTGTATTATTTTTAAAATTTTTGTATAATTTTTGGTAGGATATGTCCCTGGACTTTCCATCCAAAGGCTTATTCTGTTTGGTAGCCATCCACATTAAAATGGTTATAAAAGGGGATGCCTGGGGGGCTCATCATTTAAGCATCTGGGGACGGTGTTGGGATCGAGTCCCACATCGGGCTCCTTGCTCACTGGGGAGCCTGCTTCTCCCTCTCCCTCTGCTGCTCCCCCTGCTTGTGATCTCTCTCTGTCTCTCTCTGACAAATAAATAAATAAAATCTAAAAATGGTTTTAAAAGAATCATTTATCATAATGAAATAATCTTTGGATATATGTTGTTTAATAATGTACGGGCTAGTGAAGAATTTTACTTTAAATGACTTAAAAGCCTAATGAATCAGCCGAGTGTCAGATGAACAATGAGGTAGGCACCGTTTCACCCTGAGAAGGGCCATGTGTTAGGAGTGAGTCGGACAGTTAGGGAGTCAGGGCCAGGGTCCCCAACAAGAAAATATGGAGTCAGGACAGCTAAGATCAAACAGCACTGACATCCTGTTTTGCAACTTAGGACTGCACTAACATTCTGCTTTGCAGCAGAAATGACTTCTGCAGAATGTCCTAAAATAAGGCAATTAATCACAAAAGGATTTGTCAATATCATGGGCAAGGCGTAGTTAAGACCTAAGCCCCCACATGTCAGCAAAAAAAAAAAAAAAAAAGACCATCAGCACGTGGACATTAGCCTAATAGGTGACCAAAGCCCTGATTGACACAACTCAGCACACCCTTATTGCTTAAGATAGTTCTGCAAAAGAGTTCATAAAAACCCCTAAACTTAGAAACTCTAGGGGCAACCCTCTCAGACTCCCCCTACTTCTCCGGGAGCTTTATACTTTTGCTCAATAAACTGTGCTTTGCTGCCCACCACTCTCTCTCTGGTGTACCTCTTCATTCTTCAAAGCAGCATGACCAAGAACCGTGCGCAGTAAAGACAGAGAAATCCTGCAACAGATGTCCTTGGGGTCCTAGATGGGACTGTCTCTACTCATTTCTGCATTGACCAGGGAACTCTGCATCTTTCTTCTCCAAGCTTCCTTGTTGGTTATCACCACTCTTTTAGGACAACCTCTACCCAAGGACTTTGAAATGAAAATTTCAACCCCCTAGATTGTTTGCGGGGGTTTCCTTCCTGGTGGGAATCCCTTCCTGCTCTCACAGGTCATGGCAGGGAGGTCAGATTAGTAGCTTCTTACTGGCAGAAGGATGGCCTCAGGGTCACCTTTCCCATGAGGTCTGCCTGATTCTGGCCCAACGTGGTAGTGAGTTTGGGAGGCAAGGATTTGCTCATTGTGATTGGCTTGCCAGTGCAGACAAGACCTGTGTTTCCTTACCACCATCCACCCATCATCTGCTTGTGTGTGCATTTAGTTGGCCACGTCTTGTTCTGTTGTTGCCATAGTCCGGAGAACATTTTCCTCCCCTCTTTCCCCTTGAGTTGTGGTTTTCCACCACATTCAAAGAGAAATCATTAAAAGCATTCAGGAGGTGCTCAATTCTTATTCATCCTTTAATATTGAGCTCAGAGGTCTCTGCCTCCAGAAAGCCTTCTTGGTCCTTCCATCCACCTGGTTTGGTTTGGAGGCTGTTTTGGGTTCCTCCACCACATACTGTGGTTATTTCTCGTACAGGACCATTGTGCTACAGTAATTGCCTGTGGATCCTGTGCTTCTCTATCTGGAATCAAGTAGGAGCTTAACACGTTTCTAGGTGCACCATCACAGAGCACTCAACAAGTTTTGTGCAAACTAAATCATTATGATTTGAGAGAATCCATGTACGGTAGGCATACAGTGGCAGGCACCTAATAATTAGCAGCTGGCTAGTTTCATATTAGCTGGGATTGGGAAAACCCAACAGTCAGATGTTTGCATAGAGAGGGATGGTTCTTGCCTTGCTCATTATGACGACTGGGAGCAGGACTTCAGGACTGTAGCTTCATGATGCCATCAGCGCCATCTTTTGCAGCACCTGGCATGGGAGGATGCCTTTGTCTTCATGGTTACATGGCTACAGAATGGCTGTGACATCTCCTGGCTCAAGTTTGTGTCTGGGTAGGAAGAAGGAGAAAGGGACAGAGGGGCCAATGGGCAGCTTTCCTAGAAGCCTCACTTGTCCCATGGCCTTCTCACTGGCCAGGACTGAGTTAATTACTGAGCCCAGGATGCTGAAGGGGCAGGATCACCACATCACAAGGTCTGCTTGAGTTGACTGTTGTGCTCTGCCCTGGTCCTCTCTGTGGACCAGGGTGGTGACGGATTCCCACGCTGTCCCCTGCCTCACCCTGCATTGCCCTCTTCAGTTGCCCCTCCATCTTTCCCTCCCTCCTGTTTTCATCCCTCTAGTCTTTCTCATTACAACTCAGAGCTGGGTCAGCGGGTCAGCATCACCATACTCTGGGAGCTTGTTAGAAATGTAGTCTCAGGTTTCAACCCCGACCTCCAGAATCAGAACTGTGGCGGTGGGCCCAGGAATCTGTGTGGGGCTTCGGATGCGAGCTTGGGCTTAACCCCTGTTCTCTACTCTCTCCTCCCTTCTTTTCCCTCCTGTATTTTCTACCTCTTGCTCTGGTTCTTCTTCCAGGTAACTCGTCAACCAGTGGAACCAAAACGTTCCAAAAATACTTGTATGCCTGCACGTTTTATGTTGTGTTGTCCAGTGAATTACCAGGTGAGTTTGTATGTCCAGCCCCATTTTTAAAAACACTAGCTGATTGAATGGCATTTGGATCTGATGAGGTTCTTAGTTGTGCATGGCCCTTGATTTAGGGGTACAAAAGAAATTTCTAGCTCTTGATCCGCATGCAGCAAACAAGTTTGATTATTATTTTTCTTCATAGAAATATTTGATGATATATTTGAACAGAGCTAGCGGGCAGCAGATGTTCATGTTGTGAAGACTGTGTGTACACACACATACACACACACATCTCAAAGAATTTTGGAAGAGAATATTTCGAATTCTTTACTATAGCTTCAGGTAAAGCAACAGTCCTTTTTTTTTTTTTTTTAAAGATTTTATTTATTTATTTGACAGAAAGAGACAGCGAGAGCAGGAACACAAGCAGGGGGAGTGGGAGAGGGAGAAGCAGGCTTCCCACTGAGCAGGGAGCTCTATGTGGGGCTCGATCCCAGGACCCCGGGATCATGACCTGAGCCGAATGCAGATGCTTAAGGACTGAGCTACCCAGGCACCCCTAAAGCAACAGTCTTAAAAAATAGCAATCATTAGGAAGAAACTGGCTATGGAATCAAATGCAGACAACTTATTTTTAGAATGAACACCTTGCACTTGTAATAGGAAAAAAAAATGACTATGTATTTGAGGTGTGAGATAAAATTAGCATGAGGAGGAGAGGAACAATGCAGATTGTATGGGTAGGAATTTATTTTCCTTCTGAGTTCCAAGAATCACTGCTATCGAACTAAAATTTGGCCCCCTTCAGGAGAAGTTTCATGCCAGCTTTGTTTTATTATTATTCTTTACGCTATTATTTTTGGCTTGTAGATAGCAGCTTTCTGTAACAAAGATTCGCAAATGATTCTTCATAGTTGACGTCAATGTAAAGTCTGTCAGTTTCTGAACCTGCATATTTTGCAAAAATACCATGCACCAGCATCTTCATGCTAGCTTGGAACGAATTCAGGAAAATGTCCTTGGCTCCAGAATAGCTTTAAATAAGTTTTGGATGCTTTGGGAGGGAGGCTTGGCTCCAGCCTCATTTCCCTTTGCCACTTGAAGGTAAGGATGGAGATCTGTGAGCATCAGTGCCTTAAAAGAGCTGGGCCTATAAATAAACAGAGGAAGCTACGTTTTTCCATTCTGACTCTGAACCTTTTACACAAACAGAGATGTGTTGTCTGAAAGTAACATAAGAAAGTCAAACATAAAAAGCCAGAAATACAGAGCAAGGAAAAATAAAAAACCACCGCACCTAGAGAGAGTCTCACTCAACCAAGAGTTTCTCCCTCTGCCAAGGTTTAGAGCCCTGTGCGCTCCCGTTTCCGGGCTGCCTCGGGCTTCGGGAACCTGTGGACTCCACAGATAAAACAGGAGGCTGGCTCCCCATGGGTTTGTTCGGGTTCCTGAGCAAGCCTACCCAGGAATTTTATCTGAGTCTTTCAATGATGATATGCATGTGTACAGCCCCTGGTGATGTATATGGCATTCCTTGGCCTGCTAGACCCAGAGTAATGGGGCCACTGACTATCTAATCTACTGTTCTCGTCTCTCAACATGAGCCAGCAGCATGCCTTTCTCTTTGTTCGTCAGGCTCACCACGCTTAGTCTGCTCCTCAAGCCTTCGCACTTGCAGTACCCTTGACTTGGAATTCTTTCCCCCAGGTATTTACACAGCTCTTTATTCTCCAAGGAGGACTTTCCTGACCACTGTAGCTCAGGTTGCTTCTCTCTGCAGCCTCTCTCCCCTTACTGTGCTTCCTTTTCTTTCATAGTGCTCATCTCAACTTGCTATAATATATATTTTTATTTATTTCTTGGTCTTCTCCATTAGAATGTAATCTTGATGGAACAGGGAATTGGTTCTGCTCCTTGTTTTTATTTATTTATTTTTAAAAATATTTTATTTATTTATCTGACAGAGAGAGACACAGCGAGAGAGGGAACACAAGCAGGGGGAGTGGGAGAGGGAGAAGCAGGCTTTCCGCTGAGCAGGGAGCCCAATGTGGGGCTTGATCCCAGGACCCGGGGACCATAACCTGAGCTGAAGGCAGACGCTTAATCGCCTGAGCTACCCAGGTGCCCCTTGCTCCTTGTTTTTACACTAGGTACACACTGAGTATTTAAATGAAGATATGCTTTGTAACTACATGAATGAATGCATGAATGTTTCTAATATAGTAATTTTGATCAGGGTGATGGGTCAGACTTTTATTAGTTGGATATGACTCTACCCAAGAATTTTATCTGACTCTTCCAATGATAATATGCATGCATACATGCAGTGGTGATCCATCCATCCATCCATCCATCCATCCATCCATCCATCCATCATCTACCTAGCCATCTGTCTGTCTATCATCTGTTGATCTAAATTTGCTTCCAGATAGTAAGTGCTACCCTGGGCAGGGTGACCCTAGTTTCTATGGATAGTATCAGGTAAGAGGTTACATTTTGGGTGGCCTCTAGAGGGAAATTGGTTTGTCCTTATCATTATCAGTTACCATGATTGATTAGTAATGAGGGAACAGTAATTAAATATCATGCAGAATCCAATTTTTACATTAACCATTACTCTGTTAATTGTATTAGTGTGAAGATACATTTTTTGAAAATCCCAGTATGAAAAGGAAAAAAAAGGAATGAGTTTGTACATTATATATTTTTTGGTGCCCTTTACTTTTATTATTATTTTAAATAATTTTTTATTGTTATGTTAATCACCATACATTACATCATTAGTTTTTGATGTAGTGTTCCATGATTCATTGTTTGTGCATAACACCCAGTGCTCCACGCAGAACGTGCCCTCTTTAATACCCATCACCAGGCTAACCCATCCCCCCACCCCCCTCCCCTCTAGAACCCTGTTTGTTTTTCAGAGTCCATCGTCTCTCATGGTTCGTCTCCCCCTCCGATTTACTCCCCTTCATTCTTCCCCTCCTGCTATCTTCTTCTTCTTTTTCTTTTTTTTAACATATATTGCATTATTTGTTTCAGAAGTACAGATCCGTGATTCATCAGTCTTGTACAATTCACAGTGCTCACCATAGCACATACCCTCCCCAATGTCTATCACCCAGCCACCCCATCCCTCCCACCCCCCACCACTCCAGCAGCCCTCAGTTTGTTTCCTGAGATTAAGAACTCCTCATATCAGTGAGGTCATATGATACATGTCTTTCTCTGATTGACTTATTTCACTCAGCATAACACCCTCCAGTTCCATCCAAGTCATTGCAAATGGCAAGATCTCATTCCTTTTGATGGCTGCATAATATTCCATTGTGTATATATACCACATCTTCTTTATCCGTTCATCTGTCGATGGACATCTTGGCTCTTTCCACAGTTTGGCTATTGTGGACATTGCTGCTATAAACATTGGGGTGCACGTACCCCTTCGGGTCCCTACATTTGTATCTTTGTGGTAAATACCCAGTAGTGCAATTGCTGGATCGTATGGTAGCTCTATTTTCAACTGTTTGAGGAACCTCCATACTGTTTTCCAGAGTCTTTGCACCAGCTTGCATTCCCACCAACAGTGTAGGAGGGTTCCCCTTTCTCCACTTCCCCGCCAACATCTGTCGTTTCCTGACTTGTTAATTTTAGCCATTCTGACGGGTGTGAGGTGGTATCTCACTGAGGTTTTGATTTGGATTTCCCTGATGCCGAGCGATGTGGAGCACTTTTTCAAGTGTCTGTTGGCCATTTGGATGTCTTCTTTGGAAAAATGTCTGTTCATGTCTTCTGCCCATTTCTTGATTGGGTTATTTGTTCTTTGGGTGTTGAGTTTGATAAGTTCTTTATAGATTTTGGATACTAGCCCTTTATCTGCTATGTCATTTGCAAATATTTTCTCCCATTCTGTCGGTTGTCTTTTGGTTTTGTGGACTGTTTCTTTTGCTGTGCAAAAGCTTTTTATCTTGATGAAATCCCAATAGTTCATTTTTGCCCTGGCTTCCCTTGTCTTTGGCGATGTTTCTAGGAAGAAGTTGCTGCAGCTGAGGTCGAAGAGGTTGCTGCCTGTGTTCTCCTTTAGGATTTTGATGGACTCCTGTCTCACGTTTAGGTCTTTCAACCATTTGGAGTCTATTTTTGTGTGTGGTTTAAGGAAATGGTCCAGTTTCATTCTTCTGCATGTGGCTGTCCAATTTTCCCAACACCATTTGTTGAAGAGACTGTCTTTTTGCCATTGGACATTCTTTCCTGCTTTGTCGAAGATGAGTTGACCATAGAGTTGAGGGTCCATTTCTGGGCTCTCGATTCTGTGCCATTGATCAATGTGTCTGTTTTTGTGCCAGTACCATACTGTCTTGATGATGACAGCTTTGTAATAGAGCTTGAAGTCCGGAACTGTGATGCCGCCAGCTTTGCTTTTCTTTTTCAATATTCCTCTGGCTATTCGGGGTCTCTTCTGGTTCCATACAAATTTTAGGATTATTTGTTCCATTTCTTTGAAAAAGGTGGATGGTATTTTGATGGGGATTGCACTGAATGTGTAGATTGTTCTAGGTAGCACTGACATCCTCACAATGTTTGTTCTTCCAATCCATGAGCATGGAACATTTTTCCATTTCTTTGTGCCTTCTTCAATTTCTGTCATGAGTATATTATAGTTTTCTGAGTACAGATCCTTTGCCTCTTTGGTTAAATTTATTCCTAGGTATCTTATGGTTTTGGGTGCAATTATAAATGGGATTGACTCCTTGATTTGTCTCTCTTCTATCTTGTTGTTGGTGTATAGGAATGCCACTGATTTCTGTGCACTGATTTTATATCCTGCTACTTGACTGAATTCCTGTATGAGTTCTAGCAGTTTTGGGGTGGAGTCTTTTGGGTTTTCCACATACAGTATCATATCATCTGCAAAGACTGAGAGTTTGACTTCCTCTTTGCCGATTTGGATGCCTTGGATTTCTTTTTGTTGTCTGATTGCTGTGGCTAGGACTTCTAATACTATGTTGAATAGCAGTGGTGAGAGTGGACCTCCCTGCCGCGTTCCTGACCTTAGGGGAAAAGCTGAGAGCTTTTCCCCATTGAGAATGATATTTGCTGTAGGTTTTTCATGGATGGCTTTTATGATACTGAGGTATGTACCCTCTATCCCTATACTCTGAAGAGTTTTGATCAAGAAAGGATGCTGTACTTTGTCACATGCTTTTTCTGCATCTATTGAGAGGATCATATGATTCTTGTTCTTTCTTTTGTTAATGTATTGTATCACGCTGATTGATTTGCAGATGTTGAACCAGCCTTGCAGCCCAGGGATAAATCCCACTTGGTCATGGTGAATAATCCTTTTAATGTACTGTTGGACCCTATTGGCTAGTATTTTGGTGAGAATTTTTGCATCCATGTTCATCAAGGATATTGGTCTGTAATTCTCCTTTTTGATGGGATCTTTGTCTGGTTTTGGGATCAAGGTAATGGTGGCCTCATAAAATGAGTTTGGAAGTTTTCCTTCCATTTCTATTTTTTGGAACAGTTTCAGGAGAAGACGTATTAATTCTTCTTTAAATGTCTGTTAGAATTCCCCTGGGAAGCCATCTGGCCCTGGGCTTTTGTTTGTTGGGAGATTTTTGATGACTGCTTCAATTTCCTTAGTGGTTATAGGTCTGTTCAGGTTTTCTATTTCTTTCTGGTTCAATTTTGGTAGTTGATACATCTCTAGGAATGCACCCATTTCTTCCAGGTTATGTAATTTGCTGGCATAGAGTTGCTCATAATATGTTCTTATAATTGTTTGTATTTCTTTGGGGTTGGTTGTGATCTCTCCTTTTTCATTCATGATTTTGTTGATTTGGGTCATTTCTCTTTTCTTTTTGATAAGTCTGGCCAGGGGTTTATCAATCTTGTTAATTCTTTCAAAGAACCAGCTCCTAGTTTCACTGATCTGTTCTACTGTTCCTTTGGTTTCTATTTCATTGATTTCTGCTCTGATCTTTATGATTTCTCTTCTCCTGCTGGGTTTAGGCTTTATTTGCTGTCCTTTCTCCAGCTCCTTTAGGTGTAGGGTTAGATTGTGTATTTGAGACCTTTCTTGTTTCTTGAGAAAGGCTTGTATTGCTATATACTTTCCTCTCAGGACTGCCTTTGCTGTATCCCAAAGATTTTGAACAGTTGTGTTTTCATTTTCATTGGTTTCCATGAATTTTTAAAATTCTTCTTTAATTTCCTGGTTGACCCATTCATTCTTTAGTAGGACGCTCTTTAGCCTCCATGTATTTGAGTTCTTTCCGACTTTCCTCTTGTGATTGAGTTCTAGTTTCAAAGCACTGTGGTCTGAAAATATGCAGGGAATAATCCCAATCTTTTGGTACCGGTTGAGACCTGATTTGTGACCTAGGATGTGATCAATTCTGGAGAATGTTCCATGGGCACTAGAGAAGAATGTGTATTCTGGTGCTTTGGGATGGAATGTTCTGAATATGTCTGTGAAGTCCATTTGGTCCAGTGTTTCATTTAAAGTCTTTATTTCCTTGTTGATCTTTTGCTCAGATATTCTGTCCATTTCAGTCAGGGGGGTGTTAAAGTCCCCCCTATTACTGTATTGTTGTCAATGTGTTTCTTTGCTTTCGTTATTAATTGCCTTATATAATTGGCTGCTCCCACGTTAGGGGCATAGATATTTACAATTGTTAGATCTTCTTGTTGGATAGACCCTTTAAGTAGGATATAGTGTCCTTCTTCATCTCTTATTACAGTCTTTGTTTTAAAATCTAATTTGTCTGATAGAAGGATTGCCACCCCAGCTTTCTTTTGGTGTCCATTAGCATGGTAAATGGTTTTCCACCCCCTCACTTTCAATCTGGGGGTGTCTTTGGGTCTAAAATGGGTCTCTTGAAGACAGCATATTGATGGGTCTTGTTTTTTAATCCAATCTGATAGCCTGTGTCTTTTGATTGGGGCATTGAGCCCATTTACATTCAGGGTGACTATTGAAAGGTATGAATTTAGTGCCATTGTATTGCCTGTAAGGTGACTGTTACTGTATATTGTTTGTGTTCCTTTCTGATCTTTGCTGCTTTTAGGCTCTCTTTTTGCTTAGAGGACCCCTTTTAATATTTCTTGTAGGGCTGGTTTTGCGTTTGCAAATTCCTTTAGTTTTTGTTTGTCCTGGAAGCTTTTTATCTCTCCTTCAATTTTCAGTGAGAGCCTAGCTGGATATAGTATTCTTGGCTGCATATTTTTCTCGTTTAGTGCTCTGAAGATATCATGCCAGTCCTTTCTGGCCTGCCAGGTCTCTGTGGATAGGTCTGTTGCCAATCTAATGTTTCTACCATTGTAGGTTACATCTCTTCTCCCGAGCTGCTTTCAGGATTTTCTCTTTGTCTCTGAGACTCGTAATTTTTACTATTAGATGTCGGGGTGTTGACCTATTTTTATTGATTTTGAGAGGGGTTCTCTGTGCCTCCTGGAGTTTGATGCCTGTTTCCTTCCCCACATTAGAGAAGTTCTCTGCTATTATTTGCTCCAATATGCCTTCTGCCCCTCTCTCTCTTTCTTCTTCTTCTGGGATCCCAATTATTCTAATGTTGTTTCATCTTATCGTATTGCTTATCTCTCGAATTCTGCCCTCATGATCCTGTAGTTGTTTATCTCTCTTTTTCTCAGCCTCTTTATTTTCCATCATTTGGTCTTCTATATTACTAATTCTCTCTTCTGCCTCATTTATCCTAGCAGTTAGTGCCCCCATTTTTGATTGCACCTCATTAATAGCGTTTTTGATTTCGACTTGGTTAGATTTTAGTTCTTTTATTTCTCCAGAAAGGGTTTCTCTAATAACTTCCACACGTTTTTCAAGCCCAGCTAGTATCTTTAAAGTCATGATTCTGAACTCTAGGTCTGACATCGTACTAATGTCCATATTTATTGAGTAGGTCCCTGGCTGACGGTACTACCTCTTGTTCTTTTTGCTGAGGTGATTTTTTTCATCTTGTCATTTTGTCCAGAGGAGAAGAGATGAATGAGAGAACAGAATGCTAACAGGTTAACAACGTCTCCAGCAAATATACTCTATACAAATCAGAAAAGACCTGAAACCAGGGGACAAGAAAGGGAAAGAAAGAAGAGAAAAAAAAAAAGGAACAAGAAAAAGATAAAAACAAACAAAAACAGAACAAAACAAAAAAAAAAACAGAATATGATCAAATATGATCAGGCTAGTGCATAGATCAGTGCGACACACTAGATTTTGGGCATATTTTGGTCTGTTAGAAGAAAGTGCCTGCTAAAATTTTAAAGGAAGAAAAACTTATATATGTAGAAAATAAGGGTTGATACAATGAAGGGATGGCAGGTGACTGTAAAGATGAAAATTATAAAAAGATTTTATAAAAGGAATTGATAAGATAAGTTGTTTTTAAAAAGAAAGAAGATGTAAAAAGAAAAAGAAAAAAGAAAAAAAGAAAAAAAAAGAGAAAATGTGATCAGGCAGGAGAATAGAACAAAACCATACACTAGTGATTTAGGGTATATTTTGATCTGTTAGAAGAAATTGTATCTCAAAATTTTAAAGAGAGAACTTATATATATATATATATATATGCCAAAAATAAGGGTAACTACTATGAAGGGATAAAAATATGTCTCTAAAAATGAAAAATAAAAGTTTTTTTTTAAAAAAGGGATTGATAAGATGTTGGTTGAAAAAGGGAAAAAGAAACATTCAAAAAAAGTTAAAAAAATGAACTTTGAAAAACTAATGAATTATGGTAAAAAAGCCATGAATTCTATGTGCAGTATTCCCCTAGCGCTGGAGTTCTCCCATTCTCCTTGATCGGTCAACTTGGTCTTGGCTTGCTGGCTGTTCCTGCTGATCTTCTGGGGGAGGGGCCTGTTGCCGTGGTTCCCAAAGGTCTTTGCCGGAGGCGGAATCGCCCCGCCCTTGTCGGTCCGGGCTAAGCAAGCTGCTCGGGTTGGCTCTCAGGACCTTTCGCTCCCTGCAAGCTCTCGGTACAGCTTTGGAGGACCAGGGTGAAAATGGTGGCCTCCCAATCTCCACCCGGAGGAGCCGAGAACTCGGGGCCCCGCTCCTCAGTGCGCCCCCAGAGAAAAGCAGTCACTCCCGTGTCCCCGGTCTCCGGCCGCACTCCGCGCTCACCCGGCCTGTGACCGAGCGTTTCTATCTCTGGCACCCGACCCCGTGTGCAGTCTCCAAACCCAGCAGATCCCCGCGGTGCGCTCCCGCGCCGCTCCTCCCGGGGGAGGAAGGGGAGTCTCCCCGGCTCTGCCGCTTGTTGGGTCCCTGCTGGAGGAGCAGTGGCCCCACTGGGCCGCGGATCACAGTTCATGGCCACCCCGAGCTGAGAGCCCGCGCCTCGGCTCCGTCTCTGCAGCCGGCTTCCCCGCTCCGATCCCTGGGAGCTCTGCCGCACTCAGGCTCCCCCGGTCTTTCTGTGACCCCGAGGGTCCTGAGACCACACTGTCCTGCGAGGGTTCCACCCCCCGCTTAGCCACTGCAGCGACGTCCCTCCGCGGAGCCGGCTTCTCAAAGGTCCGATTTTGTGCTCCGCGGCTCTAGCACTTGCCAGAAGCGGCCGCCGGAGGCCCCCTCCCCCGCCGTCTATCCTCCCGAATATCACCTTAGATTCACTCTCCGCACGTCCTACCTTCCAGAAAGTGGTCGCTTCTCTGTTCAGAGAGTTGTTGCTACTCTCCTCTTCGGTCTCCTGTTGAGTTCGTAGGTGTTCAGAATGGTTTGATCCCCATTCAGCTGAATTCCTGGGACCAGACGAAATCCAGGTCTCCTGCTCCTCCGCCATCTTGCCCTTTTGTGCATTATATTTTGTTCGGTGGCTTACTGTTCGTGATAATGAAAATTAGCTTTTATGTAATAAAAAAACAGTTTCCGCCTTCTTCTGTCTTCTTCCTTTTCTTCTCCACTCACTGCATCCTGGTTTCTTCCCTTGATTCTTGTAGGGTGTGGAAGTTCTTAATAAAAATAATTGAAATGGGTGATTTTGCTTGCATAACAGCATTCCTTCATCCTTTATAGTAATAATAATAATATCGTATATTGGGGGTGGTGAACACTTTATAATCGCTGCCTCAGCTGAATCATCTGTAAAATGGAGATCATGGTGAATACCAAACAGCTGGAGGACTAAATCAGGGTTAGTCAAGGACTGTAAGTGACTACCTTGAAGTCACATGGCTAGATCCAGGATTTGATTTGGGAGTGCCTTTCTGATATTCCACCTGCCTCTCCGAAAACTGTTAACCATGTACGTTAGAGAAAAATTATTTTTTAGCTTCTTATTTTCATATACTTTGAGAGTCAAAACAGTGTTGCAATACTAGTATAAAATGTTCTCATATACCTTCACCTAGCTTTATGAAATGTTAGTATCTTATACAGCCGTTGTACCATAATGAAAACTAAGGAATTAACATTTGGTATACTACTATTAAATAGCCTTGAGGTTTTATTCAGATTTCAATAATTTTCCCACTGATGTTCTTTTCTGGTCCGGGCTCACATTTTGTATGTTGTTGTGGTGTTTCCTTAGTTTTCTACAAAGTGGAGCAGTTTATGAATCTTTCTTTGTGCTTCATGATTTTGACACTTGTGCAGTGTACTGGCCAGTTGTTAAGTAGAATGCCTTTCAGTTCAGATTTTCCTCGTTTCCTCATGATTAAATTTAGGTTATGCATTTTTTTCCCAAGGATACTACAGAATTGATACTGTGTTCTTAGTGCAGTATATAAGGGGACACATGCTGTCAATATGTTTCATTACTGGTGAAATTAACCTTGATCATTCGGTTAAAGTTGTATGTACAAGGATTCTCCATTTTAAAGTTACCATTTTTTTCCTTTGAAATTGAAAGAAATCTTGTGAAGAGACACTTTGACAGCTTGCAGATATCTTATTTAAAGAAATATTTTATTTATTTGAGGGGCACCTGGGTGGCTCAGTCGGTTAAGCGTCTGTCTGCCTTCCGCTCGGGTCAGGCTGTGCTCAGCGGGGAGCCTGCTTCTGCCTCTGCCTCTGCCTCTGCCACTCCCTCTACTTGTGCTCTCTCACTCTCTCTCTGACAAATAAATAAAATCTTAAAAATATAAAATTATTTATTTGAGAGAGAGAGAGCAGGAGCCGGGGGAGGGGCAGAGGGAGAGGGAGAAGCAGACTCCCCACCGAGTATGGAGCCTGACGTGGGGCTCGATCCAAGGACCCTGAGATCCTGACCTGAGCCAAAGGCAGATGCTTAACCGACTGAGCAAATAGTGATTTTCTGTTCCCTCATTCCTTCTTCATCTATTAAATTGGAACTCTGATAAAGAAGAGCTATACCTTTTCTCCCTTTGGTTTATGAGTAATGAATTCATGGCTAATAATTTTATTCTGTGGGTTATAATTTATTACTGTCAGTATTTTTGGCTGTTGCTGTTGTTGCAGAAATTGTCCCAAATTTGGTCATTGGGAAATCTTTTAACCAGGCTCCTGGGTCTGTTTGACATGCCTCCATCACTTAAAAAAAATTCCAGTATAGTTAACATACAGTGTTATATTAGTCCCAGGTGTATACTATAGTGATTCAAGAATTCTATATTACTCAGTGCTCATTGCAATAGACTCTAAATCCTCATACCCACCTCACTCTGGTAACCATCAATTTGTTCCCTATAGTTAAGAGTCTGTTTTTTGGCTTCTCTCTTTTTTTCTCTGTTCTGTTTTTGTTTCTTAAATTCCACATATGAGTAAAATCATATGGCATTTCTCTTTCTCTGACTTCACTTAGCATTATATTCCCTAGATCCATTTATGTTATTGTAAATAACAAGATTTCATTCATTTTTATGGCTGAGTAATATTCAGTTGTGTATATATAGCACATCTTCTTTATCCATTCATCTGTTGATGAACACTTGGGCTGCTTCCGTAACTTGGCTATTGTAAATAATGCTGCAGTAAACATAGGGGTGCCTATATCTTTTCGAATTAGTGTTTTTGTTTTCTTTGGATAAATACCCAGTAATGCAAATACTGGATCATATGATAATTCTATTTTTAAGTTTTTCAGGAACCTCCGTAGTGTTTACCAGAGTGGCTGTACCAGTTTGCATTCCCACCAACAGTGCATGGGTGTTCCCCTTTCTCCACATCCTCAAAAACACTTGTTGTTTTTTTTATTTTTTATTTTAGCCATTCTGACAGGTGTAATGTGGTATCATTGTGGTTTTAGATTTGCATTTTTCTAATGGTGGGCGATGTTGAACATCTTTTCATGTGTCTATTAGCCATCTGTATGTCTTCTTGGGAAAATGTCTGTTCATGTTTCCTATCCATTTTTAATTGGGTTATTTGTGTTTTTTTGGTGTTGAGTTGTGTCAGTTCTTTATATATTTTGGATACTAACCCTTTATTGGCTATGTCATTTTTAAATATCTTTTCCCATTTGACTAGGTTGTCTTTCAGTTTGTTGTTTGTTTCTTTTGCTTCACAGAAGCTGTTTATTTGGATGTAGTCCCAGTAGTTTATTTTTGCTTTTCTTTCCCTTGCCTCAGGAGACATGTCCAGAAAATTGTTGCTACAGCCTATGTCAGAGAAATTACGGCCTGTGTTCTCTTCCAGGATTTTATGGTTTCAGGTCTCACATTTAGGGCTTTAAAAATATTTTGAGTCTATATTTGTGTATGATGCGAGAGAGTGGTCCAGTTTCATTCTTTTGCATGCAGCTTTTGCATGTAGTTTTCCCAAAACCATTTGTTGAAGAGAATATCTTTTTCCCATTGCATATTCTTGCCTCCTTTATTGAAGGTTAATTGACCATATAATCATGGGTTTATTTCTGGATTTCCTATTCTGTCCCGTTGATTTATGTGTCTATTTTTGTGCCAGTACCTTACTATTTTGATGACTACAGCCTTGTAGTGTATCTTGAAATCTGGGATTGTGGTAACTCCAGTTTTGTTCTTCTTTTTCAAGATTGCTTTGGCTGTTCAGGGTCTTTTGTGGTTCCATACAAATTTTAGAATTATTTGTTCTAGTTCTGTGAAAAATGAAAAAATAATTTTGATACGGACTGTATTGAATGTATAGATTGTTTTGGGTGGTATGGACATTTTAACAATATTTGTTTTCCCAGTCCATGAGCACAGAATATCTTTCCATTCCTTTATGTCATGTTCAATTTCTTTCATCAGTGTTTTATAGTTTTTAGAGTTTAAGCCTCTCACTTCCTTGGTTGAGTTTATTCCTAGGTATTTTATTATTTTTGGTGCAATTGTAAATTGGATTGTTTCCTTAATTTCTGTGCTACTTCATTACTGGTGTACAGAAATGCAATGGATTTCTGTATGTTGATTTTGTATCCTGCAAACTTAGTGAATTCATTTATTATTAATTTTATTAATAATATTTTAGTTATTAAAACTAGTTCTAGGGGCGTCTGGGTGGCTCATTCGTTAAGCGTCTGCCTTTGGCTCAGGTCATGGTCCCAGGGTCCTTGGATCGAGCCCCCTGTTGGGCTCCCTTCTCAGCAGAAAGCCTGCTTCTCCCTCTCCCACTAACCCCCCTGCTTGTGTTCCCTCTCCTCTCACTGTATCTCTGTCAAATAAGTAAATAAAATCTTTTTTTTTCTTTTTTTTAAGATTTTATTTACTTATTTGACAGACAGAGACACAGTGAGAGAGGGAACACAAGCGGGGGCAGTGGGAAGGGGAGAAGCAGGCTTCCCGCCAAGCAGGGAGCCCGATGTGGGGCTTGATCCCAGGACCCTGGGATCATGACCTGAGCCGAAGGCAGTCACTTAACCAACTGAGCCACCCAGGCACCCCAGGAAATAAAATCTTAAAAAAACAAACAACAAAACTAGTTCTAGTAGGTTTTTTTTTTTTTTTTTTTGGGTGGAGTCTTTTGAGTTTTTTATGTATGGTATTATGCCATCTGAAAATAGTGAGAGTTTTACTTCTTCCTTACCAATTTGGATGCCTTTTATTTCTTTCTGTTGTCTGATTGTTCTAGCTAGGACTTCCAATACTATGTTGTATAAAAGTAGTGAGAGTGGATGTCCTTGTCTTGTTCCTGAACTTAGGGGAAAAACTCTCAGTTTTTCACCATTGAATATGATGTTAGCTGTGGGTTTTTCATAGATGGCCTTTATTCTGTTGAGGTATATTCCTTCTAAATCTACTTTGCCGAGGGTTTTTTTTTTTTTTAATCATGAATGTATGTTGTGGTTTGTCAAATGCTTTTTCTTCATCTCTTGAAATAATCATTAGTTTTTATCCTTGCTCTTCTTTTTTTGTTTTTGTTTTAAGTAGGCTCCATGCCCAACATGGGGCTTGAACTCATGACCTGGAGTCTCATGCTCCACTGACTCAGTCAGGCAGGTGCCCCTATCCTTTCTCTTGTTGATGTGATGTGATGGGTTGATTGATTTGCAGATACTGAACCTCCCTTGCATCCCAGGAATAAATCTCATTTGCTTGTGGTGAATGATTTTTTAAATTTTTATTTATTTATTTATTTTTAGAGATTTTATTTATTTATTTGAGAGAGAGAGAATGAGAGAGAGAGAGCACAAGAGGGAAGAGGGTCAGAGGGAGAAGCCGACTCCCCGCTGAGCAGGGAGCCCGATGTGGGACTCAATCCCGGGACTCCAGGATCATGACCTGAGCCGAAGGCAGTCGCTTAACCAACTGAGCCACCCAGGCGCCCGTGAATGATTTTTTTTAAAGTGTTGCTGGATTCGGTTTTCTAACATTTTGTTGAAGATTTTTGCATCTATTTTCATCAGGGATATTGTCCTCTGGTTCTTTTTTTTTTTTTTTTTTTGTGGTGTCTTTATCAGGTTTCAATATCAGGACAATGCTGGCCTCATAAAATGAATTTGGAAGCTTTCCTTCCTCTTCTATTTTTTGAAGTAGTTTGAGAAGAGTAGGTATTGACTATTGTTTAAATGTTTGGTGGAATTCACCTGCGAAGCCATCTGGTCCTGGAGTTTTGTTTGTTGTGAATGTTTTGATTAGTGATTTGACTCCAGTGCTGGTAATTGGTCTGTTCAGATTTTCTATTTCTTCCTGATTCAGTTTTGGGAAGTCCTATGTTTCTAGGAATTTATCCATTTCTTCTAGGTTGTCCAATTTGTTGGCATATAATTTCTCATAATATTCTCTGATACTCCTCTGTATTTCTGTGGTGTCAGTTGTTATTTCTTCTCTTTTATTTCTGATATTGTTTATTTGAGCCCTCTCTCTCTCTCTTTTCTTTTCTAATGAGTCTGGCTAGAGGTTTATCAATTTTGTTGATTTTTTAAAAGGCGCACCTCCTGGTTTCATTGTTCTATTGTTTTTTTTTTTTTTTAAGTTTCTATTTTGTGTCCTTTCTGCTATAGTCTTTATTATTTCTCCCTTTCTACTGGTTTGGGTTTTGTTTGTTCTTTTTCTAGCTCCTTTAGTTGTAAGGTTAGGTTGTTATTTACAATTTTTCTTGCTTCTCGAGGTAGACCTGTGTTGCTGTAAACTTCCCTCTTGGCACAGCTTTTGCTGAGTGCAGCGCCCAACACGGGGTTCAGTTCCACAATCCTGAGATCATGACCCAAGCCAAAACCAAGACACTTAACTGACTGAGCTACACAGGTACCCCCTTGCTGTTTTAAAAATTCTCTTTATCACTACTTTTTTCCATTAATTACTGTGTGTCTTGCTGTGTAACTCCTTGGGTTGATTTTGTTGGGGGCTCTCTGTGCCTCCTGTATCTGAATTTCTGTTTTATTCCCCAGATTCAGGATGTTTTCAGCTATTATTTCTTCAAATAAAATTTCTGCCTCCTTTTCCCTCTCTTCTTCTTCGGGGGTCCTTATAATGTGAATGTCATGACACTTGATGGTGTCATTGAGTTCCATAAGTCTAGTTACATTTTTTTATTATTGTTTTTTTCTTTTCCTGTTCTGCTTGATTGCTTTCCATTAATCTGTCCTCCAGGTTGCTGGTCTGTTCTGTTTCCTCCAGTTTACTCTTTATTCCATCTAGTGTATTTTATTTTATTTTTTTAAAAGATTTTATTTATTTGACAGAGAGAGACACAGTGACAGAGGGAACACAAGCAGGGGGAATGGGAGAGGGAGAAGCAGGCTCCCCGCTGAGCAGGGAGACTGATGCAGGGCTCGATCCCAGGACCCTGGGATCATGACCTGAGCCGACGGCAGACGCTTAACGACTGAGCCACCCAGGTGCCCTATTCCGTCTAGTGTATTTTCAGTTTCAGTTGAGTTCTTCATCTCTGATTGGTTCTCCTTTATGTTTTCTATCCCTTTATTGAAGGTCTCACTGGTGTCCTCCACTCTTTTCTCAAGTCCAGTGAGTATCTTTAGGACCATTACTTCAAATTCTCTATTAAGCGTATTACTTGTCTCCCTTTTGCTTAGTTCTCTTTGTGTGATTTTGTCCTCTTCTCTCATTTGGGACATGTTCCTTTGTCTCCTCATTTTATCTAACCCTGTTTCTTTTTCTCTGTGTTAGGAATGTCAGCTCTATGTCCTGTTCTTGATAGTAGTGGCTTTTTGAAGAAGAGGTCCTGTAGTGCCCTGCAGTGCAATGTCCCCTGTTTACCAGAACCTGTCACTTCGGAGGTGTCTTCTATATGTGTTGCATCCACCTTACTGTTGTGGCTGAGTAGCGTTTGCCTTCAGTCCAGTCATCTACAATGGCTCTCTTTGCCTGTTGTGTGTAGGGATTGGTTCCTGTTGTTAGTGGGCCAGTCTGGGGCTGCCTTGTGCTTGAATAGAGTCAAACCAGGGGTTTGCCATGTAGTCGCACTGAACTGCACCTTTCTTTTTGTCTTTTCAACCTTACGGCATTTAGTTACACTACTGTTTTCCAAATTTACTCAGGTCGGTTCTTTCCTTTTTTCAGTGTTCTACGTTATTTTTTGTGATAGAGTTAATCTCATTTGGCACTGCTTGATCCACGTTGGGTTCCTGTCCCACTATCGTGGTTGATTTTAGTTTTTATTAATTTTTTGAGTAAGTGAAACAGTAACCTAGTTTTAAATGTCATAACTATACAAAAAGATATATACAGAGAGGTGTTGCTCCCCCCCATCTGTTCTACCCCACTTCCACTCACCCATCCTTTTTCTGTTTCCACCCACCCCCTCTAGGTAGCCAGTCACATTAATTTCTGTTCATCTCACCTATGTTTCCTTTGCATCCAAGAACAAATACGTGAATATATTCTTAATCCCCTTCCCTCAGACATGAAGGATAACATACTTTAGGTATTATTTTGCACTTTGCTTTTTCAGTGAACAGTAGTATATCCTGGAAATATCAGTGCATAGAGTCTGTCTTCATTCTGTATTCTTTATTTTATCCACTAAGATATATAACTTATACACAGATTGTAAGTATACCAGCCTGATGGCTTTTCCTATGTCTACACCTGTGTAAACACCCCCAAGGTGATGTTTATGGAATATTTCCAGCACCCTGGAACATTCCTTCATGCTCTTTTCTCAGTCATGTCCCTGAAATCAGGGTAACTATTGTTCTGATTGCTACTACCATTGGTTAGTGTTACCTGTTCTTGAACCACATAAACAGAATCATACAACACATACTGTGTTTCTTCTGGTTTTATCCACATTCATTTAAACTGATACAGCTCCAGCAAGGAAAGCCTTGGATCTGAAAGCTTCATCTTCTTCCATTATCCTGCAGCAGGACTGATGTAGGAAGACAGCCTGCAGGTGCTATAGCATTCTGCTCTTTGCTTTGCAAGAGATTACTTCTTGTTAAAAAAAAAAAAAAAATAGATATAAAGATTTTTAAAACTGGAACTGGCTCCAGCAGTCTCTGGGTCTTTACATTGAAACCAACTTGAGAGAAAATTCTGCCAAGCAACTTGAACACAAGTTCAAGTTGCAACCAGTTGGTTTGAAATAAATATTCATACACTTGATCTCTGTTTCTATAAATAACTTTGAGTAGAATCTACATAATTCTACTGAAATGTATGTTCCATGAGGCAGGGATGATGCCCACCCATTGTTGAAAATATTCTAAGCTGAAAATCCATTTAATATGCCTAACCTACTGAACATCATAGCTTAGCCTAGCCTACCTTAAACATGCTCAGAAGATTTACATTAGGCCACAAGTTGGGCAAACTTATCTAACACAAAGCCTATTTTATAATAAAATTTTGACTATTTCATGTAATTTATTGAATACTGTCCAGAAAGTGAAAAACAGAATGGCCATATGGAGAATGAATGTATGTCAATGTATTGGTTGTTTATCCTCATGATCTCATGGTTGACTGGAGCTGTAACTCGCTGCCACCACCCAGCATCTTGAGAGAGGATCGTATCAGATATTGCTAGCCTGGGGAAAGATCCAAATTCAAAATTCCAAGTATGATTCTACAGAATGTGGATCTCTTTTGCACTGTCGTTAGGTAGAGAAATTGTTATGTCAAACCATCGTAAGTTGGAGACTGTCTATAATCACCTAGTATGTAGTTGGTGAGTGAGTGAATAGTTGAATTCCAAAACAGTTGCTTAAAAAAAAGTCAGACAATGGTGACAACCATTTATTCACTATTTGTTAATTCTCTGGACATTTATTTACTATTATCATGTAATGCATTGAGAATTGGGCTGGGTCTAGCCCAATTTTAGCATTGCATGCACATATATGAATACACAAGCATGTATGCACATATATGAATGTACACTTATCCTAACATACTTCAAGCTTACCATCTGCTTTCGTAGGGCTATATGGTTCCTGCCCTCAGATATTGTAGGATGCCAATGAATTGGCTTGGCTTCCCTCCTTCCCTTCTTTTTTTCCTTCTCCTTCTCTTGAATCAACCAACTCTGAATTGACAACTCAGTGGGCTTCAGAGTCTACCACAGGTGATGATTAGTGTTGAGAAAATGTAGGCAAAGGGTTTTTTGGTTTCTACAAATGGACTGAAGCTATCTTATTTATCCTTTTGCTTTGACTGGGGTTTTCAAGGAGGATAAGTGACGCCTAGCCTTCAGGAGCAGAAAGAAGATCTGGTAGATAGCTCTAGATTGAATGTTATCTGAGCAACATTCCAAATGGCACATTTTGGGAGTGGACACATGGCTAATTCTTTCTTGCGATCTCAGCATGCAGGAAAAGAAACCCTTCAATCTTAGCCTAAACTGTTTTGGCATGGTAGAGTGTGGTATTATGATGAGAAAAGCCCATTTCTGTTGCTGTCTTGTCCAGTTATTCCAGTGAACGCTTCCACTGAACACATGAGTGCAGGGTACATACCCCTATCTAATCATAGACAGTTAAATTTTTTATTCTATACCCCACTGAGCAGAAACAAACCCAGCCAAGACTCTGCTTTCTATTTTAAACTCCTCATTCCGATAACTGGAATTACCTGCTGAAGGAAATTCCGTAGCTCAGTGGTGATAATCTCCTACAGGCAATTTCAACTAATTAGGGGAGAAATGTCCTAATTTACAAGGGAAAAGACAGTTGTCTTGAGAATAATTAATTTCCACTATGAAAAATGCATATATTAGTATGGTTACCTTTAAGAATTAATTACCTTTGTCTTTGACTATTTGTCTTTTCTGGGATGTTGCTTGCTTCAGAATGTAATTAAAATATTTAGCACATAACAAATCAAAAATCATTCTCTGCTGCTTTAATGCCAGCATGCAAGAAAGGAAATACTGGTTTGTAAACAAACTGCAATATCTCATTTTAATTTCTTTGGACAAAGACATTGGACATATATTGTGAAATGACAGTATCTGTTTTCATGCTTAGTTTTCTGGTGAATTTGAGATTGAACTGCCTTATACTAACGCTGAGGGTGGCTATAGAGAAAATAACATTTTTTTCCCCTCATGTGGCTGCGTTAGTCTTATGATTTGTGGGTGCTGAGGGAGCGTTGGGTGATGTTTATCTCTTTGGGTGGCTCCACAATTGTCTCCAAGTACTTGTTGTGTCTTGGAGATGCAACAGAATGTGTTATAGATAACCACCCTGTGAGTTGGCCAGGTGGAGACCATGGACTCTAGCAGGTTTTCTGTTTCCACGTGCTCTTCGGTCACCTTGTTGTTCCTCACCAGGAGGCGGCATCTATTTCCTCTCCCCTGAACCTGAGTAGGGCTTTATGACCACCTCAAAAAATAGACTGTGGTGGAAATGATGCCGTGTGACTTCCTAGGCTAGGCCATAAAATCCAGCATGGCTTCCATCTCTGTTTCTGAGCAGTCACTCTTAGAAGTTAGCCACCACGTTGTGAGGAAGCCCACGCCCCACGAAGAGACCAGGGGTAAGTTGTGCAACCAAGAGTCCTAGCTGTGATCTTTGCCTTATTGGCAAAGCATGCACCTGCAAACAAATGAGTAAAGTTTCAGAGTATTCCAGCCCCCAGACTTTGAGGTGCCCCAGGGAAGACCAGGAGGAGCAGAAATGAGCTGTCTCCACCAACCCCTGTTCACACTGCAGACTGTGAACAAATTGGGGATAGTTTGTTATGCTACCAAAGTAACTGGAACACAAGATAAGATTTATTTAATGAAAAGAATGCTTTTGAGGAAAAATCATTTATCACATTCAATTAATGTTTTTGGAAGAAGGTGTTTTGGTGGAATAAGGATCAGTTCGATAGTCCATAACAGAGTAAGTTTAAATGGCTGCCAACACACGTGCGTGTGCATCTGTGAATACACACTCATTCTAATAATATACTTCAACCTTACCATCTGCCTTCTGCTATATAATGCAGTGCTGGCTAACCTTCTTAGATTATTCATAGGTCTGCTCTACACCAACTGGAACATAGGGAAATCTTTATTTTTTTCTCACTTCTCACACACATTTTCCCTCAAAGGCATAAAGAATATTTATATAATTTTTCCCCTTGCCGTGGTTTCAAGGTCTGCCCGTGCCAGTCTTCAGAGGCTGACGGGCCTGCTCACCCTTCTTCTGGGGACTATCAAATGCTATCTATGTGACTTGAATTGTCATGAATCCAAAGAATGAGGAGATGAGCCTTGAATGGAAATATGTTCAGTTATAGCTCCTCTCCCCCCATCACTGGAGATGGCACTATAGGAACTCTGTGATTTCAAAAATAAAACACATGTCAGCCCGTTGCACCCTCACATTCTTTAGAAATCTGTGAAACAAGGAAAATAACAACTTTCCACCCACCTCCCTCACAGTTGTGTGGGGTGGAGTAATGAGTTTCTGCTTGTGAAGTGCTTTGTGATGTGGAGGGGCAAGGCTGCCTAGAATGTATTGCTAACAACATCAGATAATTTGGAAATGCTATCAGAATTTACCACTGAAAGTGCTGCATCAATCTTGGCATCAATTCAAAAGAGCTCACCTGATGAAAAAGCACTCCTTTCCTCAAGCACTAAAAATTGCCTTTGGAATTGTGTTTAAGCAATTGGCAGTGCAGTTTTCCTTCCTGATGGCTTCCATCATTGGCACTAATGGAAACTCATTTATACCATTGCCAGTGGCTCTTCTCACTGACAGGCATGTATGTCACTCTGGGGATCACCCTGTGGCTTTCAGCAGGAAGTTAGCTCTGCCAATTTGAATACAAACCCTTCCATTTTGTTGTCAAATATAGCCAAGGCATTTTTCACAGCATTGAGAATGATTTGTTTTTTCCAGGTGTTGATTGTTCTTTGGAATTAACAACCCAGTTTCTTTTTATTTCACGAGCCTGTGCTGACTGCAGGGGTTCTATAGGTATCGGGACTGGTGGTCGGTCGTTTTATATATAAAACTTGCAGAAGAGGGAGTCAGAGACTCAGTGGGATATGAAGAAGCCATTTGCCACAAGGCAGATTTTCAGAAACCACCAATAGTAAGATTCTCCTGCATAGGTGACTACATTTTCTCTCTCAGCATACCACACCGGGGCCTTTGGATGAGTGCTAATGCAACATCCAGACAGAAAGCAAAAATTTCAGTTGACCCTTGGAACACTTGGACTTATCCTGGGGGATGACAAGCTGAGCTTTTCACATCTCACAGAAGCCTTGGCACATGTGGCTGTAGTTCAACCCACTGAAATAGACAGTGAAGGGGAGCAAGTGTAAATTTGGGTAACACATTCTTCCTTATGTGTATGTCCTTTTTTATTTTTTGTTTTTGTTTTTGGTGATTTCTGAGAGCAGGTGGCCTACATGCTTTTGCAAGTCTGGAAAACTCAAACGTCTTCTGGCGTCAGGCAGTAATTAATGTTAATGTTTGAAGTAGCTCCGGGTGTAGGAAAATTGGGAATGCTCAGGCCCTTTGGGAATACCTAAGTGTGAGAACTATCTGTGTTTGCTTGTATTTTAAAAAACATTGCACTGGCCAAACCAAGCAGGACTAGCTACATAACTTGCATGGTCCAGTGCACAATGAAAATGTGGAGCGCTTTTTTTTCAGAACTCAAAGATAGCAACAGCAGAGCATTAAACCAAGTGTGGAGTCCTTCTGTGCATAGTTTGGCCTTTTTTAAAATGTCACATAAGTGGAAGGACATAGTATGAGGCTTTTGCGGCAGGCTTATTTCACTTAGCATAATGCTCTTGAGGTTCCTCTGTATTTTTGCATGTGTCAGTGGTTCTTTCCTTTTTATACCTGAAAAGCATTCAGTTTTATAGGTGTGTGTCACCATTTGTTGATCTACCTGTTGAATAATATTTGGTTTGTTTCCAGTTTTTGGCGATTGTGAATAAAGCCACTCTATTCCCATTCAGGTCTTTGTGTGGACATATGTTTTCACTTCCTTTAAATAACGAGAAGTACAGTTACTGGGTCATGTGATAAGTGTGTATTTAACTTTATAAGAGCCATTTTGCATTTCTACCAACAATGTATGAGAGTTCCACTTGCTGTGCATTTTCTCAGTAGCTGTTATTGTCAGTCTCATTAACTTTAGCAATCCCAGTAGGTGTGTAAGAATTTTTAATTTGGGTTGCCCTGATGAGTAATGATTTGGAGCATCTTTTCATGTTCATATTGGTTGTTTATGTCTTCTCTTTTGAGATATCTATTCCAGTATTTTGCCCATTAAAAAAATGGGATTGTCTTCCCATTACTGGGTGTAAAAGTTACCTGTGTATTCTGGATATAAGTCAGATATGTTTTACAAAAAATTTCCTAGTGTAAAATTTCCTTTTCATTTTCTTAACTGTGTCTTTCATAGTTTATTTTGTTTTGTTTTGTTTTTTTTTGAGAGAGAGCAAGCAAGCATGGGGGCGGGGGGAGCAGCAGCCGGAGAGGGAGACAGAGAATCTTAAGTAGGTGCCATGCCCAGTGCCGAGCCTGACATGGGGCTTGATATCACAACCCTGAGATCATGAACTGAGCCGAAACCAAGAGTCAGACATTTAACCAACTGAGCCACCCAGGTGCCCCTTACCTGTGTTTTTCAAAGAGCAAAAAATTGTAATCTCGACACCGTCAGTTTTATAAGATTTTAGAAAATAAGTATCCCTGTCAATGTCTTTAGAAATCCTCACCTTATTCAGTTTCCCAAAGATTTTTCTCTTCCGTTCTAGAAATTTAATAGTTTTAGCTCTTTCGTTTACAGTGCATTTTGTGTTAACTTGTGAGTTTGGTGTGAAGTCAGATTCAAGATTTTTTTTCCTTCTTCATAGAAATATGCAGTTGCATTATTTGTTTGCAAAGTTTGAATTTTCAGAATGAAAATTCAAAATTGATTTGATGCTTCTGCAATAATATTATGCTTTCCCTACATTTCTGTTGATCTCTCCTCTGTTTGAATCCTTTGTGAAATGAGTCTAGAGTAGACCTCATGATTGCGCAGTGGACAGAGGAGAGCTAAATAGATATTTTTTTCAAATGCATGATGAACGATTCACTTACACAGTGTATTATTTTTTGTTACTTCAACTCTTGCTTAGAAGGCGTTTTGCCAGTCAACCCTGGGTGCAGCAACAAGCAGCTAGCTGATCAGTGTCCCCTTCTTGCTGGGAACTCCACTTCCCAGCCTTCCTTGCAGTTGGCTGTGATCACATGACTGAGTCCCAGTCACTGGAATGTGAGTAGAAGTCATGTATACGTGGGACTGACCCATGAAGTCCTCCTGTGACCTTGCCTGCTTGGCTGGATCTAGATCAGCATGGCAGCTCCAGAAGCCATGTACTGACGATGGCCAAGGCATAGAGGGTAGGCAGCCCAAGTCACCTGGACAAGAGCTATAGGACATTCCATGAGTGAGAAATAAACCATCATGGAAACCAAGAGCAACTCTGTCCTGGGATAAGCCAGCACGGGGGCTGACGACATTGTAGTTAAAGATGAACAAAGAAATTATAGGCCAGGTTGTAACCACAGTTCCCAGATCTTCCACTAATGGGCAACATAAGGTGTTTATGAGGAATGATGCTGCAAAACCTTGACCTTTAATGGAAAATTCTGTAGTTTTCTCATTTGAAATGAGGAGTAGGTAATAACGGGAATAGGGTAGGCTCACTGTGGTTTTATTGTTGTTGCCAGTTTTATTCAGGTAAGTGAAAAACTACTCTCCCTCCCATCTATAATTAGGGATATTAGGAATCTGCCACTTCAACCCAGCCTTCTTCTTGTTTCACATGAGCTAGCTCTCCTAAAATATTTGAGTATTTTCTGTTTGGGAAAAAACCGATTCAGTCATGAAACCAAAACATGGTCTTTTCTCTCTCTCTCTCTTTGATCATGTGAAGTTATTCTCCGAAACCTACATGAAGGAGAAATATTTGCGGTAGAAGGACCTCATGTTCATTTCAGAGACAACCCTTGCCCCTGCATTTCCTTACCTTTCTCGGGGTAAGAAAATGCTTTGGCAAATACTGTGTTCCCATCTGATGAAGATCAGTCCGTTTTCAAGCCAGTGATAAATCATTTGCAATGAACGTCATCACCCATTGAGGATTTTTTTTCACACCATTTCACATTTTTTTTTATTGGATTCCGTACATCCCTACAGAAATACAAGAATAAAATCTTCCAGATTTGCTCCTAAGTCTAAACTGTGCATATAAACAGAGTCCCGTGCCCATAGCGTCAGCAGCTGTGGAACAGGGTGAATCCTAAAGAGGCAAAACCAAGCTATATCTAACGCACTTGCCTATTGCGGAGAAGGACAAAATTCCCCAGGGGTTTCCCCCAACTTGTCATCGGTGATACGTGTACGTGAACTCTTATAGAAATTTAATTAATTTCCCTGGATTTGGGGATATAATACATCTCAAAGTGAGCCACATATAAGTGCATGGAGATAAATAACATCAAGGATCATCATTAAACATTTACTGAGTTCCCACAGGGCCTTGCACGCCGTCCTGCTGAGTTTATGTCTCCTCTCCTCAAAGGCAGAATAACCACTTATTTCACTTCCTGGAACACAGTATCATACTTTCCTCACAATCTTGGGAGTAGCACAGACTTCTCAGTGTGGGAAGCCTAGTGCCTATGGCCCATGAAAATGTTTCAGTTTCTTTTAAAACCAGCAGAAAAGGCATGACAATAATCCAGCATAGATTAATCTTTATATAAAGGATCATAACAAAATAAAAATCAATTATTTAAATTAACACAGATATGTGAATTTATATTACATGTACATTTATATGAATAATACTAAATATGAATAAATACAAGAATTTGTATGTAAATTTATATATAATTTATATTATCATAATTTATATATTTTCAAAAATTATAGAATTATACTAAGACTTACAAATGTTATATATTTGTAATAGAGATATTGTATACATTATATAGATATTTACATGCACATTATATATGTATACATACATAATGTGATTTATTTATTAATTTAAAGATTTTATTTATTTATTTGACACGGAGAGACACAGCAAGAGAGGGAACACAAGCAGGGGGAGTGGAAGAGGGAGAAGCAGGCTTCCCACTGAGCAAGCAGCCCAGTGCGGGGTTTGATCCCAGGACCCCGGGATCATGACCTGAGCCGAAGGCAGACGCTCAACAACTGAGCCACCCAGGCGCCCCCATAATGTGATTTATAGAAACATATAATTTTTATTATATAATTATGTAAAGGGTGATCTAAAGTAAATGTCCTATCTTTATCATTAGTTTATATCTATGTGTGTGTGTGTGTGTGTGTGTATTTAAGTTTTCATAAATAAATATATAAAATGCCACAACAAAGTTCCAAACTGTCCACCTCTGCTGAAAGGAGCATCTGGAAAGAAAATGCTCATTGAGGGGTTCTACCCAGAATCTAAGATGGAAGGTAAGTTACCTGGGGACTAGGGAAGGCTCTGGTATGAATCAGAGGTGCTATGGGGCAGGGACATGCAGGATCCAGGAGCTGGAAGGCACTAGAAGCTGGCAGGGAGAGAATCGTGTGGCCTGGGCTTCCAGCCTGCCCATTGGCAGCTTGGGGAACGTGGTGCAGTGACTCCCTGCCCCTGGGTTGGTCCACGTCCTTCGGAGTGAAAGGCTTGTGGCTGTCAGACACACTGAGATCTGAGGTTCCTTCCTTGACTGTGACTGAACACAGAGGCAAATCCAGCCACCGTCTGCTGAGTCAGCACTTCCTAGGCGTGCCCCCCCCCCCCCCGCCCATTCCCCTGACTTGCTTTTGGTAATGCAGTGTTCTGTAAACCAATTCAGCAGGTCTTTGCCCTTTCCTAATTGAGGACAGGACTGTGTTTACAGCCAGTGCTGGCAAGGAAGAGCCAGCACAATTCTCTACCAGAGATGTTTGCCTTTTTGTGTGTGTGAAATTTGAATACACCTCTCTTCATACCTGGAAGAGTAAGTAGACAAAAAATCAGAAACAGAGAACATTGAAACATGTTCAACACACTTGTCTCAATTGACATATACAAAACACTACAGCTCAAACTGCAAAATGTACAGTTATTTTCAAAGTGCACATAGAAAACTTACCAAAATCAACCATTTACTGACTCATAAAGTACCAACAAATTTAAGAGATTAAAACCTTACAGAGTATATTACTTGCCTACAATGCAAGTGTGTTAGAAATCCGCAACAAACAGGCAACTAGAAAATTGCCACACATTTAGAAATTAAGTCGGAGACATCTAAGCAGTCCATAAGTGAAAGAAAAAGTTACAATGGAAGTTGGAAAATACTTGAATGGCAGTGCAGACGGGGCATATCAAAATGTATGTTATTGGTTAAGGACCACGAATGGAAGACCGTGTTTGCAGTGACATGCACGTGCTGTGACAGAAGAGGTGAAGTGCCAGAAGTCAAGGATCTAAACATCTCCAGAAGTTCACACAGCAAATTCACTCAAAGGGGAAGAGAACAAAGATGAGAAATTAATAAAGTGGAAAACAAGTGTAGCACGGAAGGATCCAGAAAGCCAGAGTTCAAAAGCAGAGTTTGCTCTTTGAAGGCACTCCTAAGGTTTATAGATCCCTGGGAAGACTAATCGTGAAAAGAGAAGGAGAGATCAGAAACCACGTTCAGGAATGGGAAAAAGGATAGAATGACACCTGTACCAGGCGTTAAAAAGAAAACCGTCTTTTGCCAATGGACGTCAGTATTTAGATGGAAAGGATGAATTTCTGAGAAAACACAGGAATAGGAAACTTGAATTGTACTATGTTTTAAAGAAATGAAATTCATAACTAAAAACTTTCCCTCAAAGAAAACTCCAGGTCTGGGTAAATGTGCTGGTGAGTTCTTCCAAATGTTTAAACAAGAAGAAGCCAGTCCTACCTAAACTCAAGAAGTTATCTTTTTATGCAGTGGATTATTTCGCAAACACACATCTTTCTGTAGTGGTTGAGTAGTGATCCCCCCAAACTCATGTCCACGTGGAACCTTGGAATGTGACTTTATTTGGAAACAGGCTCTTTGCAAATGTACTTCAGGGGGAAGGATGGGCAGCTACAGAGAAGGCCCATTCCCTTTAAAACAGTTTGACCTGTGAAAAAATGAACAGAGGCTCCTTTTTGAATTTTTCCATACAAGAATCATACAGATTGGTCTGCAAAAGTAGACCCCCCCCAGCTTGTGTTCCTAATATAATTCCTGTGAGAAGCTCCTTTTCGGAGGAAAGCAAAGAAGCCCGACATTTTCGAGGTTGCCTTTCAGCATCACCATCTCCTGTCTCCCACACAGAAGCCACCGGGCTGGGTTTCTCAGCACCTTCGTGGACCACCTCTTGGCATGGCTGTAAGGCAATGTTCTGAACTACTCCCTTGGCGTTCGCCTCCCAGGAAAACAGCCTGCTAATGAGCAGGCCATCCCACCAGCATGTCCCTTGTCACAAGCCCAATGAGAGTGGAGCATTCAGCAGAGGACTTTCCCCGCAGGGCCAAGCTGTGAAGATAACAGTGGAAAAACTCCCTATTGTATTCTCTGCAGATGGCTGGCTCGAGTGCCTTTCTGTCCTCCTGGTGCCCCTTTCTCCTGCCCTCAGTCTTTTCTTATGACGTAGCCAGCAAATCCAAAAGGGTTGATTGCAGCTGTCAAACAGAAGATACACTGTTTGCAGTCCCTAGTAGAGATCTTCCAAATACTCCTTTAACCTAAGGCTTTCTCTAAAGACCCACCGGCAGTTTCTGCTTGCTCTGGAACTTGGAGGTGCATTTTGTGACACCTGGCCCCATAGTTGTTGATCTCATCTCCAGACACTGAAACCTGTAGTCCTTCCCTTCGGCACAAGAATCCCCAAGGCAGCTTGTTAAACATGCATATTCTCTGGCCCCTGCCCAAGATTCACATTCACCAGGCCTGGGATGGCATCCAGGAATCCACAGGCATAACAAGCTCCCCAGGTGATCCTGTGGCAGGTGGTCCCTCCTCTCCTGGGCCATCGAGAAACACGCTTGTTTATTGGCACTTTGGACACCTTGTCCAGGAGACCTGGGATTGCCCTCTTTAGGTGGAAAGATGATAATTTATTTCCATCAGTTTTAAGAACGAAGAAAAGCAATTTGTTCAGCAAAGAAAAAGCTGTAGGCTGGTGGGTATCTGTTCATTTGTATTTGACTCACAGGTACATTTTGTACCAGGTAGGTAGAACCACCCAGTGTGGTCCAGTTCCAGATAATTCAGTGAAGGAACAGAAATTAAAGGTGAGGAAGTATCCTGATATTTATTATTTCCTGAATATTCCCCTGTTTTCTCCTTGGGCTACCCCCCAAAAATCCTATTTTTTTTAAACACCCTGACTTGGAATCTACCTTTTTCTAAGTCTGCCCTGATACTTTGTGCAGTTTTCCTCAAAGTAAGTAAAGAAATAAATAGTATCCATGGGTCTCTGTCCTGTAACCGGGTACTTCTTCACATATGCCCACATATGTGGTTTGTTTCGGTCTTGAAAATCTGTTGAGTGCAGAAAGTGCCCTTCTTCCTTTTTTCTCCACCAGCCCTGGCCTGGAGTCAGCAGCATGGTCTGAATGTCAGAGCCTGGTTCAGTTTTCTGTTTCACTGCTGTTTTAAAAAACATGCTGCTCGTTAATGAAACTACATTGTCTTTCAGAACCTAGTTTCAAAGCCTTGCTGTTAAGGTGAACATCTGGGGGGATTCACAAAGAGCAAACTATCTGGTGGCATCGAGTGAGGAGGAAATTGAGAAGAAAACCCAAAGATGCTGTATCAGTTGGTGGGTACATGGTGAGGAAACTACTCACTTAAATTGTGGGCATTGTACCTACTTCAGCTGGCTGGGTATAGAGATCCCTCACAACTTTGAGAGTCAGAAGGGGCAGCAAGCGAACCGGCCAACCAAACAGAGCCAAAGTACAAATGAGGGCATATTGACTGGCCCATTCCCTTATGGAGAGGGTGCACCTCACCCCTCTCCAGAATGGACAGGCACTGTGAACATTTCAGGCCTGTCAGCAAGTTTACAGCTAGAACCACCCCGGGTGCTCCAATTCCAGATCCTTCAGGGTGAGAAGGAGAAACGCATTCCAGTCATTTCAGCATTTCATTAAGCTGTGATCAACCCACCAAAGAGCGGTGAGACGGATCAAGTTGTCTGTGGGCAGTTTTCCAAGAGAGCTGCATGTCATTGCTCTCTCGCTTTGGAGGGTGGCATATTAAATGTGATTATGGAATATTATCGAGTTACTAATATGTTTGTAAAGTTTCTGATACTATAGAGCATCACTCCTGCTAGTAAGTCAGGGAGAAATGATACCACACTTTATATGACAAAGAAACACAGCAAATGTCTGCATGTGGAAAAGGTCTGGAATAAAATATTTAAAAAGGTCAGTAGCAGTTAGGTTTAAATAGTGGCACTGTGGCTTCATTTTTGTTTTGTGTTTCCCCCAGATTTTCTTTAATAAATAACACATATTTTAAAGGAAAAACTTTGAAAAATTTGGTGTCTTGTGGAAACTATTTTGATACTTTTATCACACTTTCCAAGTATTTTAACTTTAAATACTGATGCAGTTGATTATCCTGAATTTAAAGATAGCTGCTTACTTGCTCTAGATAATAAACATGCTATTCTCATCCCGTCAAAAAGACAGAAGAAAAGAAATGCCAGTCATGGGGGATGAGCAATTAGGCACTTCTAGTCTCAAATATTTTAAAATTTATTCATTTATTTAAAAAGATTTTATTTCTTTGACAGAGAGCCAGAGAGCAGAAGCGGGGGCGGGGGGGTAGAGGGAGAAGCATACTCCCCTGTGAGCAGGGAGCCAGACACGGGGCCTCGATGCAGGACTCAGTCACAGGGCCCTGGGATCCTGACCTGAGCCAAAGGCAGATGCCTAATGACTGAGCCACCCAGGCGCCCTGCAAATATATTTTTTTTTCTTAAATAATACATCCACTGCAAATGGATCAGTAGCCATTTAACATATGTATGTTAAACAAACAAACAAAAGGCCAGTTTATAAGCACGACTTTATCAAGAAGAGAATTCCGATTTTCTGTTCCTCTATCGGTAGCCTTCGCTTCCTCCAGTTAATCCTGCTCTAGGTGTGGGCCAGGTGTGGTCTGAGGGGGCAGCTCCTGGGATCTCATTAGCAGTGTAGACACTCAGACCCTACCCAGACCTGCAGATTCAGAAGCTGCATCTTTGGGAGACCCTGAGGGGATTGGTATGTCCCTGAAAATGTAGAAAGTGCTCTGATGAGCTGTTAACATAGTAGAACATCTGTGAGTGAAATCTGTGTTTACATTGAGGAAGTGATTGTTCATCATGTGTCCAGAATGCCTTTGGTTATTGTGTGTTATCTACAATAGTCCCCCCCACCTCCCGTCCTTTATTTTTAGTTGTCTGTTTTTTCATGACGTTGACCTTGATGATAGGGAAGGTCAGTTTTCTTATATGAGGGGTACTTAACCAGGTAAAAGATGTGAGGGACAGAGACAGATGTGTCCCCTCCTCCTAGCCCCAGGGGACATTTGGCAATGTCTGGAGACATTTTTGGTTGTCATACTGGGGGGGTGTGCCATTGGCATCTAGTGGGTAGAGGTTGGGGATGCTGCTCAACATCCTACAGTGCACAGGACAGCCCTCCTTCCTCTGCGAATGTTTTCTGTAAGTACCCCCTTACAATCTTGTTGGTACTACTACTCTGCACTGTCTCCAGTCAGAAAGTAATTGTTGACTACACTACTGTCCAAATGATCCGATTCATTTGTTCACATACTAAGCCCTTGAAGCCTGCTGTTTTGCTTTTATTTACGCCTCTTACCTTTATAGCACAGAGGAGAAGTGCCCTTCCCATCCCACCATATCAGAGGTCCATGATGTCCTCGCTGCATCATCATTAGCGATGTTGCCCTTGTTCACTTGTTAAAGACAGTACTTGTCAGCCTTCTGCACTGTGAAGTTATAGTGTCTTCCCCTCCCAGACTCTGTTCTTTGGATTTGAGTCACTATGCCCAGTGTGACCATTAATTTTAAATGCCTTTTTTGGTCCTGAGGTCAGCCCAAGTTAGCACCTATAAATGACAGTCTGGGTCCACAGTCCTTGAAGCTCATAGCCACCACTTAAAAAAAAAAATACAACAAGGGTTTATTTATTTATTTATTAAAGATTTTATTTATTTATTTGAGAGAGAGCAAGAGAGCAGGAACTGTGCAGACGGGGAGGGAGAAGGGAAGCAGGCTCACAGTTGAGCAAGGGAGCCTGACCCGGGGCTCGATGCCAGGATCGAGGATCATGACCTGAGCCGAAGGCAGATGTTTAACTGACTGAGCCACCCAGGCGCCCCCAAAGATTTATTTACTTATTTTAGAGGGAGCGTGCTCGAGTGGGGAGGGGGGAAGAGGCAGAGGGAGAGAATCTTAAATGGACTCTGTGCTGAGCACAGGGCCTGATGTGGCGCTTGATCCCAGGACCCTGAGATCCTGACCTGAGCCAAAATCAAGAGTCGGATGCTCAACCGAGTGAGCCACCCAGCTGCCCCTCATAGCCACCACTTTGGGAAACAGAGTTCATAAAAGAAAAGTGGCATTTAAGATAGTAAAGGAGTTTTCTTTAATAAGTACAGATATTGTTGAGATTTGCTTTGAGTTGGAGTTAAATTCTTTTTTTTTTTTTTTTTTTTTTAGAGAAAGAGAGGGGAGGCAGGGGAGGGGCAGAAGGAGAGGGAGAGAGAGAATCTTAAGCAGGTTCCAGCCCAACGTGGAGCCCAATGTGGGGCTCGATCTCACAACTCAGCTCAGAGATCAGAATCTCAGCTGCAGTCAAGAGTTGGATGCTTAACCAACTGGGCCACCCAGGCGCCTCTGGAGTTAAATTCTTCTATGTGTTTGTTAAGTTATGACAAAGTAGAGGAACATGTGGATAAGGGTTTGTTGTCTGCCTGTGTGTAGCATTTGAGGCAATTCTCTGCATCATTTAATCCACACTATGAGGTATTGGTCCCATTTTGCAGGTAAGAAGAACTGAGGCTTGTGGAAATTAAGCAAATTTGCGTCACACCTGTGGACAGTTGAGGTGGGCTTTATAAACAGGCTGCTCAGCTCCCAAAGCCCTGATGGCTTCTGTTATGCAACCTTCATGGAGAAAAGGAGGGTGGATAGAATATAGGATGTTTTAAAAATCTTCTTTCATTCTCCTCAAATGCATTTGACATCTTAGGTTATAATTGGCATTCCAGGCAAACCAGCTTTCACATGACTCCTCCATTCTTGCCCTTCAGCCTTTCCACATGCTAGCTCCCCTGTGTTTGGAATGTGCTTTAACATTTTTTTTTTTTTTTTTTTTGCCAGAAGAGATTCTTTCCTATAAAACACGCTCAAGATCCCTCCTTCATCTAATCTTCATAGTTAAGTTCCACCTGACCCCAAACCCAATCCAGTCTCTCCCACAATGACCAAAGCTTAATTGGGTCTTAGGGTTAGGCACTCATCGTACACACAAACATGTGCCCACATCTGCGAGTTGTGTGTGTAGGTGTGTGTACCCAATGTGTACTTTTGTGCAGACCACTCAGTTAAGCTTTGGGAGAGTGTGCAGTAGAAGAGGCTCAGTCTCCACCCTTAGGGAATTCATAACATCCAGAAGGCAAAAGGGAAAGCATGCAAATAATAGATGACAAATACTGAAACAGAGGTAAAAGCAGAGTGCAAAGGAAGGGAGCATCAAGGTTGGCTTCTTGGAAGAAGTGGGGTCTGAGCCTATCTGTGAAGGCTGAGAAGGATTTACCAATTTGGAAGGTGTAAAGGTAACAATAGATGGCCAACGTAGAAATAACACGGTGGCAGGCAGAGGTGCAAACTATAGCAAGAGTTGGAGGACCAATAATGGTCAAATGGCCTTGGAGACCAAAGGTTGTGTGTGTATGTTGGGGGAGGATTGCACAAGAAAAATGGTGGTGAACGGTTGGGTCACGTGGAAGAAGGCTGAGCATTCCATGCAGTATGCAGTTTGATTCTACAGGCAGCAGGAGTCTGTTGCTGATTCTTGAGGCCTGGGGACCCCAGTTTTGAAGATCTCAGCAGTGATGTGATGGATATAGTGGATGGGGAAGAGTTGGAGGTATATTTTCATGGTGCATGTTATGTCATTTATTTACACTTTTTTCCGTTTATGATGAAGCTCCTGAGGGCTGGCATGGCAATTCCCATGTCCTTTGCTGGCAGCACCTGTCTTCTACCACCTGGAGGGCATCTCCCACTGCCCTGCAGAGAACGTTTACTCTGTACCTGTTTACATCTGACAGTTGTCCGAAACTGAGGCCGCAAAGCTTCGTAACTCGTACAGCCAATTTAAAAGGGTTCCATGAAAGAAATGAACCATGCCAAGTGTTACAGAGCAAGGTTGCCAGGTAACTTTCTGACTTTTGTGTGCTGAGACCTGTGTCATGATTTTGACCCGCAGTCCCCAAATGATTGTCTTCAGTAGTCCTAGCAAAGGGCTAACAGTGCTGATCTCTGGGGTCGGATGCCTTCCTATATAACACACATTGATCCATCTAGGGACACCTGGAATGGCTTTTGAAACTCCACTTTTTCTGTCTGTGAAAAGGCTTTGTCTCGGTCTGACCTTCCAGCACCTACAAGAGAGAGCAAAACAAAACAAAACAAAACAAAAACCCTCCCCCTCTACAGCCCTGGCTAATTACATCTCTGCACCAGGAAAATCGGTGGTATTTTAAGAAGTAAAACTGCACTCAGAAGCAGAGCAAGTGTACCATTCGCTTTTGTAGAAGTTGCCACAGCAACATGAGTTGGAGTGCTTCCCCCACGTCCTAGGCTCCCCTAAAATCTGCTCTAACACATTGTCCTAGAAAAATACTGAGCTGGGAAGTGGTATCTTTTGCTCACTTAAGAATGTCATTATCTTTGATCAGTGTGAGTGGAGCCCCAGAATGAGATGCAAAGAGCATCACTTTTAACAAATAATATTGCAGAATGAATAAAAATGATCAAAGTGGAGTTCTCAACCAGCCAAACAGGATTCTGAAGCCAAAAATACCCCTCCCTAACTCCTTGCTTATGGGGGAAGAAATGAAACCAAGGCCTGGCTGGCCCTGGGAGTGCATTTCCTAGAGACCGTGGTACCCAAGCCAAGAATCATTGAGTGCCATGCCTGTTTCTTACTGACTTTGATGCTGATGTGGAAAAACAAGGGAGGAAAACCGATCATTTGTTGCTATGTCCTTGTACCAGAGTCTTTGCAGAGCTTCTGCATCTCATCAAACAAGACTATCTCCAGAAAAGGCAGAGAAGGTCAGACAACATGGTTGGCTGAACATAAGGCCAGATACCCAAGGAGCAGTCAGTGAGTCACCCTCTTACACTGGGCCACAGTGATGAATGGAAAGGGTCAGAATTCTGGTGTTGGAAGCCACTTGAGAAAATTGCAGTTCCATCTCTCTGTTCCAAGAGAGAGGCACTGAACATTGGCCCAGTGTTTAGTGAGTTGAGTTGAATTTGGATCCTATCTGACCTCATTGGTCCCATGCAGACAGAGATGTAGTCTATGCAGTAAAGAATTTTTGGGATCCTTGAATCTCAGAACTGGAGAAAACCTTAAAATTTGTCTTGCCTGAGACCTTTGTTCTCTTGATGAGTAAAAAGAACCCAAGAGAAGTTGAGCATTTGACCATATCACCCAGTGTTTTGCCCACGATGGAAACCTCCTGACTGCTAAGTTTTGCATTACACCATGCTTCGGAAGGAGATGTTCAGGCCTTCTGCAAACGATGTTTTTGGGTTTGTTGCCTCTGATCTCAGGAAATTCCTGTTCCGAAATTTTTCATGTGGTGACCCACATTCACTCGTTTCTGTGTCTGCATTGGAGACAAGTAGCACAAAGTATCATAAACTGTCCTTTATAACCTTTTTCTTGACTCCCAAGTGACAGTGACAGGACCAGTAGTTACCACTGACTTCTTACAAACTCACCCCTTTTACAAGGAGTCATAGTAAAGCTCCCAGTGTTGCCCATGGCTGTGAAACTCATTCCTGGCTCCATTCACATCACTCCTAAGTCGTTTTCGGTCTTTCTGGTTTAGATGTATGGATGCCTTTACAGGTGAGAATGTGACTCTTGGAGGATGATGAAGAGATGGTTCACTTTCCTTTCATGCCCTTGACCTGGTGGACCCGAGCTAATTTGCATGCCTGATTTAGCTTTTACTGCCATCTGCTGGAACCCCCTGCTATGCACCTCCAACACACCTCTGCCCTTATTTAGAGTTGACCTTCAATGAGCTGTTGTCCCCCTCATACCTGGAGGTCAGAAGGTGAGAAGAGATGTGGCCACATACATCCAGTTGGGCCCCAGCATCCTCACCAAGCTTCCCCTTCTCCTCTAGTCGTCAGGGCATCCCACTGGCAGGGCATCCCACATCTCAGTGTCTTTTAAAAATGCTCCTCACGTCTTAGACCCTTTCTGACTCATGAGTTCACTTTGGAGTGGTGATTTTTGTCCTTTGGGCTTTTGATTTTAGACACTAATATGAGAGATGTACAAAGCAGTATCAGGGTTTGTCACCCCATGGCCAAAGGGAAGACGACTGGGAAGGGACACCATACTTGTGGTGAAGAGTGTTGCCTTGTGATTTTCCATTGGTACGATGGGAAGAAGGAATGAGTTCTGATGTGCAAATAGAGTCATGATGGCGGCCATGTTTGGCAGCCACTTTTTCTGACCAGAACCGTAATTTGGTAAGTTTAACACTCATGATGGTTTTTATAGAAAAGGGGCACATGTGAAATTAACTTTTGATTTTTATTTTGGGTAAATTAAGAATGTTTGGATTTTTTAAATTATAAAACAGTTAACTGTTCAATGAAGAACGTTAAAATAAATAAAGACGAAAGGAGGAAAAGGAAAAGCTAAATCTTACCAGCCTGAGATAATGACTGATAACATCATGCTCGTAACTTTTGAACATGATATATGCATATATTTTATATAATTATAAATACCAGTTTGCTCATTCATCTCTGTGTCCTCAGCATTTTCCTGTGTAATCATATATTCTTCAAAAATACGATAATTAATAGTGGTGTATGATTTCACTCTAAGGATGTACCATGTTTTAATTAATTATCGTTCTGTTACCTGCCATTTAGGTGATTTTTAATTTTCGTAGATGCATCTTGAAAGAACTTTAAAAGAACGCTTAATTTGCTAAATGACTAAGCAAAACTTGGGGATTGTTGTTTTAACTTCTGACACAATTCCAATTTCATGAATCACTGATAGGGACTGACAGTTTGACACATATGATTAACATGGGTGTCTGGGGTTGGTGATGTAGTTCTAATTCCAGGTTGGAATTAGAATATCAGGTTGGAGGGATGGCTTGAGTAGGCTTAACGGTGTCCATGAATACTGGCTTATTTGTACACGGCACAGGCGAGGAGGCAAAGTGGGCTACGATTCTTTGGGCTTGAATCCTTCCAACAAACCCATGTGTATGTAGGCTCTTTCTGGACTTGAAAGACCCTGATCATCTAAGTCTGTGTATCTCACTGCGGTGGGTTGGCTCAGATGACTTTGCCTCCTTGCTTACACCCCTACCCACAGAGGACATTCAGCTGTGTCTGGGGATTTTTGGATGTCACAACTGGGGTGGGGGGTTGCCACTGGCATCTAGTGGGTAGACACCAGAGGTGTTGCTGAAAGACAGCACCCCCACAGCAAAGAATGTCTGCCCCAAATGTCAGTAGTAGAAATCGACGTCTTTGTTGAATGCAAATGTTTCCAGGGAATGCTTTCTCCATTCACGGGTCTAAATCTTGATTTTCTTTTCTTTACATCATGTCCTTTCTTACAGCATCAGGAAAATAATGCTTGTTCTGTCGATGTTGTAATTGTCATGTTATAACATAAGTAGTCCTTAACTTTCATAGATTTGATATTCCTAAACATCATGTATTTTTGCTAATTATACTTCGACATTCTGAAACCATCTTTGAGATACTGCATTTTGTTGACATCAGCTGAGGAATGGATATTTCTAGTTGTAACACAGAGCTGCCCAGTGCTGCGGCCGGTTCCTTTTCAGCACATTGGCTGTCTTGGTGTAGAAGTGTATTTCAGTGCATTTGCTTTCCTATTTTACTGCATTCTTCTGTTTTTCTCTGTAAATGGAAATGGAAAAGAAAAAAAGGAAGTTGTAGTTCTGTGGGTCAGAGGCATAGGTTTCATGAACATGATACATAAACATCAACATTGCATCGAAAATGAGAGTAATTAGGCAAGTCAGAAGGAGCACATCTTTAACCCCACTCAGATGCTTTTCAGCTCTAGGCTGGTGGAATATATGATCAATTATGAAAGAAAATCAATTTAATGAACACATACAACATACTGAAAATATGTTGCTGAAGATTGTGTTAAAAGGATAAAGTTTAACGGTACTTTATAAATTCACCTCTGAAGAATAGCGGCTGTCTTGTACATGCTGTGTAGGACTATTCACTTGTTCACTTGTTCACGTGTTCGCTTTTGGCATATTGACCTGTGGTATACATTTTCAGGACTGTGTTGTATGAAAATAGAGGCCAGCTCCTTCTGGAAAGTCTTCACCTCTGTCCTTGGCTGAAGACCATCTACAACATGTGAAGCAAGGAGGAAAGAAAGAAAGATTAAGAAATACAGTATTTCTGCTTTGATTCCCAAAGGTAATTGTTTTTTTTTTTTTTTTTTAAGGTGTCTACCTTTATTTCAAATATTAATGCCCATTAAATGGAACTATCCTCTGGATCTTACCAGTGGAAATGAATTGCAGGAGGTTCATTTCACAGCACACGAAGTACTTCCATCTTGCAGTTATTTGAAGTCTAGACATGATTTAAACAAATGTTTAACCTTGAGAATAAAATTGCAAAGAGATCCCAGATGCAAGGGTTGTAGCTTCCCTGTCATGGGCACAAGTACGCATTTGATTATTTTTTTCTCTACTCCATTTTCCTCACTGTTCATGTTTCCCGCTCCCCCCCCCCCCGGAATTAAAAAAAATAGTGTCTCTTTAAAGAGTTTCATTAAAGAGTTGCCTTAAATCCTTTTGGGAATAAGGGTGAGAGTGGGGTGGGAAAGGAGCAGCTGGTTGTGCACTCTTGTAGTCAAGGCTGTGGATTATGGAATCAGATCAAACTGAGTATTCATTTGGATTCTACAATTTACTAGCAGTCCGCGTGGCCTAGGGCAGACCGTTTAATTTCTTTGTGCATTAATTTTCTCGACTGAAACACGGAAATCGTGGTAGGCTGTAAATTTTAGGGCCGTGAGAGGGATCCATGAGACAGTTCACCGGAGGTGCTTTGCATGCTGTCTGGCTTAACAAATGGGCACCATTTATGATCATTATCCTTCCCCAGCCGCCTCCCTGCCTCCCCAGGTGAGCTCGTGCTGAGTTGCCGCCTTTCTGCCCAGGACACGCATTCCTTTCCTTTTGTACGTGAGAAAATGGGCCCGTGTCAGTGCTTGCTGACTTGTCACAGATGCCTGGACGTACTTTACCCACTTTGCCCGAGAAAGTTCCCAGAGGCATTCAAAATAATTCTCCGAGTATCTAAACATTGTCAGTGCTGGCTCTGCCCAGGAGAAAACAGCACAGCTATCTTAAGGGCAGGGCACTACTTGACTATTCAGTCATTTGCTCCATCTTTGCAGGAAGTGTGGAAACTGCCCCCCATTGCTGCTTCTCTCTTGTTACAGAAACATCCATCAGTGGCTGATTTGTGGTGGTTTTGATGGTGACAGATTTCACCAAGTATACAAATATGCTCCTTGGAGATTACGATGCTAGTAAATTAGTCATAAGGATTTATATTACATGATAAAAGAGCTCTTTGATTTCCTCAGTCCTTCATGTTATTCCTTGCGAAACAAAACAGCTTGCCTCCTTAACCTCCCCAGCTCCCAGACACGACTCTGCAGGGTAGAATCATGAGCTGCTCATGAAGACCTGATGCACAAGGATGTTGAGAATGGGTGTTTCCTAGACCTTGTTTTCCTGACATGTGTCTTTCTCATATGTCGTTAGTTTAAATGGAACAGTAGAGATAATGCTAAAATGCCCAGACAGTCCAATTTAAAAGCCAGGCAGATTTTCTTTCCATATTTTATAGATTCGACAGTGCTCTACAGGCTCTCCCCCATTCCTCCCCCAAAAGTCAAACCCACGTCAGAGATGTGTTTCACTGTTGGGCAGAGCAAGCTGCAGCACCCCTGAGATCATCTGAAACTCAAGACTGGTATTTTTACCAAAAAGGATGCAGCACCTTTAGGACCAGTAGACATAGACAAAGTCATTGCAGGTTGTGTTTCTGAGTAGAAATTGCTCAAGATTAAAGGATTCCCACCCCCAGGACTTTAGGGGAACAGCAATTCATTACCTACTTGCTAGGAATTCATTACCTACTTGAATTACTACCTACTTGCCCTCACCTGTTCACGGTATCTTTAGATTAGGCTTTGGACAATTTCTTTGTCCTTTAAAAGAATCTATACGTTAAAATAAGGCAGGAAATCTTGGCTTCATTTTCTCAGTTGATGTGTTAGGGTGGCAGAGAATTGAGCTGGAGGGTGACAAGTTCCATTTTGTGTTAAACAGCACAGGCCTCAGCAGTGGTAACCCATGCACGAAACTCCACGCCTGCTACAATCCACTGCAGGTTCTCGGCATCCCCTCCACTTGGAGGCTGGACTCGCAGCTTTGCATCATTGCACGTTCTGAGGGTTTTGTGTTGGCAGTTGATCCCAGCTATATTTTGTAGGGCTGTGTTTAGAAGAAACCAGAAAGTCGAATAAGCTCTGTGGGCAGATTCGACGGCAGTTAATCAGCCCGCTCGGGCTCGAAACCCAGATCTATGGTCTGGATCGATTTCGAGGGGGTGGAGGGTGTTTTATTCCATTCAGGCTGCTATAATAGAATACTCTAGACTGTGTGGCTCATAAGCAACAGACACTTATTTCTCACAGTTCTGGAGGCTTGATGTCCAAGATCAAGGTGCTGGCAGATTCTATGTTTGGACAGGTCCTACTTCCTGCTTCATAGATGGTTGTCTCCTTCCTGTGTCCTCCCAAAGGCCCAACCTCCTAATACCCTCACATGGTGGATTAAGCTTCAACATGGGAATTTTCAGGGCACGTGAACATTTAGTCTATACTGGGGGGTCGGGGGTGGTAGTGCAGAGGGGAGATTGGCACTTCACCTCTCTGTGTCGCAGTTTGCTCATCTGTACGATGAGAGACAGAACCTCTTTCAGCTGTAAAATTTTGATATTCTGGAAGGCTGGAAGGGATCCCAGGAATTCTTTGGGGGAATGTGTGGTCAGGGTCTTCCTGTAGCTCAAGAGATTCTCAGGGTGTGTTCTCTTGCAGCATAAGCAGCAGCTGGGGGACTTGTCAGAAATGTGAGTTCTGGAGCCCCATCCCAGACCTACTCATTCGCCCTTCTCAGCAGTCTGTGTTCTGACAAGCCCTCCAGATGGTTCCTCTGCATGCTCAGATTTGAGAACCACTTCTAGAGAGAAGCAGTTGTCTAACTTGGCTGTATCTAGAGAGCTTCCAAGAATACCGAAACCTGGGTTTTGCCCCTGAGATAATCTCGTTCAGTTGGTCTGGGGTGTGGCTTGGACATTGGGAAGTTAAAAAATTTCCCCAGGCAATTGTATATGCGACCGGAGCTGAGAAACAGTGTTGTGGAGAACTGACCAGGTAAATCAGAGTCTTTTTTTTTTTTTTTTTTTTAAGATTTTATTTATTTATTTTAGAGAGAGAGAGAGAGAGAGCACAAACCAGGGGGAGGGGCAGGGGGAGAGGGAGAGAGAATCTCAAACTGACTCTGCACCGGGCATGGAGCCTGATGTGGGGCTCCATCCCACGACCCTGAGATCATGACCTGAGCTCAAACCAAGAGTTGGACACTTAACTGACTGAGCCACCCAGGCTCACCCCTATAAAGATTTATAGGGAGGGACAGAGGGAGAGGGAGAGAGAGTGTTAAGGAGACTTCTGTGCTGAGCTCGGAGCCCGATGTGGGGCTCAGTCTCATGACTCTGAGATCACAACCTGAGCCGAAACCAAGAGTCGGAGGCTCAACTGACTGTGCCACCCAAAGTGCCCCAACTCTGAATTTTAAGAAGTTCCTGTGTCAGTGCAGGTCCTTCAAGAAACAGGTGCCAAAATAGGCTTGGGCATGCAAGTTGTTATTGGAGGACATATCTGTGTTCATTTCCTAGGGTCACTGTAATGAATGACTGCAAACTCGGTGGTTTAGACAACTTAAATTATTCTCCGTCAGTCCTGAAGAGCAGAAGCCTGGGATCAGATGTCAGCAGCCCGTGCTTCCTCCACAGGGGCTCTAAGGGAAACGTGCTTCCTTGCTTCTCCCAGCTGCAGGTGGATCCAGCCATGGCAGTATCACTGCAGTCTCTGCCCCTGTCTTCTCACGCCTCCTCTGTGTCTTTCCGTGCTCTGTCCCTCTTATAAGGACACCAGTCATCCCAAATCTAGGAAGATCTCATCTCAGGATCCTTAATAACATCTACAAAGACGCTGTTTTTTGCCGGATAAAGTCACATTCACATTCTGGGTGGACATGTCTCTTGATCTGTAATGCTAGTGAAGGAGAAAGGGGTAGGGTGCAGCAGAAGGTAGGGAGAGTGCTTAGATGGAGATGCAGGTCTGACTCTTGTGATAAGAGAAAAAAAGCATTGTGTAAGAAGAGCTTCAGCCTACTGTTGATCTAAGAAAAAAAATTTTTTTAGATTATTTGAGAGAGAGAGCAGAAATTCTGAGAACATGAGTGGGGGGTGGGGCAGAGGGAGAGGGCCATGAGGGAAGCAGACTCCCCACTGAGCAGGGAGCCCGATAACGGGGCTCCATCCCAGGACCCTGGGACCGTGACCTGAGCCGAAGGCAGACGCTCAACCGACGGAGCCACCCAGGCGCCCTGATCTAAGAAAATTTTAACTACGCTGTTGGGAGTGCCTCAAAATTGCTGGGTTGAGGGGCGCCTGGGTGGCTCAGCTGGTTAAGCCTCTGTCTTCAGCTCAGGTCATGATCCGGGGTCCTGGGATCAAGCCCCGCATCAGGCTCCCTGCTCAGCGGGGAGTCTGCTTCTCCTTCTCCCCCTGCTTGTACTCTCTCTCTCTCTGTGTCAAATAAATAAAATCTTAAAAAAAAAAAGAGAACCTTTAAAAAAAAAAATTGCTGGGTTGAAATGAATCCCCAGTGTATTGGTATTAGGAGGTGGGGCCTCTGGGAGGTGATTTTGTCATGAAGGTACAGCCATCAGGAATGATATTAGTGTTCTTACCAAAGAGGCCCCAGGTTGCTCCATCATCACTTTTACTGTGTGAGGACACAGGGAGAACCGGGAAGTGGCTCCCACCAGATGCCTCCTGATGCCTTCAGCTTAGACTCTTCATTCTCCAGAACTGTGACTATAAATGTCTTTTGATTATAAGCCACTCAGCCGTAGCACTTTGGTTGTGTGGTATTTTGCTGAATCCAGCTGCAGTATCTGGATGATACACTCACCTGTGCTCCCGGCAGCCTAATCTTCTCTTGAAGGGAGATGAGCACCACGAACTCCATGCCTGCCATGGTCCCCAAGACCACTCCTATGTCCACTGAGTATCTGAGTGGTAGAACTGTTGCCTAAGATCTGTGTTGCAAAGCTTAGAGCTGAGAGATTAATTTCGAGAAGCTTCGAGGAACAATGTCTTGAAGCTCTGAAATGCACCTGAGACTATTTAACACTCAGAAAGTCATTAGTAGAGACACCCACTTAATTTTGTTTGTGTCTGCCAAAATTACCTGACCAAGATCCCTTTATCTAGTGTAATACCCGTTGACACCTGCAGAACACATGAATTTTGGGAATCACTGCTGTGGATCAAACTGGATTGCTTGCAGCTTGGGCTAATGGACCTGTCAGGACAGCCCCAGGAGGAAGGTGGCCGCCTGGGTAGCATTTTTGGAGAACTGCAAAAAAATCTACTTTTGAAAAGGCCTCAGAATTGCTTCCTCTGCCTGCTGGTTGATATTCCTCCATTAGGGTTTCATTCCCTAGGCTTGAGGCTTTAATCTCTGCTAATATGTGAATACTCCCCGGAGAAGGGAATTCCGTTCTAATTTCACGAACCTATTCTGAGCAGCTTGCTCAGTGCAAAAGCCTCTCTCCTGGGCACTTAAAAAAAAAATCTCACTGCTTTAATAGAGAAGATGGATGTGTGTGCATCCCGTTCCTGGAAATAGTTAACTGGCATTCAGAGCTTCTTGTGAATGCAGTTTTCAAATTCTTTCCCGAGGTAAGGTTTCCACTGGGGAAGAAGAAAGCCTGAGGACATGGGTTCCTGGGGGCAGTGAGAGGTGGGTCCCTGGAACTAGGGGAGAACATGAAAAAAAGACAGAAAGATAAATTCTGCTTGCTTCTCAGGTGTGCCCAAGGGCTGATGTGCCCAAGACACACACATTTATGGGCAAAGCTATTATGTTCACATACTGGCCCATCAGAGATGTGTTTTGAGTCTAGATTAAACAAAAGCCTTTCCCCCAACCCCCTATGAAATACATTAAGTGTGAGGGGCGCTTGGGTGGCTCAGTCGTTAAGCGTCTGCCTTCGGCTCAGGTCATGGTCCCAGGGTCCTGGGATCGAGCCCCGCATCGGGCTCCCTGCTCCCGCGGGAAGCCTGCCTCTCCCTCTCCCACTCCCCCTGCTTGTGTTCCCTCTCTCGCTATGTCTCTGTCTGTCAAATAAATAAATAAAATCTTAAAAAAAAAATACACTAAGTGTGACTTAACATGGTCATCATGGGATTTTGGAGGGTCCTCGGGCATGAATTGCCTTATAATGAGCGTTTTTTTTTTTTAACTTCCATAATCAGTTTCTTTTTGAGGGATTCATGAAGCATTCACAAATAACCTGAATTTTTTGCTCAAACATAAATAATATTTTAGCAAGTGTTATCAAAAAGGGGACGTAGATACAGCACACAAATACACATCCACAGGTGCATGCATGCACACACAGGCACTCAGACACAACACCAATGTGTGGCCGTGACTCTCTATCATGCCATATGAGGAACCACAGTCACAGCTGGGCACAGTGCTTAGGCACCATCCCTGAAGCTCCGTGTTTTACAGGCAGCTGCTTAGCTGGGCAGTGCTGACCAGGTATACCTGGGTAGGACTCCACAACACTGCAACTCCACAGATTTCAAGGGATCTGGCAGGGGGTGTCTCTAGTAATGGGAGCCCCCCAGTAACAGTGCACTGTTGGAAAGCACGGCTTCCATCATGTCAGCCTGCCCTTCTGCTGAGGCTCTTGCTAAGCTACTAAAAGTGGAGAGGCATTTAAGTTTATCTGTCTTCTTAGCAAGTTTCCGAGGGTTTTCACTCATGCTTGGATTCTGAATTGCCTGAAACACATAGACTTCCATTATTAACTCTGGATTTAGGTTTTATTTTAGCTCGGTGTCCTTTCGGACTCACACTGGCTTATCATCCAAGTGCTGCACATTGGTTTGAATTTGTCAGCCATGCAGAGCCATCCTTTCTGTTTTCTGTGGAAGTCAGCATTCCTAGCTTATTTCAGGATAGCTTACCCTGACAGAAATAGAACCCGTGACTCAGCAGCTTGTCGGAAATACACCCTTTCTGCCACTTTGAAGGAAAATTTCAGTTTTGTGGATAACAGATATAAATTGAAATTGAATTTTATTGACAAGCGCTGGGCATCTTGCAGAACTTGCCAAAAGTAGAGATTTTTGTTGTTGTTGTTCGTATGAAAATTGACCAAGAATTTACCAGAAAAAGGCTACTTATTTGCTGTAAGTTTCAGAGAGAATAGAATTTTTGCGTAGAAGCAAAAAAGGCAGGAAAATGGATTCATCCAGGATCTCAGAATTAAACTTTACCGGGGTACAGTTCAACTGTCTGTAGAAGAAAAGTGCTGATAGAGACCCCGAATAAGGCTTTTCAATTAGTGAAAACAAAACCCACACTCAAGCCAGTCGCTGAAGACTTTTCATTCTGCAGCCATGTGTATATGCAGTAAGAGGCAAGTTGGCTAGACATTCACTGGCTGAATTGGGTTTTCATAGATGGACAGCATGAACAAATCATATCAAAGCCAACTTTTCTTTCTGCTTTATGTCATTTGAACAGTATTTGGAATAAAAATAGAAAAGGCTGCAAGAGAGACCAAGTCATGACTTTATTCTTTGTATTAAAAAATACATCCTTGTTAGAAAGATTAATACAGAAACTGACAAAGACTAAAATAAAAATCTACCCAGAATCCCCACCAGCTAGAAGTAAACATCATCCCCCTCGGATAGCTATTGTTTTGCACACCTCCAGAAAGGACAGAAGATGGACAGATAGTTACACCAAAATGTGTTTTATTTTCGTGCGTACTATTCATGCAATTTTGTGAAAGTATTAAAATTAATTTCCCTTGATTTAACAAGAAGAAATGAAACTGATTTGGAACCAGGGGAAGCGATAAACTTCAAATAGATTTTTTTTTTTTCTTGCCCTGAGAGAGATACTAGATCCTAAAAGATTGATCTGAGGTTAAGGAAGTAGATTATGAATAACATTACGCAGTTGGAGACATTATGTGTCTTTGAATTACAGTTTTCAATTTTAGATAATTTTGATTGACTCCTTGCTATGAAATTTGAGGACATTGGTAATTTCACATTTCTTCCCATTTTCCCATCTGATTTTCTTCATTATTATTTTCATGCTGTGATAATTTATATAACGGTTACGTTATGCTCGGTGACCATGCTTCTCACGATTGCTTGGTATTCTATTTAAATGGATCCTCTGCTCATCGTCCATTGTTTGGTCAAAGATCCTCCGTTCTTCAGGCTTTAATTTTGTCTCTTATTTGTCTGGATTTCATCTTCAAGCAGTTTTATCAAAAGGGCTCAAGGGTTCTGTGTTGTCTAAACTCTTTCATGCTGGAGAGTAGCTCTGTTGCCTCTTTGCTTGAGTGGTATTGTGACTAGATTTTGTGTGAGTCTCACATTCTTTCCTTTAAAACATCCTTATCATCGCTCCATTATTGTCTGGCTTTCAGTGTTGCTACAGAGAAATACATAACTTGTTTTTTCCCTATTTGGTAGGTTATTTATCTTTTCTTCCTGTGTGTCTAAAGTATGTTTTCTTTAACCTTGAGGTCTTGATGATTTCAAGTCTTGTGGAACTTTTTAAAGAAAAATCTGGTGTTATTTCTACTGATCTCATAGAGGGAGGGACAGTCAGTATATATGAACTGAGAGCTGTTTGTTTTTATTGTGAAACCTACAGAATAATCATAACAGCTGCCATTTATTGAGTTCTGTGTGCCGAACCCAGTACTGTTGTAGATGTTTTAGGAATATGATCTCAATTCTTCCACGAAGCTCTGAAGCAGAAGCTATTATCCCCATTTTATAGATGAGAAACTGAGTTTTTGAGCTAACAGGGAACTTGCCACCAGTTGCATAGCTACAAAATCAGGCGCAGGTAAAAACAGATAATTTTCCCTTTTGCTTTATTCATGTCCTGTTTTTGATATTGTACTATAATTCTATAAGATGTCACCATTGGGGGCAGGTGGCTGAAATGCACGCAGGACTCGATCAACTATTTTGTAACTTTCTGTGATTGTATAGTTATGTTAAAATGACAAGTTAAAAGAAAAACAGAACAAAACTTGAGCCAGCTCCTGGCTAATACTGGTCTAGTACGATATTGAGATTCAGAACAGAAACAGAGGGTAATGACCGGTTTTACCTGGGGTTGCAGTCATCCAAAGGCTCAACTGTGGCTGAGAAATCCATTTCCAAGATGACTCACTCACAACTTGGTGCTGGCAAGTTGGTTCCTTTTTAGATATGATCTCCATGTGGACGCTTGAATGTGTCCTCATGACATGTGGCTGGCTACTTCCAGAAAAAGCAGTTTGCGAGATCAAAGTGACAGCTGAGCCGGCTTTGGAGCACTTCTGCAGTATTGAGTTGATCAGTCAAGTCAGTCGTGATTTAATGTGGGAAGGGGAGGCGTTAGGGTGTGACTACCAGGAAGACTATTGGGGGCAGTCTTAGAGGCTGGCTACCACAGTCCTGGAAACCTTTCATGGAAAAAAATCAACAGGACTATGGCTCTGTGGACTTGACCAATGAAGAGGAATATACCATCGATAACTGAAGATTTTGGAGCCTGGTCAAAAGAATAGAGGTGCAGTAGTTACAGACTGGAAGGCAGCTGGTATTGAGAGAGTGGGTTATGGTTTTAAACATGTTGACTTTGAGATGATGTGTAGGCCCATCTTTCTATTTTTTTTTTTTTTTTTTACCCATGCTGGGCGTGGAGCCTAATGCAGGGCTTGAACTCACGACCCCGGGATCAAGACCCAAGCTGATCCCAAGAGTCACATGCTTAACCGATTGAGCCACCCAGGCACCCCAAGGCTCATCTTTCTAGACTGACCTGTAACTCACCCCTGGTTTTAGCCCCACACCTCCCTCCTGATATCTGACACCTCTCGTCCCTGGACCTTTCTGGGATTATGATGTAGGAACTGACTTGATCATTCCTGGCCCCTCTCTTCCACAGCTCTGGCATTCACCTTAGCCCTGTTAACTGCTCATGGCTGCGTTCCTGCTTCAAGACCTTTGTTGGCATGTCTTCTCTGCTGTTGTCTCTTCTCTTCTTTAAATTCTTGTGACTGTTTTTTTAAATTTCTTTTTTTAATGTTTTTAATTTAAATTCCAGTATAGTTAACATACAGTGTTATGTTAGTTTCAGGTCTACAATATAGTGATTCAACATTTCCATATACCACGGGGTGCTTATCACAACAAGGGCCCTCCTTAATCCCCATCACCTGTTACCCCCACCCCCCCCACCTCCCCTCTGGTCACCATCAGTGTATTCTCTAGAGTCAGGAGTCTGTTTCTTGGTTTGTCTATTTTTTTCCCTTTGTTCATTTGTTTCGTTTCTTAAATTCCACTTATGTGTGAAGTCATACCGTATTTTTTCATTTCTTTATTCTTATTTTGAAAAATGTTTTATTTTTTTCTTTATTCTCATTTTAATAAGCTTTGGGAAAGGGCAGATACAAATGCACGGGTTGAATTTTAAATATTTAACTAGAAGTTAAGTCATATTGGACTGAATCCATTTGATGCAGAGATTTTACTTAATGAAAAAATTTGAAACACATATGTTGGGTGTGAAGTAGGTGAAATGATTTAGAAAGTGATTTTTCACTGTGTCTGTATTATCTTTTAGAGACGTATTCAACATTCATTGGTCTTTTCACTCCATTTGTGAAGCTAATAGTGCAAACACTGCAACTTTTATGAGAAATTGTAATAATAAACAGCAGGTATGCATCATGAGATATTTTTCCTACACAAATTTCTCTTGGGGTATGAAATGAGGTATTAAATCAAACCAAAGAGGTATTATGTGTCTGGTGAAATAAAACTAACAATAGTAGAGCAGAACTCATGTAATTGTATTTTCTTTTGAGGGTATTAGGATTTTTCTGAATACTTTAATTATTATCATTATTTTGTTCTGAGTGCATAGCAGTTTTTGAAATTCCTTGATGAAGAATAAAAAATTAGCAGGACAACCAGATAAACATGTCAATGAAAAAAAATCACTATTCATTCTAGGCTAGCACTTATTATGAAAAGACCTAGCATCTTGACCATGTATAGTTATCTTTTCAAAGACTTCATTAACCTCAAGTTGGACAGCTCTTTCTAGCCTTTCAAAATGTATCTGGCATACAGGTGGCCACTTGTTCTCTGAAAAGCATCCTCTGTGTGATGAGCGCTTCTTGGTTTAGCTTGGTTCATTCAGCTCCAAAGATACCTGAGACATCCCTTCAGGGAACACAGCCCAGATGGCTGCTTTGGAAAAGCTCGTGTGCAAACATTTCAGAGCTAAGATGGCACATGATTTGCTCCCCAGCAGGCAGAGATCATCAGTGAGTCTTGAAAAACATCCCTCAGCTGTGCTTCCCCAATGCTGGAGGCACTCAGTGCTGTTCATGTGAGTGCGTTGTGGTCCTGGGCCCACTGCAGTGATGGGATGTGTCATTTCTGATTATTTTTTAAGAAAGACAAACTTAATGGTATTTTACTATTACTTCATTATTGAGAATTTGCAAAAGACATTATTTTATAGCCTTCATCCACAATACTCCATCTGTTTACCTCTCTTAATTTTAAAGAAATGTGATTACATAAAATATAAAATCTACCATTTTAACCATTTTGAAGTGTGCAGTTCTGTGGCATTAAATATATTCACATTGTGTACAACTGTCATCGCCATCATCTCCAGAACTTTTTCATCCTCCCAAGTGGGAACTCTGTACCCTTTAAATAAAAACTCCCCATCCCATCCCCTCTCCTTGGCACCCATAATTCTAACTTTCTATCTCTGTGAATTTGACTACTCTAGGTACTGTAATAAGTGGAATCACACAGTACTTGTCCTTTTGTGACTGGCTTATGTCACTCAGCATCATGGCCTAAGCTTCATCCATGTCATGGCAGGAGCCAGGATTTCCTTCCTTTTTAGGGCTGAACCATATTCCACTGTGTGGATGGGTCATATTTGTTTGCCCATTCATCTTTTTTTTTTTAATTTTTATTTTTTAAAGATTTTATTTGTTTATTTGACAGAAACACAGCGAGAGAGGGAACGCAAGCAGGGGGTATAGTGGGAGAGGGAGAAGCAGGCTTCCCGCGGAGCAGGGAGCCCGATGGCGGGGCTTGATCCCAGGACCCTGGGATCACGACCTGAGCAGAAGGCAGATGCTTAACGACTGAGCCACCCAGGCGCCCCTGCCCATTCATCGTTTGATGGACATTTGGGTTACTTCCACTGTTTCGCTCTCTATAGATCTATCTGAGACCCTGATTTCAATTCCTTTGGGGATGCACCCAGAAGTGAAATTGCTAGATCACGTGGTATTTCTATGTTTAATTTTTTGAGGAGCCCCCATACTGTTTTTCACAGTGGCTGCATCATTTTACATTCTTATTGCTCTTGCTATTTTTGCTAAGATAGCTTTTATTCGTTGTCTATGTGCTAGTGACGCTGATAAGGTCCATCTTTGTGGATTTTTTTTTATTTAAAAAATTGACATACAATTTACATACCATAAGATTTGCTTCTTTAAAAGGTATAATTCAGGGGCACCTGGGTGGCTCAGTTGGTTGGGTGACTGCCTTTGGCTCGGGTCATGATCCTGGAGTCCCGGGATCGAGTCTTGCATCGGGCTCCCTGCTTAGTGGGGAGTCTGCTTCTCCCTCTGACCCTCACCCCTCTCATTCTCTCTCTGTCATTCTCTCTCTCTCAAAAAAATAAATAAAAAAAAATAAAAGGTATAATTCAGTGGGTTTTAGGATAGTCAAAAGGTTTTTCGACAATTATCACAATCTCATTCCAGAATATTTCCATTATAAGTCACTTTCATTCCCCTTTTCTCTGGGCTCTGGCAGTCACTAATGGACGGTCTGTCTCTATGGACTTGCCTATTGCGGCTATTTATACAATGGAAGCGTATAATACGTGGTCTTTTGTGACTGGTTTCCTTTACTTAGTGTTCTGTTTTCCGGGTTCATATCCATGTTGTAGTAGGTACCACTGCTTTTCTTCTTTTTTATAGCTGAATTATACTCTGTTGCATGAACAGACCTCATTTTGTTTATCTACTTCTCAGCTGTAGCTGATGGACGTTTGGGTTGTTTCCATGTTTTGGCTCTTACTCATGATACCTCTGTGAATATCCATAGACACATTTTTGTGTGGACATTTCTTTTCCATTGCCTTGAGTATATACCATGGTCTACAAACGGAATATGGTATTCTGTTTAAGCTTTTGTGGAACTGTGAAACCGTTCCCATTCTATGTTCTCATCGAGTATGTGTGAGTGTTCCGGTTCCTCCACATCTTCACCAACACTAGTTCTCATCTCTTTAATTATAACCCTTCCAGTAGGTATGAAGTACTAGCTCACTGTGGTTTTGGTTGGTAGTTTCCTTGTGACAAGTGATGTTGAGCATCGTTCCATGTGTCTGTTGACCATGTGTATATCTTCCCTGGAGAAGTGTTCATTCAGATCCTTCGGACATATTTAATTGAGTTGTCTTATTATTGCTGAGTGGTGCTTGAATTATTTGATTCTCACTAAGGGTTGTGCTGGTATGGTCCCCTGCGGGTAGAGAGAAGAACTGAGACTTGCAGAGGGCGACCGGTGGCAGAACTGGGATTCCAGTCCAGGTTTGTGTGCTGCTGGTACCTCGACTTCTAACCACCAGTCAGCTGCTTCTAACTTGGGCTCCTGTTCTCTGAGACTTGCACGTGACTCTTATGTGTCAGTGCAGTCCCAGCATCAAGGATTTTCCAGGTGATTGGTACTTAGGGATCAACATCAGGATACACTTACATACAGTTCATTAGATGAGTACTTGACCTTCTGTTCTTACAATCATCAGAATGACCAAGAGTTTCCTTTCTCCATTGGCTGTGCTGATGCTGAGAATAGAATTTATATACAGCTTCCTTGAGAGTTCCTTCTTAGTAGCAGACGTCCTGTTGATATGTGTCAGAACATTCAGCTGCTCAGAAAGCTAAAGCACAGCCCCTCTCCCCTGGGTCTGACCATATATGTTTAGGGGTCCATTCATCTGTTACCTTGACTTTCTGATCTTTGTGTGTTTGGAAAGTACTGATCTCCTTTAGATGTCACAGAACTCTTTTCTCATAGTCAAATCACTGGGAGTGCTTTGTAGACTCTTCATTTTTGTAGGAAAAAAATCCAAACATATAAGGTTGGCTAACAGGGTGTTTCGTGAACTTGAGTGAACACCTGAGTTAGGAAAAAAATCCAAACATATAAGGTTGGCTAACAGGGTGTTTCGTGAACTTGAGTGAACACCTGAGTTACCCAGAGAACTTGTTAAAACAGATTGTTGAGCACTACCCGCAGAAATTCTAGTTCGGTAGGTCTGGGGTTGTGGGGGGGGGGGGTGCGTGACAATTTGTCAAGTCTTAGGTGGTGCTGCCGGGCCAGCTTATGGGTCCTACTTTGAGTAGTACCAGGATGGTGGTTGGATTTCTGAGGCTTACGGGATTACATCCAATTCCTGCCTGGCTTCAAGTTTGTCCAAAAGTCGATCGGATCCCACCCCTTTTATACAAACTCTGTCCTCATTACTTACAATTTCCTATTAACTAAGGGGAACCTGTTTTACTCTCCTCTGAACAGAAATGGGCCTAAGCTTGTAATTCTTCCCTTGCCCTTGTGTTCCCCTTCCCCCACATGTATGGTAGGCAGAATTCCAAGATGGCCCTGAATATGCTGCTCCTCTGGTACGCAGCCACCATGTGATAGCCTCTCTCTTTGAGTTTGAGCAGAACCATGGGTATGATGGGATATCACTTCTACAATTTGGCTACTAATCTGTTGACACTGAGTGAAAATGGAGACTGTCGTGGTGGGCCTGACTTAATTAGGTGATAAGTGGAATTGAACCCTTGCCGAAGTCAGAATGATGGGAAGTGTGAGGTGGGGCTTACGGAGGGCCATGTAGCAAGAAATTCTGGGCAGTTCCTAGGATCTTTGAGAGGCCACCAGCCGACGGCCAGCATGAGAATGGAACCTCAGTCCTGCCTCCGCAAGGACCTGAATCCCGCCAATGGTCTGAGCCTCAGATGAGACCACAGCCCAGCTCACACGTTGGATGTGGCCCGGTAAAACCCTGAGCCCAGGACCCAGGTCAGCTGTGTGTGTACTCCTGATCCGTGGAAACTGTAAGGTAATGAGCTTATGTTGCCTTGAGTCACTTTGTTTGTAGGCATTTGTTACACTGCCATAGAAAAGGAATACAGTATGGACATACTTTGCCTCACCAGCCAAGCCCCAAATGCCTGTTGCTTCAGTATACGGAGCAGAGTAATCCCCCAGTCTCTTCCTCTTAGTTGGGTTGGGCCCACACTTGGATAACCCAAAACACCCATTGGCCAGCATGCTAAATAGAACATCATCATATGCTATGTGTACTTTTAGCATCAAAACAACTCTTGAAAGCTTTGAAGTTGCAGTTTTTTTTTTTCTTTTGGACCAGATCAAATTTTTTTTATGGAGCCCTTCTTGCTAGCAGAACAAATAAATCTAAGTGGCTGAGAATTTATTTTCCATGTATGTTCTGTATCTGAAAGGTAATTGTTCCTTACTTTGGTGCATTTCAGTGTTATCTTTCCCAAACCGACTGTATACTCCTTAGGAACGACGACCAGCTGTCCATCTTGTTTGTATGACGTACCATCCTCAGCAAACAATAGAGCTCATAGAATATAGTAAAATAGCATGTGTAGCATATGTACTTGATTGTACCACCTTGATTCCTTACCTGGGGCACTGCTCAGTCTTGCTTTTGTTTATCTAGGTGAATATATTCAATAAGAGTACATCATCACACCTGGTTTGAAAGGGAAGGGGCCAGAGAGATCACCCCATTCATTTTTCTCATGCTACAGATAAGTAGCAGAAAGTCAGAAAGTGTTTTTCTGTTTTAAATGAATAAATGGCTTATTGAAATTCACTTTTAAAAATTAAACGTGTCTAGAGAACCTAGGAATACCACAACTGAGGAGAATAATGATTTAAAAAATCTTTTTGAAATTCAATAATTTTTGGCCCCAGGAAATAGCTGTAGTGTGATAACCAGCGGCCAAGAGACTTCAGTGAAAGACAAACAGCTCCCGAGGTGATTTCTTCTTTGTTATGTCAGAATCTTTGCTCGGCTGGGCACTTATCCATGCACAGGGAAGGCTTATGCCACTTGGAACAGTGGGATAAATAACACAAAGAGAAATCTTTTAATTTAAAACAGAGCTCACTGGGGGCTGAATTTCTACCTATTTGGAGTTTAATAGAATGAAATGCAGTCACTTAAAGCTTTTAAACACAGTGCTTTTCCCATATATACTTTAGTTCTGTTTGACCTTTTCAAAGCAACAGAAGGCAGTTTTTTTTTTTTTTTTTTTACATTCTTCTTGAGAATTAGGAGCTAACTCTAGAGTGACAGTCTTGTTCCTAAAACCTCCACAGGTTTTATCCAATCCATTGAAATTATTTTTGGCTTTGCAATATTAAAACAAATGGAAAAACAAAATGGAATTACCTCCCCAACCCCATTCAAACCTCTCTTTTGAATAACTGCTTTACGTAAGTTAAATTGCAGTGGGTTGCAAGCAGCACTGTATAGAAGGTAGAAAATCTGGATCCCATTTATGCCCTGGCTCCTGGGGGGCCTTATGGCCTCAGCTAGTCCAACACTTCCCATGGCTTCCATCTCTTTTCTTGTGAAGTTCAGCATTTTAACTATTCAGGTATATCCTGTTTTTAATTTTCTGGGAAAATCAACATTGACTCAGTAGCGATCAGTTAAGCCATCAACAGTAATAAAGCATCATCTTGGTTATTGTTTATTGCAGGGGTCAGCAAAGCATTTCTGTAAAGGGCCAAATACTGAATTATTTTTGGCTGTGTGATCACTACTCAACTCTGATGTTGTAGCACAAAAGCCATAAATGAAAGGGCCATTTCCAATGCAACCTAATTCTGTTTTCTCTTTTTTTAACCAAAGTAGGTGATGGCAGGATTTGGCCCACAGGCTCCAGTTTACTGACCCATGTTCCACTGGTTACTTCCCAAGGACCTGAGATTGGACAAAAAAAAATTTAAGGACCAGAGACCTAGAGGGAGGATCTGGTGGTGTTTTGGATCAGGTGTGATAGGATGAGCTACATTGGGTGCTAGAGCTCCTGTGTAAGTGTGTGAACTCAGGTCATTCACTTCCCTGGTCTTAAGCTTCTATACCCCCAAAAACAAGGGCAAAAAAGTGACTTTCCATGAGCTTTCACCATTGGAAGTCCTCACTGTCTACTCGTCACTACAGCTCTACAAGGCAGCCAGTCCTCTGCTTTGCTGCCCATGAGAATCCACTGGAGAGCTTGTGAATGTCCCACCCCTTACTATTACATCAGAACTAGGGCAGGGGCTGGGAATCAGCATTTAGAAAGCCTCACAGCTGCATACCTTGGGCCACCGAATTTAAGAACCAGTGTTATCAGGAAGGTATTCTTATCTCTGTTGTATAGAGTTCACAGGGTAAGATTTCCAAAGGATTCACAGCAAGAAAGCGGGCAAAGCATGTTTCAAAGTCAGGTCACTAAAATTTCAGTGCTTGTGTTTGTACTCACTATGTTATTTTGATTCAACAACCACATGAGATTGGAATTGTGAGCCACTGGAAAAAACAAGATGTGTTTATGTATTTTATAAACAGTGCAGTACAATATATATTATTATCATCATCGCCATTGCCATTGTTATTATTATTGAGTGTTTGCTGCAGTTTCTGTCTTAGTTGTCTGTGTCATGTAACATATAGTACCAACTTAGTGGCTTAAACCAATACCCATTTATTATCTCATATATTCTGTAGGTCAGAAGTCTAGGAAAGGCTTACCTGGGCTCTCTGCTCAGGGTCTGACAGGGTCTCACTTGCCAGTCAAGGTGTTAGCTGGGTTGTGTTCTCATCTGGAGACTGGACTATGGAAGGATCTCTTTTCCGCGCTCTCTCAAGCTTTTGGTAGAATACCCCATTTCTTTGTAGAATTAATGAGATACGTATGACATCTTGTTTCTTCAAGGTTAGCAAAAGAGCATCACTGTAGCTACAAGTGTCTGCTTTCAGGGAGAGCTAAGGACTGCTTTACAGGGCTCACCAGATTAGGTGAGGCCCACCAACAATTATTATTTTTTTTTTTAAAGTAGCCTTTATTTTTTAGAGAAATTTTAAGTACATAGCAAAAATGAGGGGGAAGGTACAGAGATTTCCCATATACCCACTGTCTCCACACGTGCATAGCCTCTCCCATGTTACTTTTGCCAACATCCCACGGCAGAATGGTGCTTTTGTTACAATTGAAGAACCTACACTGACATGTCATTATCACCCAACGTCCATAGTTTACATTAGAGTTCACTCTTGTGTTGTACATTCTGTGGATCCTGACAAATGTATAATGACATCTGTCCACCATTAAGTGTCATGCAGAATAGTTTCACTACCCTAAAAGTCCTCTGTGCTCTATCTGTTCATCTTTCCCTCTCCCCTAAGCCCTGGCAATCATTGATCTTTATATTTCTCCTTTATTTTGTCTTTTCTAGAATGTCATCTAGTTGGAATCATACAGTATGTAGCCTTTTTATTTTATTTTTTTTTAAGATTTTATTTATTTATTTGACAGAGAGAGACACAGCGAGAGAGGGAGCACAAGCAGGGGGAGTGGGAGAGGGAGAAGCAGGCTTCCCGCGGAGCAGGGAGCCAGATGCCGGGCTCGATCCCAGGATCCTGGGATCATGACCCGAGCTGAAGGCAGCCAGCTTAGCGACTGAGCCACCCAGGCGCCCCAGTGTGTAGCCTTTTTAGATTGGCTTCTTTCACCTAGTAATGTGCATTTATGATTCCTCCATATCTTTTCATGACTTGATCATTTTATCTCCCTTTTAGTAACTCAAAGTCAGTTGAATAAGGAATTTTTAATCTTGCAATTTCCCTTCACCTTTGCCGTAGGACATAACATAACCTAATCTTGGGAATGATATCCTGTGGTGATATCGGGGAAGGGATTATATAGGGCTGTACAAAAGGGCAGTGGGAGCCTTGGGGGCCCTCTTAGAATTCTGTCTACTCCCCTTGGGAAGCAGAGCAGGCCATGACGGGCAGCACTTTCCAGAATGGAAGACCACAGGAGCTCTGCTCTAACTGTATATGCAGTTCCTGAGCCAACCGTGGCTCTAACCATATAAGCAGTCTGTGAGCCAACCCACAGCGTTCCACCAGTAACTCCATTACTCTGCAGGTAGCACCAGCACCTGACCAGTGTTGGGATTTGAGGCGCCCTACTCAGTGGTTTTTCTTTTAACCTATTTAAGGGGCAACATAAGCACAGCATGATTTTTCCATATGGAAAAACCCCAAGTCCTTTTTAGCGTGTGGTCCGCGCTTTGGGCAAAGTGGAAGGAAAAAGCGCCTCTGGCTGGATGAAAAGTGAGAAGAGGGACACGGCAGGAGCAGTTCTGTTCTAAACACACGTTCGTTTGATTGGTGGAGGATGTTCTCGTTGGAACAGATGTGCTTGTTCAGGGCTGGGTGTAGGTGTCCACTCCCTTGAGATGATCTTCAGTACATGTACAAAAGGTTTATTTTCCCCAATCCAAAGGGCAGAAGTCCCAGAGACCCTCCGGTACGGGTCGCATCCATTTGTGTTTGTTCTCAGAAGGCTTGCTTCTCTCTGCACTGGGCAGTACTCTGTCAGATCTGCCTGAAGTGAGGGCACAGCATTCAGTGAGCATGCACTGGGCATCTTAGATGCTGAGCAGAATGCCAGGGCTCGGGGGAGCTGTGCCCTCTGGGGGCTGGCTCTACATGGGATGAGGACCCTGGGAATAGAGATGTAAAAGGCTGTGGGAACGGAGGGGAAGGAGCGCTGAACACCACTAGGGAGAGGAGAGACCGTGTTCTATTTACTGTCTCTTTGGCCACCTCCTGCTGTTTCCCAGTGGGGACGGTGCGTGGGTGTTGGCTCTACCGCACCAGACAGCAGAAAGCAGTCAACAAGCGAAACACAAGACCCCTGGTGAGCATCGGGTTTCCTGTGCCCTGAGTTCATGTAGCAGCTTCAGGCTTTGGGCTTGCAGAGAACTTTCTGTGGTCATGTGCACTAAGGGGGTGGGGCTTGAAAGAAGGATCTGGAAATCACCTTTTCCAGCTTAAAAACCGCTTGAAGAAATCCTTTAGCACGCAAGGCCAGCGGTTGGCAAACTGCAGCCCCTCCTCTTGCCTACTGCGGTATGGCCTACAGCCCAAGAATGGATTTGGCATTTTGAAATGGTTGAAAAAATCGAAAGAAAATAGTATATAAAAATTACATGTGAACATTATATAAAAGTGAGATTTCATTGTCCAAAAATAGAGTTTAGTTGCCACCGAGGCACACCCAGTTGTTTGTCTGTATTGTCCATGGCTGCGTGGCAAGAGCAGATGCAGGGGTAAGTAGTTGCTACAGTCCCAGTGCAAAACCTGCAGAGCTGAAGATACTTACTGTCGGGCTCTTTCCAGAACGACTCTGCTAACCTCTGCCTCAGATCACGGGGTACAATAAGTGGAAAAAAAACATACACCACTTGTAAACTAAGTGGAACCACGCATTCTCCCGATCTGTAAGATAAGCAGAACACCAACAGACACCACGGTAAGTATGGCTTCCCAAGCCTGGCCGGTAACTGAGGACAAAAAGATTTGACAGGAGGTTGGGAAATGGCACTACGTTTAAAATAAAATCAGTTTCAACATTTACATCTATATCAGTGCCAATTCAAACATTCAGAAGAAAACAAACAAAACCCTAATGTTTCTCCTTCTGGCAAGAATTCAGGGTACTTGGGGCCATTGGACGTGTTATCTGATCACATGCAAGCATGCTTCTTCTGGAAAACTCTATGGAGATGATAAAAGAGTGGCCCACAAGTTTGAAAGGAAGACTGACGCTCAGTTTCACCCTGAAAACAAATCGACCTGGGTTCTGAACTATGAGAACATCAAAGATCTGTTTTTCTTTCCTTGTCCTCTGACACTCTTGCCTTTTTATCTCGATCAATCTGTTTGCATTGTGGTTTATTCATGTGATCAGAATATTGATTGATCACCCCCTGTTTGTCAGGCACTGCTCCCAGCACTTGTACTTTACCCAGGAACAGTTCAAATTCCTGTCCTTAGGCAGCTTGTAGTCTACCAGGGAAATCAGAAAAATCCACAAGATATTATTATGGGACTTGTGCCTTTTTACAAATAACCATAAGTAAAATACAAGGCATGTTAGGTAGTAAAGAGAGGCAAGAAAAAAAGTAACGTGGGCGAGGAGTACAGTGCATGCATGTACAGGCTGGGCTATGTTGCAATTTTAGACAAAAGGCCAGCGGTGATGGGAGGCTTATGAGAGAGGTCTTACTAGTTGGCCCGGATGATCAACGCTGGCATCAATAAACATCTGTGAGTATCTGAGTGTCTCCAGATAGGCCAGCAACTAGCTCAACCACATGGGAAAAATAGGGTGATGTGGAAATGGCCAGAAAGCCCTGGAAAAGCTAATTTCTACCCCACTGACTTCGAATTGAAGATAATCCTACAGCCTACTGCAAGCATAACTTGTCAAGTGAATTAGTGTGACTGAATGAACCCGGGCGGCATTAAATGACCAATGAGATGGACACAGCCTGGTGTGAGATCTCTTTCTCCGTTTTGTGCTGTTGTCTGATGGTGGAGATAGTCCCTGGACCCTCTGGGAGCTCTCATTATCCTGGCCCCGACAGACCTTGCCTGAGCCATACCTTTTCAAAGATCCAGAACCCCCTTCAGATGGGATTTAGATGCATTTGAATAAGGAGGTTCGGTAAATAACTGTGAAACTCTGCAAAATTGAGCTTGCTTAAGTACCTTGTGTTAACTTGTTTTGTACTGAGTAGAACGTTCCATCATCATCTTGAAGTAACAGATCAAATTAAGGTTTGGTTAGCTTTGTCCCTGTTCCAGAAGTAATTTTCTGAATTTACATGCTCAGTTTCATTGCTTGGAATCACTTTGAACATATAAACGTAGATCAATGTACATGCTTAAACATATCTACCTCAATACAATATATTAAAAATACGAAAGATAAAAATATACTTAATGTAATATATGTATATGTATAATAATTACATATGCATGTTATCCACTTACATCCAGGTAACTAGATAACTTATTTGTGATGTATCTGTTTTCAACCAGATGTATAGAAATACCATATGCAGTGTGTAAATGCATATCAAAATATATCTTTATTAAATCCAGGGGAATGGAGTAGATACAGAATGAGGATATATTTATGAGCATTGTCTCCCTGGTTTGTTTTGGAAAGATTTTTTTCTAAAGCTGAGCAGCGAACTAGAATTTAATTTATTTCTGGGAAGGAGTTGTAATTTGAATAAAAAATAAACAGATTTTCCCATGGGGTAGGAAATGTAATTTGTAATGTAAATTTTGGGGAAAATGGTTATTTTTCTTTTCTAGGAACCTGAACAACTTTTAGAGGGGCTCTCTGTTCTCTTTGGAGAATTAATAGAGATAAGTCATCCAAAGGAAAGATAAAGTTCGAAACAAGAGAGTTCCACAGATAAAAACATCCTCCTAAGAGGTGGCAGAGGTGGCATGGGAGGGGCCTCCATCTGACGGATGTCCCCTTTCTGGTGCTCATTGGTGCCTTGGTAAAATAACAAAGGGCACAAGGCCCTTGTGGAAATCTTCGCTCTAGGCTGAGAAACACAACTTAAAGATAGATAAAAGCATCATAACTGGATGAAATCTCTCTTTTTATTAAGTACCATTTGTATGTGATACTGTGTCCGAAATATAAAACTTACAGTATCAGACATAGAGATAATTGGTTTTGTCCTTTCAACTTCACTGTAAATGAAAACCATCTGAAAATTTGCCAGCTCTTTTCCAGTTATTATCTCTATATTTATTTCATTCTCCCCAAGTTTCTGGGTTATGATAGCCTAGAGTCATTTTGGGGAGCCTGGTCCCGATGCCTCCCTGCCCAGAGATCATGATGATACGGTCTTGGATGTGGCATAGGCATCCGGATTTTTATCCTGCCCACCAGGATCCTAACATTCTGGCATTCTCCCTTTGTAGGAGAATTACAGTCATTCGTGGCTTCTCAGGGCCTCAGCAAACTGCATTTAATCTTTGTGATTCTCACCCCATCGATTAAAAGAAGTGACTCCCTTTACTCGAACGACAAAGCAATCAGTGCCGGAGTTAATTGGAGTCTTACAACCTTGAGCATGTACTGTTTGGGCATTTCTTTTCTCCGGAGAACCCAAGATTAGCTAAAGCTATGGATTGCACATCTGTAATGCAAGGGGTGAGAGACAGAGATGATTGGGCAGAGAGGTGATGGGGGGAATTGTATTTACTGTTTCCTTCCCCTTCAGCTTTAGGTTTGGGTTCCTGGCTACCTCTGATTCAGGGAGAGAAGAAGCCAGGCACTCAGGGCAGCCCCAGGGCAGCCCCAGGGGAGCCACGAATATTGTGAGAGGGTTGGGTGGAGTGGGGTCCTACTGGCTCATCTTTTCCCTGTCCCCGTTGCTGTGGGGCAGGTAAGAAAATGGGCTTGAGCAGCAGATAGGCCATCTTCAAAAAGATCTAACCTGTGTCTTCACTTTCGCCATCTCCAGCGTAAAGAGAGTGCCCCCGTGTAGCAAGACTTAACTCACAAACAAAAGCACTAAACAAGGTGTGGGGCATGTAGTGATTGCTCAATAAATGCACAAACTATTACTATTTTGGTACAACCCTTTATTATTTCTGGCAGTGACAAAGCTTCTTCTAGGATGTCAAGATTCTCTTTTTTTCCTCTTTCAAAGGAAGGTGAGGATATGGAGATAAAATAAAAAACACATACATGTGAAGTGTAGCTGTTAATTGGAGCAAGAGATCTTCAGAGAATTACTTCAGATGGAGCTCTGTAGCCAATTGGAAGTGGTAGCATTACTCTGTGTGGGACTGTTCAGCCTTCAGCCTGGTGTTTCTTGAAATGGTGAGCTTTGTACTTGTTATTTCTTTCCCTCTCAAGCTCACACCTACCATCCTTCCTCTTGATGGCTTTTCCTCCAGGGCTAAGACATTACTCAAGACCCTTTGTTTTGCTGTAGTTTCTTGGATTTGGAGCACTTCTTGAACTGTGTTTTTTTCCTTCTTAATTACTCTGTTAAATTGAGTCCCTTCTCCTGATTCCATTTCTTCTAAGTCTAGGAACACCCTTGACAGGAAATGTTCTGTCCATCTTTCATAGCATTTACACAAACTTCAAGTGCAGAATTAGGCATGCTCTGACCATTGGTCCATGAATGGCCTTCGCTTTGTTTTTATTCCATTCAGTAGATAATATATTGAGCAGCCATTGAACCCAAGACTTAGGACATTGTTAATCACTTATACCACCTGTACTTTATCTTTTCTCTTTTCTGCCTCCTCGCCCTCAAAGTACCCAAAAGTCTGACACTTGCATTTTTCATTCCCTTGCTTTGGCTTTCTTGCTGTTTTGTTTTATTTTAAAGTTTTTATTTAGCTATTTGAGAAAGAGAGAGAGAGAGAGAGAGAGTGTGTGTGTGTGTGTGAGAGAGAGAGAGAGAGAGAGAGCACGAGCGGGGGGCCGGGGGTAGAGGCAGAGGGAGAGGGATAAGCAGACTCCACGCTGAGCAGGGAGCTTGACCTGGGGCTAGATCTCAGGACCCTGAGATCATGACCTGAGCCAAAGGCAGACGAATAACCAACTGAGCCACCCAGGCGCTGCATTCTTGTTGTTTTTATCACATACACATGTATACCTAAATAATATGTAGTTTACTTTTGCTATTTTTTTTTTTTTTTGTATTTCATTTAAAGAATATCATATGGGGACTTGCTTTTTTCACTCAACCTTTATTTCTAAGGTTTTTCTAAGATGTAGTTCATTCAGTTTGTCTCCCAATAGATACTGCACTGGGGAGCTATGCCATGATGATTTATCCATTCTCCTGTCTTAGGGCATCAGAGTTTTTAGACTTTTGCTTTTATAAACAGTGCTGCTGGGGATATAGTCTCAGTCATGAACCTAGCATACATGTGCAGAGCTACTCTTGGATCATAGTCCAGCATGGAATAGCTGAGTGAACGATGGCACCAAATTGTTTTCCTAAGAGCTGACACCACTTTATAGGCTTCCTAGCAAGGTGCTTCTCCCTACTGATCCATTAGAATGGAGGGAGAGACTCCTCTCCTAAGTCAGATGATACTACTACTGCTTGGATTCCCCTTCACCCAGCCATATCCACTGCTTGGGGCACACACTGCATTCTTTGTACTCAAAATGACTTTGTAAGGCAGATAATCTTTCTCATTTTGCAAAGAGGGAAGGTATAGCTAATGGATGAAATGCAGTCAAGAGTTGACCCGGAGCAAATAGATCCCATACTTTAGGCCGGTTCTGATCCTTTGAGGAAGCCAAAAGGACATTTCCAAGGTTAGGTCAACATTTTGCATAATCACTTTTCCTGTCTTTCTGAATATCCATTTGATGTCTGCCTTTCTGGAATTGCAAGATTTGAAGGGTAGAAGCAACTGGGGTGGTTTTAAGCTGAAAGCACATCTGTGTAGCTAGGTAACTGGTCAAGAAATCACTGCAGTTGTGTTTCTAGGTTTTTCCCAATGGTTTCACTTTTGGGTAGTGGAAGAGGTCTAGAGCGGAGGGCAGGGAGGCATGAATTATATATGCATGTCTTAACCTGAACGGGTGTTCCTTTTTATAATGAAACCCATTTGGACACCTACATGATTCCCAAGCCAGCCCTTATGCCATATGTATTTTTCCAGAGTATTTCTAGGCTGTCAGGATCATTTCCTAATATGTGTGATGTGCTCTACAGGATGGTCTAGTAAAACAGTATCACTATATCTATCTGTTAGTAGCAGATCCAGGAGAGACTCGCTCTGCTTCATATCTGGAGTCTTATCAATCAGAGTAAGAACTTGACCGTGAAAAATGGTGCTACTGCTTTATCTTTGTGTTAGCAAATTCTAGACTGGTCCTGCCTTAATGTGTATTTGAAGTCTATTTTCCAGGGGTGCTTGGGTGGCTCAGTCAGTTAAGTGTCTGCCTTTGGCTGCGGTCATGATCCCAGGTTCCGGGATCAAGCCCTACATTGGGCTCTCTGCTCAGTGGAGAGCCTGCTTCTCCCTCTCCCTCTCCTTCCCCCTCTGCTTGCCACTCTGCCTACTTCTGCTCTCTCTCTCTCTCTCTCTCTCTCTGTCAAAAAAAAAAAAAAGGACATTATAAAGTCTATTTTCCATTAAAAGAGCAATACTTCATTGTTATGATCAAAATGAAAAAAAGCAACAGTAAAAAGAGGGGTTAACACAATCATTTGTTGTTTGTACCACTCAAAGCTACTGACTGCTAACATTTTAGTGACTCTCTTTCCAGTCTTTTTTAGTTTTTAAAAAATTTTTTAAAGATTTTATTTATTTATTTGACAGACAGAGAGACACAGCAAGAGAGGGAACATAAGCAGGGGGAGTGGGAGAGGGAGAAGCAGGCTTCCCGTGGAGCAGGGAGCCCGATGTGGGGCTCGATCCCAGGACCCTGGGATCATGACCTGAGCCGAAGGCAGACGCTTAATGACTGAGACACCCAGGCACCCCTCCAGTCTTTTTTTAAATCTATAATCCAAGATTGTGATGACAGGAAATACGTAATTCTGTGTTCTGCACTTAATATTATAATGCATTTCTCCATTTTCTCCATATTTAATGGCAGCATAATTTCCTAAATAATTTCTTCTACCTTTCCCCTTAATATTTCCTTCTTTTTGGTCTCCTTCAAGGATTTAGTAAATTATGGCCTATGAAATTAATGCATTTAAGTAGAATCTTGGATAATATTGGCTGTTTCTGTGATCTGAATGCATCGTACATGGTACTAGAAATGAAAGGTAGCTAATTAGTAGCGTGAATGCGGACATGGTGGGTTTTGTAGTGTAGAGCCCAACCAACTCAGACCAGAGGTTCTTAGACAGTTGCATCAGCCTCACCTGGGGAGCTTGTGAAGACAGATGCCTGGGCACTATCAGCAATACCCAAACTGTGGAAAGAGCCCAGATGTCCATCGACAGATGAATGGATAAAGAAGATGCGGTGTATATAGACAATGGAATATTACTCAGGCATCAGAAAGGATGAGATCTTGCCATTTGCAACGACGTGGATGGAACCTAGAGTATATTATGCTCAGTGAAATAAGTCAGAGAAAGACAAATATCATATGATTTCACTCCTATGTGGAACTTAAGAAACAAAACAGATGAAAATAGGGGAAGGGAAGGAAAAATAAGATAAAAACAAAGAGGGAGACAAACCATAAGAGACTCTTCAATACAGAGAACAAAATGAGGGTTGCTAGAAGGGGGGGCGGATGGGGGGGCTGGGGTAACTCGGTGACGGGCATTACGGAGAGCACTTGATGGAACGAGCACTGGGTGTTGTATGTGGGTGATGAATCCCTGGATTCTGCTCCTGGAAACCAGTGTTGCACTGTATGCTAACTCACTTGAATTTAAATCAAAACAAAACAAAACAAAAACAGCCAGATGCCTGGGAACCCCCTCCCATGGATTCTGATCCTCTAGGTCTGTGGTGTGGGACCTGTGCATATATGCATTTCGAGCAAGCTTCCACCTTGTGTGGCGGCAGCCGGCCCATTGAGTTGCTCTGATTTACAAAACTGTGTCTTCTGATTTATGGTAATCATTTTTACACACTCATCTAACTCTTGTTGGTCGTAAATGAAGGCAAACAAGTTAGTAAACCCCATGCAAAGGCCTCAGACCTCACTGGTTGTTAGATGGCATTTATTGTGGGTGAGATCATGTTAATGTACAGTTTAGTTAACATTAAAGATTGAAGCTAAACTCTCAGGTCCCTTTTGCACTCATTTTCTGGCTTTCCTATGAAGAGAGGGGGTCGAGGTAAAGCTTTTTCTCAATTGTTTCTAACCCCCAAATAATGATTACTTTTTTGTCACCACTGATTGGAGTTCTTGGCCGTTTTTTTTTGAAATGCTTTCTTGGACATCACACTGAGGGGAAGGCAAAACGTCCTTGAAGTTCTCCCCTGTTGAGCACCTGGGCCTCCTTGCTTAACTGCATGTGAAAACCCTCTACTTGGGGATTATGCAGGAGCGAATTTGAAGCTGGGTGTGGACCACGCCCATTCTGCTAGCAGCAGCTGTGGGCTCAAGAGAATGAAAAACAGTATTTCATAAATGAATTATGCAAATATGGTGTGGATTTTGGGGGTGGAGTCTGATTGTCTCCAAAAGCAGAATGCAAATTACTTGTTTGTGCACAGTCATTTTCTGTTCTGGGCACAGTTGCCTTCCTAGTACAAAATGTGCTACTGACGACTTAGGCTGCACCTCCACGAGCAAACCGGTGACCCGCAAATGCCATGTTCCAAAAGTTCTTTTTAGTGTGTTCTCTCCTATGGTAGAATGTGGGCTGTGTACACCGAGGAGTGATGTTTTCCAGGACCCCTCAGGGTATGAAAACTGTGGGCAGTTTCCCACTCTGCTTGCACATTCTCTTTTATGTTTTCAGGCAGAAAGCCCCATGGAACTGAACATAATTATTTTTTATTTTGTCTTCATCACACAAGGGGTTCTTTCAGTAAAACGACTTCCAGTCCGTTGGGGCAGAATGGATCTTTTTGCTCCCCTTGAGTTTTATGGGCCTGAATGACAAAATAACCCCTTATGAAACAGTCATTTTGTTTTTTTGAGACAAACTTTGTGGAGCCCTCCATTTGGCACGGGCTCGCTGTGAAAATGCAAAGCGAAAATTCTGCCCTGCGTATTTTGGACTAGCTCGGAATATTATAATGTCCTTGGAGACTGAGTAGCCAGTGGAAAAGCTCTCTCTCCGGGGAAGACACAGATTTCATTTGAAGAAAGAGGGGAAGGAAGGTTGCATCCTGGATCTTTTGAGATTCCAGGATTATCCCTACCTAAAAAAAAAAAAAAGTTGCCCTAGCAACAAGAGATAAGAGAAAATGCTCGTAAATTTCCCCCACCTACTCATTTAAAAAAATGCAGTGAAGCAGATGGTTTGGATAATGCAGGTATTCCAGAGTCTAATTTACTCAGTGTCGATAGAAGGAGCATAAATATTGAAGTGTTTGTGCTCTGCAGTTTGCAAAACTGCAGCCTGACAACTCTTTCAAAGATGAGAGCTTTCCAAAGACCCAGCCTCTCTATCAATAATCCAAACGGGATATTGGCAAAGAGAAAGCATCAGAAGACCAAAATCCCTTGGCATAAGCAAAGGGGATGGATAGGCAGGGCAGAAAATTCAGCATGATTGGGCAACACAAGCTAAAAGAAAGCAAGGCTGTCAGAAGGATAGCTCGAAAGAAACAGAGAACGTTCAGAATTGTAAACCTTTGAGTAACGGCAAGAAATCTTTACAAAATCCATTTGTTTGGTGTGGCCGTTCAGTGTTGTGTTGGACAGTGTCCCCTGCTTTCAAATGATGTTGCTTAATGAGGCTCCGTCTCCATATTTCACCAGCTTGGTGGTTTTTCTTGGCCATACCCCGCTACGTTAATGGCAGAGATGCATTTCTTGGCTTTACAAGTGACGCGGCCTCTCACATGTTGGTAGAGGTGTATGAGAAGGCCAGAGAGCTTCGGGTCTCAGGTGGGAAAGGGCTAATAGATGAACATTTCTTTTTTTTTTTTTTTTAATTTTTTATTGGTATGTTAATCACCACACATTACATCATTAGTTTTGATGTAGCGTTCCATGATTCATTGTTTGTGCATAACACCCAGGGCTCCACGCAGAACGTGCCCTCTTTAATACCCATCACCAGGCTAACCCATCCCCTCACGCCCCTCTCCTCTAGAATCCTGTTTGTTTTTCAGAGTCCATTGTCTCTCATGGTTCGTCTCCCCCTCCGATTTACTCCCCTTCATTCTTCCCCTCCTGCTATCTTCTTCTTCTTCTTTTTTTTCCTTAACATATATTGCATTATTTGTTTCAGAGGTACAGATCTGTGATTCAACAGTCTTGCACAATTCACAGCGCTCACCATAGCACATACCCTCCCCAATGTCTTATCACCCAGCCACCCCGTCCCTCCCACCCCCCCACCACTCCAGCAACCCTCAGTTTGTTTCCTGAGATTAAGAATTCCCCATATCAGTGAGGTCCTATGATACATGCCTTTCTCTGATTGACTTATTTCACTCAGCATAACACCCTCCAGTTCCATCCACGTCGTTGCAAATGGCAAGATCTCATTCCTTTTGATGGCTGCATAATATTCCATTGTGTATATATACCACCTCTTCTTTATCCATAATAGATGAACGTTTCTACTGATAGAAATGGAAAGGCTCTTTGTTCCTTGCATTGTAAATTATTAAAAATGATTTCTGGCCTGTGTTTGTGCAGAATGAAAATTTCAGTTCCTTTAATATTTATTTGGTGCCTATAACCTACATTCACACTGTGCTCAGACAAATATGTGATATATGGATAAACTGTTTTAAATTAAGCAAGGAAAAAACTCAAGTTTGGAAACTTTAAAATGACATTTGGAAACATTTATCTCCGTCTCTGTATTTGTCTTTCTATCATCTCTTTTTATCTGTGTCAGTGGGATTTCCACCTGGATCATATGTATCTCTAAGGTATACAAGATTCTGGGGCGCCTGGGTGGCTCAGTCAGTTGAGTGTCTGACTCTTGATTTCGGCTCAGGTCGTCATCTCCTGGTCATGAGGTTGATCCCTGCGTCAGGCTCTGCGCTCGGCGTGGATTCTCCTTGGATTCTCTGTCTCCCTCTCCCTCTGTCCCTCTCTCTGCTTGCTCTCGTGCTCTCTCTCTCTCAAATAAAATTTTTATTTATTTTATTTGAGAGAGAGAGAGAGAGAGAGAGCGTGAGTGGGGTGAGGGGCAGAGGGAGAAGCAGGCTCCCCGCTGACCTGGCAGCCCAACATGGGGCTTGATCCCAGGACCCTGAGATCATGACATAAGCTGAAGGCAGACTCTCAACCGTCTGAGCCACCCAGGTGCCCTAAATAAATAAAATCTTAAACAAAAAATAAGGTATACAGATTTATTTTCCCTTTATATGCATTAAAGATAATATAGTTAAACCCATTCTTTAGTTTATTCCGCAGCGAGGTATCAGATAATCCTGCGTCTATAATGAAATAGATAAGATAGTTTGGCAGGCAGAATGGCTGTGTTTCACCCCCAAACCAGTGGCTTTTTGTTTGTTTGTTTTTGGCTGAAGTTCTTATTGTTTGGTGAATACAGGAGACTTTGGCTGAGATTTGCTGCTTCTGGAGTAGTTCCAGATAATTGTCAAGTGTGACTGATAAACACGATTTAATTTCCTCTCTTTAAGAAAGAATTGAATGTATGCTGATAGTTATGTCAAAAATGTGTCAATTTTCCATTTTATGAGGGCTGTGAAGTTCATCATTGTTTGCCTCTGAATGGATTCATGCCTTCTCGCTCATCTCAGGCACGTCCTCAGGAGATGAACGCTTTGGGTCCTCCCTGCAGGACCTGCTCTGTCGTTTGGCTCTGATCAATCATGCTTGTTTATTAGGCAGGATGATTAAAGTGGTAGAGAGCATAGAAAAATAATCCTCCAGATGGCGAGCTTTCCAGTCCACATTCATGAAGGCTTTTGGGAAGCCTCCAATTTCTATTTTATTTTATTGTTTAGGGGATCAACATGTATTATTTCATGGATGAGATGAGACTTTGGACTGAAGATAAACTAATTTATTGCAACTCTTAGCGGCCACAATGGATGGTTGAGGGCATGGGGATTGCCATAAAATCTCTTTAAATTGATAGCTAATGGATGGTTGCTTTTTGGCTGTGAACAAATTAATGCATCAGAAACGTGATTTATATTTGCGGCTTGGATTTTGGGACACTTGTATAATAGGCTTGATGTTAGATAGATGTTCACGCTGGCATGTAAATTTTAGGCTATTGTGTATACCTCCCTGGGATAGTGTTGTTCCGGGATGAGAATGTAAATATAAAATGGTTGTGCAACAGGGATTTAGATGTCCAGGCTAAAGATGTGCATTTACTTGAGGCCTCTGAAAATCATTTTCCAATATACTTTTTTTTTTTTCCATTCAGAGATATGTGCCTTGCTTGAGTATTATGGGCATCTTTCAGCAGTGACTTTTGACATACTTTTGAAACAGGATGGTCAGAAAATTCACCTGAAAGATGTTTGAGCCCATGTCATTCTATGGAGCCAGGTAATAATTAGAGGAATTTGGGCCAGTGTTATTTGAACAAGCCTTTCAGAAATTATTAGGAAGGAATCCAGGTCGTTTGCCTGAGTCAGTTATTGTCTCTCTTTCAGTTTTGCATGAGTCAGTTATTGTCTCTCTTTCAGTTTTGCATGAGTCAGTTATTCTCTCTCTTTTAGTTTTGCTTTTATGATAATCCTGTTTTAAATAGATGGCACATCCAGATTTGTGATCCAGTCAATATTTCGGATTAGATGTCTTTATTTAGAATTTAGCTCTGACAGGGAGTTATGCTCCTCTCCTGGACTCCTCTGTGCCTTTATCACTTCCCCCCCCCCCCCGTATCACTTTTTTAGCTTATTTTTACAGAGATGTGTCCATATTCTTTGAAATCACATGTCCCCCTCCTGATTGCTCCCTTACCTATCCTGTTTCCTGTTTAAGTTGCAAGGTTCTTGTGAGCTCATTGCCTCAGTGCACAAAGTGGAAAATAGTTGGAAGGTTTCTTCTTGGCTTTGGTTTTCAGGAGCCAAACATCCTTGCAAAAATAGAGGACTCTTTCTAGATAGAAGACCTGGGAAAGTTTGTGAGTTGAGGAGAGATGGTTCTTTCAAGAAACTAGAAGATATTTGTGGGGGCCCCAGGAGGGGGAGAAAAGGAGGTGGGCATAGAAATGCTTTCCAGGAGGGGCCTGGTCCCTGACTGCTCAGACTGCAGATGGCTGAGTGGGGAGGCCGGTGGGGGGAGGCTTTGAAGGTTCTGTAGAGACTTCGTGACCCACCAACATCAAGAAGAAGACCATCCGGGAAAACACCTCCTTCAGGTATGGCCATTGTGAGGTCTCCAGGCAAGGTTCTGACAGTAGGGAGCGAGGCAGCTTCTGGGACCCCAGTGTGCTGGAGGAATTTGGGGGATTTAAGATGTTCAGGCTGGTCCAGGTCAGTATCCCCCTCCCCTGTGTCAGAGCCCTGGTCTTTTCTCATTAAAGCTCTGATTCTGCCTTAGAAGTCAGGCTGTAGGTTCAGTGTCTTTTGCACGTCTGCCATTCGAAAAATGAAAACCCGGGCCTTATTTTCAGTAGAGTATGCCCTGTGGTTGCTGCAGGTGTGTCCTCAGTTGGTAGATAGCTACCCTGAACATATTTTTTTGCAAAGCTTTTGTTACCATCCGGAGAATTCCCCCTGCACTTAATCCTTGTCACCATTGTTGTCACCTCTCCGAGCCTTACCTTCCACTTAGGCCTCCACTCCGTTAACCACAGGTGCAGTGTGAGTAGCTGGGACGCCATCCATGCCAGGAACAATCACTACCCTGTGTATGACCAGTGATCAGGCCCCTGTTTCTGTCACACTATCCTGGCAGTCTGCTTTCTGGGCTCACTGTTGGTACCACACGCCTTAGCTCAGGTTCTCTAGGCAGCAGAGACTGAGCAAATAGCTTAGGAGAAATATTTTGTTAGGAGAGGAATCCTAGGGGCACAGAGACAAGGGAAAGTGGAATGTGGGGGCGGAATAGTGGCCTCCCCAAGGATGTCCTGAAACTGTGACCATGTTCTTAACGTGGCAAAGGGGGGAATTCAGGAATGTGGCACGAGGCAAGGCAAACCATGCTCACGGGAAGTGATGCTGAGACTCTCCCCTGACCCCACATTGGTCACCGCAGTGGTGGCTAGGCTGGTAAATGGCTGACAGCCTCAGGGACAGATGAGGCCAAGGGGACCTGCAGTGATACATAAGGCACGCCATTTGTATCAGGAAGAGGAAAGGGAAGAGGATATTAGGTATTTTAGGGCAGGTCTATAACAAATGATGTTGATCTTGGGTCCCTCCAGGAAGGTTTTCACAGACATGTACTGCAGGGAAAAACAATCATCGTTCTCTTTAAAAATACCTTATTTTCTGAAGAATTCTTTTCTTTTTAAAACTGCTTTTATATTTACAGCCTATCCCTATTCCATAAATATTGGTGGGGCAGTGCATGAGGTGGAGCCATATATTTCAGACTCTCTGCTGTGTTCTTCTTCTCCCTCTTGTCTTCCTTCAGCTGGTGATTTGCAGCTCTGGCTTGTCCCCAAGGAGCTGAATCATGGCGCCTCCCCTAACAACGTCTCATGCTGGTAGTGCGTGCTCCCTCGCAGCCCAGAATGCCATCCTCAGGATTTGTGATTTCTCCCTAAACTGGACAACCTTGCTCGTAAGCCCCTAGCTTCTGGAGGCAGGACCTTCATGTTCTTCAGCATGTTCTTTACTCCAGATCTTCAGGTATTCTGTTGGATTCTGATTTCTATATGATTGTTCTTTTTCCTTGATAATTTGGGGTGTTATCATCATTATTATTATTATTATTATTTCTTCTTTTTAGCTAAGCTTTTCATTGTAAAATGAGACCTGTGTATAGAAACCACGCAAAAAGTGTATACAAGATTATATGGCAAGCACCCTTCTAAATACGACACATGGCATAGAACATCAAGGGACAGCTCCATTGTATGTGCCCCTTCCCAGTTATACCCAGTCTGTCCCCCACCTCCAAGGACACACTATGCTAACTTTTATAGTAATTACTTCCATTTCTGTAGTGTTCTGTTCCCCAGATATGCATCCCTAGACATGATAGGTTTTCTGTACTTTTATAATTTGATGTCTTTTAAATTGCTTTTAATCTACAGTTTTCTCCTCCATTCCTTTTTTCCATTGTCGTTCCTTATACTTTATCTGCCGGGGAACCTGGATTGTTAGACCTGTTGCGTTTCTCAAAGTCTGGACGTTGCTGGTAGCTTACTCATGGTTCGTGCTCTGTATATCCTGCAGCTGGATATAGAGAGACTTGATTAGACCCACATTCAACCTGTTTGCAAGACTATATGTGTTACTGAATTCTGTCCTCCAAAGCAACAATAATATCTGACTTTGGTGGTTTGTTTTTTTTGTTTTGTGATGGAAGCAGCTATTAACATGCTGGGTCTGTTAATTCATTGAAGATTGCAGAATGCTTATTCTAAATCTACAATTTTGTTTTCATTATTTATTACTTATAGTAATATAATAAGAAAATGCCTTGTTCTCATCTATTCTCTGGTTGCCCAGAAGTATAATTCATGGAGGAAGAGCAGGATAAATGCTTGATTCTTCAACTGTATCAGTTTTCAAGGTCATGCATTGTTTTCTTAAAATCTTAGAAAGTGATCAATTAATTTTTAAAAAATTTAATTTGAACTCCTGCTTTTAAACAGATAGGTTTCCATCCTTTGCAGTTTTCATTCTTACTGTAGTTCATGTTGTCTCATATTTGGCCAGTGAGAACCTCTTCATGTTGACTCCTGCCTCATCTCGACACTCCTCACGGTCATCAGTGGCTTTCTCGATATTGGCTATTATAAGATCTTTGAAGTCATCTTGTATATTTTGTGTCCCAGGTTAGGAACTCTCTCCCTTTCAACTCCCAATTGTTTTTTTTTGTGGATAAGAGATTGTATATGTAATATTCACCAGCAGCCTTATGTTGATGTCAGGTTTGGTGAATGTAAAGATCTTGGGTCATGTTTACCTTCCTTGAGTATCTTAATTATGTCATTCCATTTTTATTGGAATAAAGCCTTGCTGTCAAGTCTGATAATGATCTAATTTTATTTCCATTATGTGTCACTTAATTTTTTTTCCCTATAAACCTACAGGATTCTTTTCTTTTTCTTCAAAATACGGAAGTTTTATAGGACAATATCTTCAGTTGCTTGTTCAGAGTCAGTATTTTCAGGGATGTTACTTTCTGTTTCAGTATGTCATTTCCTTGAATTATGATTTTTAGTATTTGTTGCCTTGTTTTGGTTTTCTTCTTCAGGGATTCCTATTGTCAACATGTTGGATCTTCTTTGCTATTTAAATATTTGTCACATTCTGTCTGATCCTTTTATCTCTTAAATTTTTTGAGTTTGAAAGTTTCCTTTTTATCTTTCATGTCTCACAAGTCATTATTTGCTTATTCTCTTGTGTTTTTTCTTCTGAAAAAATTTTTTTCTTATTTGTAGTTGTCTTGAGTTCTGTCATCTGTTTCTGAGAGCTTTTGTTTCTGATTTATGTTGTACTTTCATGTTGTGTGTCATTTTTATTAGTGTCTTCTAGCTCTTTTTGAAATAGCAAATTGTAGTTTTAAAGTGATTTATAAGGATGTATTTTCTTTCATGCTTTGCTTGTCTGTGGGAATGTTATTCTGTTCCATATTCTGTCTTTTCTTATAATAAATTTAAATCAGATTTAATTATGATCCTTTTTTATTAGTCATTTTCACATGAAATTAGTTTTCCTCAACTTCTAGAAGTAGCTGTGTTCAGAATAGCTCTGTAACTTCATAGCTGTCCCTGTTATGTTGTTTTCATGTCAATTAAAGAAAATTATGAGTTCATTGGCCACTCTCTTTCTTGTCTCTCTTGTCCCTGTCCTGTTGAATTTGGATTCCACTCCCTGTGTGGGAGCCCTGGCCTGAAGGGAATCCTGGTGGGACAGTTTCAAGAGTATGTGTGGGCCACACTGCCCCAAGACTCTTTGGACTTGCACGGATATCTTGCACTCATTTGCTTCCGAGCTACAAAACTCTTCTCAATTCCAGCTGCTTTTCTCAAATTGGCCCATTGTGCTTGCTAGTGAAAATTTACTGGCTCCTTTGGGGTTCTTCTGTTTGTAAGTCTGCTAGAATCCCTGATGTTTTCCTTGGCTTCCTCCCACAGAGACACTGATTCTCAAGCCTTGTAGTTAGGGGTGCATGGATATATGGTATCCCTGGAGTTGGCTGTGAATTCGGTGCATGCGTTCATGGTTTTGCTATCTGGTTGTTCTGTCCCATTTTATGTGCAGATTTGGGGATATTCAGTAATTATGCCACTGCTGTGGCTACTTCTTCCCCGTATCCAGTGGGGACATTATTAAATAGGTGACCATGCATGAATTTAATGAACACAGTCCATTACAGAGCCTTGACAAAATGAGTTCAAACCTTATCTGCAGGCAGGCATTGCAATCCATTGTTATAATCTAGTAAAGTCAAGCCCTGAACACAGACAAGGTAGGAATAGCTAGAGCAGGCAGTGATCTCAGTGTCTGTGTCAATGAGTGTGAAAGAAAGGGCACAGGTGAGGCATGTGGGGGCCTTCAACTAATCAACAAACACCACACTCACGGAAAGAAACCAGCATGGAGCACAAACTCTGTGCTCAGCCCTGTCCTGGAAGCCAGAGAGGAATGGATGAAGGGCTTAAGGTTCTGCCCTCTGTTGGTCTGAAGAGAGAACAGAATTTGGAGTCAGGAGGATTCATCAATGTTGAGCAATGGAAGGAACTATTTATTCCTTTTCTCCAGATTGAAACGGAGAAAAACAACAGGGAAAAAAAAACCAAAAAACCAACCCAGAGCCCTGTGCCTCTGCCTTCCACTGTGCTAGGAATTTAATTAAATCTGTACTGGAGCTGGATTTTTCGGTGTTTCTCTTTGTGTGATTAGAGGTGGAGGGTTTAAGGGACTTGTGGCCCAGAAGTAGCCCCTCTTGTTATTTGTAGGCAACCCAGAGAGGCAGAGAAGGAAAGAACTAAGCACTGTCGTCTACAAAACAGCTATTGGAAATAATTCTTCCTCTCATTGTTGGCTTAGACTCCATTTCAGAAAGTGAACTATGCTTGTGTACTGTGTGGGTGTATTTTGGGAGGGTGGCATTTGGTGCCATAGTCCATTAATTGTCCACAGGAAAATCTGGGAAAAGAAGTTGCCCTGGCCATGCCCCACATCGATGGGGAGACTGAAAATCTCAGGCAGCCCTTTTGGTATGATTTTCATGCAGAGATGAAATGAACTAAAGAGTTGGTTGAGGGGATCCCCTTGCTGTTATTCCAGAGAAGATGTGCTGAAGGGCCCAGTGGATACTTCTCCTCTAGGTGTGCTTTGTGGATGACTGGGATTTAGGGAAGCATGGATCAAAGTATAGAAAGATTCTCTAATTTGTTGTTGTTTTTTTTTTTTTTTTAAGATTTTTATTTATTTGACAGAGAGAGTGAGAGAGCACAAGCAGGGGGAGCGCCAGGCAGAGGGAGAGGGAGAAGCAGGCTCCCCGCTGAGCAGGGAGCCTGATGCAGGACTCCATTCCAGGACCCTGGACTCATGACCCGAGTGGAAGGCAGACAGATACTTAACCAGCTGAGCCACACAGGCGCCCCAAGATTCTCTAATTTGATATGTCGGCATGGGCGTTCAGAGTCCGTTCTCTTAGCCACACAAGACGACAACATTTAGCACAAATATATCCCATGGACTTGCTTGGCAGTGAAAAATAGTCATTTGGAGAAGTTTTCAGTGTTCAGGTGTTCCTGTGCTTGGGTAAGAGTAATTGCCTCTCTTCTCTGAGTCTTCTGTCTTTGCTCATATTTCTCAAGGTAGATAAACACAGGAAGAAACGACCCGAGGGCAGAAGGGGGATGACAGAAAGAAGGGAAATGACATGATTGATGACATTAGAGGGAAAAACCCTTCCCGGCAGACTCATTTTTATGGCTGGTTTAAGTGATATGTGGAAGGTTTACTCAAAAGACAGTTTTATTTAGGGAATGAGATTTTCCCTGTGTTATCTAATTAACCCGGTCATACACCATCTGTTTTTGTGAAGCTGGTTGCATTAAAAATCACCCAGTTTTTTTTTTTTTTTTCTGAAACCCTAAAGGGGGGTTTCAGAACAGAACCTGTTTCAGAGGAACAAATATGAGGATAAAACATTGAGGGAAAACATAGCTGAGAAGTTAATGCTTTACGTTTGGCAAAGCTATTTATAGAAATAGCTTGAGTGTAAGAATACAAGATAAGGTAGGAAATGCTCAGTGAAGCATTTGAATAAGACAAGAGATACACATAGGTGGTATTCAGGTACTGGTAAAGTAGAAGGCTTGGTATCATTCGACAAGATTCAGTACATTACAACTTTGCTTTGGACTTACGTATTTGTTGCATTGAGTGTGTGTGTGTGTGTGTGTGTGTGTGTGTGTGTGTGTGTATTGTTCTAGGCTTGCATACTCTGGGTCTGGATTTTAGTAATGAAGGTTTCTATGTAGGTAGAAACTGCCGTTCAAGTGTCTAGAGCTATTTTCAGGAACACATGAATGTCCCTTAAGGCAATGGGAAACATCTGTTTACATACAGGAAAGATGGAGGTGAGGACATGGTGAGATTAGAAGTATGTGTGTCCTGCGTTTTCTCTCCGAGAGAACAGTGTCAGCAAGTTTTCTAAAAATGATTGTCAAACAGCTTTTTCCTGGACACCTGTTAAGTGCCAGGGACTACAGTAAATTCTCCAGTTGCTATTGATCTGCTCCCTCATAACCGCTCAGAAGTGAGGAACCTGGAGAATATTCTGGGAAGGCGACTGCGTTAGAGGAAATGTTCCCTCAAACAGTGCTCCAGTCATCATTTGGAAACGATGTTTCCAAAGCGGGAAAGGAGACAGTCCTACAGGCAATGCTTTGCACAGTTACTGGGAACAACACAGCATTGCTCTTGAGATGTTCCTGTGTGAGAGGCCCAATGACTTTTATCCATCACTAGGCGTTACTGCTCAGTTACGGCCAACTAATTATGTGGAATCCACTCTGCTGCCACACTCCAGGGTTATAGAGCACACGATTCTGGAAAGCGTGCGTTAAGGAGAGAAGTATTTTGTAATGGCAACAGAGTGAGGGAGAGGCGGTTTCTGACCATTCTACGGAGACCAGTCACCAGATTCCAAGAACTTAATAAACATTTCGCTAGCATTCAAGCTTCTTTCCAGCACTTGGGGGAGGTTGTAGGAGAGTCACATTTTAAAATGCCACAAGGGTAAATATATTGAGTTGAAAACAATTCCCGGGTGATCTAACTGAAATGATTACTGGACTCTGGGTCACTCTACTGAAATTCAGTTTAAAATACGTGAGGTCCAGCAAGACAGTCCTTTTAGGGAGATAGGGCCAGGTGAGGTCCTGGAAGTTTTCTGCCACTAGAATTGGATTTCAGTATTTTTGCTAAAATGCCTCATTTTTATTTCTGTTAAAGAGCTTTCCCCAAAGCTCCTCGTGAGAGCCCTAGAGCTGATTTTAAGAGGCGAAGTTACCTTATTGGAGAGAATGGTTGTTATGGCTTCATACTGGCTGTGAGGACCCTTCTCCTTACTGTCTCAGACTCTGTCTTCTTTCCCCTTCCTCTGCCTTTGATCTTCTAGCGAAGCTTCGAAGCTGCTGACATCTTTTGATTTTGATGCGCGGTTTTTCAGTCATTGTTTGATTCCTCAGAAAAGGCAAAAAGGCTTATGTTCCTCTGTGCCTGTTTTTCTTTTCTTTTGGAAAGTTTACATGCAGTTGTCTTAATGCTGATCTCTTCCAGCCCAGCATGGGGAAAGCTCACTTTGAAGGTGGTGGGAGCCCCGTGCGCGACGGGAATTAATGGATGTGTGAAAGAAATCGGCCTGTGCGAATTCTTGCTCCATAGGTTTGATCTCTCTGTCTCTTCCTTCCTATGTCCTGCCCTCCCTTGCCCCCCACACTGCCTTTTTTTTTTTTTTTTGGGTATTTAAAAATTCCAATCCACTTTAAAAATGCAGGCATCAATTACCATATTATTTTAGTAGATTAAGAATGTTCTGGGGCACCTGGGTGGCTCAGATGGTTGGGCGTCTGCCTTCGGCTCAGGTCATGATCCCAGGGTCCTGAGATCGAGCCCCACATCGGGCTCCTGGCTCAGCAGGGAGCCTGCTTCTCCCTCTGCCTCTCTACCTGCTCTCTCTCTCTCTCTCTCGCTGTCTCTCTCTCTCTGTATCTCTGTGTCTCGAATAAAAAAAAAATCTTAAAAAAAATGTTCTACTGTGGTAGAAGATATGTGACGGATTAAAACCTGTTTTGGAAGGAAGTGCTGACATGGGGCTTCTCAGTGATCAGGTAGGTTGGCATTTGGGGTGTGGGCAGCTCTATGTTATGTTGATTTCATTTTCAGAGTAGTCGAAGTTATAATGTGGGTTATTATCGAAGAGCCACAAATAGTGTTGTGAGGTGAATCTTACTCCCTAAGCAACATGGTTTTTCTTAAAATCTAACTGTGCACATGGATCAGGAGAATAAATCCTGCTCACCCTTCATTCTAATTGGTCTGTGGGCTCTACTTTGTTGATCTACACTGAAGGAAACCATGCGTGGAGGCTGTGGGATGATTATTCATAGTGGTAACTATAATAATAATAATAATAGTAAGACTAATAATTATTGAAGTATTATCATACTGCGATAACATTATTATTTTAATAACCTTTATAATGCTAATCGTATGCCATGTATTACTGCAAGCATGTGATGTTCATTATTTACGGGGGTGTACAACCATCACCATCATCGAATTTTAGAACAATTTTATCATCCCTAAGAGGAACCCCATACGCTTTAGCCATCACCCCCGCGTCCCCACTCCTCCAGGCCCCTGGCAACCACTAAACTATTTTTTGTCTCTGTGGCTTTGCCTGTTCTGGATATTTCATATCCATAGACTCCTGTAATAGATGATCCTTTGTGTTTGGCTTCCTTCACTCAGCATCATGTTTTCAAGGTGCATCCGTGTTAGCATGTCAGTGCGTCCTTCCTTTTTGGGAACAAATACCGTTCCGTTGTATGCCTAGACCACATTTTGTTTATCCATTCATTACTTGATGGCTGCTTGGGTTGTTTCCACGTTTTTGCTACAATGTGTAATGCAGCCAGGAACGTTTGTGTTCAGGCTCTTGTGTGGACATGTTTTCGTTTCTCCTGGGGATATACCTGAGAGTGGAATTGTTGGGTGGCATGGTAACTCCATGTTTGACTGTTTGAGGAGCTGCCAGACTGTTTTCCACAGCAGATGCATCATTGTACATCCCCCTCAGGAGCAGCAGAGGAGGGCTCTGTTGACTTCAGGTCCTCACCCCACAGAGCCTCATGAGGTGCTCACTGATTTGAGCATATGTGACAGGTGACTGAGTGGGAGGAGAAATTCAATCAAATGTTTATTTTTGATGTTCTTCAGTGATGAAGCGAGTGGCTTTGGGAGATGAAATGACACTGTGGGCTGGGACCTGAATCACGCCTATGCTTAAAGTGAACCCTAACCTCTCATCATCTGTAGCTCTTTGATAAGGGATTATGTGTAAACATAAGCTCTGCCTAAAATGATTAAAACTCTGTTCCCCAAAACCTCTTAGGTACATATTTTTAGGAGTATAAGCCTTCTTTTCCTTTGTATCATTCTATGTAATTACAGGTAGAATAAAATAAAATGCATTGTCCCACATTATTACAATTTAAGAACTAATTTAATAAAGCTGACCAATAATGAGCAATTTTTAGCAGAAACTGAATATAACATAGTGAACGGGAGTGAGAAAAAAATCTGTTGTCAGGGTTGCTGACTTCTGCCTGCAGCCTCACCTCTACTGTTTCATAATTCTGGGTCAGGCGGTGATTTTACTGCCCCTGTTTTCCTGTTTCTAAATGGGGTACCAGCTTCTTCCTTATCTTCCAGAGCTGTCGGTTGGAACATGAGACAGTGTAGCTGGGTGTACTTCAGAAGAGGTATGGAAGTTAGAGGTGCCCTGGGAAATCAGGTAGATGCTAGCAGTCATCGAACCACCCACTTTTCTCTGTCCACACTGACCCTTCTTTTGTATGACTGTTGTTCTTTCGTCCTAGCCACTTGTGACTGTAAGAGAGGCTGGAAATATAGTCTGACTGTATTGTGCAGAGAGAAGAGTGAATAGCTTCAGGGAACAGGCAGCCAGAGACCACTAAGATGCACATGGGGGAACAGTGGAAGCATCTGGCTAGGAACTCTCCTGCACCACCAAAGGCATGATCTGGGCTGCCCTAAACCTGTGACAGAAGCTGTAAATGATGGAAGCTGTAAATGTCACAGTGGGCAGAGGGGAGTCAAGCAACAGCTTTCCTCTAGGCATTCAGGAAGCGTTGGGTGGTTTTGCCTGGGCCACAGCTCCCTGCATCCATCACCCCCTCCACACACTTGCTTTTATGAGATGGAAGGGCCAGGGCCAAGCCACCATAGGAGGCTCAAGGCTGGCAAGAAGGACTTCCAAGCTCAGACTGAGACAGTTGCACTGGGTGGTGCTGGCACCAGGGAACATTTTCTCTGCAGTTGGGGCATGTAACCCACTCCGAGACACTCCTGCTCTGAGATTGTGGGAGATTTTTTCCCCCCCTTAGTTGAGCTCAGATGTGAGACTCATGCTGAGACTTAATTACCCTTTACCTTTCAAATTCCTTAAAATAGTAACTATTTGCAGAGTACACCCACATTCTGTTAAACGCACTGATAATTTTCTCCAACAAGCCTAATACCCAGCGAGGTCTCTTTCTTTGTAGCTCTCACATGTCCTGTGTGGTTCCACTCCTTACTATCTCTGGTCCTTTTGTGATGCTCAGGATGGATCTGGGTCTGGAGCAGTACCCACAGTGTGAAGGACTTTGGTTCCACACACTGTGAACTCTGATTCATGGAGTCGCGCTTTAATTGACCTATTCTTAAATGTAACTTCCTTACTGTAACAGTCATAGTGTGGTAGGCGCTGGTTTATTCTCCTGCTGCTTTCTATGTCTTTTTGGATTACCTGACACTAGTTACTTGATCTCTAGGGTCTTGGCAAGGAAGACTTTCCTTTTCCTGTTACTTTAGTTTCTCCGTTGGGACTAATTACAACAAGAGTGTCTTTAGTACGCTGCATAAGTCAACAGGGTAAAATAACTGGGTTCTTTGTCAAGGTCCCCTCCCACCGCTGTTCTGCAACAGGTTATGTGGTCAAGTGGCGTGAGCTCCTGGCAGGTCCCAGGGCAGCTGCGAGGGAAGGATTTGTGAGTTATATCCCATGCCCTATTCTGAGATTTAATTCCATATTGCATTAGGTGGTGGAAACAGCCTTTTGAACTGGTGCCAACCTAGGTGTGATGGGGAAGGAAGGAGCTCTGTGCTCAGAGTAATGGGAGATACTTTTGTTGTCTCCTCCTTGTGCCTTTCAGATATTTAATGCTGCTTTTCATTCTGGGGCTGCTCTTATTCTCTCGGTAGAGTGGCTCTATCCTAAATGCCCAAAGGACTGTAACTGCTCTCATACCCTCCTAGGGGACAGTCACATACCACTTAACCCGACCCTGTTAATTGTAAGAAGCCAGCAACCCATACATTGTGACCACCGGGAAAATAAGTCAGCCCCTCATGCCATAATGGTAGGGGGTGGGGGACATTATCTCAGTCTGAATTTGGTGTCATCAAAAGCCCAGGGTGTATGTGAAGATACACAGGAAGTAAGAGAAATCCCTGGGAAAGAGCCAGTTGACCTTGTCAGCCTTCCCTGTACCACCTGACTGCCCTGAAGAGTATTTTTGAAGTGTTTCCAGTCACATCACATTCCACAGAGGGCTGCTGGAAGGGCATCTCTAAGTCATTGCCAGACACTTGGAAGCATTTCAGACGTATTCTGGGGCCAAATGCATCTCCTTGACTAGTGATATTTTTGCTACTTTCACAGATAGATTCATTGGGTTCCAAACTTTGTTCTACTGATATATGATTGCAATATAATTACTTTATTCTTTAGAAACATAATGATGATTTTAAAAATATTTATGATGTTATTGGGGTTGATGCCTCATAATAAATACGATTTTGACCGAAAACTGTATGTCAGTGAGTGTTTAATAATTTCAAGGTGTGATTCAAGAACGGTCATTTGCTGAAGCCCTTTTAGTTTGTGTTCCCTTGGAAAAGGACCCTGAGATGAAGATTTAGTGCATGTAGATTACTGGGGAGCTGATCCTCTCAGAAAACACTGGAAGGGCATGAAGAAGCAAGACAGAGAGGGGAGAGCATCCACAAAATGGTACGTCATTAAGCCAGGTTGCATTGAGGGTAACCGGAGCTTAGTGCCCCATAGGAATTCCAGGACGCGGTGTAAGACATGCACCCACCTGAGGAGCAAGGGAGTTGGGGTATTTATGCACCATCTGGTATCTCTTATTGGTGATGGGCTGCTGGTGGGGGGGTGGGGGTGGGACTTAATTCTCTAGCACTTCAGGCCTGCAAGTGCACACTCTAGTCTCTAGGGGGAGGCTTCAGGAAATGAGGGGTCAGGCTGATAGATACCCAGAAGGCTCAGGGGGCTACAGGTAGGGCCCCACCAGCATCCACCACAGCCCCCTACAGTAGATTCCTTAACTTGGAGCTGAGAAAAAAATATGTGGGATGAGTATTGAACTTTACTGAAGCAATTAGAAAATTAAAGAAGGGCTTGTTTTTCTGAGACAGACCACAAATGGAGGAAGGGATTCTGAGAAGGAATTTATAATGCTGGGGTGTTTGGAAAAAGCCCTTCAAGTAAGGGGTTATTTAACTTGTGCATTGAATGAAGCAAAATCTTTGGATCTCTGGAGTGGAGAAGAGGAAAATCCCAGGCAGGAGAAATAGCAGGAGCAAAAAAAGGGGCGTGAGTGGAGATGTATCAAGCTACGTCTCATTGGGAAACAACTGTGGAGGGGTCAGTTGTATTTCTGCATGTCCTGTGAGTGAAGCACAGGATGCTCTTGTATTCCAGACTGTCTTTTCAAGGATGTTTGTGTAGAGAACAGCTTGGAAGACAGAAATTAGCATCTCCTTCTGGGGCAGAAAGCAGGTTAGCTTACCCTTCACTGTTACAAACATCATGTCTCCCTCCTGGGCAAAGATCAGGGAGGGTTCTGCCCATTATAAAGGATTCAGGTTCCCTAATCTCTGGTTTCCCCTGCTGTAATGCAGGTCACTGTGTATACAGGTATCCTCAGGCCTTTGCATCATCTGGTGGAAGTTGGGGCATGGGGAATGGGTTCAGTCATGTCACTCTGGCTGCTGGTGAGTAATAGAGTCCTTTGTCTCTGACCCAGCAATTTCGTATCTTATGCCAGCGTCCTTGAACCTGTGGCAGATATACCTGTTGGCTTGCAAGTAGGTAAATTTCAGACCCTTCACAGTTTTGGATGCTTTTGAGCACTGTGTTCAAATAAATGATGTCATTCAAGTCTCATAGCATCCCCACAAAAGTGGGGGTTATTATTTTTGTCCACATTTTACATCTAAGGGACCTGAGACTCAGTTTAAATAATGTGTCCCAGTGCACTCAGCTTGTAAACAAAGAAGCCAGTGTCCAAAATTAGGGTGCCATGACTTCAGAACTGTCTTCTTTTCATCACCCTCATGGCTACCCAGTGATACCTTCCTGGGTTCCACCACTGTGCAGGTGAGGGTGACAGATGTGGTAGCAAAGTGATCGCTGCCCCTGGTGGGAAGGATAGTCTTGAAGAGGGGGTGGCATGGAAGGGAGGCTGTGATGCAGTGGGCCAGGTCATGGAGAGCTTGCAGTGATGGCATCTTAACACGGAGCACAGAGAGGCAGGAATTTAATTAGTGAAAATATGAAATTGAAAAGAAGTGCTGAAACGTCATCTTATTTCCAAGTTGGCAAGGTGTTCATCTCCACTACTTCTCACTCCAGGATTTGAATGATAACTAGGCTCTGAGTACATGGGAGTGAAGAGGGAGGGCATTTCAGGTGAGGTAAACGACATCAGGAAGAACAAAGTGGTGTGGACCGAAGTCTGCAAATCTCTCTCTCTGTCTCTGTCTCTGTATATCTCTCTGTTACTGTCTCTGTGTATATCCCAAGTCTGTCTGTCTGTGTATCATCTATTCATATATATGTGAAATCTTTAAAGGAACTCTAGGGTTCTCTTTCAAGTTAAAATCAATTTGAGTCATGGGGCGCCTGGGTGGCTCAGTTGGTTGAGCGACTGCCTTCGGCTCAGGTCATGATCCTGGAGTCCCGAGATCAAGTCCCGTGTCAGGCTCCCTGCTCAGCAGGGAGTCTGCTTCTCCCTCTAACCCTCCCCCCTCTCATGTTCTCTCTCTCTATCTCATTCTCTCTCTCAAATAAATAAAAAAAAAAATCAATTTGAGTCAGGCTGCTTGGGTGGCTCAGTCAGTTAAGCATCTGCCTTTGGCTCAGGTCATGATCCCGGAGTCCTGTGATGGAGTTCCACGTCAGGCTCCCTGCTCAGCAGGGAGTCTGCTTCAACCTCTGCCCTTCACCCCACTCTCGTGCTCTCTCTCTCTCTCTCCCCCTCCCTCTCTCGCTCTGAAATAGATAAAATCTTTAAAAAAAAATCAGTTTGAGTCAAACTGCTGAAAGGTCTACGTATGCTGTTTTCCCTCTACCTGTGCTCCAGCCTTACTTTTGCCACACGTAAACAAACTACAGATATTTATCAGCTGTTCACCCATGTGTTCTTTTCCTTATACAGTTGAGCAGACACTCACGTTTGCCTGAACCACATGCCATGTGGTTCAACCTGAGCGCTTGCTCGTAAACTATAAAAAGCATTTGGTGAGTCAGAAGGGTATTAATGGGAGAGCTGGGTATTTTGTTTTCAAACTTCAGCCTTACTGAGAAGTAACGCCCCACCCTGCTTTCTGTTGACCCTCAGGCAAGGAATTGACCTTACTAGCTTTTGTTTTTAATTTGTTTTGTTTATTGAGCAGCTGCCCAGGAAAGCAGAAATTGAGAGCAGCTTTGTTTATAAGAACCAAGGAAACTAGAACAAAGTTTGGTCGAGAGACAGCTTGCCCAGAGCAAAGCAGAATTATGTACCTGGAGCATGCAGTGTAAGGGGAAGAAGGAGATGAGGAAGGAGAACGCTTGGAGGGAACTGCCAAGAGAGTCCTCCCTCCATGCCTGGCGGTGTCTCCAGTGGTAGCTTTCTTTGGGCAAACAAATTCCTCTCTTGCAATACTTAACACCTCTGGGAGGTTAAAAGAACTTGAGTGATAACATGCTACACATCTGTTTCACCAGATTGCTTTTCTTCTAATACCTCCTTCAGCTGCTACACTGAAAGAAGGGAAACTTACTTGTTTGGGAAGGGGAGTAATTCTGAAACATGGTGGGACATCATGGCGGGAATGGTAGACAGAGTTAGAGCTCTGGTCTTGGGATCAGGGATGGAGTTAACATGTATTGAGCACCTACTTGACCTGATACTTGGTTAGGCTCTTTGCAAGAGGTTAATCATGCTGGATTTTCCCAGCAGTCCCTCTGAGGCCAACTGTTTCCCAACAGTCCCTTTGAGGTCTCCTTCCTGCCAGTGTGCTCATGAACGGATGTGCTCAGACAAGTTGAGTTTCTTTTTCAAGGCACTCTGGCCCTCCTTTTAATTGGAAAGATGTCTTTCCTTTATAATCTGAGAGGACACAGAACTTCTAAAAGGTGGGAAGTAAAAGCAGTGTATGGTATGGTCCTTACCCAGTGGGGAGGAAGGAGGGAAGAGCTTTCATTAAGCACTTACTATATTCCAAGCGCCCATGACTACTTTACATCTCTATTTAATCCTTATGACAAGTCGATGATACAGTATTTCTATTTATATATGAGAACACACACTCTCTGAGTGGGTAAAGAATTTTTTCAAGGTCACAGAAATAAAAAGGACTGGAGCTGGGATGAGAATGTAGATTGGCTGACTCTGGACAGGATGATGTTGGCCGATGAGTGCCCAGAGCTGGCATCTGACAGAGGGACAGGACTTCATAGGAATGGGTAAAGAGCTCAGTAATAGGTTTAAATAGCATTCAAACCCAATGAGAGAAAAGAGGTAGCTATAAATGGAACCCACATAAATAAGGCAGATTGATTTTCGTGGCATAGAGCAGACAGGCAAGGGCTCTACTTACTTGTCCTGGAAGTTGTATAAAATACTGAAACAGACGCCTGAGCTGTATTCTGTAATTTGCATTCACAGAGGCACCTATGGTCACATCACCAAGGGTTCAGTTAACGTGGCCCAGATGTGCATGAGGCTCATGGGCATGGAGCCTGCTTCTGTGAGGTGAGGGGGCCTGGAGGGACCAGGAGTTGCCCATGAGGCAGGACCCTGCTCTGGGCTGGGCAAGCAGTGGGGTCCCAGAAATGTGGGTAATGCAGCAGGAAATGGGAAATTCCAGACAGTTCCGGGTGTTCAGTGTTTAGAACATAAGCATAGCACAGCGGAAGAGTATGGGTGGGGAGGAGGGTGTTGATTTGAGGAAGTACGGAAAGGGTGAACAAATAAAAGCCACTGCCAATATCTGTGATCATCACTGCCTTTTTGGGCCCTCTCATTCCTTGGTGAGGCAGGAAACTGCCCCTCTTAGACCTCCTGATCCCACACTATGGCCACATACATCAAAAGGACATGGGGATGGTGGTCTAAAGTGCAGGTCCCTGGGTTCCACGTAGAATTACCAAATGAAACTCCTAATACAGGCGGGAACCTGCAGTTTAACAGGCTCCATAATCAGTCCTTTCACACATTAAAGTTTGAGAAGCCTTCATTAGGAGTATACATTGGTCTCCTATTAATGTAGGTATATTTAGCCAGGAATATAAAAATGCCACTTACTCAGCTCCAGTTATATGCTAGGTCCTGAACTAGCCTTTCAAATATGTTATTTGGTATATGATTTTAGAAATAAAACCATGTCAGAATGGTTATTAATACCAGATAACCTAGCAAGTGGTAGAGCCCGGGTACACCCAGGTCTCCTAGACATAGGGAGAGAGAAAAGTCTTGGCTGGCAGGAAACACAGTTGGGCTGGGCTGGGAATAGGGACAGACTGTGGTCCTCAATTCTTGCCGGGCTCAGACTGGACAGCAGCCCCTGGAGAAAATGGTAGACAAATATTAGAACTAGAATAGAGTCTGGTATTTAAGATAACGTCTGAGACCAGAGGGATGAGCTAGGACATTGGGATTTATGATTTGGTTTAACCAACGAACGTGGCAGAATCCAAGTTCTAGAAATAAATCACAGTTTTCAAGATAGATAAGCAATACAATTGAGCTCCTGTAGTAGGATCTGTGAAATTCCCCAAAAATTTGGAGGGAGAAGAATGATCATGAACCCACATCAGGTCTGACTGAAGCAGGCAGATGAGGTGTAGGAAGTAGAAATGTGGGGGAAAAATGTGGGGGCAAAAATGCAGGCACCTCCACCAAGCTAAGGGATTACTGGGTCTTCCTCCACTGCATAATATTCCTCCACTTTCACATATTATAAATGAAACAAGACTACCATGGATAGGCTCACAGAACATTAACCTCAGTGTTGCTTCTCTTGCACTAGCTTTCCCCCGAGATGGTAATCCGTGGAAATCAGGACACGCACAGGTCTAGAGATGCTCATGAATCTCAACTTTGGGAAGGGCAGCCTGGATAGATCCAATCAGCACTGCGCTATCTGATGGTATTCAAGAACTCAGTTCAGATACAGTCACAGAGAGACAGAGGCTCAAATCTAGAGAGCTGCAGTGCTGTGCAGATAATTTATCAGAGCATGGTAGTGACCCAGGATAAGAGAGGTCTGCGAATGAAATGGCCACAGGCTGCAAATAAGGAAATTCTAGCTTAAATTTTACTTTCATTGGTGGTAGAATTGTGTGTGCTTTTGGATGTCTCCTGACCTTTGGTTCTAATACAATCGTGACATGTTTCAACAGAGACGATCCTCGTTTTTCTTCCCTCTCCCGCAATGCCATTCTTTTCCTTTGCTGTTTGAGTGTGATACTGGAACATCAGGTCAAAGAGAGAAAAAAGCAGCCAGAGAGATTTGTTTTGTCTGTGACACCAAACAAATGGATACGTGGAAATGATCATTGGGAGGTTGGGTATTATGTGGATAAGGAATTAAGCCATGATGGATGTGTACTAAAATGTAAGCTCCTCCAACTCAAATGCCACAAATACCTGCTAACATTGGAGAACTCAGTGCTGAGGACAAGACATTCTGAAAAAATGAAAACTACTGGAAATGTGTGTGACTAACACAGATACTTCAAGTCTAGTGTTAGGGAATCATTTTCTGTGTAACCAAAGTTGAAAGAGAAGTGTGATCAAATATGCTTTGAAAAGTCTGATTTAACTGAAAGCACATAAATAAGCATAATTCTCTGTTTAAATATTAGCATAGTTTTTGGATTTTCTAAAGTCAAATTTATATTGCCAGTATAAATATAGATACAGAGGGGCAATGTATCTAAGGGTTGTTCCTAGAATTTAACTGCATGTCACTGACATTTTTAGACCATTTATTCACATTTATGCCTACTGATAATCATTACGTTTTAATCATGTCTTGTGTGATAAGCCATTTAATGACTTTTATTTAAATATCTCTTGATTAATTACCGCTGAGTGACCTAAAGCCACTGATTTTCATCAGCCAGTTTGTCTTCTTTGGAAGAAAAGAGTATTCCTCACACTTTTGAAGGCTATTTAAAATTTGATTCAAGTTTAAAAGCCAGCCAAGTAACACATGAAGTTTCTTAAGTAGCTCAAATGTAGTGTTATTAATTTGCACTTTTAGAATTATCAGTGAAATTATTAAAAATTGGGTGTTTAAGGCTGACCGTATGATAGATACTTAATAGATTTAATCAAAGCAAAGAACTGATTTGATTTTTTTCATACTCCTACCCCCACTTGCTGAGTCATCTCCGTCAGCGGACATGCGCTGATCATTTTGACCAAAAATTTTAAAAGCATTGAATTGAAATTTTCCCTTTGGTCACCTCAGAGAAATACTTTTGGAGCTCCTGACTATACCCAATGCTAAACCAGGTGAGATGAAAAATAAAATGATTCTGAAGTAGATTTCTTAAATGTTGAATAATAGGACGATAATCTCCACTGTTCTAATTTGCACAATTTGACCTCTCAGATTAGGATATGATATTACAAGTTAGTTACGTAGTGACAGAGAAACAAATGTGGGTCAGGGTCATTAAGGAGGGCCTGACAGAGTAGAGGCATTTCCAGGGGATTTTCAAAGTGTGTACACATTTGTCTCACACAGTAGTTCTCAACCAGAAGCCGTTTTATCTCTCAGCAGTTACTTGGCAATATCTGGAGACCGCTTTGGTTTAAAGACACAAGTGAGCAGAGTGCCACTCATAATAAGCTGCCATGAGTGAGAGTCGGCAAGAGTCTCTAATGGCAGAGTCAGACCCAGGAAGTCTTTAGTATTGGAATAATCAGGCCATAAGTTTAGTGAACTTAATAAATAGAAAAAGGAATCAGTAAGGAGGGGCAGCGAACATAATTGCCTTTGCAGGTATTAAAGGTAATGAAGTATATGTACTAGAAATGAAATAAAACAACTGAAAGTAAAAACATCGAAAGTTGAGTAGATAGATTAGACACAGCTGAGGAGAGAATGAGTGAGCTGGAAGGCAGAGCGTTTAAAAATCACTCAGGGCAGCTCAGAGTTTAAATATATGGAAGGAAGGACAGGGAAGACACATTAAAATGGTAATATCATGGATTTATTTAGAGTTCCAGAAGGAAGGGGAAGAGAGAATGAGGGGGAAAACCTGTCAAAAAAGCAATTGATTAAACATACCGCTGATTAAATACAAGGGGCAAAAGACAGGGAAAATTAAAATATTCTGAGGCTTCTGAAAGAAGTTTGTCTTTGTTAACACCCCAGTGGGGGTATTGAGAAAGAAAATGTTTGGGGAGGACTGTGGAAGGTTTGGCTTTGAAATGTTGAGTTGGAGGTAATGAGATAGTTGGGATATGTGGGCGTGAGCTTTTGGGATCGTGAAAGTATTGAAGCAGAGATTTGGGAGACCAAAGAGGAAATTTGGGTGGTCGTGAGGAAGGACAATTTTTTTCCAAGAAGTAAATGTGGAGGGAAAAGTAAGGAGATCAGAAGGGCTATTAGGACTAATTGTAGAGACCATTGTCGTGGAATTTAGAGACCTGGGAAAGAGAAAGCTAGACAAGCATACAACAGGGTCATAAAAACTGAGACAAGAGAGAGAAAGTTAATGACAAAAACTGTGAGTGGTTCTGAACAAAATGTCAAAACAATTCCTTTGAGGTGCAACTTGGTGACGTTACATTGGAGGGATTCAAGGAGGGAGTGGATGGTCAGTCCAGAGAATTGGCAGCATGGAATTTTGGCTCTGGCAATAATAACTTAACACCCAGGACTCTGTTCTGGGTCTCTGTGGCAGGGTTTCTCACCTGGCCAAGGTCCCTGGATAGGCTTTGTGATGTTCATACCAGTGTTGGTTTGAGTGGGGTGCAGTCTTGGGTGGGGTAGTAGGCTGGAGTGCCTGACCCTGGTTGCTGGCAATTTAGTTCCTCTCCAGTGCCTGGGTGAGGCAAACTATATTGGAACAAGACAGTCTGAGGGGCATGCTACCCGTCTTCGAGGTCTGGGTGGTTTAAACCTTCTCCTTGGATGAATCCAGGGGTAACCTCTTGCCTGGTGTTCATGATGATGGGGAAGTGTAGCAGACAGAAAGAATATGGGCTTCGCTTGAAGTGTGAGTGGCAGCTCAGCAACTCTGGAGTTGCGTGGAGCTTGGTCCAGTCACCAAAATTCTGACCCTAGTGCAGTAGAGACTCAGCCATGCAATGAGAGCTGCTATCCCTGCCTTCCAGAGGAGTAAGAGTTGGACATAATTAAGGTTGGACAAAATACCTGGAAGGGTTTTTGGCATTTGTGAGGGTCGTAAATGCTAAGTGACATAACTCCTAAAATCTACAAACACTGCAACCAGGGACAGTGATTAGATCAAGCCTTTTAAGCCCATGCAATCATACAATGGCTAAGGAACGAATTAACAGGAGTTAAAAAAGTTTATGTTGGTATCTTTCTGTATATATACATATATGTGTGTGCGTATATATAATATGCATATGTGTGTAATGTACAAGCATGTGTGTATATATATATAATGTGTGTATACGTAATATATATTACATGTATATTATTACATATGTTACATATATACATAATCATATCATATATATTATAAAAACCATATAAGGCAATTTCTGTTTTTTCCCATTTTACAGATGAGCAAACTGAGCTTGAGACGATGGGTGAGTTACATCTCAGGGTCACAGTGTGTCAAGGCTGTGGATGTTTTCTCTGTAGCGGATAGGATTTAACTCAGCTCTGCTTCTCATATTGAAATCTGGGTCACAGGACTTGCAGAAGCTGTGGACTGCAGTTTTGCTAATCTGACCATGAATATTTTAAAATAAATGATCAGTGGGCACTTTACCCACAATAACTGCTTCAGTGGAGCCCACAGATTATGTAGGTTGAGTTCTGGTCAGGAGAACAGTCACCTGATGATTCCCTTTTTCTCTTTGTGTGTCTCTCTCTCTCTCTCTCTCTCTCTGGTTTTCATTTCACTGAATCATCAGGCTGAAAGAATCAAATCATCTTCCAGAGATTAGTTCACATAATTGCTTGGAAAATAGCATTAACAAAAGCTGCTGGTCATGAAGTCGGTGATTCTCCTTTGAAAACTGCTATTTCATCTCGCTCTTTACCCTGTGTGTCAGATGATGCTTATTGCATTTGGTGGGAGGTGCACTCTGGGCTGAGAGCTCCCTGCACATCCTGAGGACACTAGATCTTGGATGTGCTTGTTTAATCAGGCAGTTGTTTTCCTGGGGAGTTGTGAGGGTTGGTGGGAGTAGGGCTGTTGTGATGGATTGGAGAAGGTTGCACTCTTTTTCAGACAAATGGCAAACATATATTTTATAACCAGAAGATAAACATGGTAATAGCCAGACAGAAAAGAAGAAAATAGCCTATTCAGAGGAAATCACTTTTAAAAGCTTACAATAATATAAATAAATGCCTTTCTATTTTTCCCCTGGCATTTTTTTTTTTTTTTTATATCTCAGCAATAAAAAAGGTTTGGCTTATCGCCGGGAGTAGCAGGGACACAGTGTAATGACATGAAAATGATACCTTACGTTTGCACAATGGGCTGAGGTTTCCAGAGCTCTCTGAGTGATGGAGAGGAGATGTTGAACCATCACAGGAGCTGAAGGCCACTCCTTGTATATCCACCCCATGGCCACAACCTTATTAGCCTCTTGGGAACTTGCCTTCCTAAATTAGACAGTGAGTGAGCCAGGACTCGAAGGCAGGATTCCCCACAGGAATATATAATATTCATTAATATTAATAATCATATAATATATATTATATGATTATGTATTTATGTAACTGTGTATCTGTGTTCTACATGCCTCGGATCCTGGAGTCCACAAGATGCAGGGAATCCTTGAGCCCCTGACACTGTAACCAGAATTGTGTGTATAGGGGTGTTTATGGATTCAGTTTTTTAAAGTTCTTGCTTTATGGTCAGAGCTTAAATGTGGTCAGAACTTAAATCAGATTCTCAAAGGGGTGTGTAACTCTAAAAAGGTATGAAACCACGGTATAAAGGGTCTTTTAGGTGAAGCTGATAGAACAGAAAAGCAGAACTAAACAAGGAGTGACTCGAAGGATGGTGTTTCTCTAGACAATCCAGTGTCACAAGAACATGCTTTCAGGAGGCGAAAGGATGTGTAGAGAGAGATCCAGACTCTGTCCAACCAATGATTCCACCTTTACAGAAAAAAAGAATTTTGGAATACGTTAACAAACTTTAAACAGTGAAATCTGGGACTGGCTCTACTTTTCTCTTTCTGTAGCACTTCCAGATGAGATGAAATTCTGAACCATTATTTTGACATCCTTTTCAGGCTTTTCTCCACATTGTCTTTGCTTTGTGAATTTGATAGTTTTTCTGGTTTTCTTTTCTTTTTTTTTTTTTTTTTTTTTTGGTCACTACAAATCCCTACTAGTCTTTGGGAGTGGATTGTTATCCTCTGAAAAGGAAAGAATCTTTATATTTTTAGAGATGGAAAGAGCCATAGAGATCTGGTGAGTCAGGACTCCATTTAAAAAAATTCACTTTTAATTTGTGCAGAGTAAAATCTCCTCTTTGTAGCGTACAGTTCTGTGGATTTCACAGATGCATAGGGTTGGGCAGCTACCACCACAATCACGAAACAGAGCAATCCTAGTGCACCCCAGATTTCGTCATGCTTCCCCTTTTAGTCAGGTCTCCCGCTGCCAGAACTCCTAGCAACCACTGATGTCTTCTCCATTCCTCCAATTTTGCCTTTCCCAGAAAGGCACGTGAATGGGATTATGCCTTATGTAGCCTTTTGAGATTGGCTGCTTTCACTCAGCAGTATAGCTCTGAGATCCATCCAGGTTGTTGCATGGATCAGTAGTTTGTTCCCTTTAGGGCTACATAGTATTCCCTTGATAGTTGAAAGATGACTTGGGTTCTTTCTGTAGCTTTTTGGTGATTCTGAATAAAACTGCTATAGACATTTGTGTAAAGGTTTTTCAGTTATATGGTAAGCATATGTTTAACTTTACAAGAAACTGCCAAACTTAAAAAAAATATTTTGTGTATTTATTTTAGAGAGAGAAAGAGCGAGAGAAAGTGAGGGGGAGGGGCAGAGAGAGAGGAGAGAGAGAATCTCAAGCCGACTGTGCTGAGTGAGGAGCCGGACCTGGGGCTCGATCTCCCGACCCTGAAACCATGACCTGAGCTGAAACCAAGAGTGAGCCACCCAGGTGCCCCTGCCAAACTGTTTTCTAAAGCATTGTACCCTCCTGCGTTTTATACACCAGCAGCGTGTAAGGATTCAAATTGTGCCATATTCTTTCCACTATCTGGTGTTGTCATTTTTTTTTTTTTTTTTTTTTTTAAGTTTTAGCCATTCTGAAGATGTGCAGTGGTATCTTGCTGTAGTTTTTAATTTTCCTTTCCCTGATGGCTAAAGATGTTGAACATCTTTTTAGGTGCTTGTTTTCTTGTTGTTGGATTTTGAGAGTTCTGTGTGCACTCGGGACCCACGTCCTCTGTCAGTTGTGTGATTTACAGATACTCTCCGCCAGCATCCATGGCTTGTCTTTTCATCTCTTGATGGCAGGACTCCCATCTCAGACAAGAAGAAATGGACGCATGGACAGCTTTTGTGGCTCTGCCCATAAATGGACTGCATGTGATGTTGCTAAGCCATTTAATTTGTGTTTCTGTTTCCTATTCTGCAGAACAAGAGGAGGGATGAGAATCTATCTGAGATTAATGCAGCCAGAAGTGTCAGCAATTCCAAGGGACTGGCCCAAGTTCACGCAGTTAATTAGTAGCAGAGTTTGGCTGGCACCCAGGCTGTCTCCCACTCTGCTGCTTTTGTTTGCAGTAGAATTCTTTTTACTGTTTTAAGGCTCATTCTTTAGTAGGTAGTTCAACTACATGATTAAAAATTCAAAAAGTATAAAAGGGTATACTGTGAAAAAAATCTCCCTGTCACTCTGAACAAGCAATCCATGTTGTTATTTCTTGTGTTCCTCTCTGGAGCTTTAAAAAATATGTACAAACACATTTTTATATGTGTTGTTATGTGTATGTGTGTGTGTGCATTCTTTCTGTCCTGTGGAAAGTGAATTATACACTCTACAGCGTTCTTTTTTCACTTCTGATAGAAATGCAAATTAAAACTACACAAAGATACATTTTTTTTCAATGATTGTGTTTGAGGTTGAGGATATTTTCATGGGATTAAAAACCATTTGTCTTTCCTTTTCTATGAATTCTCTGTTCATATCATTTCTCTGTGTTTTTTTGTTTTTGTTTTTCCTATCAGGTTGCCAACATTATATCTATGAGCTGCTTATTTATTGGAGAAATTAACTGTGTGATATATTGTAATTTCCTCCCAGTTTGTCATCTGTGTTTGAGTTTATTATAGTTTTCCTCGAAGAGTGCTGACTTTTATGTGGTTGAATTCATTAGTATTGTTATGACTTTTGGCCTTTGGTCATGGTCGGAAAGGACTTTTCCCCTCTGGTGTTAAAGAAGAATTTTCCTATGGTTTTGTTTTTTAGTACATAATTTTTTGACTGTGTAAGAACACCTGACATGAGATCTACCCTCTTAACACATTTTTTAGAAGATTTTATTTATTTATTTTTGATAAAGAAGGAAAGAGAGGACACAAGCAGAGGGAGGGGCAGAGGGAGAAAGAAGCAGGCTCCGCGCTGAGCAGGGAGCCCGATAGGACCGAAATAGGATGGGGGTGGGGGTTGGGGGGGGGCTGGATGCCAGGACCCCGGGATCGTGACCTGAGCCGAAGGCAGACGCTCAACCAACTGAGCCACCCAGGTGCCCCCTCTTAACACATTTTTAAGTGCACAGTGCAGTATTGTTAACAGTAGGCGCAGTGTTTTACAACAGATCTCTTGAACCTCTTCATCATGTGTAGTTGAAATTTTATAGCCCTTGGACAGCATTTAATTTTCATGTTCTGGGCGTTCTATTTCTGAATAGAAATTTTCTACTCTGTTCTGCTGATCTTGTTTTTTATTTATGTTAAAGTTAATATGGAACATAAATAAATTTCAGCACGCTATGGGGCTAGTCTTCTTCATTGTTTTAGTTTCTTTACACTGTTTTCAACGTTTTATTAAAAAGATTTTCAAACATGTGGCAGTGTTGAGATTATTTTACGATGAACACCCATCTACCCACCACATGGATTCGACCATTAACATTGTACTAACCTTGTTTTAACACCTATCCATCCATCTATTCATCCTTCTGTACACTAATTCATCATATTTTTTGATACATGTCAAAGTAAATTGAAGACGTCAGGATACGTCCCCCAAATAGTTTAGCATTGCCTCATCATTAACTAGAGTTTAGCATTTGCTTATAGTATTTTTAAAATTTTGAGCCAAAATTTACATACAGTGAAATTCACCGGGGTTTGACACATGCACATGCTTATGCAACGCAAACTGTTATCAAGATACAGAACATTACCGTCACCCCAGGAAATTCCTTCATGCCTCTTGCTCGTCAGCCCCCAGCCCCACTCCCACAGAGACCACCGCTGTTCTGACTCCATAAAGCGTGCGTTCTGTTGCAGAAGGCTTTTTTCAGGAGCATAATGTTTTTGAGACTTAAGCATGTTCGTGGATCTGTAGCTTCTTTTTATTGATGAGTGGTGTTCTGTTGTGTGGATATGCCACATTTGGTTCATTTACTTACCGATTTGTCAGGACCTGGGCTGCTTGCAGTTTTAGCCTTTTTTGAGCATCATCGCACAGCTCATTTTGTCGCCCGTATGTTTTCTTTTCCTTTTTCTGTGGGGACGGGATACGTATGTGTGTGAAATGGCTCAGTCATAGGGTAGGTTTTTGGCTTTTTAAGAACACCCCTCCCCCGAGTCCGCCCAAGGTGGTTGTACTCTTTGACACTCTCCCAAACGTGGGTGAGAGTTCTAGTTACTCTGATCCTCAGAATCATTTCAAAGTCAGTCTTTTTAATTTTCGACATACTGGGTGGGTATGTGGTGGTATCACATGGTGGTTTTATTGTGCATTTTACTGATGACTAACGAGGCTAAACATTTTGTCATGTTTGTTTTGTCCATTTGAATATCCTCTATGAAGTGTCTGTTAAAATCTTTGCCCGTTTTTTATTGAGTTGCTTTCATCATATAATTCAGTTACTTTAGATTTTTGTTGGCTGTTCTTACTTACCTCTGGTTCCCTATAAAATTTAGGATCAGCATACCAGGTTCCTAAAACAAATTGGTTGCGTGCTATTTTACATATTATGATGTGGATTCTTCATACCCAGCAACTTGGAATGCCTTTCATGTGTTTACATTTTCTTCTCCCCTCCCCTGGAAGAACTTAAAAATATTCCTCCTGAAGTTCTTACATATTTCTTGCTATTTGAAGACATTTATATTTATTATTGCTGTTTTTTTGCATGGTGCCTTGTCTGCAATTATATCTTCTAATTTGTGTTGTTTACATATAAGAAATCTGTTGATTTCTACTTATATATACATTTTATGTTTTATTTTTGAATTTTTTTGGGGGAAAGAAGCAAGATGATGTGCCAGGCTCTCTGATGTATAAATTTATTTATCCTTCTCAGCGAGTGAAAAAAGGCTGATTTTTAAACATTTCTTTGTTAACAATTTAAATTTCTTTTTCCCACTGCCATTGAGACAGAACAATGCCAGCAAATATAATTTGTCCATGTGATTCTTCCTTTAATTCTACTTTTTCTGCTTCTGGAAGCTGATTTGGTACAGGAAGTTCCTGCTGCCAGCTTGTTTCCTCTTATTTCTCTTCTTGCAAACAAGGATCCATGTTCTGTGCCTTTGGTTCAGTGCCCTTTGTGTTGGAAAAGTATGCTTTCACTGGCTTGTTGGCAGATCTGTAGCTGCTGCATGATCCCAGTGGTTTTGTTTGCTCCTGTCTTTTCAACATGCCCTGATCAGTCTTCAGTGACGTTGGCAGTCATTTGGATACTTTGAGGTCTGGGGTTTAGCTTGCTTCTTGTTTTACCCAAATTGATTTAAAACAACAACAACAACTCACTCTTCCTTTCCTTTATGTTTTGTATTTCCATGTCACATGAAAACTTGGGTCCTACTCTGAACATATTGGACTTTCAGAAAGTGTTTAATAATATTCAGTGAATAGTAATAGACAATAATATTATTATCTTTGATTGTCTTTAGTTTGTAATTAGCTGTTCTTTTTCCAAGGAAGATATACGTCCTACTGCCTCCTAATTAGATTGGCTTCGCTGTTGGCCTCCTGTCCCTGGAGATTAGGGAACGGGATAATTTGTAACAAAATATCAAATGCCCTTACCAGTTCTCATTTTGGTGCTGAATAATTCTTAGGCATCATTGCTGGCATACTTAACTTTAAAATGCTGAGTATACCTTTGCTTAGTGTTGTTGTTGTTTTTTAAAGATTCTATTTATTTATTTGACAGAGAGAGACACAGAGAGGGAACACAAGCAGGGGGAGTGGGAGAGGGAGGAGCAGGTTTCCTGCCAAGCAGGGAGCCTGATGTGGGGCTCCGTCCCAGGATCCCAGGATCATGACCTGAGCCGAAGGCTGATGCTTAACTGACTGAGCCACCCAGGTGCCCCAGACGTGTTTGCTTAGTGTTTTACTGATGATAAAGAATGGACCAGTAATGAAGTTTCTTGTATGTGGTGCTGGGATGAGCAGATGGCATTATGTGACAGAGCTCATTTCAGAAGCTGGGGTTGGAGGGGGGGTAGCCATTCATTGAAGTTCAAGATAAGTGAAACCCGTTACCTGTTAATTATTTCCTTTATGAAAGTGTTTAACACCTGTTGGAATGGCTATTGTCAGAAAGACAAGAGATACCCAGTGTTGGCAGGGGTGTGGTGAGAAGGGTACACTTGAGGGCTGAGGGACGGAATGTCAGTTGTAGGGCTACTTTGGAAAACACCGTGGGAACAGCACTGTACATTGTGTGCTTGATGATACATCCTCCTGCCATGGCATCCCATGTGCATGCATGCCCTGTTCTTCTTACACACACCCTCCCCCTCTCTCCATAGTATTCCCTGGCTCCCTATTGCCTGGACAATAAAGTTCTAAATCCTCTTCCTGCTCGTTAAGACAAAGAGGTTTGTCTCGCTGCTGAGCTCTTTCCAGAAATTACCGCACAGCCATAGGCAGGCAAGTCTTGTCGTCGTCACAGTTGCCGGTCTCACCCCATGCCGGGCTCCGCTCTGGCCTGCAGCTCACTCTGCTTTTCTGGCATCTCCTCCACGACACAGTCCCTCTCAGTGTTGTTGGCCTAAATTGTGCCTTTGTTTCCACATCCAAGCCCTACCCTCCATGGTGCGGGCGTTCACTCACTCTTCTTCGGAGTGCCCTCCCTTGCTGTCATGATCTGTAATTTAATGTTTCCATCTGTTTGCACTGTGTTTTTGGGTGGATCCTTAAGAAGGTGGATTCCACTCTACAACACTGTCCCTGTGGTATTATGTATAGAAGGGTTCAAGTCTCATGACTGACAGTTTAACCGATTGGTCTAATTTTTAACGAGCCGGCTACTGGGCTTTCCGAAATCTCAGAAACACTTGCCTGCTGTCACAATGTTTGCTTACCTCCTAGTTTTTTAAACTGTTGACCCAGTAGTGGAATTACTGCATCCTATGGTAGCTCTATTTTTAGTTTTTTAAGGAACCTCCATACTGTTTTCCAGAGTGGCTGCACCAGCTTGCATTCCCAACAGCAGTGCACGAGGATTCCCCTTTCTCCACATCCTCACCAACATTTGTTGTTTCTTGTGTTTTTCGTTTCAGTCCTTCTGACAGGTGTGGGGTGGTATCTCCTTGTGGTTTTGACTGATCTTGAGCATCTTTTCATCTGCCTGTTGGCCATTGTCTTCTTTGGAGAAATGTCTGTTCATGTCTTCTGCCCATTTATTGACTGAATTATTTGTTCTTTGGGTGTTGAGTTGTGTCAGTTCTTTATATATTCTGGGTACTAACCCTTTATCAAATATGTCATTTGCAAATATCTTACCAATTTAGTAGGTTGCCTTTTAGATGTGTTGCTTGTTTCCTTTGTTGTGTGTGTGGGAAAGTGGTCCAGTTTCATTCTTTTGCCTGTAGCTGCCCAGTTTTCCCAACACCGTTGGTTGAAGAGACTTTCTCCCATTGGATTTTGTTTCCTGCTTTGTCGAAGAGTGATTGACCATATACTTGGGGGTTTATTTCTGGGTTTTCTGTTGGGTTCTGTTGATCTATGTCTCTGTTTCTGTGCTAGTCTCATAGTGTATTGATGACAGCCTTGTAGTGTATCTTGAAATCTGGGATTGTGATGCCTCTGGTTTTGTTCTTCTTTTTCGAGATTGCTTTGGGTATTTGGGGGGTTTTTGTTGCTCTATGCAAATTTTAAGATGATTTGCTCTAGTTCTGTGAAAAATGTTGTTGGTATTTTGATCGGGATTGTACTGAATCCGTAGGTTGCTTTGGGTAGTATGGACATTTTAACAATATTTGTTCTTCTGATCCATGAGCATGGAATATCTTTCCATTTGTTTTTGTTCTCTTAAGGTTCTTTCAGCAGTGTGTTACACTTTTTAGAGTATAGGTCTTTCATCTCCTTGATTAAGTTTATTCCTAGGTATTTTTTTCTTTTTGATGACATTGTTTTCTTAATTTCTCCTGCTGCTCCTTCATTGTTAAGTGGACAGAAATGCAATGGATTTCTGTATATTGATTTTGTATCTTGCACTGTTACTGAATTCATTTTTTCCTTCCAGAAGTTTTTTGGTGGAGTCTTTAGTGTTTTGTATATGTAGTATCATGTCATCTATAAATAGTGAAAGTTTTACTTCTTCCTTACCAATTTGGATGCCTTTTATTTGTTTTTGTTGTCTGATTGCTGTAACTAAGACTTCTGGTACTATGCTGAATAAAAGTGGTGAGAGTGGACATCCTTGGCTTATTCCTGATCCTAGGGGAAAGCTCTCAGTTCTTCACCATTGTGTATGATGTTAGCTGTGGATTTTTGATAATTGGCCTTTATTATGTTGAGGTACATTCCCTCTAAACCTCTAAACTTTGGTGAGGGTTTTTATCACAAATAGATGGTGTCCTTTGTCAAATGCTTTTTCTGCATCTGTTGAAATCATCATATGGTTTTTATCTTTTACCTTGTTGATGTGATGATGTATTATGTTGGTTGATTTGCAAATACTGAGGCACCCTTATTTCCCAGGAATAAATCTCACTTGATTGTGGTGAATGATTCTTCTTAAAGTATTGTTGGATTTGGTTTGCTAATACTTTGTTGAGGACTTTTGTATCTATGTTCGTCAGGGACTTTGGCTTATAGTTCTCTTTTTTTAACGGTGTCTTTATCTGGTTTTGGTATTAGGGTAATGCTGGCCTTATAGAATGAATTTAGAAGCTTTCCTTACTCTTCTATTTTTTGGATTAGTTGGAGAAGAATAGGTATTAACTCTTCTTTAAATGTTTGGTAGAATTTACCTGTGAAGCCGTTTAGTCCTGGAGTTTTGTTTGTTGTGAGTTTTTTTGATTAGTGAATTGATTCCATTGCTGGTAATGGGTCTGTTCAAATTTTCTCTTTCTTCCTGATTCAGTTTTGGGAGATTATATGTTTCTAGGAATTTATCCATTTCTTCTAGGTTGTCTGATTTGTTGGCATATAATTTTTCATAATATTCTCTGATAATCCTCTGTATTTCTGTGATGTCAGTGGTTATTTCTCTTCTTTCACGTCTGATATTGTTTATCTGAGTCCTCGCTCTCTCTTTTTTGATGAGTCTGACTAAAGGTGTATGAATTTTGTTGATCTTTTCAAAGAGCCAGCTCCCGGTTTTATTGATCTTTCCTGTTGTTTTTTGGTTTCTATTTCATTTATTTCTGCTCTCATTTTTATTATTTCCTTGTTTCTACAGGTACGGGTTTTGTTTGTTTCCTGTCCTTCTACTGGTATGGGTTCTTTTTGTAGCTCTTTTAGGTGTAAGATTAGTTTGTTTACTTGCAGTTTTTCTTGCCTCTTGAGATAGACCTGTATTGCTATAAACTTCCCTCTTAGAACTGCTTCTGCTGCATCCCCAAAACTTTGGACCTTTGTGTTTTCATTTTCATTTGTCTCCATATATTTTTTTTAATTTCTTCTTTAATTTCTTGGTTGACCCATTCATTGTTTAGTAATATGTTATTTAACCTCCATGTATTTGTGCTCTTTCCAGATTTTTTTCTTAGGATTGATTTCTAGTTCCATAGTGTTACGGTCAGAAAAGATGCATGGTATGACTTTAATCTTTTTTAATTTGTTGAGACTTGTTCTGTGGGCTAATATGTGATCTTTTCTGGAGAGTGTCCCACGTGCACTTGAAAAGAATGTGCATTCTGCTGTTTTAGGATGGAATGTTCTGAGTATATCTGTTGGATCCATCTGGTCCAGTGTGTCATTCAAAGCCATTGTTTCCTTGTTGATTTGTTGCTTGGATGTTCTATCTATTCATGTAAGTGGGGTGTTAAAGTCCCCTACTATTATTGTATTACTATCGATTACTTCCTTTATGTTGATTAATAGTTGCTTTATGTATCTGGGTGGTTCCATGTTGGGTGCAGAAATATTTACTATTGTTGTATCTTCTTGTTGGATTGTTACCTTTATGGTTAGAAGTGTCTTCTTTGTCTCTTGTTACAGTCTTTGTTTTAAAGTCTCTTCTGTCTGATTTAAGTATTGCTACCCAGGCTTCCTTATCACTTCCCTTTGCATGATGAATGCTCTTCCATCCCTTCGTGTTCAATCTGCAGGTGACTTTAGGTCTGAAATGAGTCTCTTGTAAGCAGCATCAGATGGGTCTTTCTTTTTTATCCATTTCATCACCCTGTGTCTTTTGATTGGAGTGTTTAGTCCATTTACATTCAAAGTAACTATTGAGAGGTATGTACTTATTGCCCTTGTGTTACTTGTTTTACGGTTGTTTTTACTTATCTTCATTTCGTTTAGTTGTCTTACTGTGGTTTTGTTTTGTTCTTTCATTTGGGACATGTTCCTTTGTCTCTTCATTCTGTCTGGCTCTGTGTCTGTTTCTCTCTGTTAGGAAAGTCAGGTATGTCTCCTGCTCTTGAGAGAAGTGGCCTTATGAAGAAGAGATCCTGCAGTGTCCTGCAGTGCAGTGTCCCCCGTTCACCAGAGCCTGGCATGTCAGAGGTGTCTCCATGTCTGTTGCATGCGCCCTACTCTTGTGGCTGAGCTGCATTTGCTTTCAGTCCGTTTGTCTGCGATGGCTCTCTTTGCCTGTTTTGGGCAGGGTTTGGTCCCTGTGTTGTTGAGTGGGCTAGTCTGGGGCCACCATGAGCTTGAGTTGAGTCAGACCATGTGTTTATCAGAGATGCGGTAGCACTGAACTGCAGGGTGCTTTCTCTGTGTTCTCCCCTGAGAAATTTTCATCGGTGGATAAGGGTTGCAGTCGGACCCAATGGCTGCCCCTAGGCTACTGCTGGGGTTGCAGTTGGACTGGTATGTGTGGTTATAATCCACTGTCTCTGGGGCAGGAGTCACTTTGGAGTGGTGCTGGCCCCTGTTGGGCTGCTTACATACCGCCAGGCTTGTGGTGCTGCTGTGGACGGGCTCTGGCCAAGGGTGTATTGGAGGGGGCGGGTCCCCAGGAGAATGAAGGGCAAGGTGTGATGCCAGCAAGGTCCATGTTGGTCTGCTGCAGGAGGGGGCTGTCTCTGTAAGGATAGGGACTCAGCTTCCTGTAACCCTCCTGGCTCTCCCAGAGCTGAGCCTGCTCATTTTTAGAATTCCAGGCTTTAAGTCCCACTGGTTGTAAGAGCTCACAGAATTTGGCCCCTCTGATTTTCAAAGCCAAATGCCATTTGGAAGAATTCCTCTTCCCCTGGCAGGCTCCCTGGTGTGATCGTCTGTTTCTCACCCCTCTCCATGCCCATGGCTCCAACCGTCAGGTGGCCAGACCTGTGGAGGTTAGCTCCCCAGCACATCTCTACCTTCCTACCCTCTTCAGTGTGGCCTCTTCTCCATTTAGTTGTAGAGTTTGTTCTGCTGGTCTTCGGGGCATTTTCTGGGTTACTGACCCTGATGTGGGTGTTATCTACCTGTATCTGTGGGATGAATTGAGCTTAGGATCCTCCTACTCTGCCATCTTCCCTGAAGTCTGACCTATGGGACATTTTGCTAATGGATTATCCCGAACCATTTGGGCATAAAGAAAAAAAAATACAGCCCGATGACTCTGTTTTTTCACCTCTGACCAGTTTTGTAAATCGGTATAAATAAGGAAAGTGCATCTTGCTGCCCATGTATCTCTGATTTGATTAACTACCTTGGCATTTATATTATCTTACATAAATGCATAGCAGCTGGGTGCTTTTTGTATTTAAATTTACTTTGAGAGTCCACTTACTGAAATGTACATTTCATTGGTGGAGACAGTGTGTCATCAAGGAAACAGAGGGAATTCCTAGCCTAGTGCTGTCCAAAAAGAGAGGTAACGAGAGCCACACGTGTAATTTTACATTTTCTAGTTGACATTTTTCAAAGTAAAAAGAAAGAGGTGAAATTGATTTTAATACTGTTTTATTTAGTCTGATATAACCAAAATATTTTCATTTCAGTATCTAATCATTATAAAAGTATTAAGATATTCTGCTTTCTTTTTCATACCATGCCTTTGAAATCTGCAGTATATTTTTCACTTACAGCACATCTCAATTTGGAATTGCCAATTTCAAGGGCTCGAGAGTTCCATATGGTTAGTGGCTGCCATACTGCGTAGCATAGTTCTACAGTTCTAGAATTTACATCTATTAACTTTCTATAAGATAAGGTTTCTCAGTCTCAGCACTGTTGACATATGGACTGGATAATCTTCATTACGTGTGTGTGTGTGTGTGTGTGTGTGTGTGTGTGTGTGTGTGGTGGGGGAGCAGGGTCCCGGGCATTCACTGAAGGATGTTAAGCAGGATCCCTGACCACTACCCACTCGACACCAGTAGCGTTGCCCTTCCATGATATACCAACCACAATGTCTCCAGACATCATCAAATTAGAACTAAAGCTACAAAAACAGTCATAGGCATGACAATAAGTTATCTTTAGTTGTGCTTGTTAGAAGTCATTGATGATTTCTCCCAGCCTTTCACAAACGGTTTTCTACAGAGCTAAGCGAATATATGGAGACACTGCAATAGACATTCCATTCCATTGATTCTTCTGTGGCTCTGTGCTGAAGAAACCATTTGGTAGCGATGAATTAGTTATTGATTGAAAGGCACACTGGATTGTTGAAATCCTCTTAACAGTCCCTTTCAAAGTGTTCTGGATCATCATATTGTAAGTCTAAGTAAACACTTTGGAGAATTTACTGCTAAATGTTCTCTCTCAGAATCACTGTCATTGTGAATTTAATGTTCATTGAACTTACCGTAATGTATTGGGGAAATGGATACATTCTAGTGGAGAGACGAAATTGGTTTAGTTTTGATGAATGGGTTTACGACGAAGTGATTATTTTCAGCAGTGATGCTAAATAGACAGACCCTTCACATGTAGTCTAGGAGCCTGTAAATTTGCCTGAGAAGCTCATATTTTTACAAAAGACTGTGAAAGACAAACGTACGCTATATTTATATTAGCAGGCAGCCATTGATTTGCTACAAGCAATTACTTATTTAAGCATTCAATCATCGAGAGACATTTTGTTCTAGGGGTTTTGTTGGGGGTGAGCTTTAGAAAGAGGAAAGTTACTTGCTTGAATAAAACTGAGTTCCAGTTTGGAATGGTCAGTCTCCCCATGTAATAATAATTTTTTTTCCCCAAAGATTTATTTACTTGAGGGGGAGAGAGGAGGGGAGGGATAGAGGGAGAGAGAGACAGAGAGAGAGAGAGAGAGAGAGAGAGAGAGAGAGAGAGATGATTTCAGGCAGACTCCCCACTGAGCATAGAGCCTGCCCTGGGGCTCAGTCCCATGACCCTGAGATCATGACCTGAGCCCAAATGAAGAGTCGGATGCTTAGCTGACTGAGCCACCCAGGTGCCCCAGGAATATGTTCTAAATAGAAAAATATATTCTCCCCCACGAAGGGCTCAAACTACAATGTCTAGTGTAGTTTTGGTCCAAATAGTTCATTTTTTGTGTTATGAAAATTCCAGTGAACATCACAGTATCTACAGATGAATGGTGCACATTGCTCAGATTGAATCAGAGCTCATGTGTTTGAACTTGTAGTTCTCCAGAAGCAGAGCTTAAAATGATTTTTATTTTTTTTAACTATAATAAGAAAAGAGTGGGGAAAGAGAAAATGTCAGTGGTTAGTGTATGTTTGTGTAGCATGGCCAGTGTTCACGCTTCACAAATGGTGAGTAACTATATCCAAAGTAAAAGTATTCATCCAACAAACATCTACTGAGTGTTTGCTGTACATCAGCCACTAATCTAGGGGCTGGGGGCACAAAGATGAATAAAAAGGATGGAATCTGCCCTCACAGAGATGGTCATGTGAGGAGAGAGACAAGTGGCAATTTTCTAACAGATGGTAGGTGCGCCATGGGGGAGGCATAGGGGGTATGGGGATATATGGAAAGATCTGGGGTTGGCAGCTTTCTTGGATTCTGGGACCTAGAGATGCTTTTAGAATATAATAGTTTGGAAGAATGAGTAGGCGTTAGCCTGGCAAATAATAGAGATGGGCTTATGGCTTAAGAGGAAAGTGTGGGAGATTATTCTAGGCAGAGGGACAGCATGTATAAGAGGCTGGAGGTTAGAGAGGATACAATATTTTGGAAAAATCAAAAAGAAGTTTAATTCTGTAGTTCACAAGTGGGAAACAAACCAGGAGTCAGTTTGTGTTGCTAGGGTGTTGTTATAAGTTAGATTATCTTCATCTAGGGAATGTATTCATTCCCTCCCTTTGCTTTCATCGCGAGCAGCATACTTGCCCATGCTACTGATGTTGGGTTTGGCCTATGACTTGCTCTGACCGGTATAATATTAGCAGACATGATGTAATGAGACTCGAAAGACAAGCTCAAGCTCGCTGACTACGAGGCTTATAAACATGCAGAGCCGAAATCAGCAGAGGCACCTTCCTGAATCAAATCTAGATCAGCCAAACTCCAACCAACCCACAGATTTGTGAGCTAGTAAATGCTTATTACCGCACGCTGCTGAAATTTTGTGTTTGCATCTTATGTAGCAGAAGCTGACTAGAATTATCGGAACACTGATCTACACTTCAGAGCCAATCACTTGATTATTTCTGTTTTCCATTCACATATTAAATTCCATACTGTATAGATAGCGTGTTTAATATCATCTATAGATGACATAATGAATGATGATAGAATGAATCTGACAAAATGGAAAAATGAGTATGTTAATATAGTACGGTAAAATTATAATGTGAGTGACCACAAATAATCCTGTTAGAATGCAAAAGAAGAGTTTTATTTATTGGCACATTCATTCAACATTGATTGATAAAAAAGTACAATGTATCCAACACGGTTGGGATCTAGGAAGACGGCAGTGGGAAGGACATTATCCTGTTTTCATTAAGGTTATAATAGAGGATCTAGAGGTTTGTAGTGAGAGTTTTGTAGGGATTAAAGAAAATTCCTCCAAATAGAAACTCAGTGGATTGGACTCCCCTCTCTGGCCCCTTGCCCACTCCCCCACCATGGGTTCCCACCTTCATGTTCTTTAGGAATGACCAGTTGTTCTCACTTTTTCTTAGGTCGAGACCAGAAAAAATACGAAGGGAGAGATTTCAGGTGCCCCCGATTGTATTCTCGTGTCTAGAAGTATCCCCAGACTCTGGAAGCAATTTCCAATCGAAGCTCTGAAAATTCCTTTCTGGGAGATATTTAGGCAATGGGTATGAAAAAAATCTCGGGGAAAGGTTTTATGTTTAGCTCTGCCACATAGTGGTTGGAGAACAGAACCAAATGACTCCACAGTCCCATGATGTTCTCGTTGGTCTTTGCAAAATGACTATCTATGGGCAGGATTTTGTTTTCCATTTTTAGTACAGCTGGCTCTAAATTTGAGGTCGTTAATGCATTGTTTAATGTGTATTCCATTGTGGCATCTAGTCTCCTTTCAGAAATAAGCTAAGATAATCAATTTCTAAAAATATCCTCCAAGCCTGATTGCTTTTGGCCTGTTGGACCCAGGCAGGCTTTCTTATGGAAAGTTGAACGAGCTGGATATTTTTGTAGACCTGTCCTCGGTTGTAGTCACCACACTGACAACAGTTTGTGGCAGTCTGGTTATTCTTTCCCATTCTGTTCAAGGGGAATGAAAATAAATGGGCAGAACCAACGTATTCTACGGAAGTAGAAGAGAAATGCAATAGAGACGTAGATCTTAAGGAATGAGTCATGACATGCAAGTCACTCTTCTTTTATAAAGTCACTAAGTGTCTGTTTTCACATTATGGGCAAAAAGCAACATTAATAAACCTGATTAAAAGAAAATTCTTATTTTTTTAATCACCACCAACAGTGGGGCAAAATGCCATGTTGCTCCTGATGTCATACCCCGAGAAGGGCACACAGCTTTACTTCTTTGACATTTCTGCCAAAAAGTGCATCACCTGAATTTAATCGTGAGGGGAAGCATCAGGTCAACCCAAATTGGGAGCATGCTAAAAAACAACTATCCTGTACTTTTGGGAAATGCCAATGTCATTCAAGTCAAAGAAAGTAGACATGAAAAGTAAACACAAGTAAACACAGTGGGTCAGGGGGAAAAAGTTTCCATACAGAATATTATTGGGAAAATTGCTGAAATCTAAATATGACAATATTATCAGTATTAAATTTCTTCAATTTGATAATCATGTTCGTCTCAGAAAACATACTCTGAAGTGTGTAGGAGTAAGAGGCATTGTATCAGCAAGTTACTTTCAAACAGATGATTCAGAAAACACACAGATAATAAGCAAATGGGCAAAATGTTTTCAGTTGGTGAATTTTCCCAGGGTACATGGAAATATTTTGTAGACTTGTGAATCTTCTGTAAGTTTTGTAAAGTCTTTTAGAATAAAAAAGTTAAGAATCCTTTAGCAAAAATTCTTAATGTTTCAGAAGGCTAAGGCAGCCTAAGTGACTGAGAAATCCTTTACCCCACAGTCTGATGTGTAATCAGAATGAACTTTAATTCTGTTGGCATGAACTCACTGGTAAAAAAAAGAACTTTCTTAACTTAATAAATTATTGCTTAACCTTAGTTACTATTTAAGAAATAATTTGGGCAACAATGATTTTAAAATTTAAAAACCAAACAAAACAACTAATAGCTAATATTAGTTTCAAAAAAACCAGTTGCATTTTCAACCAAAAGGAGTATGATTAGTGGTGGGTTGGTCAATGTCTAGGTAGTTGGAATTCCTAATGTGGCAGAAGATCTTAACCAGTAACATCCCCATCTACACTGGACTTGGCTGCTACCGGATTGTTCTTTTTTGTTGTTGAAATGACTGCATTTTAAAAAAAGTTGTTTGACTAAATTAACCATTAGCCAATTTAGTCATCTCCAAGTTAGTCAATATGTCAGAATTTGCTATGCATTTAGTCGTGACTGGAGGCATTGCATCTTTTAAAAAATCAAATATATCTTTATAGGCGAAAGAGAACTTTAAGATCTTTAAAATACATCCATAAATATTTCCTCTTTGTCTTTGTTCTTTTAAAACACTTCAACCCACCATATCGGGAAGAATAATAAAGAAAGACAAATGGAATAAAGGAATGCCTACTTGAATGGGCTCATTCTTTAACAAAATAGAAATCAATAAAATCTTTTCTGTCATTCTCGATGCCAGAAAGTCTCAAAGGTGAGTGTTGTTTACCTCCAAGAAAGGGTGATGCTAATGCTTGGCGATAAGTACCAGAACACCCTTCGCAGGTGGTTCACTTACTGAAACCTCTCTGGATGTGTTGGTAATAACCACTGCTCCCGGCTCCCAAGGGCCCTCCCTACTTCAGACCTAACCCTGGCCTGTTCTCTGGCTACCTCGTACTCCCTAAAATCCAACCACTGAAGAGTTAGAGCCAGGCATAGCGGGGAATCCCCAACGCCTAACTGGCATCCAGTTGAATGGGCTAGCGCCACTGTGAAATATCTTGGATGTGATGCCTCTCTTCATGTGAGTCCCTGCTCAGCTCAGGAAATGGAGCAAGATGAGACCTACACTGTCAGAAGGGAAGAGTCAAATTAAGGTACCAGCCTCAGACGAGGCCACTCTGTAAACACAGTGGCCAAGAAAAAAAAACAAAAACAAAAAAACACCCACGACCACTCTGCAATCATGTCTGAACACGGTCAAAAATACATTCTCTGACTCACAAAAAGAATCCAACATCCCACTTCCCTGGTTAATATGAGCGACCACTTCTTTTTTACTAGTTGTGGCTTCGGTCTCACCTCCTGTCCTCTAGATGGGATTCATCAAGACGCCCAGTGATGCCCAGTTACCTTTGCTTTCTGGCAGCATCCAAATCAAAGCAAAGCCCCAGTTTATTGAATCCTCCCCAAAATCTCCTACCACAGTCCAGTATCCTACAATGCCTTTTCTAACACCTTCTTACTGAGAGATGTACATGGGTCCCCACGACGTGTGTTCTTTCTGGTTGTAATGAATCAATAAGCCCAACTGTAATTGTCTGCAGTTGTGTTACTCTCTGGTCTTTAGAAGACATTGATAGTATCATGGTTCTGTAATGCCCCGGAACACTTTCTTAGAGAACTTTGGGGTGGGGGGGGGGTGGTGGTGGTGGTGTAAAAATCAAGTATAAAGGTTCTTTTTCAATCCCAGTGTGGCTAAGGGATTCTTAAGGCAGTAGCCTCTGGCCACTGAAAATCAGGAAAAACACAGTTCACTGACCACTGGCTTGTAAGTGTGGCTGCAGCAGCACAAGAGGATTTGGGGATTTCTGATCCCTCTCGGCTTATATTCCTGGTAGTTGTAGGAAAATAAAACATGTGGATTGCTTCTCTACCTCTTTATCATTACGTTGTTTTAGCGAATAAATAATGGTAGAAATCAGATCGATAAGAAACAAGTTTTGATTTCTTATGAACATTATAAAAAGTAAACATCAACATGAAAAAGGAGTAATTCCTTGGTGACATTCTGCTGGGTGCTTGGTTGGCAAACAAATCATATTTGTACCATTTATGAAAGTATGGGAGTATTAGGAAAACACATAGTAGAAATAACATTTGAAGTTTAAGGAGACTAAATCGGAAGTTTACATGAAAACATTGTAATAAAAATGCAAACAAGCAAACCTGGGGAATTAGGCTGACGCTTTGAAATGATAATTGTATAATGCTCTTAACTAGTCATTAACGCTGAGCATTTTGGAACAACTTCTTGGGTTAAAAATAGCCTGCCTACCCTACGTATTTGGGAAATAATAAAGTTGCAGTTGACGGCATTTTAGAATGGGAAGCAACCTAAGCATGCTTTAATGTTGCAAATTATAAACTGAGGCATGGAGAAGTCTCATAGATGAGAGCTCGGAGTCTAATTTATTGATCTTTCCGCCTTGCCAGTGTGCAAGAATTTCAGTGAAAATACGTATTTCACCAATTCACATGGACCTTTTCCTTAGTTGGTCCACTGTTTCAAAATTTCTGATGTACTTGTCTTTACTGTGAGTAGATTGTCTTTCTCAACCTTGGCACACAGATGGTCCCTCGTGAGGCTGGGCACTGGCGGTGAGCCACGGGTCCCAGGACCCACGTGATCATGAGTGTCAACAACAGACCACTTAAAACCATTCTCTACCCACGAAGCCATGCTGTTGTTCACTTTCAGTACTACTCAGTAAATTACGCAACACATCCAACACTTTATTGTAAACTAGGCTTCCTGTGAGGTGATTTTTCCCAGCTGTAGGCGAATATAAGTGTTCTTGGCAGTTTAAGGTAGGCTGGGCTAAGCTATGATGTTTGGGAGTTTAAGTGTATTAAATGCATTTTGACTTGGGATGTTTTTGCTTTATGGTGGCTTTATTGGGATTCCCCCCTCCCCCCCCCACTGTAAGTTGAGGAAGATCTGTACTGACATTTTGGGCTGCATCATTCTTTGTTGGGAAGGGATGCTGTCCTGTGCATTGTAGGCTGTTTACTAGTGCCCACCTTCTAGATGCCCGTAGCACTCTCCTGGCACCCCACCCCAGTTGTGACAACCAGAATTGTCTTCAGACTGTGCCAGATGTCCCCTGGGTGGGTGTGGCATCCCAACAAAGTGTCTAGACCAAATCTCCATCCAACAACTCAGTGCAGTTATGCTCCCCAGGACTGCGGCCTTCCCCAAAGTCTTGCAGAAGGGAAAATTCTCCCCGGTGGGGTGCTGGTTGGGTGTTCATAGCTTGTCTTCACATTTGTTCTTAGAGTCTTCCCTGGTCTCATTCTCCTCAACGTTTCTTTCCATTTTGGAGGCAAGCACGGAAGGCCTGTTTGTCAGCTTTGCAGGTAACACAAAGGTGGGATGCACAAATGTGGCACGTACACGGGGTGGCAGAATCAGGATTCAGACTGCTTCCTGCGGCAGCGAGGTGCAGTCCTCAAGAGAAGATGCTCTAGGGCAGACCTGCCTAGGGTTAAACCCTAGTCCTGTCTGCTAAGGGGCCTTGGCCTATTATTCAACAACTCCGCATCTCTAAAATGTTGGTAATATTTGCACCTACCTCATGGGGTTGTTGTGAAGATCAAGTGATTTAATATTGGTGACAGGCTCAGTGTCTGGCAGCAGAGAAGTCCTATATAAGTATTTGCCAAACTAGAAAAAAGATCCTTAAATAATTGGCAGAAACCTGATGAAATGTAACAGGGGAAAGTGTCAGGTTTACGACTGAGTTTAAAAATAGAACATGTTCAGGGAGGGTTCGGTTAATAGAGAAGGTCATGAGAAAAGGACCCGAGGAATGCCGTGGTACTTGAACCTCACTAATACAGAGTGTTATTTGGGCAAATTGGGCAGATCCTTGTCCCACTTTCTCTGCCCACATCAAGCCGTTCACGGGGTGCTGTGGGGTCCACTTCAAAGTCAGACACTACCACACTGAGAAATGCTAAGGGGTTACAGATGTTGCTGAAAGGAACCTGACCATCATGTCATCTGGAGAAATGGCTAATGTACTGGGGCTCTTAATCTAAAGAATATTTAGCAGGACGAGTGACAGATGTTGTCCATGATGTGAAGGGTTGATGTTTTGCAGTACGAGATTTATTCCTTATGGCTCCAAGGGTTACAACTGGGAGTTCGGCTTGATAGTTACATGGATACAGTTTTTTGGATTCAAATTAGGATACTTTCTTTTTCTTTCCTTTTTTTAAAGATTTTTGTTTATTTATTTTAGAGGGAGGGAGAGAGAGCATGTGTGGGGGTGGGGGGGTGGGGAGGGAAAGGGAGAAGCACCCTTCCGGCTGAGCAGGGAGCCCAAAGCAGGGCTCGGATATCCCAGGACCCTGATATCATGACCCGAGCCAAAGGCAGAGGTTTCACCGACTGAACCACCCAGGTGCCCCGAGGATTCTTTCTAATAACGAGCTGTGCCTCTCTCATGAGAATGGACTGTGTGTTGTGGGGTGGAATGTGTACCCAGACACAAATCGTATGCAAGGAAGGGTTGAGATTCTGTAGATTCCTGGTCTGACTGGGACACTGGACCAGGAGACCTTTAAGATATCTGTCAGTACTAAGTTCAGTTGATTTATAAATGCAAAACTAAAAAGTAGCACTTTTATGTGGGTCAAAGTGTCAGAGTAATGAAATGTTTATAATTAAACGGTGTGGTCCTTAACCCTGCCCCTCTCTTTTCATATTTTAAATTATTATTTATTAAATATATTATAAATATATACCATACATAATATGTAAATATATATTAAATTTATACAATATATAAATTTAAAAAATAATTTTTAAATTTATGTATTTATAAATATATATTTAATATAAATTACATTAAATTAATATAAATTAAATATAAATAAAAAATAAAAATGAATATATATTATTATACATAACATATTTATATATGATATATATTATCACATATATCGTATATAAATGTAAATATGTTAAATTATTATTCAAATCTTTTAAATTATTTCTGCTTTTACTCTTTGATTGCTCCATATCCGAAACAATAGTTTTAGAATCCTTCTGGATGTGGCAAATTTAGACATTGTGTGCTGGCTTCTTTCTGTGAGCGTTGATTGTATACTTCACCCACTGTCCTCACTATTTCTTGTACATCTTTCCAGTGTGGATTCTTCACTCATCTTAGCTGTTGTGTTAGTTATCTGGACTATCTGGTGCTGTGCAACAAATTACCACAGACAGCAGCTTAAAAAGCACACATCTATTAAGGCCTCTCCTGGCAGACCTCAACCCAATTTGGATAAGATGCAGCTTCTCCTTCAGCAGTTATGGGACGGGACCAGAAAACCTCACCTGCAGCAAGTTCTTGGTAGATGCTCTGATTTGAATAACAAGGCCTTATAGTCAAGAGGTGGGCACAGACGTGTGTGAGTGGACCTGGGAGCCTGTATACAGGGGCGAGAACGGTTGTCACAGTTTGTCACAGAGCTGGTTTATTGGACGAATTGGTTTCAGAAGGATGCTGATAGACTCCAACTTCATTTCTCTCTGGTTCCTGCCTTTCATCTGTGCAGTGCTGAGTCTCTTTTTCTCATGTCTAATGAGCCTGTAGCTCTTCATTGAGCAGACATAAATTCAGCTTTTACAATCGAGTAACAAAACTGTAATCTCTCAACTAAGTGAAAGCATCCCGTCAGCCCCAGCTTGACGATGGGTAGGCTCAGCCCGCTGCAGAGGGGCAGTGGGTTAGGCTCTCCTCCGGGACTCTTTTCTCTGCTTTTACCGTCGTCTGTCACTCTGGTGTTCTCAGACCTCATCACGTCCCTAGGCTTTCCTTTCTGTCAGAGACCCCCCTTTCTGTTCTCCCTCCATCCTTCTCCCTCAACCAGCTGATTGCTTGTTCTGACCAAACTCACAGCTGGACGTCCACCTGGGACTTCCTCTCTTTGCTCCTGTGGGTCGGTGCCATTGTTCCTTGGATCTTAATTTTTGTTCTTCTCGGTTCACTGACTTACTTTGTGAGCACTAATCCCTGGTTAAGAAGGGTCGCATGAGAGACAAACTCTCTGTGTTCCTGCAAGTCTGAAATGTCTTTATTGACAGAGAAAGACACAGCGAGAGAGGGAACACAAGCAGGGGGAGTGGGAGAGGGAGAAGCAGGCTTCCCGCGGAGCAGGGAGCCCGCCGCGGGGCTCGATCCCAGGACCCCGGGATCATGACCTGAGCCGAAGGCAGACGCTTAACGACTGAGCCACCCAGGCGCCCCATGAAATGTCTTTATTCTGTTCTTACTAGTGTTTGCATAAAATGCTGGGCTTGTCGTCAGAACTTTGAAGGCATCAGTCCTTGTTTCTAACATGACATTGGATCATCACTTGTAGAATTTTTCATGGTCGTGCCAGGGTGATGACCATTTTATTCAGCCTCTGCAGTGCTGCACGGGCCCCTTTCATTTGGGGGCACTTGCTTTCCTTCAGTTCAGGGAAACTTTAAAAAATTACTTCTTTGGGGGCGCGTGGGTGGCTCAGTCGTTCAGTGTCTGCCTTCGGCTCAGGTCATGATCTCAGGGTCCTGGGATCGAGCCCCGCATTGGGCTCCCTGCTCGGCGGAGAGCCTGCTTCTCCCTCTCCCTCTGCTGCTCCCCCTGCTTGGGCTCTCTCTGTGTCTGTCTCTCTCTGTCAAATAAATAAATAAAAAAATCTTAAAAAAAACAACCACCCTTTAAAAAAGATAACTTCTTTGAAAATATCCTCCTCTGTTTGCTCTGTTATTTGTTAGGAATTTCTATTAGTCAGTTTCATCTTCTGGATTAATCTTACCATTTTGGCTCTCATGTTTTTAAATTTCCAACATTCTCTTGTTCTCTGGTTTTTAAAATTTGTTTCTTGTTAGAAGGATTTTGGTTTTGGTTTTGAATGAAATGTCTTCCTAAATGTGTCTGAGCATGTTAGTTTGATTTTTTTTTTTCTCTTTACTACCCCCACCCCCCATTTATTTCCATTTCTGTTGTGTTCAGTGTTCCTCTTTATCTTAGCTTCTCTCTTTCATAATCCAGGCTTTCCTGAAATGCCTCATGATTCTTGCTCAACCCATTATGCAACAGAAAGGAGGTGGAAGGCTCCATGCCTTGAAGACACTTATTGGCTGGCAGGCTTCAATTTGGGTTGGCAGGTGTTCCAGTGTGAGAATCTTGATATTTTTCTTAGCCGATAGCATTCCTTGTTTATTCAGTTTTGTTGGAGGAGAACTCTCTTTCACCTCAGGAATGGATGTTTGGCTGCATAGTTTTCTGCCTTTAGAGTATGTGTGTGTGTGTGTGCGTGTGCGTGTGTGTGTGTGCGTGTGCATGAGACAGGAAGGTGAGCGTGTGTTTGCATGTGTGCATGCGTATACACGTCTGAGAGAATGTGTGTGTGCCCGGGAGGGAGCGTGTGCGTGCACTTCTTCCACCATTCTGCCTGCACACCTTCACTCAATCCCAGGGGTTTTGCGTGTCCCTCCTCCTGTACTTGCATCTTCAGTGGCACCGCAGCATCCCGTTGGGACTCTCTGATCTGACTCCCCTGTCTCCTGCATTATCATGCCATCTACAGATCTTCGAGGCTGCGTCTTGTCCCTCAGCTGTGTGACTCAGTGTGCTCTCTGTCTTTAGAGCGGTGGTTCTTAACCAGGGGCACCGGTGCCCCCAGAGGATCCTTGACAGTGTCTGGAGAGATGTTTGGATGGTTATAATTGAGGCTGAGGAGAAGGCGCTCCCGGCGTCTCGTGCGTAGAGGTCAGGGATCCTGCTGTGCCTCCGACGGCGCACAGGACAGCCCCACGACAGAGAGTTCCCCGGTCCCAGATGCCAAGAGTGCTGTGTTGAGAAACCCTGAGCTAGAATCTTGTTGAAATCACACATCTGTTAACAACTTCACGCCACAGAATTTTCGTTGTCATGGATTTGTTATTTTAGTCACTCATTTACCATCAATTTAAAAAGTCTTAAGGGAGAAATGATATAAAATATGTGCTAAGTGTGCATCTTGAACTGGACGCCTGTGAGCTATGTTGTTCATTATTCTTGTTTATATTTATAAAAAGAGGCACAGAGATCCCTCAGATTACAGATACTCCAGTAGCTTTGTCTTAAATGTATTTAATGAACCAAGTAGGACTTTATAAATTGCTGTTTTCCATTCCTTATTTTCATTCTCATTCTCCTTACTCACATAGTGTGGTGTTAAGCCTTTCTGTGTATATCAGCATGGAAAACTACAGTGCTAAATACGTCAGATAGAAAATTCGTTTGAAATGCATTGTAGCCATGCCACCCGAGAAAAAAAATTTGCAAAAATATATACTTATTCCGGCCACACTTTGCATATTTGTTTCCATTTCCATGAAGCAATTTGGAGACTGTCTCACAGCATTTGTAATTGGAGGCATTTGACCTCTGATTTCCGTTTTTTAATTTAACTGCCAAGCTCTGTTTTCTTCGTTCCGTGTTATTCCACAGAGATCAGCTTACCCCACATTTTTCACACGAGCCTCTTCCTCCACTGTACATTCGGGGCTCAGAATCCTATGACTGGCACACAAAGTGGAGTTCTGAGAGCTTCCTTGTCATAGTTGCTGGAAGGGAAATTCCCTGTGATGTCTCCTGTTTGCAGCGTCTGTTTCATGTTTCTCTGGCATTTGGCAAGATAACATAATAAGGTGGCAGGAGGCAGGAAAAATATGCCGCAATAAAAATGTCCTAAAAAGACACTTAGTTCTATTTATTGCTTCACAGAACATGGCTGAAGGCAGGAAGAAAAGTTAGAGTTAGCGCTGACACAGAAGGTCAGAAAGGGACAGCTAGGAGTCCTTTACTTACTGCTATTTGGATGTGGTTTTGTGTCGTGTGAGGCATGAAGGAGAACACGGAGGGGAACAGTCCAGACCGGGAACTTTGTTTCAACGGCAGGTCAATGACTTCATTTCTGCCTCTGGGTCACAGAAGGGAAGCTGAGGCCCCCAGTCAGTTGCTGTCTGTCACCACTGGCAGATAAATCCCACCACAAGCTCATCACCGGGAGGAGAGAAGCAAAGCAGGAATCCGCTCTCACAAAACGTCCCATTACTGACATGCATAAGTTATTATTTTTCCAGCTTTATTGGGATGTAATTGACGTCTAACATGGTCTAAGTATAAGGTGTACAAACTTGAATGGACTTGATACACTTAAATGTTCCAATATGATTACCACTGTAGTGTTAGCGGACTTCTCCATCATGTCACATAATTACCATTTCTTTTTGGTGGTGAGAACATGTAAGAGCTACTCTCTTAGCAAGTATAGTTAACAATAATAACATTGCCCAAGAGGCATAAGTTAAATGGAAGAAGGGTGCCCGGGTGGCTCGGTTAAGCGTCTGCCTTTAGCTCAGGTCATGATCCCAGGGTCCTGGGATAAAGCCCCACATTGGGCTCCTTGCTCAGCGGGGAGTCTGCTTCTCCCTCTCCCTCTGCCCCCCCCCCCCCACACACACTTGTGCTCACATGCTCTCTCTCAAAAAAATAAATCTTTAAAAAATAAAATGTCCAGAAATCACAGGTATGTTTTAACTAGACAGTTTGGGTCGTTTGACCAAAGCTGAGGCAGGTTTGTTAATCAGTCACCAGGAGGGCACTTCAGGTGCTTTTGGAAGGAACTAAGTCTTCAGGGGGAAGAGTTTTACTGCATAGGTAGATAATGGTGCACAAAAATGCATAGCAACAGAGCACCTTGATGTACTGATTTTCTGAGATTAACAGACCCTTTTACTTATGAAAGAAGCCTTTTCCAGAATATCTGGGCCTGGAAATGTGAGAGTCGTATGAAATATACTTTGGCCCACGTTTCCCAAAGAATGAGCCCGAGATGAAGGATTACGTAGGATGGTTTATGGAAGATAGTGACCACCCCCCCCCCCCCCCCGCTCCGCCATGGGCAGGAGACAGGGACAAAGTGGGTCAGGCAGGAAGGTAGGGGAGACCAGTCCAAGAATGATATATCCCATTGGCCACCACCACTGGGGATGGGTTGCTATGAGTCTGTTTGCGAAGTCCTGGGACCATCGTGGTTTTTCAGGATCAGCCAGCCAGAATGAGAAGGGAACATTGGTTGATTGTTTTCCACACCAACAATCAAGCGTTTGCCCTTGATGGAATATTACCCAGCGATATAAAGAAATAAACTATGGGGCAGCCACTTCCTGTATCTCTGGGTTGCATTGTGTGGCAGTCAGCTGATTCCCAAACTGTTCCACACCATGGCCACAGCAGAAGAGAAAAACCCTTAGGGAGAAGGCGGGTGAGGGACACAGCAGGGGGCTGAAGGGAGGCCTAGGAGACTGGTGAGGTGAAGAGCATCTGAAGTTGGGCATAAAAGGCATCCTGTTCCAGGACACGAGTGCTCAAGTGTATTAGCAATCTGGGGAGCTGGAGCTTTAAGATCAGATATGAGTTAATAAGCAAGCAGGCGTCTTAAGGGCAACCGTGTGACCAGCAATCAGCGTGAGCTCTTTCACGGTTACAGGGAAAATCTCGTGTGACCCTATCTTGCCACGTTTGAAAATAAGGAATATCTTGATTTCCCAGGACATGCTCTAGTAATTACCAAAACCAGGGGTCAGTATTTCCAGAACGGTCCTCTCCATAATGTATCTAAGGGACAGATTATCTTGCCACTCTGAGACTGGATACAGACAGTGGGCTGATGTGGCCCTTCTGAGGGCCCCACTCCATATGCTGCGTACTCTGTTTTGTGGAGCATCAGAGGCATTTTGTAACGCACGTTTGGTTTTCCAAGTTACAAAGTGGTAGAGCGTCCCCCCTTCATTTTTATGTCTGAAGTGATGGAATAAATATAAAATTTCAGGAGAGTATTTTAAGAGTACAATTCCTTACACCTAAGCCTGAAGGCTAGGGGCTTTTGGCATTCAGAATTTTCCAGCTGTCGGAAAGGTGAAGTATGGGCATCAGCCATTGCGTGTCCCACAGCAGCAGCACAGCCCGGGGAAGCTCACCGCCATCAGACACGTTGTTCAGGTCTCTGCAGTGAAGTGTATGAATATTCATATCACGGCAGCGAATAAAGAGTAGCAGTAGCCTCCCTCATCTTATTTTAGCTTCTTGCTGCCATGTGAGTTTTGGTGCAGCATGAGCCTCCCATCCGCACCGGTTGTCCTTTAGCCCCTCCATTCCCCGGGGGCGATGCAGAGGGGTCCGCACACAGGCTGCACACACGGTAGGGCTGTGTCACAGCTGAGGAACCCCACACTTACGAAACCCAGGTCTTTTGGAACGAGCATTAAGCCAATCTGCCAAGACGTTGCTCCAGAGGGAGGCGCGATCTTTGTCTTCTGAGGCTGTTCACCGTGCGACACCCTCGGACACGCAGACCAGAACAGAAGCTGTCAGTGCTTCTGCGGACAGGACGTGCAGAAACTCAAGAGAGGCTCGTGGAGAACTGTGTCGCATTGCAGTTTTCTTCTTGGCACGCTTTTAGTTTGCTTGAAGTTGTCCCTAGTCCACGAAGTGTCTAATGAACATTTTTCTGTATGTTTCCTTGCAAGACTTTCTCTGTAGCCTCCATTCCTGTCTACTCAGGAATGGAAATCCTGAGCTGTGTGTGTGCACATCTTCATCTGCACTAGAGGATGCCGGCTTTTCCCCAAGGTAGTTGTAGCGTGTTTGGTCTTCCTGCCAATGGTGTATGAAAAGTGCATTTATTCACAGTTGCCAAATATTCAAAGCAGCCAAGTTACTCTTCAGTGGGTGAACAGATACATAAACTGGCTCATCTACACGATGGAATATTACTCAGCGATATAAAGAAATGAGCTATGAAGCCATAAAAGCCATGGAGGAAGCATAAATGCATATTGCTAAGTGAAAGCCAATCTGAAAAGACTGTATGACTCCAACTGCATGACCGTCTGGGAAAGCAAAAACGGTAGAGAGACACTGAAAACATCAGTAGTTTCCAGAGATTGCGGGGAGGAAGGGACGACGGATCGGTGCAATGCAGAGGATTGTTGGGGCAACGAAACTATTCTCTGTGGTATTATAATGGTGGATACACGACATGATACATTTGTCCAAACTCAGAGAATTTGTAACACAAAGAGTGAACTGTAGTGTAAACTATAGCATTTAGTTAGCGATAACATTAATATTGGTTCATCAGTTGTAACAAAAGTACCGCCCCTGACGCAGGTGGTTAACGTGATAGTGATTTAGTATACGGGAACTTTCTATGCTTTCCGAAATTTTGCTGCTAACCTAAAACTGCTCTCAAAAAGTCCATTAAAAAGTCTATTCCCCTACTTTCTGCAACATTTTATATGCCAGACTTTTACATTTTGGCACATTTGATGGTCATGAAATAGAATTGTATTGCTTTCATTTTTATTTTGCTCATGGCGGTTTGGGGCTTACTTTTCATATCCTTGGCTTATTTATTTATTTATTTTTTGGTTTATTTTTTATCGACTTGTAGGAATTCTTTATATTCCCTAAGTTTTGCTTTTCACATTTAGGACTTTGATGTCACTGGAATTTATTTTTGTGCCTGGGGTAAGATAGAGACCTGAACAGGTGTACGTATGGATATGGCCCTCTCTATGTATCTTTATCCGTGTACCTACCCCTGTCTGTCTATACAGATGAAGAGCCACTTATTAAGCTCCTGGTACAGCCGTGTCACTCCTTTTAGGATCTGTTTATCTATCCCTGCACCACCTCCTAATTGTTCTAATTACTAGAGATTTACAAGGAGTCTCGGTATGTAATAGGACATGCCCTTCATCTTTCCTTTCAAATTGTCTCCCTGAGGCTGTATCTAGGTCTTTGTTCTTCTGTAAGAATTTTAGTATCCATTTGTTAAATTTCATGAAACTCTGCTGGGTTTTTGTGAAATCCACTAACTCTATAGATTAGTTTGGGGAGGAAGACATCTTCACCATAATGAATTATCTTCCCATCCCATCATAGACAGTTTTTAAGGTCCTCTTCTTAAACATAAAACAATACTTTTACATTTGATTTTCTGCATTGACACAGTAAAATTGACTTGATGTGCACAGTTCTGTCGAGTCTAACACATGTACTGATGCATGTGGCCACCACTGAAATCAGGACACAGCACAGTTCCATCGTCCCCAGAACTCCTTCATGCCGTCCCCCTTTGCACTCACAAGCTCCTACCCCGAGGCCCTGCATCCATGGATCTGTGTTCCAACACTGTAATTTTCTTTTGGAGAAATGATCTCATATAGATGAGATCATACCAGTATGTAACCTGGTAGGACTGCCTGCCTTCACTCATAAGGCCTTGGGAGTCATCTACGATGCTGTGCGTTATCAGTAGTTCATTTCACTTTATTGCCAAGTAGTGTTCCATTGCAAAGATGGGCCATCCTTTGTTTATTCATTCACCGTGTGGGTATTCCTGTTCTTCCAGGCTTTGGTGATTATGAATCGAGCTGCTATATGCATGCACATACATAAGTTTCCATCTTTCAGGGGCTGACTGCCTAGGGGTGAGATTACTAGATCTCCTTTTATGTCCACATCACTTTCTCCTATAGATCTTCTCCCTCCTTTATCTACGACTAGGTGACTTACACAGTTTGCTGCTATTGTGAATGGGATTATTAATATTTTTTCTAGTTGATTTTTGGTGGCATATAGGGACCCTTTCCATGTTTGTATTTTGATCTTGTGTCCAAAAGTCTTGCCAGACTCTCTTGTCAGTTCCAAGAATTGGTCTGTAGATTCAGTTAGAGTTTTTATGATTTGAGTATATATTTATATGTGTGTACGTATGTATGTATATATAAAGCGCCACGTTGGCTTTCTAAGATTTGCAGAACAGTGTTGAACAGAAAGATGATGGAAGATATCCTTCTCTTCCTTCTTGAGTTAGCGGGGTGGGTCAGTGGCCACCATGGCCACATGTGTACCTTTCCTTCTTTTCTTTTATGCTTGGATCCAAGTCCTCTGGCTGGGAAGAGGGTGGTCATGCTCGTATGCTCTGCTCCCTGTTCCCATCTGAAGGCTGTAGCCCTTGGGAATACCCGCTTTCAGGGCAGGATCTCCAATAAGCCCCACCAGATTTCTGTCGTGGACACTGCTTTTTGTGGCCTGGGAACAAAAGGCCGGCTGTGAGTCCCCGGTCTTTGTGACATGAGGGCACAAATGGCTTTGGTGTCTGATATCTGCTTTCTTCTCCAGTTGCATATATTCATCCAAAAATTAGCCTGGGAGGCTCCCACTGGCTTGTGTTTTCTGGTGATTTTGGATAATATAAACCATCCTGGTTCTTCGCTGTCTTCAGTGCACAGTTGAACCTAACCCGTGTTCCTGGAAACGGAAGCCGCCTCCAATTTCTCAGCCGAATTTTTTATTCAGATGAACGTATGTACATTTGTGTATGTGTGCATGTGTCTGCAGTTGTATATTCTTTCCCTTCTTCCTCTTTAATTCTGTAGGTAAGTGTGTTTAACTGTTTTAGATGGTATGAAGTATCGTCTATCCTCAGGCTGCTAATTCCTGCTTGCCACATACCTTTCCTGTGGTGCCTTTTATTTTAGCTCATCTTCAGAAGACTTCTGAAAAATATGGTGGCTAGGGACACCTGGGTGGCTCAGTCGTTAAGCGTCTGCCTTCGGCTCAGGTCATGATCCCAGGGTCCTAGGATCGAGTCCCACATCGGGCTCCTTGCTCAGTGAGGAGCCTGCTTCTCCCTCTCCCTCTACTGCTCCCCCTGCTTGTGCGCTCTCTCTCTCTCTCTCTCTGATAAATAAATAAAATAAATAAAATAAATAAATAAATAAATAAATATTTAAAAAAATAAATAAAAAATATGGCAGCTATCCTGTGTGCCTTCTCTGGGCTGTGGAAGTGTCCTTCAGAGCAATATTATGTTTGTTTCTGTTGGCCCCCCTTGGGTTTTCATGGTGATTTCTTGGTTTCAGGTTCCAAACCAAGAAATGAATAAAGCTGGAGTCTACCTACTCAGCACAGCCAAAGCCTGGGTTTCTTGGGTTGTGACAACTGTTTTCTCCTGCTTGACATGGGCTGGGGAGATGACCAACCTGCTTGTCCCTGAACCAGTGGATATTTTTTCCCGTCTCTGTTTTATGGGTGGGACAGCCATCTAGGCTTTTTGCTTTCCCTAAGAGGACAGACAGTGCTACCTTTGTCACCTTACGTAGGCTCAAGGCCACACCTCCTGTTTTCTCATGAGCATTAGAATCCCAGTGCACAGAACAAGAGATGTTTCCATGATCATTTTCTTACTGTCTTCCATTTATGACTCAAACTTTGATTGCTTCTTCAAGTCTGACACCTGGACATACCCCACCCACCCAGTTCCCACTCTTCCCCAAGCCGGGGGAGGTATGTATTTTCACCCTGCCATGTCTTTGCAGAAAGGGTGATTCCCTCTGTGCCAGGTAGTCTACTATAATGCTCGCATTTCCCTTTTGCTTTTTTCGGGTGGTTCTCCACTATTTTAGGGACCACAGCAATGGCTTGTCACAAATAAGCATAACAGTGAGACAACAATGTGGCTTTCTCTTTGATAGCTCCTACCCCTGTCTTTCAAATCCTTTGGGAAGAGAACTGGGTTATAAATAAATGCATAGAGTAAATAAAAACTTAGAGTTTGCTGGGGCGGCAGGGACATGATGCTGATTTGGTGCCAGGTAGATGTTTTAGCTAATGAACATAATTGCTCCTTAACTTTAGAGGGAGCTTGCTCTTAGGAAGTCTCATGACAGAGGAAATTGGACAAGTTTGTTTGTTAAATCAATTTGTTTGCAGATACTCTTATCCCCAAGGCCTAGGGCTCTTTTGATTAATGGGCCTCACATGTGTCATCGGTTTCTAAGCCCTGCTGAGGATTTAGATCTTAGCATGATTGCTGTCAGTTTAATTTTTGAAAATGAAAGTACATTCATTGCAAATATCTATGAAGGGTATTTTATTTTTATTTCAGATGTCTTTCTCCTTTCCTTTTAAATGACATTTCTGTTTTCAGCACTGTTACTTAGATGTCCTATTGATTTTGCTGGGTTCTGGGCTGGCTCTTTCTTTAAAGTAATGAGTAACAGGTCTTCATCATAGAGCCTTTTGGCAAGATTATAGTTTATGTATCCATTATTTGTCTATCATCTATGCACCTATCCATCCATCTAGCAACCTCCATTCCAGAGCTTTATCCAGTAGTGTAATTAACACGTGAACATTTTTAGTTGTTGGTCAGAAAACTAATACCCTTTATAGAAATTATTTCTAGAAGTTCATAGATTTCAATGCTTTGAATGCTGGGTAGCTAAGCTAATCTATATATTGATGTGAATACTTACCATTATGAATTTATTTCTGTTTCCTTATTTCCTTATGCAGATAAGCTCTTGAAGTGCAGACAGTGTTTCTGTAGCTTGTCTGAATTGAATCCAAACTGATTTATATTATATCTTTTCATTGGGTCTAAGATTAGAGGATAGGAGTCAGAGTTGGAAATTTGCTTGGCCTACTCCCCACTTTTTTTTTAAAGATTTCATTTATTTACTTATTTGACAGAGAGAGAGCGAGAAAGCACAAGTAGGCAGAGTAGCAGGCAGAGGGAGAGGGAGAAGCTCCCTGCAGAGCAGGGAGCCCAATATGGTGCTCTGTTCCAGGACCCTGGGATCATGACCTGAGCCACAGGCAGATGCTTAACCAACTGAGCCACCTAGGCGCCCGCCAGCCCCCACTTTATTCATTCATTCATTCATTCATTTAATTATGTTATGTCAATCACCATCATTAGTTTTTGATGTAGTGTTCCATGATTGTTTGTGTATAACACCCAGTGCTCCATGCAGAACGTGCCCTCTTTAATACCCATCACCAGGCTAACCCATCCCATGCCCCTCTCTAAAACCCTCAGTTTGATTCCCGGGAGTCCATCATCTCTCATGGTTCGTCTCCCCCTCTGATTTCCCCCCCTTCATTTTTCCCTTCCTTCTCCTAATGTCCTCCATGTTATTCCTTATGTTCCCCAAATAAGTGAAACCATATGATAATTGATTTTCTCTGCTTGACTTATTTCACTTAGCATAATTTCCTGCAGTCCCCCTCCATGTTGATGTAAGAGTTGGGTATTCATCCTTTCTGATGGCTGAGTAATCTTCCATTGTATCTATGGGCCACATCTTCTTTATCCATTCGTCTGTTGAAGGGCATCTCGGCTCCTTCCAGTTTTGCTATTGTGGACATTGCTGCTATGAACATTGGGGCGCATATGGCCCTTCTTTTCACTAGATCTGTGTCTTTGGGGTAAATGCCCAGTAGTGCAATTGGTAGCTCTATTTTTAATTTTTTGAGGCACCCCCACACTGTTTTCCAAAGTGTCTGTACCAACTTGCATCCCCACCAACAGTGTAAGAGGGTTCCCCTTTCTCCACAACCTCTCCAACATTTGTTGTTTCTTGCCTTGTCAATTTCTGCCATGCTAACTGGTGTAAGGTGGCATCTCAATGTGCTTTTGATTTGAATTTCCCTGATCAGTCCCCACTTTCAAAACACAGTTCCCCTGGTCAGGCTTAGAGGAGCAGCTAGCTGGTTCACTGTGTTGGGCTTTGAGCCTTACATTCCAGGGGAACAATGTGCATTCAGTGAGCTAACGTACAGGAAGCCCTCAGCCCTGTGACTGGTGCGGAGCAAAGCTTCAGAATGCCTACTGTCACTATTACCTTATTGTTGGTCATTGTCACCTCTTCTTCTTCCTCCTGTGTTCTCTTTCCTTAGTGAATTCTAGCACCCTGCTTGCACATAACACGAATGAACAAATGAAGGCTGTTTGAAGTCTGTCCCTCTTACTTTAGAGAGCAAACAAAGGAGAACACAAGTTTCTCAATGGGCCCTGCTCCATCACTTGGTTGACACACCGTTCCTTTCTGGAAAGCCTGGGTTGATGGTACCAGGTGGCATGTCCCGCAGCTAACATTCCCTAACATTTGTACTCAGTGAGATGAAACACATAATTGGGTGTTGTAACAACGTCTATTTCTCTAAAATATTCTAAACATTTATAGCCGCTTTCATTTATTTTTTTGTTTTTAATTTAGGGTTTTTTCTTTTTCTTTTTCTTTTTTTTTTAGAGAGGGAGGGCTTGGGGAGGGGCAGAGGGAAAGAGAGAATCTTAAGCAGGGTCCACGCCCAGTGTGCAGCCTGACATGGGGCTCAGTCTCAACACCCTGAAGTCATGACCTGAGACGAAATCAAGAGTGTAGGACACTTAACCTCCTAAGGCACCAGGTACCCCATATTGCCCCTTCCCATGTGTGCCTCATCATGGTCTGAGAAAAACATTTGTGGGCAGGTTTTAGACCAGACTTTTTGAGTAACAATGTGCTGATCAATGAACACAAGCACCAAGTCCTGGCTATTCTTACACCTATTTGACTACTGTGATGACTTAAAATACCTATTCATCCACCTGTTTGTACAATGAACACTTTATTGACAACTTATTATAATAATATCATTGAGGTTGGGGCGCCTGGGTGGCTCAGTCGTTAAGCGTCTGCCTTCGGCTCACGTCATGGTCCCAGGGTCCTGGGATCGAGCCCCACAGTGGGCTCCCTGCTCGGCGGGAAGCCTGCTTCTCCCTCTCCCACTCCCCCTGCTTGTGTTCCCTCTCTCGCTGTGTCTCCCTCTGTCAGATAAATAAAATCTTTAAAAAAAATAATATCCTTGAGGTTGTACAAGCTTGGAGACAAGAGTGTACAGTTCTGGAAAAAAAAAAAATGCCTGCTTTAGTGACCTTTAGTGCCAAGCCCAACAGGAGAGGGTTTACAAAGTATTTTTTATTTTATTTTTTTACATTTTATTGATTTATTTGACAGAGAGAGTGATCACAAGCAGGGGGAACGGCAGAGGGAAAAGCAGGCTCCCCGCTGAGCAGGGAGCCCCACGCGGGACTCGATCCCAGGACCCCGGGATCATGACCTGAGCTGAAGGCAGACACTTAACCGACTGAGCCACCCAGGTGCCCCAAGTATTTTTTTTTTTTTTTAATAAAGTATTATATGAAGTCCAAGGTGAGAGTAACCAGGGCATCGTCGTTCAGCAAATAGGTATACATGGTATCCTCTGTGCTCAGCACCATGAGGACAAGATGCTGTTGTGCTCTCTGCTGTGAAGGAATTTCTCTTCTTAGGGGGTGACACTCAACCCTCCCACTCTCAGCCTTGGAGTGGAAGGGTAAGTTATGTCAATAGTGAGAGCTGCAATGATGTAGAGGATTGATGGTTCCTGCCAGCTTACTAAGAGAATGGAAGTTTGATCTGCTTTCCCAGAGATAATAAGGAAGATGTCAGGTCAAAATGCCAGATGGACTGGGAGAGGGAGGGAGAGATTCTGGACTCCAGGGAAGAATGGCAGTGAAAGGAATGAGGCAGCAGGTGCATGGTATGGTTTGGAAATGGATGGTATACCCACATGACTAAAACTGGGGTAAATGGTAGGATGAAGCATGATGTGGGGAAGTGGGATGGGCTGATACTTCAGGTTCAGATGTGGGTGAACCTTGAAAAGTGGGCTGTGTTCTGCCATCCACAAGAGCCAGAGGTGATTTCTTGAGCAGATGAAATGAGAACAACATAAGACAAGGACTCCAGTGCCCTGGCCATTGTGTCTTCAAAGAGGATGGTGAGGGCTGGCAGGAAGGCACTGGAGGTAATGAGGCTGTGGGGCAGTGAGGGAGAACTCACAGGGCTCCCATGGGAGAGGACAGGTCTCCACAACTTTCCCGGTGGTCTCCAATTTGAACGATAGCGTCTCAAGAATGCAACTGGAGGACCAGACATTTGGGGAAAGAGAACTTTGCTTTTATTGTTAAGGATTTTATTTATTTAGTTATTTTAGAGAGATGGAAATTGCATGTGCATATGGGAGGAGGGGCAGAGGCAGAGCGGGGAGGAAGAGAGAATCTCAAGCAGACTCCCTGCTGAGCATGCGCCCCACTCAGGGCTCGATCTCACGACCCCGAGATCATGACCTGAGCCGAAACTAAGAGTCGGAGGCTTAACCGACTGAGCCACCACCCAGGTGCCCTGAAAGAGATATTTTTAAATAGGTGAAATGGTACCAACAGGCAGTTGGGAATGGGGCTGTGACTCAGTAGCACAGTGTTGTGAAAGGTAGCAGTGCAGACTCCAGTTTTGAGGTCATGCTGTGTCATTCAGGAGAACTGCTCTGCAGAAAACAAGGGAGGGCTGTGCTCATCAGCTGGGGGCTGGAGACCATAGCGGCCTAAGTCCTCAACATAGCAAAATCACAGCACTCTATACATGAGCACAACTGAAGACCCTCTTCCAGCAATGACCAGGGAGGAGGAGGCTGCTGATGCCTCCGGAGGCAAGGGGAGACCTTGAGGCATTTGGGCGAGATGAAGCAAACCCTCCTGTGAGTCTCTCAGGGCTTTCCCCTCCCCTGCTGTTTCCCTTAAGCCTGCTCACACCTCTGCTTATACTCGCTTCGTTCATTAAACTTTCTGAAGTCACCCCTTCAACTGTGTCTCTGTCCTGCTGGGACCCTGACCAAAACCCCAGCCCACTGAGACCTCAGTCTGGTTTGCTCTGCACGACATCACAGTGCCTTTAAACGGCATCACCTGCTTTTAAAGGTGAGTAGACGAGAACTAGTTATCATGGTTGAGAAGGACTTTTGAGGAAGGTAGGGGGAAGTCCAGGGAGCTGTGGTCTCCTAGCACTGGGTAAGAGAGCTAGAAGATGGGGCTTTGAACACGCAGGTAAAGAAGTGATCTCACTAGAATAGGGATCCAAAAATACTAAGCCCCAGCCCTTAGGTGGCCTTTCCTGTGTCAGGCACCATCGTAAGTAGTTTGCACGTTTTCACTCCTTCAGTCTCCATGAGGTAGGTGACAGCACAATGCTCACATCACAGAGGGAACTGAAGAACAACAGAGAGGTTGTGTGGCTTGCCCCGATCACACAGCTAATAAGTGCTAGAGCAGGAGTTTTAATCTACCCTTTGTTACGGTTTGCTGTTGCTCAATTTAAGCAACATTAAGAAAACATTGGAAGAAAATGTCCAATATTGAGTATAATTGTTTTTAAAAGGAAAAGAAATAATGGGGAACGGTAGGGCAGAATGGAGGTTTAACGATGAGAACAGAAAAGGAGGAACTTGTATAAAAATGAGTTTATCATCTCTGGTTAGTTCCTGAGTGTTATGCAATGTCTTTACAAGTAGAACAGGACCTTGAACTCTTAAAAATAAAATCATACAGAGTTTAACTAGGGCACAGGTTTTTTTATTGACCTACTGGGACTTTACTCACATTCCTTCTACTCTGCTTCTCAGAATCTGGGTTCCTTGGAGACCTAGTTTTCCTGAGTACCATTTTACTGGGAATAGGTGATGTCTGCACACTAAAACCTGAAAACATAAATCAGTAGAACTCGAGGTTTAACAAATTGTACATTCCCTTTCTGTTTATACTTTGGGGCCTTCTTGGGGAATGGCATTTGTGGCAGCTGGGGGTGTAACATGAGATTCGTAGGTACTGAGGTTTGGGTAAACAGAGGGGCAGGAACGGTGCAGAAGAGACAAGATGGGACTTGTGAATTTCAGCAGGAGTTATAAAGAATTTCTGGAATGCTGCGGTTACTAACAATGAATTTGGTTGGGACGCCTGGGTACCTCAGTCAGTTAAAAGTGTCCGACTCTTCATTTCAGCTCAGGTCGTGATCTCAGGGTCCTGGGATTGAGCCCCACTTTGGGCTCCCCGCTCAGCTGGGAATCTGCTTGAGGATTTCTCTCCCTCTGCCCCTGCCCCCGCTTGCATGCGTGTGCACGCTTTCTCTCTCAAATAAGCAAATAATGAATTTGGTAAAGTTGCCTTTGTGGGGAGAGGTTGAATATATGGAAGCCTCGAATTCTTTTTCTTTGGTTTTTCAATGTAAACTGACACGTGCATCAAAGGAAACGACAGGCACAGAGTCTCCCAGTGATTTTCTACCAGAGTAAGTAGTGTAGTGCAGTTTCTCAGAGCCCAGAAGAATTGTGTCTTTGTTGAAGAGTTCTTCACTATGACACCCTTGCTTAGGGTCACTGAGAATAAGACATACAAGCTGATGAGTCAGGAAATGTGTTCTCAACCTTGAGGAGATCTGAGAGAAAAGTCAGTGCATGCATATGTCTGTATAAAAAGAACCAATTTGGTTTTTTTTTTTTTTTAAAGATTTTATTTATTTATTTGAGAGAGAGAGAGAGCGCAAGAGCACAAGCAGGGGGAGAGGGAGAGGGAGAAGCACACTCCCCACTGAGCAGGGAGCCTGATGTGGGGCTCGGTCCCAGAACCCTGGGACTGAGCTGAAGGCAGACGCCTAACAGACTGAGCCACCCAGGTGCCTGACCAATTTGGTTTTCTTATTTTCTCTTGTATAGGCAAACACTAACTAATAACAAAAAAGGCTTCTATTATACATACAATAATCTGCCTTATCATTTGTTATTGAAGAAATCTGGATGTAATCTGGATTTAAATGGGAGGCGTCGTAGAGATGATATTGTAAGTCAAAGAGCCCTTAAAAACATCAGCTACAAAAATGTATTAATATAGTTGTCTTTCAGTCATCCAAGGACAATAAAGAAGAACCTTGGGTGAAATGAAGTTCGTGTGAGTTGGAGTCCCCAAACCTAGAACCAATTTTCCTTTGCTACAAAATGTCTGGTAATGAGTTCAGGACTTTAAAAACTGGAGTAACTTTCTTGGGCCAGGAAAGATAGTAAATCTAGTACAAATTAGTTTAAAGGTACTGGGCCCAGCACACTTGAGGATATAAAAGATGGATGATGAAGTAGTTACAGTGGCTGAACCTAAATGTTATTCGAGAACTAAAAAAAGACACATCAGTGGTGAATAACTAAAAGTAAATTCAGTGTTACAATGTAAGAGACAATTGGAAATCTAAATTACTATCCAATGGATAAGGCAAATTTAAATATGTGAAAAAATACAATGCAAAGTAATCAATATCTGAAAGGACGAAAATGGGAATTCCTCAGCTCTCTAAGAAAAAGGATACTGAGAAGGGCAAATAAAAATTGGAACAGAGCAAAGGATGAATAAAATAAATGTAAATCTGTGAAAGTTAATATAGAAATTTGAGTATTAGAGTAAACAGACGCTTTTTCTTCCTGGAAAGGGATTTCAGAGAAATCTTACTAGTAGGTCAACTACACAGAAATGATGGCATTTCCTCATCCTACAAAACGTTTGTCATCCTTCAACCTCCAACCTTCTAGCTCTGGGCAACCACATAATCTACTTTCAGTCTCTGTGGATGAGTCACAGACTTTTATAACCTGTTCTCAGGAGTGATATCCCATGACTTTTGCTGTATTCGATTACTTAAAAATGAGTCATTAGGCCTCACCATAAGGTATGGGAGGATTTCATGGGCTTGTGTGGCTCATAAGACAGTCTTGTGAGCAAGGCAACCTGAAACTAGGTGCAGCAAGACACGGGAAGAGGTGTGACTCTCCTGCAAGCATCCTCTACCTTATCGGACATTTCCCTTGTGGGTGTGCTGGTATTGGTCAGCCTAACTCTCAGACCCCCAGATCTGAACTCAGTAGTCTAGAAGGCTGGTGTCCAGAGCAGATGACATTTTGACTTTGGGTTATTTAAGTATAGACATTGCACATTAATTAGGACAGTCCTGAGGCTTGGTGATTCAGTTTTTACCTGAGATTTTCCAGAATCTAGTGGTATGAGGTTCTCTGCAAAACTGTCATCCCCTCTTACTGAAAATACACACGGAGTCTTGAAGGCTCATAGTAAAGAAACCTGCTTAACTGTATTTGACTGTGTCTTTTCCACATGTATTTGACTGAGACGCTTTTCTCCACCATTTACCTTCTATTAACGATGTGGGACACAGGTGATAAACAGAATATTCTTTGAGGGGTGAATAAGCTGTTGTAATTCTCTGTAGCCTGTGTGCTCTCCCTGTGGGTGCTTATTAATACTTTGCATTTGAGTCAACTAGGACTGTTGTTGTTTGTCACAAGGAAGATGGTAAGCCAGGAATTCCTCATATTGCACTTCTCCAGGTGAGGTTTTGAACCTATGTGGAGGAGCTTTCTTTGATCTCTGTTAAATATTATTGGGTTAAAGATCAACCATCTGCAAGACAGCATACGATATTGATTGAGTCCACTCCGTTGACTCAACTGTTGCCCATTGGTTAAGCCTATAGGGATGATGTTAAATCTCCAGTTTGTGATTTATATCATGGACCAGTGCTCCCAAAGTAGGCAATCCAAAAACACTTCAAAATAATAGTCTTAATATTGAGCCCGCCAGTGCCGAGTCCTTTGTCTCGCTGCAAAATGTCATTGTACCGATTAACAGCCTTCTCACTTTGGTTGACCCACTTCTGGTTATAGCAGTTAAAAAAAAAAAAGGCGTATTATTTATTATATCAGATGACACTTCTTCATTTTCCGTACAAGAAGCACCTCTGTGCACTAGCTTATAGTCAGTGGGGACCATATTTTCAACATTTTCTCCAACTGTCAAAGGAGTGGGTTAGACTGTTGAGTCAGTACTAACTGCTGGCAATCAACGCAACATATTCTAGGACCTTACAAAATCTGTCTGTTGTGTTTTAGATTTGGAGAGAGAATTAATAATTACCTCATGAGTCTTTGGTTTTGAGTCTACTTGATTTCCTTTTTTAGGGTTGGTCAACTCTAGACTTAGAAATTAGTCTTTATTGCAGGATTAGAAAGAGTGGTTCTTTGTAGTTCCTTTGGTAACGTTCTTACAGTAAACTCTAATGGACCTGGAGTAGTTACCTGAGTGTAGAACGTTGAACTAAGTTTAGACTGCACTTCACTTGGTGCCATCTTACGTGTATGTTCTGTCTTCCTTTCTAGGGGCTGGTAGTATAATCCCCTGCCCCTGAGTGCGGCAGGGACCTGGGGATATGATAATTCCATTCCTGCAGTGAGGTTTCCCATGGCAAAGGTGATGGGATGTCACCCTGTGATTGTGCTATTCTATCAACAACTCCATGAGCTCAGGAGAGGGCTCCTAGCTCCAGGCAACACAGTCCACTGACTCCTGGGTGAACGGTCTTTGTGCAAGCCTGAGCTCTAGATGCAGTTAAGCGGTGCCTGGGTCCCAGAACCACAGAAACGGTGTGCTAACGTGTGTTGTTTTAAGGCACTAAGTTTGGTGCTAATTTGTTACACAGCAAGAGAATAACTCATACACCAGCTGAAAGACATTCTCCTTAATACCAGACACTTCCTCACTCTTACCGGTTAGTGTCGTGCTGTCTGTACCACATAAGGCATCTGTTCTTCCTAGTTCTGGTTCTTCTTTGTAGATTGACTTGGGCACACTTTTTGGCCTTAGCTCCCTGTGGCCTTACTCTTCTCCTTTCATTTCACAGTCCCCTCCTTCTAGCTTTTCTTCATCTTTCTTTAAAAATTGGAGTTCATTAAAGAGTTACCTCTGCAACCATGGTGGGGTTGGGGGTTGGGGAAGGTGGGAGGTGGGGCGAGTCTTACCCGTTGTTTCCATTAAGATCATTTGCAATACTACTATCAATTTGAAAGGCTCCTTAGAGGCTGTCCAGCTTTCTTGCCTGCATTAGCATTTGCAGTGTTTTCAGAGAATTATCCTATTTGCTGCGGGGGTTTTTTTAGTAGCTGCTAAAGCTTAGCAAAGGTGCAGAGGTTTGCTGTGAGGGAGGTGCCTGGATAGACTGGACTAAGTCAGTGTGTTCGCCCTGCTCCCAATACCCCCTACACACACACACTACACCAGAATCTGGGGGTGCTCCAGTGCCAGAGAGGGAGTTGATCCGGGTGAAGTAAGGGGTGGTTTTCTAAGGAGAACCATAATTGGCCCTAGGAAGCTTCACCAGCGAGGAAGTAGATCTGAGACCCCACACGTATCCAGCCGCCTTCCACTGAACATCCTGTTCTTGAAAAATCAAAGATCTGCATGAAAATGCTAACAGGGAGCCTAAAACACAAGAAAAATAGAGTCTTCATAAATGTGCACATTCTCTGAGGTTTGGGTGCGAAAGGTTAGTAGGCCTTCCACTGGGAAAATGTTAACCATGAAGACATCTGCTGTGTATGCCTGCATTACGCTCACTTTCTCACTGAGATGGGTGTAAAATATGCATTCTGCATGTGCAACTGGTCTTGCTAGAGGAGAAGGGAAATACGAGTTCTTCCTTTCAAGTAACAATGCAGTTTCCATACCCAGAAAGGAATACTTAAGACGGAAGAGCAGAAACTCCTTAAAGACTTGGAAGAGTCAGTGGGTTTCCAGAACTTCTGCAGGGAAGGTATCAAAACAGTTGCACAGAAGCACCGCATCAGGGGGCATAATAACACAAAAACAGGTACACATCTATATCGACTGAAAAGTCACCCATGTCTGGGCAAGTAAGTATGCCCAAACACTTGCAGATAATAAGGAAACATGTTACCAACTGCTAAAGGAACACTGTCCTAGTTAGGGAGCCTTGCTGAAAGTCGGGGTCTGCCCATTTGATCTTAATCCAGGTTTAACATTAAAGTAGAGCAGTTTCCTGAAGCCCCTTAGAAGACTACACCTCAGAAAGGCAAAATAAGGCTAAGACAGGAGCCTGGTAACCCATGTACAGTAGCACGTCCAAGGAAAAGATGAGTGTGTTTTCTTCCACAGCAAGTAGTTTCTTACATCATTTCTTTTATAGTACACATTATAATGTGTTACTGTTTTATTTATTGGTTTACTTCTCTTGGTGGTAGGCAGATTTCTCACTATAATGTAACCTCCATGAGGGCATGTGGTATGTCTCACTTGTCTAGCACAGTGACCCAGTTCTTTCTCAATAGCTTTTCCTTAAACATGTGTCCATAAACAGAGAGAGGAAAAATTTGCTTTTTTAGCTAGGGTTTTTAAATTTCATTTTTGGTTGTCCAATGGAATGCCTCTGGAAAGTCCTGTGACAGAGTCTGCCAGAGCCTTCCACACCCCCCAAAACTTCTCATTTCTGCTGATTCATGTGGACTCAGATGACATTACCAGAAGGGATCTGTAATGCATCACTTGTGACTTTGAATTTCTGCCTAGAGCACTAAAGGGCTTGGAGCCAGACTTCTGTGTTTTCTATTTGGATATTGTGGTTGTTAGAAGAAAGTGGACAGTTGGTGGGTAGAATTAATAAGACAGTCCCAGAAATTCCCAATCCCTGATCTATATACCCTGCATAATTTCCCTGCCTTTGAGCATGGGGCAGAGCCTTTGAATATGATGAGTCATCACGCCCAAGATTACATTACTGATCAGCTGGCCATGAGTTAATCAAAAGTTGGGTTGAGATATGATGGCTCTACCCATGCTAGTGGGTATCTGCCAGGTGGGGTCCTGGAAAGCCTTTGCTCTCTTGATAAAAAAGAGAGAGAGAGAGAGAGACTCCACAGAATGTCCTTCCTTTCTTTATGCCTGGATGTATGCCAACTGTAGTGACTATGAGGCCACATCCAGGATGGGCCAATAACAAGATATTGAGGGTGGTGATGCAGATCTTTAAAGAACACCGGTCCCTGAAGGCATCAGTGAGCAGATTCACCAGCTCTTGGCTACCCACTTCCTAACTTGTTACGTAAGAAACATAAGCCCTTCCTGTTCAAACCCTTACTTTCTCAGCATTGTAGTTTCTCATCCAAATGCAGACTTACTTGAGGCCATTAGATCCTTGTCATTTATCCTACTCAGGGAAAAAAGTGATGGTTGTTAACTCTCTGGAAATAATAACAGCAAAAAAGGTCATCCAAGATGTAGCATTTATCAAGGCAAGAAAAGCAGAGTATGTGTTGCTCTTCTAAGAAAGGTAGTTTTGAGGGAATCATACTGTGTTTCTTAAAAAAAAAAAATGAGGATTAAGATTTGTTTTTCTTTCTTTACTCAGCTGCGGGTGTGTGATTTCTGATCAAAGCTCTATTTGCAATGCTGGGTTAACGTAAATTGCTTGTATTTGTATATTTATGAACATCACATTAGGAATTGTAAACATACCACCTGTAATGGACTTTTATTCTATGTAAATGATACCTAATCAGTAACACAAACTCCTGTCAACCAAAAAGGGGTAAATAAAGCTGTTCATGCTCCTGAATTTTGAGGAATTTAATCAACCTGGGTTACTATTATTTTCAGTTCTGTCAGCAAAAAAAATAACTCTAGAATACTTATACTCTGGGATGATTTTGTGATCTGCTTCAGGGCTACCATGTGTTGTAGAAAGAAATCAGTGAGATTAAAAGAGATATCATTAATATTTTAGATCCTTTAGTAGCTCAAAGACACAATTTGGAGAGAGTTCAGTGGAAAGAGAAATGATGAAATATATTCAAGGAGTGACAGATAATGGAAGATCAAAAAGACACAGTCAGTGTGTTTTGGTGGAGCTGTTAGTGTGATACAACAATCTATAATTATGTCAGAGGCAACACCTGGGAGAGACAGACATTTTTAAAGCACGTTATTTGGTTTTGATGCGTCTGGGCAAAACTCTCATTTCTTCAGTACATATTTATCGAGTGCCTGCTGTGAGAAGGCGTTGCTTTAAGCATCAAAGATATGGAGAAGAAAGAGTCGATCCTTGCCCCGAAAGTGTCCACGGTCTGGTGAATGAGTCAGAGAAATGAATAGGCAGTAAAAACTGAGGCAGGAAGAATGCTCAAGATGCTGAAAGATACAAAGGGGCAAGGAGCTCGTGCAGCCTGGAGGCGGGGGGGTGGGGGGTGGTGGTGGCTTGGTGGGGCGGGAAGGGCCACAGAGGGAGGTGGTGCTCAGTGGGGTCCTCCTGAACTAGCAGGAAGGAGCAAGAGGAGAGAAAGGCAGGCGGGGGTGGGCTGGGTGGGTGGGTGGGGGGTTGGTGGTGGCTCGGGGGGGCTGGAAGGACCACAGAGGGAGGTGGTGCTCAGTGGGGTCCTCCTGAGCTAGCAGGAATTAGCCAGAGGAGAGAAGGGAAGACATGATGTTGTCTGGGCTCATGAAGTCACTCATGTGAATGGACCAATGAGCATGGTGCCTTAGGGAAGCTGTGAGTAGCTCAGAAATCCTGCACAAGTGTGCTTCTGGGTTGTAGCAGGAGATATGCTAGCGGGAAAGCAAAGGGAAAATCACCAAAATTTACCCAGAAAGTCTCCATGCAGAAGGCAAGGCAATTTTGAGTTAAATTCTGGAGGTATGGAATTTCAGAAGACCATAAGATAGACATAAACAGGAAAGGCCAGATCCTGCTCTCTGTTGCAGTCTTTTAAAAGACATGGGTATTTGTGAGTATGTTCTATAGACCAGTCCCATGCAGGCTTCTTCACCTGCCTACCACCTGTGGATCTCGGTAGCCTCACCTTTCCTTCCCTTGAGTGGACTGTGCCCCTTCTCACTGCAGCACCCTGTTGTGCACCTTCAGAAGGTCTTAAATACAGTAGGGATCTTGAGACCAGCAAGGGACAAGCATTCATGGACTGCCCGCTATTTGCCTATCAGAATGCACTTGTCTAAAATCTGCACGGTGCTGACCATGCAGAGGAAACTCGGCGGGGTGGAAACTCCATACGTGAGTTCTGTTGTGATACAGGTAGTTTTGATGGCAGGGAGATTTGCCCGTCTTAAAAGCAGAAGACCTGGCTTTGAGTCCCAGCTCTGCCTACTGTCTAGCATCCCGTGAGGACTAAATCGTGCTTTAAAAAGCACTGAGCATGCTTACAGCTGGACCTGGAGAGTATTCGTTTCTCGGAGCCTTCTTTTGAAACGGTTTTTATGCTTTTCCAGTATGTTGGTCATTTAGGAGTCATGACCAAATATTTAATTCCTGTATTTTAAAATGCTAAATGTTGAGTTTCATCTTTCTTTGAACTCAGTGCAGCAATCTGATTCTCTGACAATTAGCATGCTAAGAAATTTGCATTCCTTGGACACATCCTTGCGAGTGTTTATGGAAAATTGATCACCATTGTATTCTTGCTTGTGCCCTTATACTGAGCAACGTAGATGATTACTTGATGGAAAAATAAAGGAAACACTAGGTGACCCATGATTGAGACAAATATAACAGTGAAGCAGCAACCCTGCCTCAGCCACCAGTAGATTGCAGCAAAGTTGATAAGAGGTGGCCGTGGAAGGGAATAAGGGACTGAGAAAATAGACAACCCCAGCATGTTCAGCTGTGTTCCTGCTTGTAGAATATTTTATTCACTAACATTTATCACAATCTCAGCATGTAGAATTGGGAAGGAGTAGGCAACCTAGAAGCGGAAATTGGTCTGGACAGTTGGAAACAGTAGTCTCCAGACCTTGATTATGTCCCCTGTCAGTAAAGGAGATAAAGAGATGTGTCAGTATTATGAAGAACATGTGTGTATTTTTGATCTTCTGATATAATTTAACAGTCAACTAGGTTGATTCAAATGAAAGCTTTAGTGGATATCAAGAACTCTTTTTGAGTGTAGCAAATGGATTTTATTTATGAATCTTTAATCATTATACTGTTGTTATTACAGCCACATGAACTTCCCCAGAGATTTATGTCCTCATTCAACATTTATTGATCGAGAATCAGACAGGGTAGATGTAGAGCTTTAAAAGTTTATAACAGAGTAAGGAAAGCTTGGAGTTAGGATCTTCCTTCTCAAGGTGACTGGTAGGGGTAATAAGTCAGCACGGGTCAGCACTAGTGGCCGGCTTAGGAGATGGAAGTGACACAGTTAGCTGGGGGGAGTGGTTCTCTCAGGGTTTTTCTCCTAATTGCCACGTACCCAGGGCATGACTTTGTAGGTCAGGGCAGGCGTGGTGGGTGGGTGGGCGATGGTATCCATAGCTCCTTCAGATCTTGGCTGTTGCTTCTATCATTGATGAAGAGTGAACGGGCTAGAACACCTCTGAATGTGGACTTTCTTCCTTAGACCTGAAGTAACTCCACTCAGAATTCCAAGAGCCTCCATAAGTTACCACAGACAGGCCACACTGCCCATTCTAGTCAAGGACAGGAAGGCTAGCATAGGAAGACTGTATTGCATGGTGGCTCTGATGGGCTTGTAACTTGCACAGTAGTTGGTGTTGGAGGAATAAATCCGGGTCAGAGGGAGAAACGGGAGTCCATGCCTGGGAACTTTTAAGGCAAGGAGTAAAGTCAGGAAGAAGTAGGAGTTAGGAGAAAGGCAAGGAAAAGCACGTAGGAACAGTTAGGGTTAATAAATCTCAAGTGGGTTTGGCGAAGGGATGATTTTTATAGAGAGGCATGTCTGCTTCATTCTGTACTTTGGACTTTAGCTCGCATTAGGCGGACCACTTCAGAAGTGAGAGCATGCAAATAGTCGTGCCGTCTTTGTCCTCCTAGGACTGGCTTCCCTTACTCTGCATTATGTCCTTAAGATTCATCCATGTTAATGGCATATGGTAGGATTTCCTTCTCTTTTAAGGCTGAGTAGTATTTCATTGTCTTTATTCACCTGTCGATGGGCATTGAGGTCATTTCCACATCTTGTCTGTTGGGAACAGCACTGCAGTGCAAACAGAAATGTTAATATCTCTCTGAGATCCAGTTTCAAATCATCTGGATAAAAACCCAGTGGTTGGGGTTGCTGGATCTTACCAGTGGGCATAAAATTTCAGTTAGGCAAGAAGAGTGAGTCCAAAGATCTGCTGAACAACGTGGTATATAGTACGGTTAACAGTACTGTCCCGAACACTTAAATATTGAAGAGGGTGGATCTCACGTGAAGTGTTCTTACCACAATAAGATCGTAAAAATTATCTTTGAGGCTTCTTGCATATGCCATGCATTTGAATGCTTTGTTTATACTCCTGGGACATAGGTTTTCTTTCCTCCCTTTAGTAGAGACAGAAGCAGGGGCTCAGGATGATAGTTTGTTCAAGGTCACACGACACAGATGAGAAGCGAGCCTGGGACTTCTGACTCCAAAGGCCATGTTTGTGGCCTGCTGGAAAGAAATGGAGAGGAACCTTGCGGATGCACAGTCAGGGGCAAATAAAATAAGCAGCTTTCAGAGAGTCAGTGGCTTAAAATGTTGGTATAGGGATATTTTGCCAGCTGAACTTCCAGGAAATTCTTATTTGCACCGTAGGGCTTTAAAGTACATGCCATCAGACTGTGTTGAAACCATTTTCTTGACTTCTTTTGAATTTGCTTGACATTTAAAATTTCCTCCTATCGTTAACTCGCTGCCTTTAGAATGTAGCACCAGGCTTGTGTCCTGAAGACAACCCAGAGACAATATTTGTGGTAAACAGCTTCCTTGCATTCTTAATATCTCTATCTCATACTTTTATTGCTTTTCTGGCTTGCTCATCTGTATCTTTGTCGGTCGTCTCAGGGAGGAGCCTGTACAGCCCACGGGACTCACCAGAGAAGTCTGTTTGCTACTTCTGACAATATGCTATTCCACGGAACCTATGTTTTCTTCCAGCTTAGAGGCTGAAAGGAGGTTTACATTATTGCCCCTGAAAATATCTGGAACAAGGTAGCAAAGATATTGGTATTCCTAGCTCTAGATCTTCAGCTAAAAAATAAGTAAAGAATAATAATAATATCAATAGATCCTAGAACATAAGTACCAAAAGGAGAGACATAAGGATCAATGTAGTTGTCCGGCCATCTGTTTTTTAGACAGACTTCAGACTCTCATGTAGTGTTCCAATCCAATTACTCAGATGCAGTTTACTCACATCTTTCTGTGGCACCATGCCACGTGCTAGAAGTTATACAGACACAGGAAAACACAGTAGATAAGCTCATTTGGTGTTGGATCCATAAGCTTTACCTGGGTGCAGATTCTTTGAATGCAGGTGCCTGGTGTCTTAGCTGCTCAAAGTGAATTCTCAGAGAGAGATATATCCCGATCGGATGGACCAGCCCTAACCCAGGCTACCCCAAGGGCGCTCCTGGGATGGGCAGCATCGACATCACCTGGGAGCTTCCAGAGATGTAAATTCTTAAGCCCTGTCCCAAAGCTACTGAATCAGAAGCTGCAAAGATAGAGCCTGGGGATCTGGGTCTGAAAAAGCCTATCAGATGATGCTGATGCTTGCTGACTTTTGAGAACCAGCACCCTGACCTATCAGAACCCAAGTTGTTTTCCAGTATAGAGAGGAACCTTCTATCTAAAAAAGATGCCACCATCTGTGAGGGACCCAAGGCCCCCACATTTGTGCAATACTTAAAATTCAGTTATGCTATGGAAAGTCAGGTGTGACCTTTCACAGGGACACTTCGATGCTAGTCTCAAGAGATTGGCATTGATAGCAGATTTCTCTCTCTCTTCTGCACATAATTTCAGATTTGTAGTCAATTTAGGGGAGTAATCCAGTGGCCCTCAGTTTTCTCAAATCTGTGTTCACCTTAAAAAAACCTGAGGCACTCTTCTGTAGTGTTGATAAGCTACAGGTTCCTTCTATCTCCTGTTGTAGTTGGTGGATTTTGAGACAATAGATCCACATGTGCCAATAAGTCTTCTTGGCTGTGTCTCAAACGGAGAGTAAAATGCAGCTGTCTTCATTAATCATATCACAGCAAGTCTTTGTTCAAGCTGCTGAAACCAGGCGCCACAATGCAGGCAAGGCATTGGTGACCTTTTGAGACGTGCATCCATTGGTTTCCAGAGACAAAGATCCATGATACCCCTTAGGATGTTTATAATACAGGATGTTGTTTCTAAGTGGCAGCCATCCACAGAGGGTTTGTACTCATGTTGCTCGTGGTTATTTGCTCTGTCTCCTTTCACTTTTACCAGCCTCTCATCCACAAACAAGGCTACAAGAATATTTTCACCCAATTCGAAATGTCACCCTCGTAGAATGGGAAACATACATGGGTGTTCTCTTGAGAAGATTGGTAACACTCTCTGGTATGTGGAGAACAAATACATTGTGCTTTTTTCCTAGGGTCAGAAAAGAAGAGACTCTTTGGAAGCAGCACGCTTCCTGTGTCATTTTTGTTGACCGTACCTTACATTATTTGAAAGCAACTTGAATTTTTTAAACTAAGTGATAAGTTATGAGTAGGAAAGGAGATGCGGTGTAGTAATCTTGTGTACAGCGTGATGTGTTTTTCATTTGTCTGCACCTGTGTAACCAACACAAGATCAAGATCGAGCTCACGTGCAATCTCCACGGTCCCCTTCCTGCCCCTGCCAGGCTCTGTGTTTGCACCCATCTGTATGTCTTCTGACTTCTATCACCAAACATTAGTGTCGCCTGTCCTGGAAAATTCATGCAAAAGGAGGCAGGTGGTGTGGACTCCTCTGTCTGGCTTTTGTCTTCAACATGGCATCTGTGATACCCATCCATGTCGATGCGTGTATCACTAGCTCATCTTTTTTACTGCAAAGCAGTGTACACTTTTATCTTGATGAGGGAAGTAGAGAGAAAATAAATGGTTTTTACTGGCCTTCAGTGTGAAAGCAAAGTCACTAAACAAGTTAATCCTAGGTTTTTGGATGTAGAAGTAAGCACCTCAAGTGGGAGAACACCCTTGTCTCCCTGACTCCGTAGTGTTCTGTTTCTTTTGCTTTTTTGTTTCCTAGAGTCTCTTGGTTGAAGGGTCATTTATTCCAGGAGATGAGTGAGTAGTGTGAAGTGCTAGAAATTCTAGACATGTGGACAAATAAGAGACTTCCCAGAGGGAAAGTAGTGAGGACATGTTTTGAGGCAACCATTCGGGGGACAGGCAAGGGGGGGTGGAGGTTAGGTGAGGCACCTCTCATCTGCTCGGTACCCACAAAGCACCTTTCACTTAAAGTTATCTTTGACTCATCTTTGGGCCTGGGCCACATGCCATAATAACATCAAAAAGGCTCCAAGGAAAGTAAGCATTGCCTTGGAATCTGGGTATAATCCAAAGCTTTCTGTGTGTTAGTTGCATGCTCTGTGATTCTTGGACATGGTGACTGTGGATCCAGCCTACCTGAACTTGGATTATCTAGCCACACCTTTCCGACTCCCAGAAAGGCAGTTTTCTGTTTTGTTTCCAGATATCTTGCACCTGACAAATCCCTTTTGCCTTAGCTCAGTCCTTCTGGATCTCCTCCCCCAGCTTGCCTGGCATGCACACGCAGTCTCCTCCTGTCAACCCTGAGTTCTCCTCTTGTATTATCACCTCCAAATGTCAAATCCTTTCTGCTTAGACAGATGCCTGGGCATTCTGAAGTCTAACATTTCCAAGCACTGTTCATACCCTCCGTCCCAGCCATGGGGCATTCTCCTCATGCTCGCATCTAAGCAAAAGCTCTGCTCATCAGCCTGGATGAGTTCTTTCCCAAAATATATCTGAGGAGCCCTTTCCCCATTGGTTTATGTGGCCGGTGGTTTCAGTTGGGTGCGTGGGTATCTGTGTGATTTTGTTCCCTCTTCCCTAGGGCTTTTTGACAATATCAGGAAATAGAACTAGGGGATGGTGGTGGTTACAGCTAGGGGATGGTGCTGGCCACAGCCAGGGGATGGTGTTGGCCACAACTAGAGGATGGTGGTGGCCACGGCTGGGGATTGGTGGTGGCCACAACTAGGGGATGGTGCTGGCTACTTGTATCTAGTAGTTGGAGGTCATGGTCACTGAGCCTCCTTGAATGCACAGGATGGGCCCTGACAATAAGGAATTATGTGGCTCCAAATGCCAATAGTGACAGGTTTTAGGAACCCCTGATGTAAACATAGCTTGGGATACAAGCTTTTGGTGAAAATGAGGTAGATGCACAGAGGGATAAAGGTGAGTTATCATGTGAAGAGGATAGGAAGTAAATTGACAGGGTGAGAAGTAGTTTCAAATGTGTACTGAAGCCAGACTACATTGTGTTAAATAAGGACAAGGGTAAACAAAAGCAATTTTAAAAATTAGGTAAGTAGCCTTAAGGTATGGAAACCTCAGAATGATATTTATAGGGTTTGGAGCAAACAAAAGCTGTTGAAGTAACATTTCTGCAGGAAACCCATCTTTATAAGGGAAAAAGAAAATACTCTAAGGAGAGCCTGGAGCTTGGGGGAATCCTGATGGATCTGCAAAGACTTACATGTACTTTGTTTTGGCTGACATTACTGTAAGACAGGAGAGGGCTCATTTGTCATTCTAAATTAACTGTATAAAAGCTCAGGCAAAACTAACAAACCCTTACTCGTACTGCATGAAAAGCAAGGATACAAAGGAAGAGAGAACCTTTTGCATTATCAGCTACGGGGCATTAAAGGAAGCTAAGAGGATAGCAAGAGAAAAGCAGATGTGTGAGAGTGTTCCTTCCTGCTGGCGCACGGGGTTGCCTAGTTCCCGATGCTCTGAATGGGGATTACAGTTTGTGACTTTGCGGCGATCCCTTGTTTCAGTCGCAAGATGACTCCTCCTCAAGAAGCTCAAACCTGCATCCTCTCCTTCAGTATCTAAGACTGAGTGTAGCTGACACTGTACTCGGAAGGAAAAGGAAACAGGAGTGCTCGTATTCTGCACCAAGAACATGGCGTGATATTGGAAGTCCAATCATGGAGAGTTCTTGGATCATTTCCGTCACTGTTTGCTGTTGTTGGCAAGGTTAGCTAAGAGCAAGCAAAGTGCTTTGAAGTATTTTATGGAGCGAGGAGGACTGACGAATTCATAGTCTGAGTGGGAGAGGACTTGAGAGGTTTTCGCCCTGGTCGCCCACCCAGTGGAAGAGTTCTCTTCCAGTCACTGTTGGCTGCCCACCTTGGCGGGGCCTCCTGACGTCCCGCTGTTCTTGCGTTTCACGGGCCGGCGCTCCGTTTGGCAGTTCTGCTCCTTGGGAGGACCGTTTTCACCATTTGCAGTTTCTCCACGTTGGCTCTGAGGTTTCTTTGTGTGGGAACAGTGACAGCATCCGTGCCCTGGTAACTCCGTGTGCAGAAGCTAAGGAGGGGTCTCAGGTAGGATGAAGGAGTCGCCGTTCACTGAGGAACGGGCATGAAACGACTTTCATTTTCTCTCATAATAACTAGCATGGGGACCTGTGGCATCCTCTCATTTGATGCTGAAGTCTTTTAAGGCTATCTCTTGTGATACCTTATTTAATTTCTATTATTGGAGGAATCCCGTTTGGTTATTAAGGCTTAGTGACGTGTATCTTTTTTTTTTTTTTTAAAGATTTTATTTATTGGACCGAGAGAGACACAGCGAGAGAGGGAACACAAGCAGGGGGAGTGAGAGGAGAAGCAGGCTTCCGGGCTCGATCCCAGGACCCTGGGGTCATGACCTGAGCCGAAGGCAGACGCTTTAACGACTGAGCCACCCAGGCGCCCCCTTAGTGATGTGTAGCTTGAACTTAAGTTTCTTAGTCAAAAACCCTTCTCACTTGCCCGACCCCCATGCTGGCTCAAAGTTTCTTAGTCAGAAACTCTTCCCTTTTGCCCGACCCGCATGCTGGTTTGAGCTGGGGTCTTTGATGGGGTCTTGATGGCCTGGAGGACGTGGTAGTGCAGATAGGATGAGCTGAAGGCAAACGCCTAACTGACTGAGCCACCCTGGCATCCCAGGTCTCACATACCTTATATTTGGTGTCCTTAAGATTCAAGATTCAAGAGTCCATCTGCTGGTTTAAAACAAAGAAGAATGTGAAGTATTTCTTTTTATAAGTGTATCAGCTCTTCCCAAAGTGTGTTTCACCTCCGTAGAAACAGAACAGAGTATAACTGCCCAGATGGATTCTATGCTGACACATGTTTAGGAAAATGCTTCTTTCTGTATTTTGCCCCTTGCTTTCCACTGAGGATTTCCATTGTAGGTTAATATATTACATCTCCAATAAACTTGCTTAACTTTGATGAACCCAGCTTGTCTTAAACTTAATTGACCACAGAACCATTTCTCTCACCTAAAATGTCTCACACACATTGCACAGCCTTCTAGTATTTCAGTGAGAGGCTCAGTGTACTTCCAGCTCAGCCTGGAATACCTACCTCCTGGAGTGCAGGGGGCAGGTGAGGCATGCCTTTAAGCATGGAGGTAGGAGAAATAAGAGTAAACCTCTAAGCCCAGAGGCTATCTGTATTTACCGAAAGATCCTCACCATTTTTGCCTGCCCAAGTTGGCTTGGGTCACTTTGCAATGTCGGCTGCCCTGAGCAGAGTAGTATGTGGCTCGGGAACAAATCACACACACCATAATGAGCTAATGGGAGGACTCAGAATTTCAGCAGAGGAAATCAGGAGGTCTGGGAAGTCCAGATACGGTTAACAGGGCTGAAAAATTGGGGGCACCTGGGTGGTGCAGTCCTTAAGTGTCGACTCCTGGTTTTGGCTCCGGTCATGACCTCAGGGTCATGAGATTGATCCCCGTGTCCGGTTCAGCATGGAGACTGCGTAAGATTCTCGGTCCCTTTCCCTCTGCTCCCTAACCCTGATGCTCTCTCTCTCTCCAAAATAAATCAGTCTTTTTTTTAAAAAAAGGCCTGAAAAGTTAGATATCAAAGATTTTGATAACGGGGCTACATTTGCAGTAAAAGCCAACTTAAAATTGCAAATAGCTGGGTTTTCAGGGAATTTGAAATGGTGTAGTAATGCTTGCTACTACAGAAAAAGAATATTGTTCTTTCTTGGTAATACAATCCCGGAGTTTTAGCCGTGGCCACCAGGATGAAGACGGTGTATTCATTCACCCTTGCAGCTTGTGGAGGTCATGTGGTATGAAGCTCTCTGGCCAGTGAACTATGAGTGGACGTGATGTGACAAACTGCATCATGGCCTTAAAAGAAAGGCATCTGCCTCCTGCATTGATGTAGTGGTGATTAGGGGTTCAAATTGGCCATTGAGTTCATAAGATACAATACGCTTTAATCTATTACTGTATTTGCTTGGATTTTGAAATTTCTTTATTTTAAAAATAATAATAGAGTCACAAGAAAATGTTAAAAGAATTAAAATTGTACAGAGAAGTCCCGTGTATGCTTCCCCTAGTTTCCCCCATGGCAACATATTCTGTAATAACTCTCCTACAGTGTCAAAACCAGGAAATTGACATTGGTACAACCCACAGGACTTCTTTACATTTCATGTTTTTCATATACTCCTTTGCGTGTCTGTGTGTCTTTTATCGCATGTGTAGATTCCTGTTACCAACACAATTAAGATAGAACTGTTCCATCACCATAAGGCTCCCTCATGCTACCCCTTTATAGCCACACCCACCATCCCTAAACCCTGGCAATCCTAATCTGTTTTCCATCTCTATAATTTTGTCATTTCTAGAATGTTACATACATGAGGTCATAGAGTACTGAACCTTTTGAGATTGGCCTTTTTCCCCCCCCCACTCAGTATGGTTCACTCAGATGGTTCTCTTGAGAACCATTGAGGTCGTGTCTGTCAATAGTTTGGTTAGTTTTGTAAAATCATATGGGACAGGATCTGTAGCTGGAAGAACATTTGCATCTCTTCTGGACGCTTAGCAGCTACCCAAGTTCATAGCTTCTCTTGTTTCCTTGGCTGCCTGGAATGTATATGGTTCCTGCCCGTGAAAACCGAGATCTTGACATAGAAAAGCTACAGCCTCTGTTTTTCACCAATAGAAGGAACTTCAATCCCTGATGATTTAGGCAACAAGGCCACCGTGCCGGTCTGGAATTTGTGCAGGAGAACAAATGAAGATAAAACAACTTCTACCTTGTTTAAGCCATTAATAACACAGATCTCTTTTATAATACTCTAAACGACTGTGTACTTAAATGCAAACTCCAAATGGATATTTTTTTTCTGGGGAAGACCCTTTGGAATTGGGTGAAAACAAATTCAACACACTTAGAGTTGTGAACGACCCAATGCTAAGTACATAGTTCATAGCTGTAGCTAGCAACAGAGATTTGCAAATCTGCAAATCATCAAAGGTTTGGAAGACACAGGAGTCATTCATAAGACTACAGCCACGCAATTCATGATTGAAAAAACTACAGGCTTATGGAGATTTATAATGGATTCTCTGTTATTGAGTAAAGCAGTAGAAATGGAAAACTCGGACATTGTCCACATCACCAAATAAATAATTTCACTGATATATATGTGGCAGCCACATAATCCACTCACTCTGATGTCTTAGGGTCAGACTGCTTCCATGTCACAAGGGGTATAATATACCTTTGTCTACCTGGCTCAGGGTTATGCCAAGAGATAATAATTGCACATAACTCAGGTGGACAAGGTACAGGCCATGTGAAGGTCCCCCTTAGACCTTTACGTAGTCTGTTATATTGGTGATACTCTCATTAGAAGGAAATTTATGGGAAGTGAAAATAATTTTGGCTCATACTGTCAGGAGCTAAAAGGTTAGAGGATGGAATCTTACATGGAAGAAGGTCAGAGGAACTCACAGTTGGCTAAAATATATTAGGTATGCGTGGGAGCTCTGAGCTAATGCCAGTTGTGAAAGAAATTAAGGAATAAAATGGTCAAGTGAATAGATCCTCCATTTATCTCCCGAAAAGAAACTGGAGCAGCTCTTGGTAGGATTATGTGGCCAGTAGTTGTCTGTTTTTAATCTGGGGGTTCCACTCACACAATTAAAAACAATAACTCGGGGAAACAAGAATTGTATATGGAGTCTAGATTAGTTACAAATAGCTGTACAGCAATGTGCCTTTGGTAATACTGATCGTACCTGAATCCACTTTTGAAGTGTTAGTCAACACAACAAAGGTCTTTGCATCTGGAACTAAGTGGATGATATCTCCCAGGTTGGAAAGGATTAGTTGCAACTTGTGGAATTACAGCTCCAATTCCAGGGGCTCTAGGCAAACTCTACTGCCTTAGGAAAACAATGATTATCTCAAACCGGGGCCCAGTGGGTTAGGTGTTACAGTTGTATAAATGGGGCATCTGGTTGTACAGGGGTCTGATGAAATCCAGTGTGTAGGTATGGGTCAACTGCCCAATTTGAAAGCCAATGAGACATATAAGAGAGAGCCTAAAGGGACCCTAGAGGTGTGCCTGCACTTTAGGAAGGGGTGAGCAGTCAACTCCAGCATGGTCCATGACTCCAGGCAGTTAGGGACTAAAACTCATGATGATTAAGTGGATAACCTCATGAAATCCTTAACGACTCCATGTAAACAGGGCCAAGGCAATGGCAGATACCCCATTACCTGATCCTTTCAACAGAACGGTTAGAAAGTTGAGCTCACCAGAGATCTGTGTATTTGTACTTTAGATGTTAGCCTTCCAAGCAAGTGGAGAGCAAACAGACAAACCAAAAAACCCACAAAATTTTTAAAAAGAAAGAAAAAAGAGGGGGGGTTGCCTTAAAGAGGATTTTTATTTTTATATGGGTAAAGCCGATAATGTTTTATTTTATGTCTTCTTGATTTATAGCTGAGTAAACAGGCTTCCCCTGCTCTCAGTTTATGAAGATATTTAGTCATGTTTTTCTCTAGATCTTTTATGGTTTAATTTTTTTAGAGGTAAATCTCTGCTCCATTTGGAATCCATCCTATTGCATGACATGAAGTATAGATCCAATACCTAATGGCTAATGCATATCTTGGCATTGTCTATTGAAGGGTTCATTTTTCTCTGTGAATTCAAAGTGACACCTTTGTCATGTGCTAAATCCCCTTATGTATTGGCTCTATATCTGGATTTTCTTTTTAGTTCCATTAATCAGTCTCTTCGTGTTTTCATTTCTGTAGTTTCACCATATGTTTTCATGTCTGATAGGGTTGGACTCCCTTCGTTTTTCTGGATTCAAGCTTTCTTGGCTCTTCCGTGTATCTTTCCACACAAGCATGGGAATCAGGTTGCCTAGTTACTCTCCACCACTCTGTGCCCCTCTCCCTCCCAGAGTTAGTATTTTTATTGAGATGTTAAATTTGTAAACAGCTTAGGATGGACTGACATCTTTACAATGTTGACTCTTCCTAGATGAGAGCACAGTGTGTTATTTCCATTTGCTCAAGCCCTTTTTGTGTCTCTTAGTGGACTTTTCACGTTTCCTTCTAATGAGTGTTCACACTTCTGTGTGTTCCTAGATATTTTACCTTTTACGGCTGTCCTGCGATTATTTCAGCCAGTATTTTTCCTCAGTTGCTCTTTTACAAATATAAAAGTTATTAATTTTTTTAAGTTTTTTTTTTTTTTAATTTTGAGAGAGAGAGAGACCAGGGGGAGGGGCAGGGGCAGAGAGAGAGAGAGAGAGAGAGAGAACCTGAAGAAGACTCCGTGGTGAGCTCACGACCCTGAGATCATGACCTGAGCCAGATGGTTACCCAGCGGAGCCACCCAGGCGCCCTGAAAGCTATTGATTCCTGACTGTTAACTTTGTGATCTATTGTGTTACTAAGTTCCCTTTTAGTTTGTGTAGCTTTTGTTAATTTTCATACCTTTTCCTGGTATACAATCGCATCTGCAAATAAGGATGGTTTTACTTTCATTCCTTAACTTTATGCATAGCATTTTTTTCTCTGATATCATTGGCTTGGGTAAGATTGCCAATGAGATGTATAATAGTGCCGGCAGGGGCACATGCTTCTCCTTCATCACCAGTACTATTCAGACTAAGCTTATTACATATTATCAAGTTAAGGAGTATCTTTCTATTTCTATTTTACTGGGTGCTTTTTAAAAAAAGATTTATTTATTTTGAGAGAGAGAGAGAGAGATTGCACACAAGCAGGACGAGGAGCACAGGGAGAAGGAGAGAGAGAATCTCAAGTAGACTGTGTGTTGAGTGCGGAGCCTGACTCGGGGCTCAATCCTGTGACCCTGAGGTCATGACCTGAGCTGAAATCAAGAGTCACATGCTTAACCGACTGAGCCATCCAGGTGCCCCTGTTGAATTGGGTTCTTTTGACAAAGAATGATGTTTAAATTTTGGAGTATGTCCTTTCAGTGTCTAGAGAGAGGATCGTTTACTTTTTTCTACTTAGAGCCATAATATGAGGAAATGTATGCTTCATATTTAATTATCCTTTTATTTCTGAAAGGAAATATGTTTGATCATGTTGTGTTATTTCATTAACCTGCTGTTGCATATGGGTGATAATACTTGACTGGAATTTTTGTATTACTATTTATAAATAAGATAATTTGTTGTCTTTCTCAGACTTTGGAGTCAATATTATACTTACTTCATAAAAAGAATTGTGAAGTTTTCCTTCTGTTTCTATGCCCAAGAACAGTTCAGAGAACGTTGGGTCTGTCTTTTCTTCAAGGTTTGGCAGAATTTGTTGTCAGACCCTCTGCCTCTTATTTAGTGACTAGCACTGGCTGTTTTCTACATTACTTCCATTTAAATGATCTGATTTTGTATCTTTTATCAGTTTCGACATTTTATATTTTCCTAGAAATTACTCATCTTCATCAGGGTTTTAAAATTTATTTACATAGAGCTAAGAAATGTATTTATGATTCTTTTCATTTCCTCTGAACCTAAGATCATCCTCATTACTATTATTTTTTTAGTTTTATATACTCTCCTCTTAAATTGAGGTGAGTGGTTTGTCTTTTTAATGTTTTTTTTTAAACTTTCATATTTATGTATTAGGTGTATTGTTTTGTGTTTGTACCTTATTTGATTTCCCTCTTACCTTTATTGGTTCTGTTTTCCTTTGGTTTCTTTCATTATTCTCTAAGTGTTTAAACATGATGTTTAAATTATTTGTTTTCATTCTTTATTAAGAACAAATATTTAAGAACAATAAATATTTAAGATACAGATTTTCTTCTAATATCACCTTGAGTGTGTTCCATAGGGTCTTATAAATAGTGGTTTTATTATCTTTGTTTTCTAGAAATTCTGCATTTCCATTTTGAATTTCTTTTGTGACTAAAGAGTCAAACTTGTTTTAAATTTTTAGCCACAGAGCTTTTGTATTTTTGATTTTGTTTTCCTGCTTTTATGCACATTCTGATTATAGAATGTTTTCTGTAGTATTTCTATTTTTAAAAAAATAGAGGTCTTATTAATGGGCGGGTATGTGGTGGGTTTTTTGTGACTGCCACACTGTAGTTCAGTTGGTTAAGGGTCTGCCTTCAGCTCAGGTCATGGTCCCAGGGTCCTGGGCTCGAGCCCCACATCGGGCTCCCTGCTCGGTGAGAGTCCGCTTCTCCCTCTCCCTCTGCACCTCCCTGCCTTGCTTGTACTCCCTCTCTCTCTTTCTCTCTCAAATAAATAAAAAAAAATCTTAAAAAAAAAGAAAGGAAAACGTGGTGTTTCCAGTTTTTAGGTTGCCAGTTTGATGCCTTTTTAATCACGTTAATGAGGCCTTTAAAGAAACACAGTTGCTCTTTCGTGGACCCGAGGAAATGAATTATCTTTGACTCCTAGCATGTTTCTGTTATGTGTAATTTCTGTTTTATGACAGGAACTTATTTGATATATTAATATTTACAGTTATGTATTTCCTAAGAACTTCGAACCTTTAGTATTATAAAGTGTCCCTTTTTGTTTTATTTATGTCATTTTGCCAAATTCTGTCCTCTTTATTCAGCTGGCAACTTATGCTTTCTTTTTGTTGGCATGTATCTGACGTCTTGGCCTCTTTGGAACACATGGAGTCATGTGCATGATTGTTAGTAGGTGGCCCTGTCTGTCAACGAACCATGCCCCCTCGTATTTACCTCCTTGTGATCTCTTCCCCTTGATTCTGGACTGGCCTTGGTGATTCTGAGCTGGCCTTGGTGCTTGCCTTTGTCCAGTAGAATGTGGTGGAGGTTATGCGGCAAGACTTCCAAAGTCAGGTCAAAGGAAGCCTGCCACTTTCACCTACTTAAAATACTCACTCTTGAGAAGTCAGCCGTGACATAAGAAGATTGTTCTGGGGCCCACCATGTTGTGAGGTATCCCAAGCTAACCTCGTGGCACGAGGCTCTTGGAGAGAGACACATGGCTCACCAGCCCTTAGGTGTTCAGACTTCCAGCTGAGAAGCGAGACGTGAGGGGGAGAAACCCTGCCCAGCTGAGCTCCAGCCACAGCTTGACCCCACAGAGGGTCACAGCCACACAGAGGACCCCAAAAGAGCCTGGTTTACCTATAGAACTGTATATCATAATAAGAACAGATTTAAAAAATGGTAAGTGATGATATTAAGCCATAAGTTTGAAGTTGGTGTTTATGTAGCAATAGATTTTAGAGAGTTTGGTTTAAATAGTGTGTGTTTATCAAGCGTTGAGTGCATTTACATTTATTAGTCAGTATTGTTTAGTGTGCTCTCAAATTGTTTTATGTTTTCTATTTTAAAAGCCTTTAAAAAAAAGTCTTTCACTATGTGGACTTTGCTTTTGGTACATATTTCTGTCTTGGAAAGTGTGTATTTTTGTTTTAATGCTTACCTTTACAGAATATGTTTAATCCTTTCTTTCTTTAAACATCATTCACTATGTTTTCTACTTTAATGAAAAAATTCCACGTTTTTCTTCCTTCCCCTTCTTTTTTCCCTACCATCTGATTTCACCCAATAATGTAATGTAATCTGTTAGTGTTTCCCGTGCTCGCTTCGGCAGCGCGTATACTAAAATTGTTCGTGTTTCCCTCTGTACTTTACTAAATGACCAGACTTCTATGCTTTCTGAGTTATAATGGCATATTATTTTCACACACTGATACTTTGAAGGCAGAACCATACTACCTGGTAGCAGAGGCAGATTACTATAGATTTCTCCTTAATGTCAAGTGATGGAACAGTGAGGAGAGTCACATCTTGAGCTCTTCTCTGAAGCAGTCCTCCTGGCCAGCTTGCTAGTTTTTATACCTCCTGGTACCTAAATACATATATTGAAGAATACTCATGTCTTCAGTTAATGTGCCTCATGGTGTCCATTTTGGACAATATTTGAAATGTCTGAAAGCTACCTCTGAAGTGTGAATTCCTGATTATGCTAAGTAACCATCTCTAGTGTATGGATTAAAGCTTGTGCAATGTATGTGCACAAGCTCAAGGCACTTGTGCGCATGCATTGCTCTGTCTGATACTGAACTATTTTAAAAGTAAATTATCGCATGGGCAATATAAGTTACCACCCTCGGAATACTTCAGAATGTTCCAGAGTTTTTCATGTCCTAGCTTCCATACAAAAGTGTCGTATTTGTGGAAGACACTGGAGTTAATTGGGTGAGGTTATTTATAAGTAGGGACAGATACCTTAGGCAAATGTATTCTTGTAGAATTTTATTAGTGATAAGCTTCCCTAAATTTTGAAATGCTGGGAAACGATAAGGGGAGGAAAAGAAAGAAGATGTGTATATTTAAATAGCTCTCACCTATGGACTTCTTGAGCAGAGTATATGACTTGTGCTTATTCTTCTGTTAAGCATCAATGAAATCACGTTCCTTACTCCCTCCCTTCAAAGGTGAGCCCGTTAGCAGATCATTTATCCACTTTTTTACCTTGTGAGGAAATTCTGTTGAGTCTGTTTTCGGTAGATAAAAAGTTGGCAGATAGAAATGGTTGGCCTCTTTTTGTGACCTCTGGAGCTTGCTGCAGGAATTCCCAATGAGCAGAAACTGTAGATGTAACAGACACTTGAGTTGGTGACAAGAAAAGGAAAATGACAAACAGGAGTGGGGTGGAGTAAGGAAGTGATTCTGGTAAGATAAAGTATTACTAGTTTTTGGAAGTGATCTTTCTACAAAGATAAGTCCTGGGTAAGTATATTCTGTACTTTTGGATTTATCAAGAAAATGGGTTGTTTAGGCAGGCCTGGGAATAGTGTTCTTTTGTGCTCTTGGGTGTATCAAGAAAACGGGATTCGTAGCCAAAGCTTATAATTCTTGGTTATGTAAGTGCTACCAACAATCTCAACTGTTTACACTGGCATGTGTTAGCCAGACAGCCCAGCTCTGAGAAATGATCCTCGGTACTTCCCAAAGTTGATGATTGAAATAGTGATGATTGTGATGTGACTTCATTTATCTTAACAGAAATTGCCTCATTGGGATAAGATAAATTCCAAGATTTTTCTTGTTGCCTTTATCTGACCACAAATTCTGTGAGAAATATTTTTAAAAATCAGTTTAGGGTATTTTATTCTCTGGCCAGATCTGTGATATTTAGGATTTTCATTTATAGGTATTTTACCTCCCGCAGATTAGACTGTCAACTTCTTGGGTTGATGTCTTCACCTTCTGCGATTTTTTTTCAGGATTTTGTGTATGTGTGTGTATGTGTGTGTGTGTTGTGTGTGTTGTGTGTGTGTGTGTGTGTCTATACACACATATATGATTTATTTATTTATTTATTTGAGAAAGTGAGAGAGAGAAAGTTGGTGGGGGGCAGAGGGAGAGGGAGAGAGAGAGACCCAGGCAGACTCCATGCTGACAGCCCAACGTAGGGTTTGATCCCATGACCCTGAGAGCATGACCCAAGCTGAAACCAAGAGTTGGATGCCCCACTGACTGTGCCACCCAGGTGCCCCCTATGTACATATATTTTTATGAAGAAATCTGATAGATGATCCAATAAGTCAACGATTTAGTTTTAGGGAAGAAGAAACAAGAAAGATGTTATGCTACTTGTCCAGGTTATAAGGCTATTCAGTTGAACCTTATGAAACTGCCATTTTTGTAGGTCAAAGCAAGTCCAATTGGCAGTTTAACACATCAATCTAAATAATGATCGAACTGGGGAGGGGTTGTGATGTGAGGTGCATTCTACATCTTGTCGTCTCCATGAAGTCTTCTCAACCTAAAATGTTTGTGTGGACACAGTCATAACATAAGTATTTGCTGATGGGTCAACAGAACGCTCAGAAGCCTCGAAATGGAATGCTATTTCTGTGACATGGTGAGTTTCAGAAGGGTCTTATTTGAAAAAAAAAATCCAAATACCAAATGAATATTTGAAGTTGGCCTTTTTCTAACTTAAATAGACACATTGAAATACACTGTTGGAAAGTACTGATTTTTTGTTCTTACACGAAGTTTATTTTGACACACTGCATTGCTGCTTCAATTTATTGTGACTGTAAAATTTTATTATTTTAAATGTTAAATGTTAAATATTATAAAATTTATAATTTTATAATATTTAATTTATAATCAGAATTACATGTATAGATGTATAAATATCTTTAGAGATCAAGAAGTCTTCTGATCCCAAGCATGAATATGTTACATAGAGTAACTAGTAACCATTCGTTGGGAGAATCAAGAGTTGGAGCAAGATGGTAACAGCACATTCTTTTTTATAAGAAATGGAGTTATGACTAAATCGTGGTCTATAAACATACAGGTACCTTGTCATAACTTTGATTTTTTTATATAACGGGGATTGAGTTACTGCAGGTTTTTTTAGGGGTTATTTTAGGACTGATTTTTCTCTCCTGGGAGATGTTCATATCATGCTAGTGAGCCAAATCAACCTTTTAGTTTCATACTGATCTCTTTGACCCAGGTTCAAGAGACTAAAATGAAATGAAATGAGATTTCTTTTATGAAGTTTTTCTAGAGAAGCTTTCCCTTCTGTGTCAGCAATTAAAGGTCAAAGAGAATAAAGTGTTAAAAATGCAGGCTAGGAATGAGTAATACAGTGTGAAACAATTTGAATCAATAGCTTAAGCTGCTAGATGGATAATGTGAAGTCCTTGATTAGATAGCTTGTTCTTTAAATAGGAGTTACTCTGTGTCACAGCTTATGCTTCCAAATCTTCAATCATGTCTATGTAATTAGTGTTTGTTCTAATTGTTTAACCTAGTTTTTAAAAGACAGATGGTTAGACTTTGCATTTTATTGGTGACTGTTACTGGAAATACTTACAGCCTAGACTTGATCTTTGGTTTCTATGCTTCTGTATGTTAAAAAAAAAAAAGAAAAATTTATTTTTTTGCATTTAAGAAAGCTCCATTTCTCCTTAATTTATGGTATATCAATTATCTTTCTGATCTTGATACATTATTTTCTATGATTCAGTTTTATCTCTGCCATTGTCTTATTATTAATACCTTAAAACTTTTTTTGCTTATCTGTGGTTAACAGTGTATTTCTTTATTTAGTTACAATCTGCCTACAAATATAATACTCCAACAGGTATAAAGACCTTACAACAGTATACCCCCTTTCTCCCTTCCATCCTTTATTCTGTATTTGGAATACATTTTATTTTACGTATGCTATAAACACACACTATAGTGCTTCTGTTTTTGCTTTAGAAAATCTATAGTCTTTTAAAACAATTAAAACAAAAAAATATCTTCCATATTTACTTTTAGTATGTCTATTTCTGAAAATCTTTACTTCTTTGTTCAGAGCCAAGTTTCTATTTGTTATCACGCTCCTTTTATGTGAAGAACTTTCTTTAATGTTTGTTTTGTCTCCAGTCTGCTGGTAATAAATGTCCTAGGATTTTGTGTGTCTGAAAGTGTTCTTAGTTCTCTGTCATTTTAAAAGATATTTTCTCTGATCTGTAAACATACAGGTATACGGTAATAACTTTAATTTTTTTATATAAGGGGGATTGAGTTGCTGCAGGGTTTTTTTTAGAGATTATTTTAGGACTGATTTTTCTCTCCTGGGAGATGTTCCTATCATGCTAATGGTAATACATGCTATCATGTATCCTCTTGCAGTTTTTCTTTTTTTACTCAGTACTTTAAAGATGATAAGAGAGGGAGACAAACTATATGAGACTCCTGACTCTGGGAAACAAACTGAGGGTTGCAGAGGATGGCGGGATGGGGTAACTCACCCGTGATAGGCAGTAAGGAGGGCACGTGATGTGATGAGCAATGGGTGTTACACACCACTAGTGAATCATTGAACATTATATCAAAAACTACGGATGTACTATACATTGGCTAATTGAATTTAAATAAATACAAAAAAGATGTCACTCTGACATCTTCTGGTTTTTATAGTGTCTGATGAGAAATCTGCTGTATCTTCATTCCTCTGTGTAATTACATTATATATCTTCCCCACCCCCAGATCTGGCTGCCTTTAAGATTTTCTCTTTATCTTTGACATTTTGTAGTTCGATTATATTGTGTTTAGGGGTGTGTGTGTGTGTGTGTGTGTGTGTGTGTGTGTGTGTGGTTAACCTGCTTTGGAAAATTTACTGGAACTGTGGTTTGATTTCTTTTACTATTTTTTGATCGCTGTTAGCTAGTATCTCTTCAGATATCTATCCTGCTATGTTTTGTCTCTTTATTCTGTGAGATTATTTGATATTGTCCCACAACTCAGATACTCTGTTCTGTTTTGTTTTCATTAAGTCCTCTTTCCCTTAGTATTTCATTTTAGGTAATTTCTACTGACCTGTATTCAAGTTCACTAATACTTGCTTTGGCTATCTGAGTCCACTGATGAGCCAGTTGAAGGCATTATTCATCTTTGTTACCGTGCTTTAAAAGATTCTGGCATTTCTCTGTGACTCTTTCTGAGAGTTTCCATATCTCTGCCAGAATTCTGCATTTCTTTTTGTATGCTTTCCATGTGTTACATATAGCATGTTTCACATATTCGTACTTATTCCTTCTCTGGTAGTTCTGAAACATGGTTATCTCTTAGTCTGCTTATGTTGATTGCTTTTTCTCTCGACTGTAGGGTTCTTCCCCCAGTGGTGGCTACTGCTCTCTGCCAAGCTTACATAACCTAGATTTTCTCCCATCTCTTACCCTGCTCCCTGACTTCCTAATGAGAACACAGTGGCTGTCATGAGAAGAGCCTGTGGGGGGTGCAAACACCGTTGTGTCTATGGTCTCAGGGCTCCCCTACTCTTCTGCTAGCCCACACTTGGCTTTTAGTAGTTCATTTAAAATTTTAGCTGGATTCTCCTTACCTCTTCTTATGGGGGAACTATCCCTTTCCGGTGCTTTCCTCTAGTTGAGCCAATGCATGTATGCTATCTCTCTTTGGAGGTTCCTGTCTGTCTTTAGTTTCAGGCTTGTTGATTGCCCTGCAACCTTAGCTCTCTGATGTGTTCAAGGAAGTTAATGATTCTGTGGGTGATTTGGCTTTTTAAAAAAGGTGTATTATTAGGATAGGGATAATACTCTGTCCAGCTTTATGTGTTCTAGGCAGAAGCTGGAAGTGCTCTACTGCTTGAGAAGACAGAGGGCAGATACATTTTCTTTGTGGTTCCCTATTAGAATCTTTCTTCCATTCAGTTTGCTGATCAGGGGAGTGGAGATTGTGCAGGTAGCCAGAGTTGGACTCTACAGAGATTTCATGGCTGTTTAGAGATGGGGAGTGCTCCAAGTGTTTCACCACTTGTTTTTTCAGTCTGTGAAGCTGCTTGGCACTGTCAGAGACAGATGGCAGAACTGCCTTGAACTGCTGCAGTTTATCCTCCACTCCAGTTTTTTACCCTACTATGTCAATGTGGAGATTGAGCTCAAAGAACATACAACATTTTGTGTTTTGCGAACATTCTTCCTAATAACATGCAAGTGAAGTTTCCTCTGAACTAGGTAGATGATCTTCTCAACACAGTGGTTGAAGAGTCTTTGGTGTATAGGGGCCAGGCAGTTAACAAAAGCGACTAAAGTAGGCCATTTACATAGGAAATATGTAAGAATAGAAATATATGGCTCTTCTGTTGTTTATTTTTTCCCCACATTTAACAGAGTCATGAGGTCGGATAAATATTTTTCTATTCTCAAAGCAACAGTTCTGATGCAGTGATGATTGGGAACTGAGATCCATCTCAGTGCCAGAGGACAATAGGGAGCAGTGGGGATTGTGGCTACCTGGAGAGCCTGGGTTCTGTGTAAGGCGGAGCAGCTGCCGCTTAGCTCCAACCAGTCATTGACAGGTATGAATACAAGCTCAGTGATCCAAAGACTTCTGATATTCAAGACGGTCTGCTATCTGGATTGATATTTTAGTCTTCGTGAGTTTTAGAGATTGGCTCAGCTTTGGTTTTGATTTTCTTTTAAATGGTATTCAGGAGAAACAAAACATGTTGGTCAGCCAAATTCAGTTTGGGCTTCCAGTGTATGGACGGCCTTAACTAATTTATGGTAAAAATGTCAAATATAAGCTTACTGAGGGCATTTGATGCCTCCCATGTTCTCTGCTGTAATCCCAAGAAATATTTGTTGTTGCTGAGAGTAGACTCAACTTTTTTGTCTTGAGATTAGGCAAATAGGCGAGATTTTTTGAATAGTGAATGTTTTTCAGCTGTCCTAGGTCTGTGACCAGTGCAAATGCCAGTAAGCATTGTTCAGATGAGCGTATCTTGTTTCCAGCGAGTAGGATGGAAAGCATGTAACCCCTTAACAATCTCATCAAGCAAGCGGGTAGTGTTCCTAAACAAAGTCCACTTTAGTTATGCTATAGGGATTCTGGGGGTTAAATCACAGTAATGCATGGTCAGAATTTACTGATTGTTGACTTTAACAGGAAGACCCTGAACTGAAAAAGTGGTATGGTATGGTGCATGTTCTGATTTTTTTTTCCTCATTATTTTATTTATTTTTGTTATTTTCTTAAAGATTTTATCTATTTATTTGACAGAGAGACACAGCGAGAGAGGGAACACAAGCAGGGAGGGAGAAGCAGGCTTCCCGCGGAGCAGGGAGCCCGATGCGGGGCTCGATCCCAGGACCCTGGGATCACGACCCGAGCCGAAGGCAGACGCTTAACGACTCAGCCACCCAGGCGCCCCTCGTTATTTTAAACAAAATAGCAAAACGCTACTACAGAGGGTTGACTTTACCATTTTCCTCTCTTTCTCCCTAAATTCCTCTTCTTCCCAGAGGCTTTTGGAAGAGATGATATGGAATTCTGTAAGCTTGTGGATTCTTACTCTCCCTGCGGGTAGAGGAGTAGCTCTGATTCGAAGGTCCTTTTGCATTGCTGGCTCAACTCCTGAACACTGGCATAAACAGAAGGTGTCCTTGTCATAACGAATTCCTTAATTGTACTAATCACAGAGTCTTGATGACCTGTTGTTTTGCTAAAGGTAGAAGGGCATGCAGAGAAATGATAAGGCACCGTATCTGCCTTCTGTGAGTTTATCGATCATGGTTGAGAGGTGAAAGGAAGATAGAGTAATATGGGATACAGACAAGGTGATGTCAGTGCAGGATTTGTGAAGGACGTAATGATCACAGAAGAAGCCTCTGTTTTAGTTTGCTTATGCACTTCCTCTCCCTTCACCGTGTCTAGCAAAATGTTTGATTTGTTTTAGCTCTGTACTTAAGTTGGCAAAAGTGATTTTCTTTCCTTTTTTTTTTTTTTAAGATTTTATTTATTTATTTGAGAGAGAGGATGAGATAGAGAGAGCATGAGAGGGGGGAGGGTCCGAGGGAGAGGCAGACTCCCCGCTGAGCAGCAGGGAGCCCGAAGCGGGACTCGATCCCGGGACCCCAGGATCATGACCTGAGCCGAAGGCAGTCGCCTAACCAACTGAGCCACCCAGGCGCCCCTGCAAAAGTGATTTTCAGTGCTATCTGTCGTCACAGTGAGCCAGCAGACTTTAAAATCCATTAACCTCATATCTCAATCTGACACGTAGATTATTCTCAGGGGTGTGAGGAAGTGTGCCAGGGATCTGAAAAGTCACAGGATAAACAGCTCATCTCCCCGTAGACCTATATGTATAGTTTCCATGACAAGTATCTTAAACCATCCTTACTGTGTTAAAACTCACATGGCTGTCTAATGACGTAAAAGGCAAAATTTGCATTAATTTATTGAGATAGATCACAATTTATGAAAAATACACTTCCTTTGCCAGAAATTTCACACTGATGGAATTGCTGTGACTGCTTCCTCTTATTCCCTAGGGATGTTCATTTGGTTCTGCTGCTGTTGGGGATGCTTGCAGGAAGATTTGAGAAGCTCCGTTAGTTCAATCTTCTGTTGATGTTCTGTGTTTCTCTCTGGCCCAGAGTGGGGTGCAAAGAGGCAGAGACAGGAAAGTTTCTCTAGCCTGGATACTTGTGCCCTTTCATAAAGAAGGGTAGGTAGAAGGGTGGAGAAGAGAATTTCTTCTGTCTTGTTATTTGGATCACGTGTCCTTTTCTTAAAATCTGTGCACACTAGGGACATTTGGTGGCTCCGTCGGTTGAGCACCTGACTCTCTATTTCAGCTCAGGTCTTGATCTTGGGGTTTGGGTTTAGGCCTGGCATGGGGCTCCACGGCGAGCATGGAGCCTCCTTTAAATAATGTGTACACACTAGATGTGAAGTGGCAGGTGAGTAGATTGGAATTTTCTACGGATTTGATAGTTTCAGAGTGTCACATGTGTCTGAAAGAAATAGTTCCATCTTACTTTGACCGAGAACTTATCATCCACACCCCGTGTTAACTTCCTGTGTTTTATCTGATTTTACAGATTGGCTAATTTCTGTGGTTAGAATATAGTCCCCTGTTTCCCCACCACTTTTAAACAGCAAACTAGGCTAACTCTGCTGGTTTTGTCTGAAGCATTTCTTTGCATGGAAAAACACTTCATTAGAAGTGGCAACTGAGTCCTCAGGGGACCTTCACTGCTATTCATGTGCCACTTTTATCAGAAAGCGTGTCTGATGGGAATTTGGATGACTAATCCCACCAGGAGGCTCCTTCTAGCAGAAATGTATATTCATACTTGTAAATATAGCAGCAGTAATATCTCCTGAACCACAAGCCATCCTCTCTGTAACTTCTTATGCTGACTGGAAATTATAGTGAAAGTAGGATGAAAGGATCGTAGGCGAGAGAGACCATTTCTGGACTCCCAGTGTCTAGGGTAGATTTTCAGAAAGGTTACATTTTAGGTGAATATGGGAAAATTGTAGCTTTGGGAATACTATGTTTTAATTCTAGGTTTAGTATATCCAGTTAAAACTTACTCTTGCTTAGATAAAATGCTATTCAAGTATTAGTGGCTTATTGCTAATAAGTTCTAGTTCTCAGGGAATATGCCCCAGTGTTCAAATATTTTTGATTCTTTTACTGTACCTGCAGTGAGTTAGCTTTGATCTTGTTTCGGTGAGTCATCCAAACCATCTCATTTAACTTACAAATATCCTTTCTTGTACACAGGGCGTACACAACTGAAAGTCGCACCATAAGAACAATGTTTAATTTCTATGCTGTAAAAAAATACAAATTCTCTTGACATAAATTAGAAGCGTGTTCAGTGTTGTTCACTTAAGAAGCTTTTGCATTTGTGTTATTTCAGAACAAAGAGTCAGACCTGTCTGCACAAATGAACATCCCTGAGTTCTTGAAAGCTTCAGGAACCCTAATAGGGGTTAGAGTTCTTCATCTCTTCTCTGATTTTAAAAGATGTTCTAGATGCTTCCATGACCTTGAATGCAGTTTTTCATATCACAGAATATAAGTGAAGACCTATAAAGAATACAGCCCTTGCTGCTAGAGCTTGGCACAGGGGAGAATAAATTATTATCTTAGGTATGCAGTACAGTGTAATGAAGAATGTCACCGGGTCCAGATACAGGATCATTTCTTTCCTATTTCAGAAAGCTTATCAGTGACTGTATTATCTCGTCTCTAGAAATCAACTTGACTGACTTTCAAATAATCTTATTCACATAGTAAACAAGAAGACACTTTCACATACTGTCCTATTTTTTTTATTATGGTTTCTATTCCTTTTTAAAAAATAATCTGTGTTAAACATAATAAAAGGAACTTACAGCATCCAGTAAGTAATTATTTCAGTGTTTAGGATGTCAGTTGTCATTTTCATAGTGGACCCTTGCATCGTGTACCTTTAAGTTTATAACGAGCTCATCTGCAGTAGGTGTAGTCTTTCCCCTTAGTATTCCATGTCAGGTTCTGGAGGAATTTTATAGAATGATTTTGCATTTGCTTTGGCTGTGACTGATGAGGTTTCTTGTTTTGGGATTCTTTCACTATGCAGGTCATCCACATTTTGACTGTGATTTCTTGTAGGAGTAATTTTCCCCAACTCAGAGGTCTAAGAAAATTGCACGCTTCCCTCTACTAGGAAGTTTTTCTAGTCAATTTTTTGTGGACAGACAGCTCCATTAGATTTGAGTTCTAGCTTGTCACCTCCTTAAGACCCAAGGCTATATCCCCTATCCCACAAAACCCTCATCCCTGTTCCCAGAGGTGTACTTTAGTTTAGTAGCCCTTTCTCCTCCCCTAACTTGAGAGCCCACTATTACCACCTGGAAGTGGAGATGAGCTGTTATAGTCGGATGGGATTATTTAATGGCACCCAGGATGTGGCATAGCTTCCATACGTAATGCCTGTTGAGGCTTTGTGTCTGCAAGGAAGTATCCATTTTCAGCTCCTCATGAGCAAGGACCTCTCCAGAAAAAAGACTGAAAATCTATTGTATTCTTGTAATACTGTGCTCTGTGCTCAGACACTGGGCAGAGTGCTCAGAGCCTGGAAAAAGTATATAAGTGTTAACCCAAGTTCCTGCAAAAAGTAAGAACTTTTATCAAGGAAAATAGTGCTTAGGGCAGAGTATCATGGGATCAGAACAGTGCAGGATGTGAAGAAGTGAATTGGCAGAACTTGGAAACTTGGATGGTGCAAGGAAAGTGAGTACCTCATAGAGAAATTTTTCTCTGTGGCATTCCAAGGTGAATTTTTAGTCGCTCTCTTAATCAGTTTCTTAGGAGGAGGCATTGGAAACTAATAACAAAATTGCATTACCTGTCATGTTTAGTTTTCCATAATATTCAAGGGTACCCTGTGGGAAATTATATTTATGTTTTGCCTGTTGTATTTTGAGCTAGATACCCTCAACTAATTATTTTGATATTTTTGTAAAACTCTGAGTTAAAGAATTGCTCTGCATTTTCTTACAGGCAAATGTCTGAATTGGGTAGGCCCTATCTAACTGTTTCATTCAAGGAAGCAGGTACATGGAGCTGGGACAGCCACTAGCAGACTTTAAAGAATGTTCTGTTGATGGAGTTTAGATTGGTCCACGTGCGTTAGCAAGATACCCATGGATTCTGTCCAGCTGGTCCTGAAAATGGTATGTTCTTGTAGCTCAGCAGGCTACAGATTTCAAAAAAGAAAAATCCTTGATATCATTACTAGCAAATGGAAAGTCTGCTGTTGAATGGGCTTATGAACTGCTCACTGAAGAAGAAACAGTGACATGGAAGGCAGGGGCTTTGCAACATCATGTTTGATTGCTACATTGAAGAGTATTAAGATCTCTTTCCAACCCTACAGGTGGCTGATATTTTTCATTACCATTACAGAGCTTAAGGAAGTCTCATAATTCTAGTCAAGGCAACAAAGAAACACAAAAATGCAATCACGAATACCAGCAGCTTCTAGAGAGACTGAAGTCAGATTATAGTGCAGTGTGATTTCAGAGAATTAAGGTCTTTAGAACAAGTGGATGAAAGAACACAACTCTGAAGACCATGGATATCTGCAGAAGTTGCAGATTCAATTCAGTTTATCAATTTTCACTGAATTGCTAAGTATCCCATTAGACTTTATGTATGCAACTCCAAGGAAGGATGTTGGATTTTTGACTTCTAGAAGTAGACAGTAATACATTTGTGTTGTTTTAAGTCACTCTATGTTGTAGTTTGTTAGAGCAGCCAAAGGAAACTAACCTTGCAACAGTAAAATATGATCTGTTATTTATTTTGTATATTATCTATCTTCCTCTGCTGGAATGCAGATGCCTAGAGGGCAGAAAATTTTGACTATTTCATTTCCCACTGTGGCCCAAGTGGTTTGGACATAGCTTGGCACAAAGCAGGCTTTCCATAAATATTTGTTCAGTGGATGCCATAGTGAGAGGCAGGCTTGGCTGTCCACACAGAAGGCGTGGAAAGGCCACCAATGTGCCCATTCCAGGGAGTTCTGTCCATTTATTATTCCTTTCGCGTGCAGTAGGATCACACTAAAGTTTAATAACCATTGCTTTCCAGTGTAAGTTGTACGTATTTAACATATTTATAGCCATCATCTGCTAAATATACAGGTTATTTAAGTTAATTTCAGTTGTTTCTCTTGTTCATTTTTTTAAAGATTTTATTTATTTATTTATTTGTTTGTTTGTTTATTTATTTATCAATCAGAGAGAGAGAGAGTGAGAGAGCACCAGCAGGAGGGAACGGCAGGCAGAGGGAGAGCAGAGGGAGAGCAAGGAGCCTGATGTAGGGCTCGATCCCAGGACCCTGGGATCATGACCTGAGCTGAAGGCAGACGCTTAACTGACTGAGCCACCCAGGTGCCCCAAGTTTCTCTCGTTTATATTTCGGACGTGTGAATATTTAAATAAGCTGATCTATCCCCACCGAGGGAAGAACTTTTGAGATTTGTGGGCAATGATACAAATAAGCTTTAAGCACAGAAATTTTTTTGGAGTAATATTATTTTAGAATACTCTTTTATAACTATGTCCGTCTTGCTTAGAAAAGTTTAGCTGGGTGTGTTTTTCTCATTGACTTGCCTCCATTTTGAGTGTTGTCAGTAACTCTGTAGGAAAGACACCTGTTTGTTTGCTTGTTTTTTCCTTTTTTTCCTTTCTTTTCTTTTCCTTTTTTTTTTTTTTTTTTTTTGATTCCCTGGTGAATCTAAACATTTCCTTTGGTGGAGCAGAGTTTGCAAGCATGCTGGTAATTTCTTCTTCAGGAGCCTGTCCTGGATGTTTTGTAAAACCAGCTCTCTTTGAATGGCTCTGTGCCTTCAAATGAGAACCAAGAGAGCATAGCCCACAGTTGAACAGAGCAAAACGTCAGGCAGTTCCTTTGAGGAGCAATGTTCTTTGCCAGCTATGGCACCCCCTGTCTTTGTTTCTGGACTCTTTCCCTCGTAGTTTATTTTATACTGGCCCTCCGCTGGCGTTTGGCAGGCATTAGCTAAGAACCTTTGATTTAAATATAGGTTTCATTATTGTGACATGTATCCTGCTTTGAACATTCATTGCTTCAGTATGTTGCCTTGCCCGAAATAATGCTATTCTTCTTTTATTGTTTTCTTTCTCCCCCAATATGGATCTTTAAAAGCCTTCAGACAGTGTCGCAATATTTATTATTGTTCAATGAACTTAGTGTGCTATGCTGTTTCACAAATTGGTTTCCATCTGTTCTTTCTCATCTTTTCCATGTAGTTTTCTGCTGCTATAATTGCATTGTTGTGTTTCATTCCAGAAATTCCAGTCCAGTGGAAATTGGACAGCCTTCCTATAATCCTTGCCTTCCGCAGCAGCAAAGACATCCACAGATTTGCCTAGCTTGTGCCTGGTATACCAGAAGTCCTCCAGGACAACCTTAACCCAAAGCCTTTGGATTAAAGGACTTTGTTCTTATGAAGGGGAATCAGGGCTGTACATGAGGCACATGTACACAGACACACACCTGAACCGTGTTAGAGCAACTCTAATTCCCATGTATGAAGAAATGGAGCTGTTTCTGGAACATGGGCTTGACTTGTGCATTTCTGCCATTAGCTTCTCCCCTGCACCCAAGAAGCTAAAGTCTCGATTCACCATGCAGGCAGCACTCAGTAAGGACATCTTACACAGCCCCAGGTTTTTATCTGCTTCATTTCTACCACTGTCTCAGCTTCGGGGGGCATGCAAGTGAGGATTGTTTATGAGTTTTGGAAGTGCGTCCTAGACTGTGACCCCTACTATAATTTTATTATCTTCGTATTTCATTATGGGTAGAGTCAGTGGAGTAGTCGACTGTGGGACGGCCGAGATACCGCTTCCATTTGGGATTTTAATTAGCTTAGATGTGATTTATGAGGATGAACGAAAAAGTTCATCCATAAACAATTCTGTGATTGAATTTAGCAAAGTGCCACATTAAACTGGCTGTATCTGATGCCAAGTTGACATATTTGCAGTATTTTGGTTTTCATAAAACTGATAACGAAAGAGCAAAACTATAATAAAGAACCCCTCCAGACCCTATCAGACCCCACAGTCGTGTACGTGACAGGCAAGACAAATGAATGTTACAGTTACAGCCTCACTTTGAACCAAGTAAAACAATATGCGGGAATTATTTGGGGCTGGGGCGAACTCATGATTCCAAACATTGAGTGTATGTCTGAATAATATTCAGTCCGTATCTAAATGTTCTTTGCTATGTCTTATGGGTTTAACTGGGTCCCCCACTCCCCAGATTAATATATTGAAGTCCTAACCTTCAAGTCCCTCAGAATGTAACCTTTTCTGGAGATTGGGTCTTTACAGAGGTAATCAAGTCAAGAGATCACTCATTGGGCCCTAATTCAATATGACTGGTGTCCTTATAAAAAGGAGAAATTCATTCACAGACAGACACACACAGAGGGAAGGTGAAGTGAGGAGACATAGAGGGAAGACAGCCATCTACAAGCCAAAGAGAATGGCCTGAAACAGAGCCTTCTCTCACGTCCCTCAGAAGGAACCAACCCTAGGTCTCCAGAACTGAGACCATAGATTTCTGCTCTTTAAGCTTCCAGTCTGTGGTGCTTGGCTATGGCAGCCCTAGAAAACTAGTACATCATGGCAAGTTCTCTCTTCCCCACTGAGAGTTGGCTAGATTGTGGATTTTCCATGCCTCTCCCCCTCCCCCACAGTCTGTGTTGTATCTTTATTTTTAAATTGCTGGCTCAGGGGCGCCCGGGTGGCTCAGTCGTTAAGCATCTGCGTTCAGCTCGGGTCATGATCCCAGGGTCCTGGGATCAAGCCCCGCATCAGGCTCCGTGCTCCGTGGGAAGCCTGCTCCTCCCTCTCCCACTCCCCCTGCTTGTGTTCCCTCTCTTGCTGTGTCCCTCTGTCAAATAAATAAATAAAATCTTAAAAAAAAATTTAAATTGCTGGCTCTATTTAATGGCAGGTAGAACAGATGAATGCTAACTGTATTCAGTATCTGTTGCTGCATAACAAATTAGCCCCAAACTCAGCAGTTCAAAAACAAGGAACATTTATTATCACATATAATCTCATTATTATCAGTTATTATACACTATCTCACCATTTCCATGGGTTAGGAATCTGGGCATATTTTAGCTGGGCCTCTGGCTGAGTCTGTCATAGGCTGCAATCGAAATGTTAGAATGCAGTCTCCTGGCTCCACCGGAGGAGGATCTGCTTCCACGCTTGTTCATATGGCCAACAGCAGCATTCAGTTCCTTTTTCCCGGCTTCTGTTTTTGTTGTTGAAAATCAGCTGTCAGCCTGTCACTCTTTGGAGGGCAGTCTTGGTTTTTTCCTCTCTTTTTAAGACTTTCTTTGGTGTTCTCAAATTTTATTTTGACTTATCTAGCTATGCATTTTTTTCTTCTAGCTGTGCATTTTTAATTATGAAATTTCCTTGGGATTCCTGGGAGCTCTTGAATTTATAGATTGATGTCTTTTACCCATTCTGGGAAAAAAAAAAATCTTCTCTTTTCATATTATTTTCTCTGCCCTATTCTCTTTCTTTCCTTCTGGGATTCTGAGAAAATATTTTATATCTTATCCAATCTTTCATCTTCTGCATCAGCTTGTTTTGCTGTGCTGCATTCTGAGTAATATTTGCCCCATCTTTGTGTTATCCAGTCATCTCTCCAACCATGTTCTATCTGCTGTTAAACTCATTTATTGAATCTTTGCTTTCTGTTATTTTATTTTCCATTTCTGTTTTGTTCTTTTCAAGCCCACTGGGTCACTTTTTATGGTAGTATGTTATATTTTATTCCTTTAAACATAATAAGCGAGTTGCTTTAGATTCACTGTCTGATCATTTCAATATCTGAAGCTTTTGCAAATCTGGTTTTCCTTTTTGTTTTAATTCTGCCTCACAGTGTCTAGTGCCTTACATGTTTGCTGATTTTCTTTTACTTGTGAAATACGCTTTTTCCTCGGAAATTATTTTGAAAATTCTCTAAGGCTTCAGAGGGAGTCAGTGTTCACAGAGAGGAATTTCACGTGTTCTGCTCAGTACTTGGGACCAGGTGTTGCTGCACAAAATGCTTGTAATCTTTTGTGCAGTAAGTATGGAAATGGAGAGTGACATTTGGAAATTTTTATAGTAACTTGACATTGCGACAGCATCAATATGCTGTGTTTGTCTTTTTATTTCCATATCAGTTTTATTGTAATTCATTTTTATTGTATTTTATGAAAACATGAGAGTTCCCATGGATTGGAAATGAAACAAACAGCCCAGCTCTTCACCAGAGGTAGTTTTAGAGGTTCTGTTTTGAGCTAAATTGATAGCTTAACATTATTTTGGACTTCCAAGATGATACGAATTTGGGTTGCAAATCCACATGAATGGCAGCTTTTATGACCACTTTTCAGTATTTATTCCTTTGCTGCTTTTCTCAAGATGCAGGAAAATGTCCTTGTGTTCCATTTATAGTGCAAATTTGGTAAGAGTCTATTTTGCCTCCAGTTTAAACGGAGGGTGTAGCACTTTGGAGATCCCAGATTTGAGGAAGAAGGGTCCTTTGTTAGATTTCCCGCCCTGAATGAGCCCTGTTTTTTGTTTGTTTGTTTGTTTTTTGTTTTTTTTCCTCTACCTCGTGTACTTCATAGGGGATAAAAACTAAAACTTAAATCACCAGGTTGACCAGATGCCCTCAGGGAAAAATTGCATTAGTGTTCTGCTCTCTCTTTTGTAATTCCCTGCTTCACTTTGATTTTGGCCTGATACACATTAAAATGTGTGTATATATGTGTATGCGCATTTGTGTCCTTTTAACAAATGTAGAAAGAGGCTTAGTGAGGTTAAAAGCCTTAATCAGGTTTTCAGTTCAGGGTGCAGAGTATGAATCCAAAATTAGGTCTGCTGAGTTTCTTCTAGCCTCCTTCCCACTGCACTCCAGTCACAGCAGGACTTTCTGGTTTCCCCTAAGAGGGTGACACCTGGGGTACATATTGCTCACCTGATACTTCAGGTGCAGAAATATAAAATAATGTGAAACAGTATCACATATTGCCAGGAGATGTGGAAAAATGGGTACTTTCATATACTACTGGTGATAGTGAATGTTTATCAGCCTTTTGGATATTAGGGTCTACAACTATCAGAATGTTAAACATATATACGCTTTGACCCAGCCATCCCATCTTCACTTCTAGAGGAAAAATGGGTACTTTTTCTAGAAATGAAGCTCAGTAGGTAAAGACCAGTGTGCTCCAGGGTAGGTACAGAGCATTGTTCAAGCTGACGAGAAACTGGCAACAAAGAAGTAACGCCCTTCATCAGGAGTCATTGAGTAAATTAGAATATATTGGCAACATGACGTATCTTAATCATGCAACCATTTGGAAGAATGAATTTGAATGCATTAGTTGGTGTATGGGAATTTCTACAATGCATTATTGTTAAGAGAGAAAAGCAAGAAGCAGAAAGGTATGTAATTTTCCATTTTTATAAAGCAGAATTCTGTGTGTGTGTGTTTGTGTGTGTGAGAGAGATTAACTATGAAGAAAACTATGGAAAGATATATTCTAGATTCTTCACCTGGGTTACTAGGGAGGGCTGTGGCGGCACCGTGGGGAGTAGGGAAGAATGGTAGGGGTGGAGGATAGAAGAAGACACGCGAAACAGCAGGCACACACAAGAACAACCACTGAAACAGTGAGTTAGTATGTATGAGATAATCACATTCGGGCATTATGTAAACTTACATGTGGACATATGTATGAAAAGATTTTAAAGTAAATTGACCAGAAAGACATTCTTTAAGGTAAAGAAAAATTGTTAGAGTGATTGGCTGGGGCTTGAGGAGAGAGATGAAGAAGAAATCGTTCATCTCATTGCCTTCCAGGTGGTGGGAGTCACAGCAGGAGCTGCCTGTGAGCCTTGTCTGGCTGCCTTCTTCCTTCCAGCTCTTCATCCTTCCCTGTTAATAGCAAACAAAACCTCAAATGCACAACCTCTCTTCTAGGGAGTGCTGTGCATAGCCCCTGGAGTACTGTTTAAGTATTATTCTTTGCCACACGTGGTCAGTATATTGGAGAACCCCTGGTGAGGATTGAAATGCTGCCTCATGCACTTGATAAGCATACACTGAGTGCAAGGTACCGTGCCAAACACTGGGCTTACAGAACCGAATAATATGGAACCCTTGCCTCCAACGTGCTCCTTGATTTGTTTGGAATTTATAAGACACCCTTAAAATGGAACATTAAAAACAAGTAAGACAGACAAAAAACAGTTTCCTTAAGAACCTGAGTATCAGGGGCACGTGGGTGGCTCAGTTGCTAAGCGTCTGCCTTCAGCTCAGGTCAGGGTCCCAGGGTCCTGGGATCGAGCCCCGCATCGGGCTCCCTGCTCAGTGGGAAGCCTGCTTCTCCCTCTCCCACTCCCCCTGCTTGTGTTTCCTCTCTCACTGTGTCTCTCCCTGTCAAATAAATAAATAAAATCTTAAAAAAAAAAAAAAAAAGCTGAGTCTCAGTGTATTTTACTCACTTTTTGAAAAAGAAGAATGTGGAGTCTTTCCCATCATTTTCTAGAGTGGTAGCCCTGACCTTGGTTGAAAGCAGTTTGCACTGTGATCACATGTCTTCTTCTGTGCACCAAGACAAGATTGTTGCTCACTTAGCTTGAAATAGTGCAGAAGCAGGTATTGGGCTATAGGCTCATTTCTCTGCCATCCGAGTGCAGGAAACATGCCTATTCTAACCAAGAGAATGATGTACAAGTTACTGCTTGATTTCTGCTTCCATTTGTAGAATCTTCAAACACCCCCAATCCCCCCCAAAACAATACCTCCCCCAAGCCCCCAAACCAAAACAAGAACAAAAAAACAAAAAGCACAAGCAAACAAACAAACAAACAACCACAACCCTCCAAAGCCTACAAATGGCTGGAAAGTGTTAAGAGTTTGAGGGGGACACTGATCTAGTCCAGCGTTTTCAGTCTCAGTTGAGCCATGTGAATACAGGAAGGGGAAGTGACCTGAAGCTCACAGTGAGTTAGGAACGGATTAAGGAGTTAATGGCACACTTTCTAAAATTGTGCTGTCCAGTATGGTAGCCAGCAGCTACATGGGGCTACTGAGCACTTGAAAAAGAGTGAGTCTGAGTTGAGATGTGACCTAAGTGTAAAATGCATACATGGATTTCAAAGACCCACTACAAAGGAAATGTAAAATATCTCATCAGTAATTTTTATATTAATTACATGTTGAAATATTTTGGGTATATTGGGTTAAGTAAAATATATTAGAATTAGTTTAACTTGTTTCTTTTCTTTTTAAAGATTTATTTATTTATTTATTTGAGAGAGATCATGCTGAGTGTATGTGTGGGTGTGTGTACACGCACATACCCAGTGGGGAAGGGCAGAGGGAGAGGGAGAGTGAATCTCAGGCCGACTCTGCACTGAGCACAGAGCTGGAAGCCAGGCTTTATCTCACAACCCTGAGATCATGACCTGAGCTAAAACCAGGAGTTGGATGCTTAACCAACTGTGCCACCCAGGTGCCCCAAACTTGTTTCTCTTTTAAAAGTGGTTACTAGAAAATTTAAAATCACATATGTTCTCACGTTATGTTTCTGTGAGGGAGCAGTGCTTTAAACAGTATTCATTCTTCTCTACTGAGTTCCCACCTGAAGAACCGTCCTACACCATTCGTACATTCATTCATTAGCAGAGGTTACTTTTTGTGTGTGAATTTTTATGTTTTGGTGGCTTATTTTCAATCCCCACTTTGTGGGAAAGTATCAAAATAATTTTTAATCACTGAAGGAATTGTCTTGAGCAAGTCAGAGGCTTAAGAAAATGGTTCACTCCATCAGCAGATGGGAACACCAGGCACAGTAGCCATGCCCTGAGGGGCTTCCAAGGGGGAACCAGGCATGGCCAGCTGCTGTCTGTTGGGAGAGGCCTGGACACCGGAGACAAGCACTCGATACAGACCGAACCTCATGTTTGTTGATTTTTAGTGCTCCTGCTCTCTCTGGCTGTCTCCGTCTCCTTCTGGGTGTCTCTGTTCTGAGACACGCAATAGGTCCCTCATCGTGTGGTTTCTAATTCTCTAGGTCCTCCCCCTCCTCCACGCCCCACTCCACCCACTGGGCTCTCCCACCTCTGTTGCCATGGGCTATTGGCACAGGTGTCCCAGACCTCCGTGCTGACACATGTCTGCCCTTTTTACCATGCTTTTCACTTTTCCCTGATTTCCCAGGTCGCTCTTTCCCAGATCTGTTCCCATTTACTCCCCTGGCAAATTCAGGCTATCCTCAGGATTTGGTGAGGTATCAGTGCCTCGACTTCACAGACGGATATAGGGTCAGGGAAATCTCCCCAACTTTACCACTCAAAATGTGCTCTGTGGAATGCTGGCAGCAGCATCACCTGGGAGGTTCATAGAAATGCAGTCTTCAGCCCCAATGCAGACCTTCTGAATCAAATCTTCATTCAAACAGGATGCTCAGGTATTTCAGTTGCACATTGAAGTTTGAACAGCAATGCCCTAGAGCACCAGATGCATGCTTAATTATAGCATATATTGTGTTGTAACTTTTTCTGGAATGATCAGCATCCTCCACCAGGTTGCAGTCTGAGGTTAGGGGCTATCTGCTTTATCTGTGCGTTCACAATGCCTAGGAACTTAGTTGTTATTTAACACATGTGCCTAATGAGACAAAAAGACATGTTTCTAGCAAAAAGGGCTTGGCCTAGATGCAGATTTTGAAGTCAAATGTGCATGCTTAGGAAGTAAACTTTTGCAAGTGGCTGGGACTGACCAGGGAAATTATGTATAGCAACAAGAAAAGAGAGTTCTGATCATAAACAATGTTGACATTTAGGAAGAAGGTGGTACTGGGACAAAACCAAGGGGCTGCTATTGAAGTAGAGGGAGCAGGGATCAGAAATATTGAAGACCAGCCACAGTGACAGTAAGGAGAAATGCTCAAGAAGGAAGGGATGTTCAATAATGGAAAAAGCCTCAGGTCAGTGACATTCAATGATGCTTAAAGTTTTGGGTTTGCAATGAATTGGAAGGCCTCAGACAGCTTAACGGGGCTTTCATTGTAGTTGCCTGTGAAGAAGAGTGCTTGTCATGAGCCAAAAAGTGAATAGTGGGTGATGGGGTGACACTCGGCAATGTAGGGCATGAGGAATTAGAATCCTAGTTTGAAGGGCAGTGGAGGGTCTAAGCAAGGATTTTCTTAGAAAGCAGAAATACATGTCTTCTCTATTGGATTATAAGCCCCTTACATCTGTGGCCACATCTTAACGGTCTTTATTTCTTCGAGATGCCCCTTTGGTAATCCGTTATCTGTAGGAACCCACTATCTGTGTTTTAACTTGTAATGGATTGAATGAAAGATCCAGGGAGCCAAAATAAGTAGGATTATAGGAGAGACGTCCAAAAACAAGTGAGCAGTTAAATGACTCATTCAAAATTAGGTAAGAGGCCATTTCAGGGAGATGGCTCCTCTATGCAGCTGGGGCCCAGAGTAGGGCGAAGCAAGTAAGGCACTTGCCTCAGGCACCCCCCTTACATTTGGCGCCCAAATCACTGTCTCACCCTAGCAAGGCTCTCTGAAGTCCAACCTAACTGAAGTGGTTTTCTTTGAGGTGACTGGGTTGCATATCATTTGGACAGTTGACATTTTGCAAGTGTTTCAGAAATTTAGTTCTTTCCTCGTTAGTATTCTACATCCTCTTAGCTCCAAATCGAATATTTATTTCATGCTATCTCATTTTTTATCATGAGAAGATAAATTTTATGACTGAGAACTTTTCCAGAAGAAATTAACTACAGAAATAACCAGCAATTTTTAGTATATCTGCATCAGGGAACAAGGCCATGTTATCTCCAATTAACTAACGATGAGCTTCTTTTGTTAAGCCGTGTAATGAGTAATTTAGAGCTTTTAGTCTATCTTGGGAGGATAAAATGTTCCATGATGTGCAGAGTAGGCTTGCTCCTAAGAGACAAATTTAGAAAACTGTTCAATTTCATGATAAAGGCTATGTTTACACTAGGGGGGGAAAGTTGAATATTTGGAAAATGTGTGCAGCATTGAGATGGAATTTCTTCAGTTGTGTTGCATGCTTCATTTTTCTCTAAACCCCAATTTAGCTTTGATTAGTATAAAAACAAAGCAGCAGGTTACAGAGGTTTTCAAGGAGTTTCAAAACCTGAGGGAAAATATTGTACTATTTCTGGCAAACGTAGGCATTGCACACTTCTTTGATCATGAGGAGAGAAATAAATCTTAGAAAGGTGTTTTTAGCAATTTCCGAGAACATATTTCCCTGAAAAACATCAACAACAAAATTCCTATTAAGTAAAGAAGAACGTAATGATTTTTTTTTTCTCCCTCAAAAAAATGTGACCTTAAGGCCAATGTGGTCACATGGCTTGAAAGTACTTTAAGAAACTAAGATCTTATCTCTCATCTGTTTAAATATTTAAAGGTGTTCTTTTGTAACCCAGCCATACTTTTTTATTTGTATCATTATGATGTTATCCTTGATTACTGTTACATAGTCTATGGACAGAAATGGAGGATTCTTCTAAAAGTTTGCAATTACTAGTTTATTCATATGTCAGCAAAGAAGAAGCTGTACAGAAATGGACGTGAGGGGCAAGAGATTGCTGGGAGGGCATTTGAAAGAGAGATTGGGTAGGAAAACTATAGATTCATGGAGAAAACTGGTTGTAACCGTGAGTGTTCGCCTGCTGGATCTGGCTTTCTGAGGAGATCGTGAACATACATATAAAAGGGATGGGAAAAGAGAAACAAGGTGGAGAGATGGTGTGTGGCTCTGTCAGGAAGTGGGAGGGCCCATCAGCAAACAGCAGTCTGGCCACGTGTTCCTGACAGGCGAAATAGGAGTCATGGTCACTGACTTTCGGTTTCAGCAACCTTTAGCACATGCATCAGATGTCAGAGAATAACTTCGCAATTTAATTTACCTGTGGTAATTCCATCTCCCCTGTTCTGAATTGGATGAAAAGGCTCACTTAACCGAGATAGTAAATAATGTAATGGTGTTGATAGTCTGGTATGATACTGTTGGCCAAAAGAGGAAGAGGAGACTATGATTGATGGAAGAGGTAACTCTCAGCAGGAAAGAGATACAGGTAGAGGGAAAAACAGGAGGAAATTTATATAAAGGGGTGATGCAGGGAGAGATTAGGAGTGACTGGGAGCAAGCCTGTAGGATCAAGGCAAGTCTCAATGGCTGAGGGAGCAGCACAGGAAGCGGAAAAATCACCACTGCATCCTCCATGAGATAAGGAGGTTGAGGGTTCTCCTGGGGGACAGTGTGAGTTCTTGCAAAGGAAACACTGTCAGTAGACATCGCAACTCAGTAGATCTCATAAATTCCGGTAACATCAATTTCTACATCCTAGTAAAATCTAGACTCCTTCCAGTGGCCCGCCAGGTTCTCCATGTTCTGGCCCCATGTGGTAGGCAGACTTTAAAGCTGGCCCCTGATGATTCCCACCTCCTGATAGTCACAGCCTTGTGTCAGCCTGACCTTTTGAGTGTGGGTTGTGACACTTCCTTCGCAAAAAACTAGAATACAGCAAAGGTGATGGGATGTCACGTCTCTGGTTAGGTTACAAAAGACTTTGACTCTGTCTTGTTAGAAGGACCTCCCTTGCTGGCTTAGATAGAGGAAGCTGCCATGCTGGAGAGGCCCGTGTGATGCGGGACTCAGATGGCCTTCCATGAATAGCAGCCAGAAACTGAGGTCCAGATCCACAGCCCTAAGGGGATGGATTCTACCCACAACCTTGTGCACGTTCTTCCCTAGTCAAGCCATCAGATGACATCACAGCCCTTGAGACACTCTGAATCAGAGGATGCAGTTAAGCCATGCTCAGACTCCTGACCCACAGAAACTGAGATTATAAATGTATGTTATATTAAGTCACTAAGGTTATGGTAATTTGTTACACAGCAATAGACAGTATAATTTTGTTTATGGTCAGTTTCTCCTCCAACCCTACTAGAATATACACAAGTAAAAGAATAAGAGAGAGAGAGCTTTTTGTCTGTTTTTTCTCCCACCAATGCATTCATTGACCCTATAACCATGCCTGACACACAGTATTTGTCCAATGTACTTGTCGAATGAATCAACATGTATTCAGGAATAACACAGTTAAGCCATATCTAAAAATGTTCATACTTGAGTGAATTTTGTCATTATTAGAATGTATATATACATATAATATTAGTTTAAACACCTAAATATCAACATATGGATCCAAATACACACACATACACGTGTATCACACATACGTGCATATAAATTGAATGTGAATACAAACCATTTCATTGTGCACATGAAAGAACAAGTGCCACAGAGGCATTCTTCGGGAACTCAGTTGGCGTTTCACTTTTCACTGTCCTGTTTTTCACATCATTATGGTCTCTGTTTCCAGAGAGGAGCTATGCCGATGGAAGCCTGATTAGTGGATGTTGAAACTACTTTCCCTTCAAAGGCAGTGCCTTCAAAACACAGGCTGTCCATCTTGGTGTTTAAATGCCTTTCCACGAAATCGCTCTCTGTGGCATTTCTCCTCTCATTGTTCGTATTCTTCAGCTGCAGAGTTTCTCTTTGTTTCTTTTTATGATTTCTATCCCTCTGTTAAACTTCTCATTTTGTTTGTATATTGTGTTCCTGATTTCATTGAATTTTCTGTGCTTTCTTGTAGTTCACTGAGCTTCCTTACAACAACTATTTTGAATTCTTTACTGGGCAAACCACAAACCTCCATTTCTTTGGGGTCTGTTACTGGAGAGTTATTGTGTTCTTTGGTGGTGTCTTGTTTTCTTGGTTTTTCATGTTCCTCAAAGTGTTGCACAGCTATCTTTACATTTGAAGAAGCAGTCAGTCTCCACCAGTCTTACTGACTGGCTTTGGAAGAGAAATAGCTTCTATCAGTCCTGCTAGAGATGCTGAGGCTTTCTCAGACCTTTTCTATGGATATGCCTACTCTGTACTTCCTGTTCCTTCTTAGGGAATTCTAAGATTGTCTGCCTTCTCTTGACCCTGCAAAGCCAGGCTGGGGGCTGACAGCCTATTTTAGCTCTCCGGGTGGTGCTGAATGCTCAAGTTTGTGTGCTGTCTTTCAGTCCCACAGAGTTGGGCCAGCTTTCTGTGTGTGCTTATTAGCCTTCTGCAAAGTCTCACCCTGGCCACTGTCGGGTGCACACAGGGAGCTACCGTGATGTGGGTGTGTGGGTGAGGTGTACAGAGCAGTAGGGGTACCCCTGGGCCAGCTCAAGAAAGTGATACATGAAGTGCCCCGGCGGCTTATTTGCAGGCTTTCTGATAGCATCTGTGAAGTGGTTCGTAGGGTCTACATCCCTTCGATGCCCTTTGAGAGCCCCAGCCCCTACTTATCTGGCAGGGGGGATAGTGTCATCATAGGAGCCCGGCCTGCTGTACTGTCATCTGCTCCCTGCTCCCCACTCATGCAGCTCATCTCAGAACCCTCGGTGGGGCAAGAAAGAAATGGGCCTCTTTGACAGTGTTCTGCACAGCTGAGGAGTCTGGGTGCTCACTCACATGCTCTCACTTTCCCCCCTGGGAGAAATCACAGGCCAAGAAGGGCTCCTTTGGCATAAGCTGGATGATGTGGGTGAAGTCAAACTGTCCCTCCTACACTCTTCATGGTCTGATCTTGGATTTTTTTTTTTTTCTTTTTCTTTTTCTTCAGTGGTGTGCTGGAACTTCTCCTCTGGACTCCCGGACTTCCAAAGGTACTCTCATCTGAAAGATTGTCAGAGTCGGTGTTCCTTCTAGGGAAGGTGGCAAGAAACTCCTATTCTGCCATTTTGCTGACATCATTCTCTCTTGTTTTTCTTATCTGCATTTATGAGTTTAGATTCTGATTTTCTCTTGACTGTTTACACCTGATTTTAACATGTTTGGGCCAAGGTCTTCTCTTTTCATGTCCTAACCAGGACGCACATTTTTTTTTTTTCTGTAAAAGGCCAAATAGTACATACTTCCAACTTTGTGGGCCATATGGTTTCTGTCCCAATTACTTCATTGAAACATGAAGGCAGCCACATCTATAAGATGTTAGCTCATGGGTGTGGTTGCGTTCCAGTAACACTTTATTTACAAAAAGAAGTGGTGGGCTGGATTTGGCCCACGGACCATGGTCTACTGACCCTTGCCTAAATTTGTGGCATATTCCCTGGCCTGGTTAGCTCCCCACCCAACCCCACTTAGGTAGAAGGATATGTCTAAAAAGAGCATTATAGCTATTTGCTTTGGGTTGTGGTAATTTACCAGGGAGACTACTGGGGAAGTATAAAATATGGACACGTCGTGGTTCATATCATTTATGAGTTCATAGCTGTAGGACAGTCTGTGCATTAATTAATCCCTCAGTGTGCACACATTGTTGGTGATATTGTTAATCATAGACAGTATTTTTCTGGTATGTTTTCTGGTGAAGGAGTTAGGCAGGAGCCAAAGGGGATAGGTTTGAAGCTGACTGTGCAATCTTCCTAGGAATGAAAATTCAGGGTTGAACAGAAGATGAAGGAAAGAGAGCATCTGGTGTTTGAAAGGACAGATTCTGTTGAGTTGATATTCAAATCCCCCATCATAGCTCTGGCTATCTCTTTTGAAAATCATTGATCAAAACTGTGTGAGAGAAAATGCCATTGTTTCTCTTGCCTCTGTGTTCTGTTAATTTCATAGTTCTGGGTCTTGCCCTGGAATATCCTTCGTCAGTATTTCCCCATTTGCTGCAGAGGGTTTCATTTCTTACTCCTCTGTGAGGCTGATTTGAAATGACTCCAGACATTCTGTGACCATCAACTGCCAATTTTTCTTTTCAACTAGATAACCTGGAACTGTTTTCAAACTGTACAGCAGGTCAGCTTCCAATTTCTAGTTGTCTTTGGAAGTCTTAATTATTCATTGGCATTTGTGGAATTTGTAGCATGATCTTTAATTATCTTTCCATTATGATGACATGTTAGGTGGCTTCTGGGTAATCTTTTCCAAATAAGTGAATAATTAATTCTCTCCGATTGTGGAGGTTCTAATAGAGTATGGAAGCTGTTATTTGTTTGGTGGAAATCTGGCTTTGCAGTTAGAGGGTTCTGTGTTTGAATTTGTAGCTCTGCCTTCACACTGTGATCTTGGCCCCATTGCCTAATCCCTCTGACGATAAAATTGTGCATGGAAAAAATGGGACTAATAACTCCTTTCTTTTGGGATAGCTTGAAGAGTAGGAACTAACGTAAATAAAGCTACTCACACAACGCACAGAATACTTGCTCACCAAATGGAAAGTAGTACTAAAATAAGAAAATATGAGTGGAATTACACGAAAACATACATTAGTATAATGTGCTGAAAATCCTTGACATCGTTAAACAAAAATGGTTCAGTATGGCCTATTAAATTAAGAATTACGTTGAGGGATCCTGGGTGGTTCAGTTGGTTAAGTGGCCGACTCTTGATTTTGACTCAGGTCATGATCTCAGAGTCCTGGGATCAAGCTCTGCGTCAGGCTCCACACTCAGTCGGGAGTCTGCTTGAGATTCTCTCTCCCTCTGCCCCTCCTCCTGCTTGCACACTCTCTCTAACAAATAAATCTTAAAAAAAAAAAAAAAAAGAATTACATTGAAAGCAACATTTTAGTTCATGCTAATGAGACAGAGTGGAGTATAAGGTAGGAAAATATAAATAACTATAATTGTCCATTATTTCTAATTTGCATTAACCGGTCATCAGTTGTCTTTTCAGTAGGTTTGTGCTTCCTATAATAACAGTAACAAACTTTATTACCTTGATTCCATCCTGTGCTCAACTTTGGCTATGTCCCGAGCAGTAGAGCTCTTGCTCCAAGTGGCACAGAGGGGGGTTCCTGCTGGAATACCCATCTGTCATGAATAGTTAGCCTTTGAGCACATGAAATCCAGATCCTTTTCCCAACATGTGAGGGCAGCTTGCATAATGCTTTAAGGTGACTACACAAGAGCAGTTACAGGGGAAAATTACCTAAATTCCCTGAGTTTTGATTTTGTCATCTGTGCAACAAGAAGGTGTGGTGCTTTGGGCCTCTGAAATCTTTTGTCAGCTCTAATATTTCTGTAATTCCAAGGCATTTCTCCTGCTAGAATCAGAAGCGTTGGATTCTTCTCCCCAAATGCCCATTTCACGACTCAAACCAAATTTCATCCTTGCTGAGACAAGGCCTGGAATATCTGACCTATTTACCCATCTCCCTGCTGTTATTTCAGCTGATAGCTGCAATTATTCAGATAGTGCTAATTCATCACAAATATTCTTTGACTAAAGTCATGCTAGAATTAATTTCCCAACCATTTGAGATGGTTTAAAATACGGTAGGCTAGGGTGCGTTCGTTAAGTACTATAATTGCATTTAGATCAGTCACTGTTTGTCTTTTCCCCTGTTTTCAATAGAAAACAAAGAGTTCTCTCTCCACTCTGTCCTCCTTTCTTGTGCTTTCTTTAAGATCTCGGTCTGGCAGCTGCAGAATCCGTATGGCAGCCTGTTTCTGATTCCTGCAGCTGCTAGCTGTGTACTTCCCGAAGCCCTGGACTATGAACTTAATCCAAGATCTTTGTTGTTTCCATAGCAACCGGGACAGCCACAGGTCCCGGCATTTTGGAAAATGAGTGAGTGGATACGTATGTTATATAATAGATCTGTGTGTTTTTGAAAACATTCATTCTATTTTTTTTTTTTTTTAAGATTTTATTTATTTAGGGACACCTGGGTGACACAGTCAGTTGGGCGGCCTGGGCAGCCCACTCTTGGTTTTGGCTAGGGTCGTGATCTCATTGTTGTGAGACTGAGCCCGTGTTGGGATTCAACACCCAGTGCAGAGTCGGCTTGAGATTTTCTCTCTCCCTCTGGCCCCTCCTGCTCATGCTCCCTCTCTCTCTCTCTGTCAAATAAATAAAATCTGTTTTAATAAATAAATAAAATTTTATTTATTTATTTGAGGGAGAGAGAGAGAGAGCACACGTGCTGGGGGAGGGGCAGAGGGAGAGGGAGAGAGAAAAATCTCAAGCAGACTCCCCAATGAGTGTGGAGCCCAGTGTGGGGCTCGATCTCTCCACCCTGAGATCGCGACCTGTGCCAAAACCAAGAGTTGGATGCCTAACCCCCTGAGCCACCCAGGTGCCCCCTGAAAACATTTATTCTGAGTTCTTGAAAATCACATAAGATATCAGCGTATCAAGAGGACTTGGTTTTGGGAGATAGTCAAGGAATCAGTTAATAAATGGGATATTTCCATTCTCCCATGGATTTCTTTTTTAGTATAAGCCACATTGAACATGAGCAAAGTACACCTATGAATTCTGTCCAGTTCTATTCTTCTGACTCCCTAGTGTTTAAAGATGGGCCGTATAGTGGTGGAAGATAAAGAATTTTCCACCTACTTCTCGCTGATCATTGTGAATGACCTGTTGAAGCCTTTGTGCCTATCAGTGTGAATGCTTCTTCCTGCATTCTGACTATGGTTTGTGCTGGTATGGAACTTTCTGTCAGTTCCTGCTTTTGGATTATAAACAAACAGCCAACATTACTGAGGTTTTCATACCCATTTTTTAGACAGTTTTGTATCAAGTAGAAACTATTTAATAGGTTATTTCATATTTAGAGGAAGCTCTCGAGAATTATGATACATGCATTTATGGCAGGAGACTTGATTTGGGTTGTACTGACATTTTCTGGATGCAATCTGTGTGCCAGGCTCTGTCTGCTAAGGCCACTGCTTTGTAATCTAACCCTACCACCCTGTGAACCAGGCAGGGCTGATTGTCAGCTGATGTCTCTTGGTGTGGCTCACTATGGTCTGTGGCTGATGTGAATTGTTGGTGACCCTTTTCATTTGTTGGTACTCACACCAGGCTGGTAGTTAAATATTTTGAGTATCACACTTGGAAAGAGTCATTAATATCCCTCTCTTTTAGACTCCAAAGAAACATGCAAATTTATAGAAAATACTCTTGTAGAAAGGTATCTTTTCGTAAAAGACTAAACTATTTAGATTCACTTTTAAATTCAGTTAGCTGTGGTGTTTCAGTTGCACATTTTTGAGAGCCATATTGCGTAAAGAATTTATGTAACTTTTACCTCTATACCCAACATTTAAAGACAAGGGTGTTTCTGTATTTTCACATGAATACAACCCACAGGCTATCTACTGGGGAATATATGTATTTTTCTCTTTTTTCTTCATTATCGTGTGTGGTTACATTTAGAAGCAATTTAAGAAGATTTGTGACAAGACAAGTGAGCAAGATTTTGTGCTATTGACCAAATGTCCGTGTGAGGACGTGCTGTAATAGTGACAGATGGGTAATCTATACATTCAGACTCAGGGAATTTATTCCATTTTCCAAAGAAATGGGGCCAAGATGTTTGCCACAACTCCATTTGCTGAAATGCTGAAATGGAAGCCGATGCGTACAGTTAGAGAACATAAATTGATCCTCTGATTTAAAGGAAGAATGGACTCGATTGTCTCATTAAGAACATATGCCTTGTGCTTCCATTTATACATTTATATTTTGGTTTGATCATTTTATTTTAAAAGCACAATAGGACTTGGAGAGTTCTTGTGAGCCACTTCCTCCATGCCTGACAAGTGGATAAAAATATGTAATAAATCCAGTTGCTCTGAGATGGAAAAGAATGTGCAAATCATTAGTATTTTTAGAAAATCATTATACTTTAAACTCCTCACATGCCTTTGTCAAGTGAATACAATTCACAGACGATGTTAAGGCAATTTAAACACAGCGGTTTTTGGTGGAACTGTATTTAAGATGGAATCTATAAAAAAAGTCCAAAATGGCTAGTTACTTGCTCTCAGATTACAAAACTAAGGTTTATATGCTGAACATAAAATTACCCTAAAACCTTTAATACTAAATTTAAAACCTTTGGCCTAGTCTTGTAATGTATGGTTGTCATTTACAATGTATGCAGATCCTTTTCCTATATCTGCCATTTCTTATCACTGAGGAGTGGGAAATGCAGCCTGGCATTTGACTCTGGAAATTAACAATTCAGAAAACTCAAGGGGGAAACTCACTTAGAAATAAAATACTCATTTATGTTTTTATTGCTCATTACCTTAAACTGTTCCCTTTGATGCATAATGTTAACGTGATGATTAGTGACTCTAGTTAGCCTTTCCTATAAAAGAGGAAGAAAAAAGTAAATTTGTGGTGAGGTTTAGCACCAAAGAGATATCTGTTCTTCACCCTCCCCACATTTACTGACTCCCTCAAGTGGGAAGAAATTGAGGAATCAAAGGATACACTTTGGGGAAAAAAGCAATTGCTGAAATGTGTGTATGTAGACTTATTTGCATATATATTTTATTTTGGAATGGGACTATCAGGAAATTATATGCTGCTGTAAGTGACCTACAGAGAGCGTTTCTTTTGTGCAATACCCAGTACCCCTTGAGGAAGTGGGTGTTAATAGTCAACACGAGGAAAGTAAAGTGTGTTGAAGGATAGGAGTGCATCACAGATAGGTAAAAGTAGGCAGATAGGGAAACATAGTTAGTGGGAAAATTGAGGCCCTCAGTAGCGACATTAGAAAGCACAGTCAAGAACTTTTCAGTCATAAGGGGACTTAGCAGAGACAGCAGCTGATGTTCCCTGCTGTGGTCACTGGGGAGCCAGTCTATCCGAAGGAGGGAAGGTAACGGAGGGGGTAGAGCCTGATCAGGACTCGGACTGCTCTCAGTCCACCCTCAGTAAGTCCAGGATAATACGTTCAAGGGCTATTATATGTTCAAGTCTATTGCAAACCTGAAATTGCTTTGCTTAGTGGATTTCTGTTTTGGTTTTCAAAAAACATATTTTGATTTTTTTTTACTGACAACAGAAAATTCTCTCGAGTTCTTTTTTTTTTTTTTAAGTCGTTATGAGAACACTTAACATGAGATCCACCCTCAACACATTTTAAGTGTACAATACAGTATTGTTAACTATAGGGCACAATGTGGTAAGGCAGGTCTCTAGAACTTACTCATTTTATAGAACTGAAACTCTATGCCTGTTGAAGAACAACTGCCCATTTTCCTTCTCCCCCAGCCCCTGGCAGCCCCTGGCAGCCCCCATTCTACTCACTGCTTCTGTGTGTTTGATTACCCTCGGTTCCTCTTATAAGCAGAATCGTGCAATATTTGTACTTTTGTGAATGGCTTCTTTCATTTAGCATAATGCCCTTCAGGTTTATTTTTGTTGTCACAAATGGCAGGATTTCCTTCTTTCTTAAAGGCTGAATAATATTCTGTTGTATGTCTATATCACCTTTTCTTTTTTTAAAAAAGATTTTTTTAAATTTAGACACAGAGAGAGAGAGAGAGAGAGAGTACAAGCAGGGGGAGTGTTAGGCAGAGGGAGAGGGAGAAGCAGGCTCCCTGCTGAGCAAGGAGCCTAACACAGGGCTTGATCCCAGGACCCTGAGATCATGACCTGAGCCAAAGGCAGATGCTTAACCAACTGAGCCACCCAGGAGCCCCTATATCACATTTTCTTTACCCATGCATCTGTTGGTGGGCATTTAAGTTGTTTCTGTATCCTGCCTTCTGTATCATGTTGCAGTGAACACAGGAGTATAGATATTTCTTTGATATCTGGATTTCAGTTCTTTTGGATGTAGAACCCAGAAGTGGGTTTTTTGGATATAGACTCAGAGTGGGATTGCTTAATCATATGGCAGTTCTTTGTAAAAAATGTAAAGTAACTTCCATACTGTTTTCCACTGTGGCTGTAGCATTTCACATTTCCATCAACAGTGCACAGGGTTCCCATTTCACCACATCTTTGCCAACACTTATCTTTTGTTGTCTTGATAATAGATCTCCTAACAGGTGTGAGGTGGTATCTATCTGTGGTTTTGATTTTTCATTTTCCTGATGCTGTCATATTGAGTACCTTTTCATATTACCTGCTGATAATTTATATGTCTTCTTTAGAGAAATGCCTATGCAAGCTCTTTGCCCACTTTAAAATCAGGTTATTTTTTTTAAACTAAAAAAAATAAAATTAGGTTTTTTATTCTTGAGTTGTAGGAATTTCTTTTGTAGTTTAGATATTAACCCCATATCAAATAGGGGGTTTGGAAATACTTCTCTCAATTCACTAAGTCGTCTTTTTACTTTTTTCATTTTTTTCCTTTGCTATGCAGAAGCTTTTTACTTTTATGTAGTTCTTCTTTTCTATTTTTGCTTCTGTTGCTTGTGGTTTTCATGTCATATTCAAGAAATCATTGCCTCCATATAGACTCATCGAGTCACTGCACTGTGTACCTGAAACTAAAGTAATAGTTCAGTTAAAAAAAATAAATTATTGCCTAAACCAGTGCCATGAAGCTTTATCCCTGTTTTCTTCCAGGAGTTTTATAATTTCAGACCTTACATTTAAGTCCTTAATCCATTCTGAGGACGAGTTTTTGTGAGTGGTGTGTGACGGGGATCTAATTTCTTTTATTTACATATGGGTATTTTTTTCCCAGCACCATTTTTTGAAGACATCTCTCAAGTTTTTCAAGCAGATACATAGAAGTAATTATAACACTAAGGCTCTTACCTCCTGAGTAGACTGGCTGTGTTATGCTGTTGATATCTGAACGGTGTGCTGGGAAGCGCCTGTCTCTGGGAGCAGGCATACACACATACGTAGATACATCACACACACAGCACACATATACACTCTCAATGCAGCTTGTCAAATATCTTCTAGCTACAGTCACAGCCACATAGCATTACCTCCAAAACCATACGCTTTTTTATTCCTTGCAGAAGATCAAATTTTTCCCCTCTTTTTTTTTAATGCATACTATCATTCATTAAGTCTGAGGGTTTTTCTTTACTGTATAATGCGATAAGGAAGCACACACTCTTTCATTTCTTTGCTGTGCCATTCTGTCCAAAACAGAGAGACACTTTGTTTTGAGGATTTTTATGCTAATAACTTTAGGGATTTAAAAAAATTGATAAAACATTAGAGAATATACAGTTTCCAGTCTCTTTTTAAAGGTCATCAATTCTTGCTTTCTTTGGGGTTTCTTAGGATTCCTTTGTTGGAATGCTTTATGGAAATATTCAGCTTTGCAATTTTATTATCGAGAAGTTACAGTTCCTCAAATGTACTTTTCCTTCTGGCTCTTCCTTAGTTGTAATTAAAGAATAAGTATACACAGATGAACAAAAGTATCTCAGTATTTCAAATGGGCAGTTTATATCTCTGGACCCCAGGCTAGGTCATTCCTTTGTGGTAGTCATTAGGTCATAGATATTCTGGTTTTCCTCTGTTTCTGGGCACTAGGTAGGATTTTGGGCATGGCTTTGTGACACAATTTGGCCAGTGAAATTGATTGGAGAAAACATGACTCGCTTCTGGGGTGCTTCAGGCCAGTGCATGATTCATAATGTTTTTTTCTTTCTACCTAGACGATCATAAAGATACCTGCTATTTTAGAGTCTCCATCAACCTGGGTCCTTAAGTGACCTTAATGAGTAGAGACCTCTGTTGTTGGTTAGGGAACATGAGTAAATAGCAAAGTCTTGTATGTAATCATTAGAATTTTAGGGTTACTTGTTATTCAGCATAACGTAGCTAACCTGACTGATACATCGATCTATGGCAACTCTCTGTCCTTGTGGAAGATGCTGTAATGTGCCTCTCAGATCCCCTTCAGGACCAAGGCCCTCATTTCCACACCTTTTGGGAATGTTGACAGCTGCATCCCTCTCTGGGAAATGCACTTGGTGAGACAAACACTGGCTCAAGTCTCCTGTGCTCCCTGAGAGCAGCTTGCATCCAATTATTGGCAGTTTTGGGGTAGAAATGCCTGTCCCCTTATTTCAGTTTAGAGCAACTCTAAAGAGCCATCCTAGCTCCAGTTCCCATTGGATTGGAGGAGACCTTGACTATACCTACATCACAGCTCAGCTTTTTGTTCCTCTCACCCTCATAGATTGATTCTGAGATTGCTTCTGACTTGACTCCTTACATGCAAATTTCCATCTCAGGGTACATCTCCTCAGCAAACTGAGCTAAGAAAGTCCCATATAGGAATCATCAAATTTGATCATAATTTTCACACTGCCTAATGGTAAAAACACTGTGTAAGGAAAAGCTGACTTTACATGATATACTAAATAATCACATTGATCTTATATCAGTTAAGATGAAGTTTTATAGTGCACAATTTAAGTGAGAACAGTTTTCTTTATCTAAATGATGCCATCACATAGCATTGGATGCTCTGGCTCTTGGTTGAGCCACTATAACAAACCAGGTTAAGTGGTGGTATTATGTCAGCACTGGCCAAGCTGCTCTGTAAATGGAGCTCAAAAGAAAAAGATTTAAAACAGCATGAGGAGAGTTTTGGGTGTGATGCAAAGAAGGATTTTCCAGTGGATATGGATCATGAACTTCTGCAAGAGTTTTTATGAGTGCTCTTGAAATCACATTTTTTTGGGAGCTTTCAAACTTAGGGAAAAATCATCTGTCCTGCTGCATGCAGTGACTTTGGAAAACAAAGAGAAGACCTTAATGAGTGGCCTTCTGAGGGTAACTCCAGAATTAGAATATCAGTTTAAAGGTAACATGTTCATTTTGACATACTCTGTAGGAATGGATTCGACTTAAAGCAATGGGAAGCACTTCCCCTTGAAATGACTTCCAGCTATAGTTCCTACAGTGACTCCTCTCTGCTTCTCGCCCTATTACCTCTGAAAAAACAGTAGCTAACCTAGCACCATAAGTTGTGAGCAGTTTCCACTAATTTCACCTGATAGAACTAGCTGGAACGCCACAAGTCTGTTGGTTCACATGAAAGGAGGTGTAAAGATCTTTCTTTCTTTTGCTACTTCCTGTCTCCCAGGTCACAAAAGCAGAGCCTCCAAAGCAAAGACTGACTTATACCTTTCAAAAATAGCTGCTGTAAACTCTCACTGTTTTGTTTGGAAATTGGACCTCAGAAACATTTGCAGGAAGAGGATTGGATGGGAGCTGGTGGTTGCATGCAGTGTCCTGGGATGGATAACCACCATAAATAGAACAGGAAAACCCCTGGAGGGTGTAGTTGTTCATAGATTCCTTTGGTACAGAGTATGGATACGGCAGTGGTGGAAACCCAGAAGATCTCATTTCAGGAGAGCGGGCAAGTGATAAATTAATGTTTGCTATCCATTAAGATTCAAACTAGGAGATATGTTTAGGAGTCAGTTGATCTCAATATAAATAAAAGAATGGATTTTGAAAAATCGTCCAAATGAACATAGAGTGAAGATGAGTGTAATCCATTTGGGGACAGAAGCCACAAATGGGTAAGTCTCTTTTCTATAAGCAAATAAGAGCAAAACAAAGCAAAGCAAACAGCCTAGGGGAGAAGCTGTAGAATTAAAAGTAATATCATCCTGAAAACTCAGAAGGAGAGTGAGTTTCTAATATTAAGCAAATCCAGATATATGAAAGAATTCTAGGAAACTGTTTGGTATCCAAAATATGATGCAAGGCAACAAGCCAGAGAATGAAGCCCTAAGAGGAAAATAGGGTAAGATGAAAAACCAAAGGGTAACATGAGGAAACAAGATGGCTAAGATAGGAAAGGAATGCAAGGAAGTTAAAGATGCAAAAGCAGAATAAAAATGGGCATCAGAGGCAGTTAGGATTGCTTTGAGGGGAAAAAAGAAAAAAGACATAATTGAAAATTTCCTGTAGCTTAAAAAAAAGTACTGCTAAGAAAATGGGTTGACAATTTGTGTGCTTAAGAAGAAAAAGTGATCTATAAAGCATGAAGAATTCAGTGAATTTCCATCAATATATGCAACCCAGTGTCTTTCTTTCCTTCTTCTTCTTCTTCTTTTTTTTTGTAGGCTCCATGCCCAGCGTGGAGCCCAGTGTGGGGCTTAGACTCACGACCCTGAGATCAAGACCTGAGCTGAGATCAAGTCAGATGCTTAACCAACTGAGCCACCAAGGTGCCCCCTTCCTTCATTTATTTTGGGAGCTCTCCTACCTCGGGTTGCCAAAGCTGAGATCGAGTCAGATGCTTAACCAACTGAACCACCAAGGTGCCCCTCTCCGGGTTGCCAATCAAATGAAACTTTGTCACTCAGTGCAAAATTGACCTTGGGATTCAAGCTCATGTGTTATGATACCCATCCTTTGAACAGAGCTGAGCACATGACCCAAGCCAGACCAGTGACATTCCTGTCTGGACCTTCTGTCAGGCTATCAGGACAAAGACCTTTGTGTGTGACAATAATTTGTGTCTGGAGTTGCTGTCAGCCGTCTTTATTTCTGTGTAGAAAACTTACTTGGGAATAAAGGTAATATTAAAGGGGATAGAAGAGGGAATAGTGTGACAGTCTCAGTGATGTGGAATGACCCTGAGTGTACCTGCCCTTGGGTCTTTCAGTGTATGAGTCACTATTTCTTTTTTAATTATATTAAGTGAATTGGGTTTTTGTTGCTTGTAACTGAAATAAGCTCAGTCCTTCCTCTGAAAAAGTATGTTATCAGAAGATAATAGAGAAACACCTACAGATTTTCAAGAAAAAAAGTGTTTGTAATTTAGGAATGTTATACCAAACTAAGTTGACTTTTCCAAGTGTAAATTCTGGGGAAAAGACATTCTTAGATAAGTAGGGATTCAGAATATATGGCACCGGAGAATTTGTCCTAAACAAATGCTTGATGTCTTAGTCCAGTTTATGGGCATTGATTCAAATCGCAGAACCTGATTTGGTTCACAGATCTGGTTGACCAGCTGCCTTCCGTCTACTTCAAGAAGACTTGGATTACCCGCTGTGCCCACAGCTCCCTCTGAGAAGGTCAGAGGTGGTCGTCCTTGCTATAACATGAGTCTGTGTCACCAGAGTTGCTTAAACCAAGGATGGAGGGTTTACCCAGGTGGAACAATGGGTGCTTGATTTATACCTCTGCCCACAGTCAGCCCTCAGCTGGGTAATGATGGGCTTACTATGAGATAGTGTCAAGAAATCTGAATATGATATATTCAGAAACAGTTGGCACACAGAGGTACTCAGAGAAAGCTCTATACTGATTGAAACCATCTTTTTCTTTAATCTTTTATCATTTTTATTTTTTTCTTTTAGTTTTTTTTAAAATTAAATCCAACACATGGAGATATTTTGCAATATTTCTAAGTGTAGAAATAACCTCCATTTACAATAAACACATATTATTTACAAAGTTATACCTGTTGATTTATAAAATTTATGCAATATTGAATAAACCATATAACCCTCATACTTAGAAATTTTCATACGTATATATGGAAATATCCATAGCACAGATGAACTACATCCAAACACTAACACTGTGATCTCCGTTTTTCTACTTTGGTATTTTTCCAATTTCTATAAAATTGTGCTTAAAAAAAAAAAAGTTTTTTAAAAGATAGTCAGCTAAAGATGAGAAATGTCCACCCAGGTAATACCTGACAATACTCAGTTTGGGAGCAGACCTGGATTTCTGGCCATGTGGCCTATTAGGAGTGGGCCTGGCTTTGTCTTTCTGTCTTGAGAGGATCAGGGAAATAGGCATGTCTTGGCATAGAGATGTGCACTGGGCTTTGCCAAAAGGGAAAGTCCTCCTTGTGATGTTTCTACTGATCAGTGAGAAGAAGCTGCCATTCTTTAATTACTTTGCCATCTCAGCACGGTCTGTGGATGGTGTATAATTACCCAACTATATGGATGGGTGATTAGGATCTTTTCCTAAACTTTTCTAAGTTTAGTTATCATCATGGAAATCCAACACATTGGGGATATTTTGCAATATTTCTAAGGGTAAAAATAATCTCAATTAACTAAGAACTGTTTGAATATTTACACACTTTCTTGATCCTATATGACTTGTTTGTGATCCAAATAGTATGTCAGAGCCTTACCCTCAAGCTAAGGAAATTGATGTAATTGGGATGGCAGACCGATATAAATTATCTAGTGTAGCATCAATCACACAAATGAATATGTAGTTGAATTGCATAGCTTCTTTGAAGCTCTGGACAGTATAGAAGTGCGGAGGGAGCGCTATGACAAAGCTGTGTGTGAAACTCAAATACCAGTAAATGGAGTTAGAGAAGAAAGAGTTACCCGTGCAGATGCACATGCTACATTCACTTCAGGGACTCTTCCTGTGCAGGCAAAGTCCATGCCCACATGTATGTTTCTATTTTGTACTAATCCAGATTAGTACAGTCTGGGTGTCAGCAGTTCCTGTCATGTGGCTGAGCTAGAAGAGGTCATATTTACCCAGGTCTGAATGGATGGATGAGACACCTCCTATCATGGGTCCTTGTGCTTCTTCCTTTCTACACAGTGAACACCCAAGATCAGATCTGATGAATCAGAAAATCAAAGAAAAATCAGTTTTTTGGCCGATGAGCATTTCACATGTTCTAATTTTTTAATGGATTTGATGATCTCTGCACAATTACTAACAGCTAAAATCCTAAGGATCCAGGGAAGATGAAATTCTTCCTATCTTCAAATTGATTTAAAAAATACACATGCAGATCCTAAGTCATACCTTTCAAAGCTTTGTATGGTGAATACAATGATACTTCTAAGTCATTAAAAAGATTTCATGAATAAAATAATTTTTATTGATCAATAATTGTATAGTCGTACAAACTGTATCAATAAGGCAATAAAAAAAACTACCCCATTGGGCTTATGAAATGAAAATATGATTTGATTGATTTTTGGTCTCCCTTCAGTATTGCTTTTTCCACCTCTTAAGTGTAGACATTCTCCAAGGAATTGCCTTTCCGTCATTCACTTCTCTTTGCTCAGTTTATTGTTTGATGGACTTGGCCAACCCAAGTTTCACATATCTTGATTGATTCCCCAGCTTTTGCCAATAATTAGTTTAACGTGTCTGTATAAAATATGATAGCGTGCCCATTTGTTGTCTAGGTATGGAGGAAACAGCAGTGAGCAGGACAGAAGAGATGACTGCCACCATGATGGAAGACAAAATAGACCTTGCTTTTGGGGGAAGGATAACGGCGGGAACATGAGGGGGCTTCTGAGGTGTTGGCAATGCTCTGCTTCTTGGCAAGCTCTTTGTTACATGGGCACATTCACTTAGTGAAAATTCATCAGGTTGTATACATGAAACAAAAAAACAAAACACCACCTTTCCACTGCAGTTTAGTATACAGAAAATGCACATACCCAATACGGCAATTTGATGAATTTTCACAAATGGAAGACAGTTGTGGAACCAGCATCTAAATGAAGAAACGGAACCTTACTGACACCCAAGAAGCACCTCTTTTACTCCTTTCCTGTCACTAACTTCCATTCTGCTTTCAAAAACTATAGATTGTGTTTCTTTTTGCACTTTGCGTATCATGTGGTATGTTCTCTTTTGTATCTGACTTCTTACATTCAGTAAGGGTGTCAGTAAGGTTCCATTTCTTCATTTAGATGCTGGTTCCACAGTTGTCTTCCATTTGTGAAAATTCATCAAATTGCCGTATTGGGTATGTGCATTTTCTGTATGTTAAACTGCAGTGGAAAGGTGGTTTTTTTTTTTTTTTTTTTTATACAACTTAATGAATTTTCACTAAGTGAATGCTCCCATGGAACAAATGTACAGAATGTAACATGGTTTTTTGTTGAACTTACATCAGCATATCTCTTGGGTATATTCCTAGGAATGGAATAGGGTACGTTATAGGCTATGAATGTGTTCGGTTTATTTGATGGTGCCCAATGGTTTTCCAAAATGATGCAACAATTTATACTCCCAGGATCATGCTAGTGTTGTTGCACATCCTTTCCAACAGTTGGTGGTGTCTGTCTCTTGAGTTTTAGCCGTTCTGGTATGTGTAAGCTGCATACTTTTATACTTTCCATTATATATGTTATTCTTCAAAAAAGAGTTTGCTTAAATCAATAACCTCAGACTTTCATCCTTCTTGTAAAACCATAATCTTCTTTTTCTCTAATAATGCCTCACCATCATTCCTGACTTCCTGGCTCAACCCATAGAACTGTTTGTTTCACTGATCTCATGCTCTCTCTGTCCTTACATAAATTAAATAAAATCTTATTAGATCTATTTCCAGTGCACTTCTCAAAGTCCACAGGAGCAAGGGGCAACTTTTTCTGAGGGCTCATGGAATGTTTCAAAGAGAAGAGACCCTTGAGTTATACCGCAAAGGACAAATAGGGCTGCCACATAGGCAGAGGTGTCATAAAGGGATATATGCAAGGGAAAACTGTGTAAATGTGTGAAGGGAATAATGATATGATGTGTTTAAGGGAATCATAAGCTTTTCGATATGGCTGAAGCATGGGGAAGAATGAGAGATGAGATTGGAAAGACAGGAGCGGATCATGCAAGAGGTTGTATGTAATGCTGATCAATTTGGACTTTTGTGATTACAAAATGGAGATAACTAGTAATCTTTTAGATAGAGGGACTTGGTTGTGCTTTAGCGAGGTCAATATCATAACATAATGAAAAATAGATTAGAGTGGTGAGTCTCTTCTTAGGGGGACTAATAGGAAACAATTGAAATATTCTCCAGATGATAAATTTTGAAGATCATAAGAAAAGTAGTAGCCGTGTATATGGCAAGGAACAGGTAGACATGCAGTGTTGAGATAATAGAATTGACAGAAGCTAATGACCAGAAAGGGATGGAGAAGGAAGATGGTATGATGACTATGGAATTTTTTGCAGTGGTTGGTTAGGGTATAGTGAGTATGGAATGCATCTTAAGGGGAATGAGAGCAGAGAAGAAGAAAGCATAAACATTGAGTTTGGACTATGGTAGGGTTGACATATAGAAGAAAACCGATTCGGCTTGAAAACGTCTAATATGCAGTTAAAAATATGATTCTGTAGGCTTAGGAAAGAGATGAACTAGAGGCATATAATAGGTGATTGTAGACATTCCATGGGTATGTGGATGAGGTCCCTCAGAAACAACGAGTGTGGGAAATGAGAGCCTAGGACAGAGCCCTGAGGAACACCAACATTCAGTGACCAGCAGCCGCATTGGAGCCCGCCCGTGAGAGAGACTAAAACTAAAACGCATGTTACCTTGACAAACAAGGGAATAAACAGTTTCCAAAAGATGGAAATGGCCAGTGGTGTCAAGTATTGTGGAAAGGTCAAGTGAAACAAGGACCAAAAGCAAGCCATGGTTTTGACAAAAGCAATCTCCGTGGTGTGGTTGAGATTGAAGCCAGTGAGTACCAGATCAAGAAGAAATTGGAGGTGAAGAAATGAACTTAACGATGACTGTTCTTTCAAGAAGTTTGTCTCTAAAGAAGGGTGAGAGAGGAATGTAAATAAAAGAATCAAGGGCACTTCATCTTGTTTCTCTAAGAAATGTAACAGTCTCAGAGGGATAGCAGGTATTCGGTATGAGTGTTGGAGTAAAACTTATCATTTCTATTCCTTTTGCTGGCTTATTATAATGTTTTTTCTTGACTAATGAGCACGAGAGCACCATTTAAACCTATTCTTGCCTCAATAATCTAAGTTAGACTTCTGAAGTTATATAATCTAGATTCAAATACATACAAATTTCTGGCTGGCTTTTCCTAGAACTAGTGCTTCTATTAAGATATTTTGTAGGGGACACCTGGGTGGCTCAGTTGGTTGAGCGTTGGACTCTTGGTTTTGGCTCAGGGCATGATCTCAGGGTTGTGAGATGGAGCCCTGAGATGGGCTCTGTGCTCAGTGCAGAATCTGCTTAAGATTCTCTCTTCCTCTCCCTCTGCCCCTTCCCCTGCTCTTGCGCACACACTCTCTCTCTAAAATAAATAAATCTTTTAAAAAAAGATATTTTGTGGGACATCTACTTTTCTTAACGTAAAGAGGCAGATTTTATACTGACTTATCATCATTATATATCGATGATATTATATCTGGCCAGGGGTGTCAAGTATTGTGGAAAGGTCAAGTAAGACAAGGACCAAAAGCAAGCCATGGTTTTGACAAAAGCAATCCCCATGGTGTGGTTGAGATTGATTAACCTTACCACTTAATCAAGTGGAATTTTGAAACGGCAAATGTAGAGAGAAGGAAACATTGATTAAAAAATTTTAACTAGAGGAGCGCCTGGATGGCTCAATTGGTTGGACATCGGACTCTTGGTTTTGACTTAGGTCATGATCTCAGGGTTGTGAGATCTAGCCCTGCATGGAGTCTGCTTGAGGATTCTCTCCCTCTGTCCTTCCTCCCGCTCTCACAAGCACTGTCTTTCTCTCTCAAATAAATACATCTTTAAAAACAATTTTGACTAGCGTTCTAGGGAGGAGGCAGAATCCATATAAACACCACATTTTCCTTATCCATTCGTCTGTTGATAGGCACTTAGGTTACTTCCATGTCTTGGCTATTGCAAATAATGCTGTTTTAATGTGTTTTCATTTTCCCTGGGTAAATGCCCAATAGTGGAATTGTTGGATTATATGGAATTTCTGTTTTTCATTTTTTGAGGAACCTCCATACTATTTTCTACAGTGGCTGCACCAATTTACATTCTCACCAACAGTGCACAAGGGTTCCTTTTTTTCTCCACATCCTTACCAACACTTGTTTCCTGTCTTCTTGATTTTAGCGATTCTGACAGATGTGAGGTGATATCTCATTGTGGTTTTGATTTGCATTTCCCTGATGATGAGTGATGTTGAGCATCTTTTCATGTGTCTGTTCATGTGTCATATGTCCTAAGAGACATATGTAGAAAAATGTTGCTTTGGTTGGTGTCAGAGAAATTACTGCTTATGTTCTCCTCTAACATTTTTATGGTGTCAGGTCTCATGTTTAGGTCTTTAAGCCATTTTGAGTTTATTTTTGTGTATGGTATTAAGAAATAGTACATTTGATAAATAATTATTGATATATATGTATTTATTGTCATTTTATTGTTTTGTGGTTGTTTATGAGGATCTGCTCTGATCCTGTCTTGTCTTCATGTTTTGCTGACTTTATTTAGTGATATATTTGGATTTCTTTCTCTTTATTCTGTACATATTTATTAGTGGTTTTTGATATATGGTTACCATTAGGTTTGCATATAAGATCTGCATGTAACAGTCAATATTAAGTTGAGTTGTTTAATTTTGAACCCATTCTTTCTTCTTCTTCTTCCCATGTTTTAGGTATATGTTATTATATTTTATATCCTTTTATTTTGTGAGTTCCTTGACTGATTTTTGTTATAGAAATATTCATTTTTTACTGCTTTTGTGTTTCTTTCATTTATACTGTCACCTTTGTTCTCTCCTTTCCACTCAGAGTCTCCTTTAATATATCTTGCAGGACTGGTTTAGTGGTCATGAACTTCTTTAGCTTTTGTTTGTCTGGAAAACTTTTTTTTTTTTTTTTTGTCTGGGAAACTCTGTCTCTCCTTCTGTTCTGAATGACAGCCTTGCTGGGTAGAGTATTATTGATTGCAGTTTATTTATTTATTTATTTTTTCATTTCAGCACTTCGAATATATCATTCCACTCTCTTCTGGGTAGCAAAGTTTCTGTTGAAAAATCTGCTAGCCTTATGGTATTTCCATTGTAAATTACTGTCTTCTTTTGTCTTGCTGCTCTAAAAATTTTTTCTTTATCACTGTATCTTTCAACTTAATTACAATATGTCTTGCAGTGGATCTGCTTTTGTTGACTTTGATAGGAGTTCTCTGTGCCTCCTGGAGCTGGATGTCTGTTTCCTTCTCCAGACTAGGGATGTTTTCAGCTGTTATTTCTTCAAATACATTTTCTGCCCCCTTTTCTCTTTCTTCTTCTTCTGGGCCTCCTGTAATATGAAGGTTATTACATTTGATGGAGTCACTGACTTCCCTAAGTTTATTCTCGGTTTTCTAAAAAAATATTTTATTTATTTATTTATTTGACAGAGAGAGAGAGAGAGTGAGAGCACATACAAGTAGGCAGAGCAGCAGGCAGAGGGAGAAGCAGGCTCCCCACTGAGCAGAGAGCCCGACATGGGGCTCAATCCTAGGACCCTCAGATCATGACCTGAGCTGAAGGCAGCCACTCAACTGACTGAGCCACCCAGGTGCCCCATAATCTCATTTTGCATAATTTTTTTTCCCTCTTTTGTTCAGCTTGATTACTTTCCTTTACTCTTTTAAGTCACTAATTCATTCCTCTGCTTCTCCCATCCGGCTGTTCATTCCGTCAGGTGTGTTTCTCATTTTATTATATCCTTTATCTCTGTTATATAATTCCTTATTTCTGTGGTAAGGGTCTCACTCATGTCTTCCACTCTTTTCTCAAGTCTAGGGAGTATCCGTTTGATCATTACTTTAAATTGTCTATCAGACAGGTTACTTAAATCTGTTTTGCTTATATCTCTGGTCTTTGTCTTATATCTTTGTCTGGTTCTTTGGATAAATTTCTCTCTCTTCTCCTTTTGTCTGTGCCTATTTCTGTATGTTAGGAAAGTCAGCTCCATCTCCTGTTCTTGAGGGTAATAGTCTTATGAAGAAGAGGTCCTGGAGTGCTCTGCTGTGGAGTGCCCCCTGTTCCCCAGGGCCTGGTGCTTCCCGGAGTGTCTCCAGTGTGTGCTGTAGGTGCTCTGCTGTTTTCTCCTGGTTGCTTTATCTTTGAGGCCAGTTGTCTGCAGAGGTTGTCTTTGCCTGTTGTGAGCAGTGTTTGGTTCCTGGGCTGAATGTGGTGTGTTTTAAGTAGGTGTGCTCTAGTCTGCTTATGAAATGAGACCTGTTGCCACTGCCACCAGAACTGAGGCTCTGCAGAACTTCTGCATCAGGAGACACAGTGGCAGGGGTTTGGGCAGATCTGGGGGAGGAGCCCTGCCACACTGGAATTGAGGCAAGGGAGACTGGAACAGGTGGTTCCACCAGAGTATGGGTTGGTAGGGCTTGGTGTAAGCAAGTTAGGTAGCCTGTATCCCCTCTGCTGATTCCTGCAGTTGGCCCTGTGCTTATGCTGAGGGGAAGGGGTGAGGGAAATGGTGCTGGCCAGTTTCTTTGTTCCTGGAGGGGTCTCTACATGAATGCTGTCTCTCTGGACTACATGCAAGATGAGTGAATAACTTTCTTGCTCTGTGCCCTAGGTGTTCTTCAGATTGCTGTTTCCATGCTGTGTATCATTGGGCTGTTTGCCAGCCTTCTCTCCCAAGAGCAGCCCCAGTGCCCTCTGAGCTCTTTTAGAGCTATGCACACCGACCCTTTAAAACTCCAGGCTTTAAGCCTTGCTAGTTGCAGGAAGTCACAAAATTCAGCCCCTCTCAATTTCCAAGCCAGTTACTGTGGGGGATCATTTTCCCATGTGTTGTGTGTTAGTCTGTCTCTCGCTCTACTCCACGACGGCAGCTCCCTTCCCACCGCGGTGGCTACGATCCGTTTTTCTCCCAAGCCATGTCACCATACTTCCTGCCTTCGTTGATGTGGCCTCTCCTCTATTTTTAGTTGTGGAGTTTGTTCTGCCAGTTTTCGGGTCAATTTCTGGGGTGTTTAGGATGATTTGATAGTTATCTAGTTGTGTTCATGGGATGAGGCGAGCCCAGGGTCCTCCTACTCCGCCACCATCTTCCAGCCTCTGTCTGAAAGGGTCTTTAATTAACAGAATGACCTTGGGGCAGATCAACAGAGAGTGAAGTTGGTGTCTCGCAGCATGGATAATACTTGTTTTCAGGCAGTCTCACTCGAAAGCTCTGCATGGAAACCAGAGGTAGCTTTGCATGAGGCTGGATGATTGAGCATGAAGTGGTGGCCATCCTCTCATGCTCCAGTCTCCTAGAGGGCTCCCCAGAACCCCAGTGGGCTTTCACAGCACGGGGTGAAGCTCACTGAACTAGCTTGTCTCCATGATCTTGTCAGGCAACAAGAGTCTGGGATTTATTGTTGCTGCATACATGAGGCTTGATCTGCCTTCATAGAGTCTACCCAGGTTAGAATGGCATTCCCTGAGATGGGAACTACTGAGTTTTGTTTTATGCCAGGTTTGTAGAAGCTGATGATGTCAGCTACCTCCAATACTGGGCCGGTTCTATCACCCAAATTGAAAGAATGGTGTGGGCCAGCCAGGGCTTTTGTTATCCTATTTATAACTCTTCAGATGAAGGATTGCATAAATGCCATCCTTATCTGAGGCTCCGGTGGGATGGAAAGTGAACAATAACCTTCAGTTCGGTCTTCCTGACAGCCTTATATTCTAAGCTGTGGGGGTGGGTTAGACATAATGATGCACAATGAATGACTTGGTTAATATAAGAGAGATTTTCTAAGCACATCTGAAGAAAATGGGATGTGTGAGTGTTTGGCATTTTAATCAGATTATATGTCAGATTTTGTTCCTTAAGCAATCAATCAAGTAGAAGAAGAAAGAAAGTAAAACAAAATCCAGCTTTTGTTAGATTGAAAGGCAATAAAATGACAGCAAAGATCTGGAAATATACAAGCAATAGCAAAACAGAGCTTGACAATTCTATAGCTTCAAGCTGCACATTAGAAGTCTGTAGTGAAGGGCATAATATTATGCATAAGAGAGAAAAAATTATGTGCTTTTATGTTAATTCAATTCAGGAGACAATAGTACTTTCCTAAAACGCAGAGAGAGGATAAACTGGCATGCAGTGGAAAAAATTGACAAGGCACATTCATTTAATGACATTGCAGTTTTGTTCTCTGTAAGCACCACAAAATCTGATACATTTTATTTTCATTAATGTTCGCTTCAAAATATTTTATAGCTTCACTTGTCATTGGCCTTTTGGTTATTTAGAAGAGTGCTGCTGGATTTGAAAATATTATCTTGTTTTGTGACTGATTTCTATTTTTATTATGTTCTGGTCTGTGAACATGATCTGTATGATTCCAGTTGCTTAACAGTTGTTTTATGGGCCAGTATATGGTCAGTCCTGGCAAATGTTCCAAATGTCCTTGAATAAAATGTGTACTATTCAATTACAGTTTGTATATATCTCATCTATAAATGTCAATTCCCTGAACTTGGTTAATAATGTTGTTCAATGTTTTGTCTTAACTGAGAAAAATGTAGACTATTTAGTCAGTCTTCAGAGGTAATGTCAAGTGATGAATAGGGATAATTGAATAATTTTCCAGGCAAACAAAAACATCTGCTCCTTCAATACAGCTAAACTAAACACAAATTTTTATTACTGAGGATAAGGTTATTTGATACAGATCATCTAAATTGACTATAAGTGAGTAAAACTTCCAATTTACTTTTCCTGTTAAGGTATTGTGAGATAATGATTTTATTCTTGATAGTCAAAAATGCCTATTCTAAGGACATCCAATACTGGTATATAAATATCTATATTTGTGAAACAGAAAAAAGGGAAAATGTGTACACAAAAAATATTCTGTACTTCACACAGAGATAGCCTGCAACTCTATTAACAAGCTGCTTCTGGGCCATGTGAAATATGACCCAATTTCAGTACTCTGACATAACAAATTTCACTAGTTCTCTGTTGCATAGTTAAGCACATTAATTAGGCATATTGTTAAAGGTGACCCAATACTACTGAAACATATGTTATATAACAATCCATAATTTTGTCTCCATCTTCTCAAAGTAGCAAAATGTTTCAGTTGAATTTCAAATCTCAACCAGATATATTTTTATTTATTTATTTATTTATATTTATTATAAATATAAAATAAATATAAAATAAAATATAAAATATAATATATATTTATTATAAAATCAAAAGATTTTATTTATTTATTTGTGAGAGAGAGAGAGAGAGAAAGAGTGCCAGCACAAGGAGGGGGAGGGGCAGAGGGAGAAGCAGGCTCCCCGCTGAGCAAGGAGCCTGATGCGGGACTTGATCCCAGGACCCTGGGATCATGACCTGAGCTGAAGGCAGATGCTTAACCAACTGAGCCACCCACGTGTCCCCAGATATATTTTTTAAATGTGCCTTCCTTCTTGTTCAACTGCACAGAGTCACTGTGCTCTGATGCAATGTTAGAAATATGCAAATAGCTAGAAACTCATGACTCTTTACTGTATGACTTTACAACATATAATTAGGCATCTTTTTAAATTTTTTTCTAAGTACTAGTTTTCTGTCACAAAAGCAAGTAGACTGTTAATGACAGGGTTGCTTTGCTTAAGTATATGTCCATTCTTAAGTGTATGTGTCTCATCCATAAAGAAAACAGTTCACATTGAAACTTGTTAAGTGTGGTGGGTCATTCTTTATCTTTGAGCTACACAGGTTGTTCTGGAGTCAAAAGAAATCCTACTTCATGGGGGCACCTGGGTTAAGCATCTGCCTTCGGCTCAGGTCATGATCCCAGGGTCCTGGGATTGAGCCCTCATTGGGCTCCCCGCTTAGCGGGGAGTCTGCTTCTCCCTCTCCCTCTGCCGCTCCCCCTGCTTCTGCTCTCTCTCTGTCAAATAAATAAATAAAATCTTTAAAAAAAAAATCCTACTCCATGAAGAGAATTGAATATATTTTTAGTCCCAAAGAATGGGCAGCTGCTTTTGAACTCATCTTGGCAGGTGGTTGGAAATGCATTTGGTATCTGAAGGAGGATGTAGCTCAAAGGCAGTTGTATGGCTCAGGAGTCCAGACTCTGCTATGTGTTTATCAGATGGGAGTGGCGTTTCTCAATGTCAGAAACTCATTCATATTGGGCAGATTTCTAATCAGTCGTGATACACCAAGCATGGTTATCAGACCCGTTTTTTAAAAATTTTTTATTTAAATTCAATTTAATTGACATATACTGTATTATTAGTCTCAGAGGTAGAATTCAGTGATTCATCGTACGTAGAACACCCAGTGTTGCATACAACACCCAGCGCTCATTACTTCAAGTTCCCTTCTTAATGCCCATCACCCAGTTACCCCATCCCCTTGCCCTCCTCCCCTCTAACAATCTTCAGTTTGTTTCCTATAGTAAAGAGTCCCTGATGGTTTGCCTCCCTCTCTGTTTTCCTCTTATTTTATGTTTCTTTCCTTCCCTTCCCCTATGTTCATCTGTCTTGGTTCTCAAATTCCACACATGAGTGAAATCCTATGGTATTTATATTTCTCTGACTGACTTATTTCACTTAGCATAATACCCTCTAGTTCCATGTCCTAGCAAATGGCAAGATTTCATTCTTTTTGGTGGCTGAGAAATATTCCATTATATATATGTATATATACCACATCTTCTTTATCCGTTCATCTGTCGATGGACATCTGGGCTCTTTCCACAGTTTGGCTATTGTGGACATTGCTGCTATAAACATTGGGGTGCCGGTGCCCGTTGAATCACTATGTTTGTATCCTTTGGATCAATACCTGGCAGTGCAGTTGCTGGGTCATAGAGTAGCTCTAGTTTTAACTTTTTGAGGAACCTCCATACTGTTTTCCAGAGTGGTTGCACCAGCTTGCATTCCCACCAACAGCGTAGGAGGGTTCCCCTTGCTCCGCCTCCACGCCAACATCTGTCGTTTCCTGACTTGTTAATTTTAGCCATTCTGACTGGTGTGAGGTGGTATCTCATTGAGGTTTTGATTTGCATTTCCCTGAAGCTGAGTGATATTGAGCATTTTTTCATGTGTCTGTTGGCCATTTGGATGTCTTCCTTGGAGAAATGTCTGTTCATGTCTTCTGTCCATTTCTTGACTAGATTTTTTGTTTTTTTGGGTGTTGAGTTTGATAACCTCTTTATAGATTTTGGACACTACCCCCTTATCTGATAAGACATTTGCAGGTATCTTCTCCTATTCCATAGGTTGCCTTTTAGTTTTGTTGACTGTTTCCTTTGTTGTGCAAAAGCTTTTTATCCTGATGAAGTCCCAGTAATTCATTTTTGCTTTTGTTTCCCTTGCCTTCGGAGACGTGTCTCGCAAGAATTCGCTGTGGCTGAAGTCAAAGAGTTGCTGTCTGTGTTCTCCTCTAGGATTTTGATGGATTCCTGTCTCACATTTAGGTCTTTAATCCATTTTGAGTTTGTTTTTGTGTGTGGTATAAGAAAGTGGTCCCGTTTCATTCTTCTGCCAGTGACTGTCCAATTTTCCCAACACCATTTGTTGAAGACACTATCTTTTTTCTGTTGGATGTTCTTTCCTGCTTTAGCGAAGATAAGTTGACCATAGAGTTGAGGGTCCATTTCTGGGTTCTCTATTCTGTTCCATTGATCTGTGTGTCTGTTTTTGTGCCAGTACCATACTGTCTTGATGATCACAGCTTTGTAAATAGAGCTGGAAGTCTGGAATTGTGATGCCTCCAGCTTTGGTTTTCTTTTTCAACATTCCCCTGGTGATTCTGCAGACCCCAGCATGTTTAATGCTTTGGAAATAAGTAACCACATTGTTCCCGCTATTTAACTTTTATACATGATTCAGGTCGCTGAAGAGGTAGGTGGTCAAGCCAAAAATGGTTATTACGCTAAACTCAAATATAACACATTATATGGCACTGAATTGTAATTAAGCAGTGAATTGTAATTAAGCTTGGTGGTTTGCCCTCACAGAACTTCTGGATACTCATGAGTACTCTTTTATTGTCTTGATGATTGGAGGGTTGTACTACATTTGATGGAGGTGGGGTGGTATCTAGCAAATACCCCGAACATGCAGCATGATAATCCAGATGTCATTTGACTTTCAAATAAGTAAAAAAGAAAACTGTGTAAAATTGTCTGAAGCTAGAATTACGCAATTTTACATGTAAAGCAGAATTTTTCTCCCACTGTTTTAATATACATTGGATTTTTCCAGATTACAACTCTTAGTAATTTGGGGGTAGACCGTACATTGTTTTATTCATAATTTTACAAAGAGTGTTTCATCATTTTGGCATTTCAACAACAGCAATGCTACTCATGGTGGTTGAGTTCACATTTATGTATACTGTTTCATGTAAGTTCTATTACTTTGAAGTCACACTTGAGAAGGAGGTTTTTCTGACTTCTGAATTCCATTCTCTGTAGTAATCTGCAATTGTGCAGGGTGGAAAGCACACCAGAAACTCCACTGGAATTAACAGAGAGTTATGGACACATCCTGAGATTCAATAAAGACATTAACTAATTTAAAATACACATACCAGGGTTGCCTACACATAATTTAGAAAGGAGCTGGCCTCTATTATGCAAATTACAAACCTATTTGTGTGTTCTGAGAGAAAAAACAACAGAAAAACTAGCAGGTCTGAATCGCCTACTGATGTCTCTCTGTGAGGCATGGCCAATTATTTGCAATCTTGTCTTTCATGAGTATAGAGCAGGGCATTTAGAATTCATAAAAATACCACTTAGCAGAACTACTCAAGTTCAAGTACTATATAATTTGGGGCTTTTTCATTATATTTTCTTCCATTTTAAAGGGCTATTTTAAGATAAAAAGCTCCATTTCTTTCCATTTGTTTGATTCAGTGTGGTCAGTGTACACGGAGTACTCCATATTATACAGAGGTGCATGAAACCGTCCCTAACCTTGTGATAGACATTAATGGGGACTATGACTTCCCAAGCAAGTATAATGTAAGGCAAATTTCCCATGACAGATAAAAGCCCTAAAAGGGCTGAAAAGAAGAAGAGGGTCTTACACATTTTAAAGTACTGTGGGAGCAGTTACATTGAAGAGGAAATATTTGGATTGAGTTTAAAATTCAGATAGCGGGGCGCCTGGGTGGCTCAGCCTTTAAGCATCTGCCTTCAGCTCAGGTCATGATCCCAGGGTCCTGGGATGGAGCCCCGCATCGGGCTCCCTGCTCCGCGGGAAGCCTGCTTCTCCCTCTCCCACTCCCCCTGCTTGTGTTTCCTCTCTCGCTGTGTTTCCCTCTATCAAATAATTAAAATCTTTAAAAAAAAAATTCAGATAGCATTTTGTGTGCCTGAGATAGACAGTAACATAATTAGACATAATTAGTCTCAGGGACATATGAGAGAAAAGTCTGGTTTTCGGAGCTCAAATAAGAGAGAACCCATATGACAAACATAAAAGCTATTTGAGGTTATAATGTGGAGATCTTTGGAGGCTGGCATTTGGAAAATGCTAGTCTCCTTTTCTTCCAATTTGGGATATTTGTGTGTTTTAAAGAAGGTAAGTCATGGGTCTGGAGCATTATTTTCAGAGGCCCCCCCCGCCATACACATACACTAATGGGCCTGATTACCTCCTTGTCCCTCTGTTTTTCTATATCTGGATCTAATAATTTCCTTTTAATTATATTTGAACTTAATTTCCCCTTTAATTTAATTTCTTAATAAATTTCCAATTAGATTGTTTTAAGAAAACAAATGCTAGTTTGTACACAGACATCAAGTAAATGATAAAGCAGTATGCAAATATTCTTATTAGGAAAGCATTGGTTTCAGAATTTACTAATGGAGTATATAAAACATAGAGATTATGAAGAAAATCTCTGCAAATTTTGAAATAACCTAGTCAGATTCCTACTAAGTTTGTGTTCAGCTTTAGGTTTTGATTAGATTAATCCATATATATGTATCATTTTGAAGCACTCCTAAAGCCTTTAGTAAGAAGTTATTAGAAAGTTTAATTTTAAGAACTGTGAAGAAAGGTAAAAGGAATTTATGGTTTTTAGTCTGCAAGAAAGGAAGCTGAGGTGTCCCGTACGGTATCACATACCAAAACTGAACTCTTTTCCTGAGTGTGCCCAGCTTCTAGAGTAGGGGTGCACAATGGCATGGGACTTCTCTAGTGTGGTCTTTCTGCAGCTTCCTGGGGCAGTAGTGTCCACGCTCTTTCCTCCAACACCATGCTGTTATGTTTTTAATGCACTAGAATGGAACATTACCTTCCATGCTTTACCAATATTGAAGGGGAAACAGATACCACGTGAAAATTTCTTTCAAGTTATAAAGACCCTTTGTTTAAAAAGATTTTATTTATTTATTTATTTGACAGAGGGAGAGAGAGAGCACAAGCAGGGGGAGCCACAGAGGGAGAAGGAGAAGCAGACTCCCTGCTGAGCAGGGAGCCCGATGCGGGGCTCCATCCCAGGACCCTGGGATCGTGACCCGAGCTGAAGGCAGACGCTTAACCGACTGAGCCACCCAGGCGCCCTATAAAGACCCTTTCTAAGATCCTTTAGTGCTGGTTTCCATATCTGTAAATATAACCAGGAAACATCACAGTACACATTCACATGTGGTCCTGTGCACACACACACACACATCCAACAAAGGTGGTAGACTTCTTGATTTTTTTTAATCCTTTGGGAAACTGTAGCTGGAATAGAATATAGCAATGGCCAAGTGAGTAAGTACAAAGGAAGCTGATAAGGGCTCATTGTTTGAAAGTAAAAGAAAATGTCCTCTCTACTGTAATGCCAAGGGCATTTTAAGATACTGCTGCTATACAGATGGAACTAACAATAATACAGCCTGTGTTTGGTTTCTCCAGGGCATACAGGGAATACTCATATCACTACTGAATTTCATTTGATATTTTTCTTGTACTTCCTACAGTTTTTGGCATGTTGATGCATGGTTAAGCACAAAATGATTCATGTGATATAGAGTAGATTGTACCCTTTCCTATTTAATGTGCCTGGCCTTTGGTTTATTTATTATTTTGCATTATTTTAGGTTAGTGAGATATTCATATCCAGACCTATTATTTTCTTTTTCTTTGTATTTTCTTATATGTCTTTTTATGGATATAATTTTGCTTTAGTTGCATGCTTGCATATAGCATATACAGAGTTTTTAATTTGGATCCAAGTTATAAGTCCTTTCCTTTTTTTTTTTTTGGTTTTATTTATTTATTTGACAGAGAGAGACACAGCGAGAGAGGGAACACAAGCAGGGGGAGTGGGGGAGAGGGAGAAGCAGGCTTCCCGCGGAGCAGGGAACCCGATGTGGGGCTCGATCCCAGGACCCTGGGACCATGACCTGAGCCGAAGGCAGACGCTTAACGACTGAGCCACCCAGGCGCCCCAGTCCTTTCCTCTTAGTATGAGTTTATCCCATTTATATTTATTGATGAACAGATTCACTTGGTCTTAATTCTGTCACTTTATGTTATGATTACTATTTGTAATATATTTTTTATTTACCAGTGTTTGCCATGTGATCTGTATATACTTTGTTCATGGTCTTTCTGATTACATAGAAATTTAAAGTTATGTATTCTTTCTGATAATTGTCTTTATAGTTTATGTAATAAACCTATATAGCTTGGCTTATCAACTTTAGACAATATGTATTTACTCCCACCTCTAGCACAACTTTCTATCCAATTAAGGAGAAGTGGAGGTGGGAAGAAACTGTTAAATATTAAAGTACTGTTTCAGGGTGAGGTTTGGGGGAGATGGTTAAGTCTGCGGCGTGAGGATGAGGGAAAAAAGGGAAATGAAGAAAGAAAATTTGTAAGCCAGTGGGATGTGATGTTGAATCATACTAACTACCGGTTCATGATAAGCCACAAATAAGCATAGCACGTCTCTCTGAATGTATGTTCATAAGGTATCAAGGATTCATCAGGAGATCTGCAAGTAGGAACTCCACCTTGAATTGTCCATGATGTAGACAAAGGAGGAGAAATTTTTTTAAAAGATTTATTTATTTAAGAGAAAGAGCGCAAGTGAGCGGGGAGAGGGGCACAGGGAGAGAGAATCCTCAAGCAGAATCCCCACTGAGTGCGGAGCCTGACATGGGGCTTCATCCCAGGACCCTGAGATCATGACCTGAGCCAAAACCAAGAGTCAGCTGCCTGACTGTGCTAACCAGGTGCCCCTAAAGGAGGAGAAATTTATCTTCCATTTCCCACTGAACAAGAGAGAATATACTTTACTACATTTTTGGGGGAAGGCAAGGATAAAAATGCAATGTCTGCCTCTGAAAATATAGGTCATTTATTAAGGTCCAGTGTGAATTGCCCCTCACCTTGACCATCTTATCGAACCTAATTGCCTGCCACTCCACATTTTGTCTCATCCTCAGGTACTTCACTGATGTTTTTGCATGCCACATTTACTCTTGAGTCGTGATGTTTGGCTCATTTTCTCACCTTTTTAGGGACCCACTCCTTCTTTCTTCAGGTATTTAAGCATTCAGTGTCCTTTCTTTTCTCTGCAAAGCTTTGTACTCATGGTCATATGACATTTTTCACTTAATTGTGCTCTAATTATTTTATGTGTATGCGTTTTATCTCCTCAATTATAGCATAAGTGCCTGAAGGTCAGGCACCATGTCTGTTAGTGCTAAAAAGGAGACAGAAGCAGGAGATGGGAATGTGGGGTTAGTCATGAGACAGACATTGTGTGGGGGTTGATTTATAATGCCTTGAGAAAATGCTGCATGGTGTTAGGGCTCCTTAATTAGACACAAGACATTTTTTTCATACCTAGGACTATGACAGTGTCTTTTGGAACTCTTTTTAAGACTTGGGAAGTAGATAGGTCTTGCCTTTAAATACAGTTACCTCAGCAAGCCATCTTAAATAGTTTCTGGAGCAAGTGTGAATATAATTTTTTTAAACTGCCACAGGAATTGGGGTTATTCTTTGGGTCTTTTTTTTTTTTTTTTTTTTAAGTAGGCTCCATGCTCCGTGTGGAGCTCAGTGTGGGGCTCAGACTCACGACCCTGAGATCGAGACCTGAGCTGAGATCAAGAATTGGACACTTAACCGACTGAGCCAACCAGGCCCCTGGAATTGGGGTTGTTCTAATGAATCAAGATGATTAATGTTTTTCATAATTTGCGACAAGTGGTTATAAAAATACATTTTTAAAAGATTTTATTTATTTATTTATTTGACAGAGAGAGAGAGAGAGTGTGAGCAGGCACAAGCAGGGGGAGCAGCAGAGGGAGAGGGAGAGGCAGGCTCCTCATTGAGCAGGGAGCCTGACACAGGGTTCCATCCTAGGACCCTGGGATCATGACCTGAGCTGAAGGCAGATGCTTACCCCACTGAGCCACCCAAGCACCCCTATAAAAATACATTTTGGGTGATGCTTTCCTTGAAGAAATATTGTAAATGAAAAATAATTTTCCTTTAGCAGCAAAGGCACATTTTGAAAATATTTGAGAAGTATTGTTGGTTTTTTATTGTGTGCCAGTTGATGTATTTGTATAATTTTATGAACTTGTATATCATTATATTCCCCAGAAAAATCCTTCCTATCTGGTTCTGTATTTTAACTACAGTTACATAGTAGTGGTCCTAATTATCACTTTGTCTTAGTTTTTGGAACTTCCATGTTACTCTATAAATTCTTTTTTTTTTAATTTTATTTTATTATGTTATGTTAGTCACCATACATTTCATCATTAGTTTTTGATGTAATGTTCCATGATTCATTGTTTGTGTGTAACACCCAGTGCTCCATTCAATACGTGCCCTCCTTAATACCCGTCACCGGGCTAACCCATCCCCCCACCCCCTCCCCTCTAGAACCCTCAGTTTGTTTCTCAGAGTCCATCGTCTCTCCTGGTTCGTCTCCCCCTCCGATTTCCCCCCCTTCTTTCTTCCCCTCCTGCTGCTTCTTTTTTTTTTTTCTTAACATATATTGCATTATTTGTTTCAGAAGTACAGATCTGTGATTCAACAGTCTTGCACAATTCACAG